>NC_090266.1:324522532-325132532 GCF_040414725.1 Anabrus simplex | reverse complement strand
TATACTGTAGCCAAGCACTTGGTTCATGCTTATTTAAAAACAATTTATAGTTGTGTGGCGACCTAATTTATACACTGTAATTGTTTGGAGAATATGAGATATTAAAGCTAGTTAGATCAACGATAATTCCAAAGTGCTTGAGGCATGTTATCTGCCAGAGTCCTGATGTACGTTTAATTGGGAGACTCTCTACAAACAGCCTTTAAGAAGGAAGAATGATGTCCACTGAGGAAATAAAGTTGTTATAATGTCTGTAACAAAATTGAAAGAGATGTCTTAGAGAAAAATGTGTGTTATTGATCGCATGAAGAGCTAAGTTATAGGGCTTTTCGCTTACCTCCTTGTGTTTTATGTGGCAAGATTGTATCACGCGTGTTGCCAGCTCAATTGTTAGCTACTGCTCTCACACTTCGCGTGTTGTAGCAGTGTGACGTCTTAAATGGCGGGAGAGTAGGGAAAGGAGGGATGGGCGGAGTGTTACGTATCCGATTGGTCAGTGGGGGCGTGTTAGTAGGGGGTGACTGCGGGAAGTTTAAAGATATTCTTAAACATGCTACTCTTTATATTTAATAATTGCAGTAATTTAGGTAAAGCTTCGTAAGTGGGATTCTCAGTATCTGAAACGTTTAAAATATGGTCTCTTTTAAAGTAATGGTCTAAAAAATATATAAATATTGTAATGGTTATAGCGTCCGCCATGCCAAGTCGCTATGCGCTGAGCTCGTCACCCATCGCCCCCACCCCCTTAAGCTCGAGTGCACCAATCGCGAGCAACATTTAAGTGCTGGGCGGGCCCTTCTCTCTTCTGTCCGTGGTCGCGCCGCATGGGATGACGGAAATTACTTGACGATTAATCTGGAGTCTTCCATCTCGCGAGGTTCCTGGATCCATCGAACATCCGGACGATTCTAGAAGGCCCAGAGCAGGTATATAAGGAGAGGAGTAACTTTGAGTGACAGTAAGTGAGAGTTAGACGGAGTTAGTGAGTAAGAGTGCGTGAGAGCGAGATTGAGTTCGCTGGAGCGCAGTCAGTGATTGCCTGGGAGAGTGCAGCCTGATGGATTGTCTGCCTGTTGGAGCCGAGGACTCGTTCCTGTTCCCCTGATATCGTGTGTGTGTTCCTTGAGGCTGGCTGCTGGAGGAGAACCTGGAGTGTTCTGGAGCAGCACGAAGGGAACATTGGGTGCCGACGTGTGTGGACTGTGAACGGGGTTTGATGGATTGAGTGAACAGCGGATACTATCCCGACCTGCAAGACTGACGTGTTGGCTGTGGACCGTGACAGCGCTAGCGAGTGTGACTGAGTGGCTGAGTGAGTGTAGTGTACATAATCGATGACTCTGTGTGTGTCATTGTAGATGGAACATGAGAAACTAAGAGAGAGAGCGCGAACCGTGTGAGTGTACTTGCGTAAGTTGTAATCTCGGCTATCGTCTGTGTGTAGTGCTAAGTTAATAAATCTTAGAAATAGGTTGCTACCAGGTTCTGTACTCATTTATTCATTTATTTACCCCGCCAACATTTTACAATATTCTCATATTCATTCATTAACCTTCCTTTGTTCAACTTCTTGAGGATCGTAAGATCTTGATTTATGGTTGTAAACTGATGGCCTATATCTCTCATATAGATGATCATCGCAGAAAACTTATTATGTTTACTCGCGTTATAAAGCTCCTGGTATCTAGTGTGGAAACTATGGCCCGTTTGACTTATATAGGAACAAAAACATTGTGCGCATGTTAGTCTGTAAATTCCCGAACATGTGGAGGGATAATTATCATGGTTTACAACGTTATGATTGAAAAATTTACTGTAATTACTATTTTGAGTTTTGTATGTTATTTTAATATTTTGTTTTTTAAAGGGGTTCGAAACACAGTGGATGCGTGAATTATTGTATGTGAAGGTTGCGTAATTTATCTGGGGTGAGGTTTGTCAATGACATTCCATTCACTTTTTTAATGATCCTGTTAAACATTACTGTGCTATAACCATTACATTTGGCTAAATTTCTAATATATTTTAATTCGTTCCTTCGACTTTCTGGTGATAGGTGAATCTTGAATGCACGATAGACTAAGCTGTAGTATGCGGCCTGTTATTGTGATATCGGGGGCAGTGAATCATTTTAATTGTTATGGGAGAATTAGTAGGGTTTCTGTAGATTTCAAAATTGAAAGAATTTTTTGAGCATTTACAATCACATAGAATGGGTACCGTCCACCTAATCAATACTTCATTATATCTTGTTACTAAGCAGTACCGGTTTCGACCTTCACAGAGGTCATCCTCAGCTGGTCATAAGATCTAAAGTTAACTTAACATATAATTTTAAAACATTACTAAATCTAATGAAGAATGTCACATGATGATAATATTAAAATATACAATATATAAAATATACAATGATATGATGTCTCTTCTGGTTTAAAAACAAGCGTCAATATTCTATGACATGTATATGTTACATAAAATTCTAGTGTACTGTTTGCGAGTAGTAGATAATTTGGTGAAGTAAAATTTCAACATGTAAAATGTTTATGGCATTCTTGAGGTACACTTTGAAGTTCAGTTCATATTGGTGAATCATTGTATACATTCACTGGTATGTTTATACTAAACATTCTGGAACATTCTATGATATGGATGTAATAAAATTTATCAAATAATACATTAAAATACAATAAAATGTTCAAAGTATTCTTGCGGTACACTTTGGAATTATATTAATTTTGTACGTTCACAGGCATGCTTGTACCAAGCATTCTAGAACATTCGACTATGTATATTGTTTTTCTTTTAAGTTCATATGATTAAGAATGTTGGATGATGAATATCAGAATATTATGGTGTGTCATTAGTTTTCTTGTTACTAATCTCGTTAAAAGATATTGAGTAGGTGCAGATGCTCCCTCTTTGTAGTTTTGTTGTTGGACATTCAATAATATAATCCTGTTGACTGGTTGAATGTGTACAGTTAGGGAGCACGTCGTGTACTGCTCTGTGTACGTCTAGGGCTAGTACTTCTACACATTCGACCAGTCAACAGGATTATATTATTGAATGTCCAACAACAAAACTACAAAGAGGGAGCATCTGCACCTACTCAATATCTTTTAACGAGATTAGTACCAAGAAAACGAATGACACACCATAATATTCTGATATTCATCATCCAACATTCTTAATCATATGAACTTAAAAGAAAAACAATATACATAGTCGAATGTTCTAGAATGCTTGGTACAAACATGCCTGTGAACATACAAAATTAACATAATTCCAAAGCGTACCGCAAAGAATACTTTGAACATTTTATCGTATTTTAATGTATTATTTGATAAATTTTATTACATCCATATCATAGAATGTTCCAGAATGTTTAGTATAAACATACCAATGAATGTATACAACGATTCACCAATATGAACTGAACTTCAAAGTGTACCTCAAGAATGCCATAAACATTTTACGTGTTGAAATTGTACTTCACCAAATTATCTACTACTCACAAACAGTACACTAGAATTTTATGTAACACTAGCTGATGTACCCGTGCTTCGCTACGGGATTCTCAGAAAGACTGACTTGGTTGTTTTCCTAACTTAATCCAACATAGGTCATTACAAAAACGTCAGTAGGAATGTAGCGATTGAAAGCAATGTTATCATATAAAATACTCGATCAAATGAAGCCCCGCACACGTTCAACGAACAGTACTACGGTGCCGATCTAAGAGTTCAAAGTTCCAGAGCTGGAATAAACAGCTCGCAGACTGCCGTGAACACTCCTCTGTCATTATTCCGTTAAACATGCACACTACTCATTCCAATCAGTGCCTCAGAGTAGGTATTGAATAGCCCGAATATTATGATGAACCAGTGTGTTACGAACCAGATATATCAGAAAATGTATGAACCAGAGGAATGGCATGCTAAAGAAGAATGTTATCTTACTCCCCAGCTACCTCCCGCCAATATACAGGCAGGCTGTTTCAGTAGGTACGACCAGGCGAGTTGGCCGTGTGGTTAGGGGCGCGCAGCTGTGAGATTGATATATATAGATTTATCGATACGACCACTAATGACATAAATAACTTATTTCAGAATTACATTTCAGGCATTCCCCTAAACTACCATTTCACTCAGCGTGAATAAAATAATTTATAGCCTAGATTGTAGTGGTTCATCACCCGACATTACATGACGATTTTCATTAAATTCTCTTCAGCCGTTTTCTCTTGATGCGTGTACATACATACATACAGACGGACAGACAGAAATTACGGGAAAGTAAAAAAATGCATTTCCTTGTTACTGTGGACATGACAGATACAGAAATACCATTCATTTCAAATTCTGAGCAATGTACAGGCAAAACACTTATTTTATATATAGATTACATTTCAGGCCTTCCCATAAACTACCATTTCACTCAGTGTGAATGACATTATTGATAGCCTAGATTATAGTGACCTATTCCCCGACTTTGCATACCAATTTTCGAGAAGATACGACCTCTAATACAATACATTTTTGATAATTAAATTTTAGGCCTTCCCCTAAACTACCATTTTTCTCAGCGTGTATAGCCTATATTGTAGCGACTTATATTTTCCCATGTTTGTCTGCCGATTTTCATTAAGACACGACCACTAATAACATAAATATTTGGGAATTAAATTTCAGGCCTTCCCCTAAACTACCATTTCACTCAGCGTGATTAAAATAATTTATAGCCTAGATTGTAGCGGTTCATCACCCGACTTTACATTCCGATTTTCATTAAATTCTCTTCAGCCGTTTTGTCGTGATGCGTGTACATACATACATACATACATACAGACAGACAGACAGACAGACAGACAGACAGACAGACAGACAGACAGACAGACAGACAGACAGACAGACAGACAGACAGACAGAAATTACGGAAAAGAAAAAATGCATTTTCTTGTTACTGTGAACATGACCGATACAAATATATCATTCTTTTCAAATTCTGAGCAATGTACAGACAAAACTCTTATTTTATATATATGTAACATATACATGTCATAGAATATTGACGCTTGTTTTTAAACCAGAAGACACATCATATCATTGTATATTTTAATATTATCATCATGTGACATTCTTCATTAGATTTAGTAATGTTTTAAAATTATATGTTAAGTTAACTTTAGATCTTATGACCAGCTGAGGATGACCTCTGTGAAGGTCGAAACCGGTACTGCTTAGTAACAAGATATAATAAAGTATTGATTAGGTGGACGGTACCCATTCTATGTGATTGTAAATACCATGTATCAATACGGACATGAAACTGATAGATTACAATATTTTTTGAGCATGTAGTAGTTATGTCAAAGAAGTTCAACGACCTCTTAATCTCGTCTTCTTTTGTAAATTTTATACTATTATCAAGGGTATTGAGGAACTCTAACATTCTATCACTATTGTTTATTTCGTTATCGATAATAACAAACGTGTTGTCCACATGGCGTAACCAGAGTTCGATACCTTTCATCTCAGTTAAAATTTTATTCTTTTCTAAAAAAATCCATGTATATGTCTGCTAATATACCTGAAATTGCCAGGTCTTTCTGATGATATATTTTGCCATTAAAAGTGAAATAGTTATTTGTTAGTACAAAGTTCAATAAAATGAATTCTTTGATTTCGAGCTTACTTAATTGGCTGTATTTGTCAAGATTACTTTTTATCATTTTGAGAGTTTTGTAAACTGGGATTTTTTTTTTTCACTAAGACATGTTTTTCAATTTTGTTTCAGTCATTCTACCAACTTTATTTCCTCAGTAGACATCATTCTTCCTTCTTAAAGGCTGTTTTTAGAGAGTCCCCAATTAACCATACATCAGGACTGTGGCAGATAACATACTTCAAGCACTTTGGTATTATCGTTGCTCTAATTAGCTTTAATATCTCATATTGTCCAAACAATTACAGCGTATAAATTAGGTCGCCACACAACTATAAATTGTTTTTAAATAAGCATGAACCAAGTGCTTGGCTATAGTAAAACTCATAGTTGTTTCAATTTCACACAATGTGTTAAAGTGCCTTTTGTAAAGAAGGACTTGAACGTAGAAAAAATAGGACTACGATTTTAGAAACATCAAGAGGTTTTGTCTAATATCTTTTGAATACTATTGATAAATGTTATCAGACAACAAACATTTTAATTAACATCCAGATGACTTTTATCTTAAATTTCTTTATCCTGTGACTGTATAGTGTCCTAATGTGGTGTTTATTTTGTATCAAGTGTTAATGTATCATTATTTGTTAAACATTGATTTATAAGACCACATGATAATTTTAATAGGCGCCAACACCAGATATTTCAATGAATTAATTTTAAAGACTGCTTCAAGAACTCCATTAAATAATTGTTCACTTGTCAGTAATAAGACCAACACATTGTATTTTTAACTCATACTATTTTAGCTATTAAGATGGTTCAATTTGAGAATATCGGTATCCCGATAACATTTGATTTTGAGGATGAAAATTAGGCTGAAGATGCCCACAACTAGGGAGAAACATGTCCTAATTTGAGTGTCATGTATAAGTTATAAACATTCTTATGAATGTATTGTAATGAATAGGTTGACGATTTTAATAAACTTAGTTGTTTTAAGATAATACCCTTGATAATGCTGAGCGCAGTCTTTAGTGAGATGTCAGGACCATCACATGCTCCTTGGCCACGGCCTACAAGCCTGGAAAACACTCACATGATTTCTCAGTTTACATTTTACTTGATCAATTTGTACATACAGGGATTTTTTAAAAATGTAACTCAGAACAATATTATTTTACTAACCTGGAATTATTCACTATGCCTTTTTAAGCTCTTGGATGAAAGTAGCAATTTGACAGCTGGATAATAGAATGGCCACAGAGCAAAAACTATATGGCCAATGAAGTAGACAGATTTGTAAACTTGCCACCAACGTGGAAAAGACAACAATGCAAAGGGAACCAAACAGTAGCCCATAAAAACCCAAGTGTACAGCTTCAGAATTATCCAAATCACTGGCACCATCCATGATTGTTCAAGAAATGTCCTCAGGTTTTCATTCTTCAACAGCATATTTTCCACCTAGAAAAATAAATATTTCACAGATTTACAAGCTTGGCAAACAATAAAAAGTAAGATTTTAAAAACAAGTTCTTAGAGACTATACAATTTTAGGTTTTAAAAGTGCTACTTAAGGTTTCCTTAACCCCTTCCCACCTGAAACTTTTTGGCATTATTTTCTTAAAACATAACTTTTTGCAATAGATAAAATGTCCAGAAAAGACAAAAAAACACTTTACAAAATATTTCTGCCATATGTATTCTGTAATGGTACCAGAAAATTAGCTGCTTATTCAGCAAGTTTTCCCATTATTTGGCTCATAAGAATGATAAATACAAAACTTTTTAAATGACTCATAGGGACCTGCATTTTTCATATTTGTGATAACACTGACTTTTTAAATATAATCCCTAAAAATACTTGGGAAACAATTACCTATACATAACGTTGTTCGCCACAATAGACCATTGTGTCCACCACGCTCTTACAAGGTCAACTTGTTCTCCCAATCCATGAACTCTACTCGTGCGCATGCATCATTCTGCTTAAGAAGCTGATTAGTAGTCTTGTTGTTTTCTCTCTGTGTTCTGTTACGGCTAGTATTATGCTCAAAGTGAGCCATTAGTGCACAGGAAAGGGCTCTTCAATTTAAGAATGACTGATTATATGTATCCAATTCAAAAACCACAATGTATCAATACTGTAACTGTACGATATCTTGGGATAGAAAAGATACATGTAGAAAGTGAGAAACACCAACGAGTGAAGAGACCATCTACAGCCAGTACATCCTCTTGTCATAAGAGGAAACAGAGTATTGTACAGTGTAATTTTGCTGCAAACAAAGGAGTTATTGCCAGGGATAATTTATGCAAGAGGATTACGGAGTCTCTTCTTAAAGCGAATATACCACTAGAGAAACTGGAGCACCCTGCTATGAAAGAATGGATGAATGAATTCATTGAAGGTATTTTAAATAGATTACCGCCAAACTTATATTCTTCTTCTTATTATTATTCCGGGGATTCTGTGGAACGCAGAGGTGTAAGAAGGTGCGTGCATGAATGGGTGGATAGAGAAAAGATCAAAGTATAATTTAAAACTCTAAAATTTGAAATTTTATTTCTTTTCTTGATTTTTTGTTTCTTTTCACATTTTAAACTTTGTTAAACAATAACAAATAACAATACGATAGGTAAGGTTAGCTCGTGAGCTCGAGTAACAATTTCAGAAAAGCCTAGAACAGTCAGACAACAACGATTTAACAGAATGAGCTTGAAACTCCCAAGTTACAATTTTACAAGAGCACCACTGCTCCATTCAGTTACTCCTCGAAAAATTACTATATTCAAATAGAATCTTTGCCCCACACACTTAATTAGAGGACTACTCTCCAAAATTTACAAGATTAAAGCCTCTTCAAGGCACAATCTAACTTTTACAAAAAACGAACAGTAGACACTGTTTTAAATGGAAACTGAATAAGAGTAAATATTTAAGCTCTTTAGGCTTTCTCAATCGTGAAATTACCAGCGTTTCGCCCCAGTGTAGCAGAGTAGTTAACTTGAACAGGGGCAATAAGTAACCATTCTACATGGCCTTAGTGAAAAAGAAAAGGTTAAAGTTACTGGCCGAAAATTAAAATGTTAGGAGGCGAACACTTGCACTCCTTTGATATTCACGTGAAAATACTTAAAACCCTATGTGGGCTTATGGACCGAACTTACAGAGGCCAAGCCTATACTATGGGGGTGACTAGATGGAGAGAAAGTTTTAAATTATGCAAGGAAAATTTTAAAGTTTACGAAATCAATAGTCACTTCAATACCAAGTTGAAGGGAAATACAAAAGGGTTCACACTCATTATTCTCTAAGTTAGATTAAGGTCTTAGACCTGATTGAAAATTTACATTGAAAGATTACATTAAGAAAGGATTTTGAAACCTTCCTCTCAAGTTAGCTTTCTGAGAATATTACATGATTAAAAGATGTCTGCCATTACCTTGAGCTGGTGGGCCTTCCAGAGATGGACGAGGCAAGCCCCTACCTCCTCTACGAACACACTCTAAACCTCTTGACTGGAGCGATCGAAAGACAACATGGCCCAAAAGGTCCCAGCTTTTATAGCGGAGAGGAAGGTTCCAGAATTCTCTGGGCCGAAGCCCTGCACACAGCCACAATTTTGATTGGTTGATTAAATAAATATAAAAAATACTTGATTGGCTAAAATCTTAAGCAGACGGGAAGAGAAAGAAGGGCTAGCTAACTCTGAACGCAAAAAACAATCTATTAACAATTCAGTTTAGGAAACCAATGAATACAACAATTCTCTTGAAAGTTAATTGTCCAACCTCCCACCACAGGGAGCACATAAATCGACAGCAGAGTCATCTGGAGATAAACTTCAAAACTTCTTCAGAAATGAGTTTCACTGTTCATATTATAGACGGCCCTCTAGAAGGCGCTTGGTTTGAATGTATGGAGCTGGTGTAATTCCGGTACAATACAACAACAATAATAATAATTGTTCTGAGGTTTCTGTGGAACACAGAGGTGTAAGAAGGTGTGGGCATGAATGGGTGGACAGAGAGGAGATCAATTCTTAATTTAAAACTCCAAAATCAGAAAATTTCTTTCTTTCCTCTGATTTTTTTTTCAAATTTTAAACTTTGTTGAACAATAACAAATGACAGTTGAATAGACATGAGGGGAGCACTACAGCTCTAGAAACAATAATTATTTGAAAGCTAAGTGTAATCAGGTACAATAAAGAAATTAGATAGCTCAAATGTTACACTATTACCAAGAGCACTACTGCTCCAATCAATTACAAGTAAGGAGATGGGGCTCCAAACTTAACAACATTCGAAGAGCGTCTTCACTCCACACAATTACCCAGGATACTACTCTCTTTAATTTACACACGATTCAAGGCTCTCAAAGGCACAGTTTAACTTTTACATTAAGTTGAATACAACCAGTTTCCATTGTCTTATTCACGCGACAGTCTAAGTTACATTTAAATATGAAGTTAAATAAGAATAGTTAACGTTCATGGAAGCAATAAGTGCCTTTTCTATATGGCCGTAGTGAAGAAGAAAAGGTTAAAGTCATTGGCCATAAATCATAATGTTAGGAGGCGAACACTTGCACTCCTTTGAAATTCACTTGAAATTTCTTAAAACCGTACGTGGGCTTATGGCCCAAAGTTACAGAGGCTAAGCCTATACTACAGAGGTGACTAGATGGAGATAAAATTTTAAATTACAATAGGAAGAGATAAATTTTAAAGTTTACAAAATGGTAGTCACCTAATACCAAGCTGAATATGAACTAAAAGAGGGTTCACACTCTTTATTCCCCAAGCTAGAATAATGTCCTTAGACTTATTTGAAGATTTACACTGAAACATTGAAATTTACATTACAAAATAATTTTGAAACCTTCCCCTCAAGCTAGCTTTCTGAGACTAGTATATGATGAAAAGATGTCTGCCATTACCTTGAGCTGGTGGGCCTTCTGGAGATGGGCAAAGCTTGCCCCTGCCTCCGATACACTCTAAACCTCTTGACTGAAGCAATGGAAAAGAAAATATGGCCCAAAACGTCTCAGCTTTTATGGTGGAGAGGAAGATTCCAGACCTCTCTGGGCCGAAGCCCTGTACACACCCACAATTTTGATTGGTTACTAATTAAATGTACCAAAAATTCCTCACTGGCTAAAATTTAACGCAGGTGGGAAGAGATAGAAGTGCTAGTAACCTTAGAACACCAAAAACTATCTACAAACAATTCAGTTTAGAAAAATATTGAATACAAAAATTCTCTTAAAATTAATTGCCCATCCCCTCACCAGAGGGGCACATAAGTTGACAGCAGACACATCTGACGATAAACGTTCAAACTTCTTCCAATACACAGTTTAAAGTACACGATACAGATGGCCTTATAAAAGGTGCTCAGTTTAAATGAACGGGGTTGGTGTACCTCCAGTACAGACCTCCACCCCATAAAGTCCTTCCACGGTTCATGCAGTTTTAAATTTTAGCAGTCTAGAAATTTAGAAAATTTTGAATTCAGAAATTTTCTTGATGGAAAGTTCATTGACCAGGTATTTGGTAGAAAATTCTTGATGCGATTTGTGAAGTTGTAGAAGCCCGGTTTGTTATGCCCAAGGTTGACGGCAAGAGCATCCACCACTGCCGATGCCAGTGTGGGGTCCCTCGGACCCCTCATATACCCTCAGATATGTCTCTCCCGCTACCTTGAGAAGGGTAGCTATGGTGATGGTCACCACGGACCAAATCTGGAGTTCTGCTCAATGATGAAGTGGGCGGTTGTGGAACCGCATCTCAGCCCTTGCCACTAATGATTGCACTCAAGTTTACCGTAGTGAAGGAGACTGGACCAGTGCGAGTTCAGCCCTAACCCCGTGCTAGCATCTCTCGCCATTTGTTATGACACAGCCTCAGATGAAATCAGGGCACTGCAACAATAAGTTCCTGGGCAACAGTAACTGTTTCTTTGGTTGGTGGTGCAGTTAAGGTGGGCAACATCGAGGGCGAGTGCGTAGAATCCAGGATCAGGCTTGGAGGCAGGGGCAAGGTAATGGCAAGCGGTGAAGGAAAAAAAAAAGTTTCTTACTGAAGGGAAGGTTTGTACAACAGGTAGCAAAGGGGAAAAAAAATGTTTTACATTATACTTTTCACAGTTAACAGGGGCAGAAGGCCTCCTCTTTCAACCTTAAGGTTCTAAGCTGTTAAGGAAAGAAATATAATTACATTCACAATGCCATGACTTAGTGGCCTATAATGAACCTCAATTTGTACTGGTTTTACTTGGGACAGTTGAACCCTAAAAATTCTCTCTATGTATGGATTGCCTAACAATAGGGTGACCGGCGTTAAGAAATCCAGAATAATGCATGGTCTGTGAAATCTGGGGGCAAGCTTGCCTGCAGGTACAAAATTTATCACCATGACTTGGTCTCAAACATTTAAATTGGCGGGTCTCCGTCCACAATCATATCTTTCCTTCACTTTCTCATGAGAAGATTTCAAGTTAATTTTGGCCTTCCTCCACAGGTTCCTGATATTATCGAGGTCTATTGTCTCTAGCAAAATCTCACTGATAGACCATAAATTAGACAATGGGGTGTTAGGAATGAACTTCAACATGAGAGATGAAGGTGTAAACTTGTGTGACTCGTGAACAGCCAAGGTGAATGCACAATATAACCAACGCAGTGAAGTATTCCACCTAGAATGGTCTTGATGATGGAAAGCTATCAAAGCAGATTGGAGATTACGATTAACCCACTCAGCAAGAGATGGCTATGGGTAATAGGCAGATGTAGTTACATGTGAGATGGATAGGTCAAAACAAAATTTACAGAATAAATTAGAGGTGAATGCCTTGGCATTATCAGACACTATATATTGACAAGGACCAAAAGAGGTAAAAATAGTATTAAGGCAAGAAATGGTAGACTGAGTGGTGGCAAGCTTAGTCGGAAATAGCCATGAAAACCTAGTGAAACCATCTACACACACAGGAATGAATGTGTTCCCATTAACGTATTCACAAAGACGCACACAAAATGCTGTCAGTTGGCACAGTTATTTATTCACATCTATTTACAAATTAACACACACATAACCTTAATAACTGTATCACAAACAAAAAACTTTGCTCCGAGAACATCAACAAAGCCACCGTTTTGACAATTGCTGATCACTTCAGCACGGAGACTGCAACCACTGCATGTCAACACAAGGTCACAAGTATATTCTTGCTACACCATAACTCTACTGGACAACAACTCGTCATTACCATCAAGACAACCTCCTTATATATGTGGATGGCCAGGCTTCTAGAAACCTACATTACAAAAACTACTTTCTTGAAAATTCTAGAGTGCCAAATACATAGATTATAATGTACCCATGATGATCAGATGGTGCTGTGTCATTAGTAGCCCCTCCTCCAGGCTTACTCTGTATGCACAGCGGTTGGGTGATTCACTGCAACTCCGAGGCGTGGACATTGACAGGAGGGTTGGTCTTTAGTAAGTACACCCCATGGCCCAGCTGTTTATCCACCTCGATGGGACCAACCCACTTAGGTGTGAGACCTGCGTAAAACCCTACAATCTTATTACTGACTGGGTGGTTACGTCGCAGTACTTGTTTGCCCGATAGGAAGATCTGCATCTCTTCGACATGTTGAGCGTTGGCCTGGGTAAGGGATCTCTTCCCGTCCAAAGCTTGCTTCTCATTGATGTTCTGCTGCTGCTGCTGCTGCCACTCTGCCAGGGAAACAGCTGCATCACCTTGACCCGAAGTGGGCGGTGGACGAATCTTCCAATCCCCAGTACAGTACAGCTGTCGACCAAGAAACAGCTCAGTTGGGATATAGCCAGTGACACGGTTGATGCGTCGTCGCAGGGCAAAGTGTGACATATCTGACGGTCCAACAGTCAATGTTCTTTGTCTATCAGGTAAACTCCTAGCATCCTTTACAGCTCCTGGTTCTGTTGTTCTGTTGGATTGGCCCTTGGGTTGTAGGTAGGAGTGGTCCAGTGCTCCACACCCCCATTCCATCATCATTTGCTGCCACTTCCTCGACATGAACTGATTCCTGATATCTGAAAGAATGCACCGTGGATAACCGTAGTGGCTGAATACTTCGTCTTGTAGCAGGCTGGTGATGTGGCCTGCCATGGCTTCAGGTATCAAAAAGGCCTCAATCCATCTTGTAAAGAGGTCGGTGATTACTAGGAGTCCTATTTTGCCCTGTGGTGTTCTAAGGTGAGGACCCATCAAGTCCAGGGCTATGACCTCCCACGGGCGTTGTGGCCGTCTTCCTCATTGGCTGGAATCTGCATTCCTGTTGCTCGCCTTGGTGCAGGCACAGATGTAGCACCCCTTCACGTAGTCCAGGATGTCCTTCCGCATGTTGAACCAGAAAAATCTTCGTTGGATAGACTGATACGTCTCTTCGCCTCCTGGATATCCGGCTTCAGTGCTGTCGTGGAACTTATCCAGGATGTCCGTCGTGTTCTCTCTGGGGATCACCACTACCGCAGGTGTGTCGGAGAGGAGCGACCTGTACATCAAGAGTCCTCCGTCAACCCGGAGGTTCTTGCAGCACATCTTGAATTCCGTCGAGACAAGTCGCCTATCGGTGTTTTGTCTCCTAATCCACTGCATCATGGTCCTACAGGGCTTGTCTTGTTCCTGCCACTGTTTGATCACTCTCATATTAAGTTCCTTCTTGAATGTCATAAGGACAGGTTTCATCGGCTCCCTCTGGTGTTTCTGTGGGAACTCCCTCTCGACAATGGTGCTCCTAGCTTCAGGTTCCATCGCTGGGTGCCTACATAAGCTGTCTGCTCCTATGTTCGTCGGTCCTGGGACGTAACATACCTCGAAATCAAATTCTGCAATTAACAGAGCCCATCGCATCAAATTTGGAATTTGAGCCAGAGACTGAGTTCAACCATTTGAGAGCGGCATTATCGGTGTAGAGTTGGAACTTCCTTCCCTCCAAGTAGCCTCTGAATTTGCCCATGGCCCACACCATGGCTAAGGCTTCCTTTGATATAGATGCTGATTCCCATAGGGAATTGGTATTATAAATTTACTCATTCAGGACAAATATTTCAGGTTCCCTATGGGAATTAACATCTATATCATCTCATGGCTAGGCAGGCATCAATTTTTGGTAATGAGACAAATTCTCTCATAGTGCATTGGCACTGCCGGTGGCTCCAAGAAGCCTACGTGGTGGCCTCCACAGTATGCACTAGCCATGCTTCTTGGTGGGTGTGCTATTTATCAACTGATGAGCCCAACTTAGCACACTGGGGGGAAACACTGGCAACCAGGAATGAGTTAGCTGGAAAATTTATAATGTCCTCCTCAGCAGTCCAGTAGCGTTGTTCTGTGGGAGATAGCTTTCTGCTGGCATACTCGATGATGTCCCTTCCGC
This sequence comes from Anabrus simplex, assembly GCF_040414725.1. NCBI lineage: Eukaryota > Metazoa > Arthropoda > Insecta > Orthoptera > Tettigoniidae > Anabrus > Anabrus simplex. The sequence goes on along the minus strand of NC_090266.1, from coordinate 325,117,430 downwards.
CGTCACTCCTCTCCTCGAATAACACTGCTCCTAAGCTGGAATCGCTGGCGTCCGTCCGCAGGCATATCTTCCGCTGAGGGTCGGGAAGGGCTAGACCGGGAGCGCTGCATATCGCAGCCTTAATGCCTTGGAATGCTGCCTCTTCCTTGCTGGTCCATCAGAATGGGCGGTTGTTATGGAGTAGATTGGTGAGTGGTATTGCCTTCTCTTCAAGGTGTGGCACGAAGCTGCTATACTATCCACACAAGCCAAGGAACTGATGTACTTGCCGCTTGGTCCGCGAGCGTTCAGCTTCTTTGATAGCTCGATTCTTCTCAAGTTGCCTTTCTAAGCCTTCAGAGGTTAGGACATGGCCAAAATATTCTACACGGGTCTGGGCGAAGTGGCACTTCTCCAGTTGGCAAGAAAGTCCATGATTCTTCGGTCGTTCCAGCACTTTCCTCAGATGTACAAGGTGTTCTTGAAAATTCTTGCTGTGAATTAAAATGTCGTCAAGATACACGTGGCAAAAATCCCCAACATATCCTGATAATACTTTATCCATCAGTTGCATGAAGGTGGCAGGAGCATTCTTCAATACAAAGGGCATTACTGCAAACTGGTACAATCCTCCCGGTGTCATAGAAGCGGTCAGTGGTCTAGAACTTTGCTCGACCTCCACTTGCCAGCATCCAGAGTTGAGATCCAGCGTGCTGAAAATCCTAGACCCACTTACTTGTTTCAGCGAGTCTTTCAGGTCAGGCATGGGATAGGCATCACTAACGGTCTTCTTGTTCAACCTGCGGAAGTCCACACAGGGTCGATACATCCCATTCTTCTTTTTCTTCTTTGGTAGGACGACAGATGAAGCCCAACAGGATGTAGACGGTTCGATGAGACCTTGTCCTTCTATCTCTTGGATCTTCTGAATGACGAAGTTGCGCTTATCCAGGTTGATTGGATATGGATGTTATTTGATGGGTGAGGAAGCGGTGCACTCAATGGTGTGCGTTACCATGGTAGTCCGTCCTACTTTATTGGTGATGACTTCCGGGTAGTCCTTTAAGGTGTGTCTCAGCTCCTCTTCTTCACTCGGTCGAAGATGTGTTAACTGGATATCTCCCAGGTTTACGTCAACTTCCGTATCCTTGCAAGCCCTGATATTTCCATCGTGCCAAGCGACCCTCAGACGTCTGTCTTTTCCCAAAAAGACTTCATGAGCTGAATAGTCTAGGATCACCTCGTCATGACCTAATATGATGTCAGGTATCAGGTTCTGAATCACTGCAACACCAATTACAATAGACATGTTCATGCATTTAGTGGTTAGGTTAGTCTGTCCTTGGATGGAATAGGTTACCCCATCCGCTGCTCCCACTACACTTCTGAGGTGGAGAGACTTCATAGGCGGTAGTAACCTGGCAACAGTCCTGTTGATAAATGAATGGCTTGCTTGGCTGTCAATTATGGCTGAAAATTTATCGTTGCCTATCCTTGGTTGGTCTATTCCACTCACTATCTGACCAATCCCTCTCCTACTAGACCAGGGTTGCTTATCTTTCAGGTCTTGAGGTGCCTTCCTGTTCCCGGTCCCATCCCCCCTTAATCCAGAATGGGCTGGACCTAGTTTCTCTGACGTCAAAGTTGGGCACTTGTTCTTCAGGTGTCCCGCTCTTCCACACTGGGAGCACTTCCTAACTGCACTGGTCTCTTCTGTAGCTTTGCTCTTGTGTTCTTCCTCCAGCTGGGTGATGATTCTGTGTAGATCATCAAAGGATCTGGGTTGTGATACTTTCACTAGGGGTCGAATCTTATCCTGGAGTAGCTCTGTGATATCTGATAAGATCTCGTTTTCGCTTCCTTCCGGGTGCAGACGCTTGAAGAATTGGTACTTCTGTAGGACGAAGGTGCTAGCTCTTATGCCGGTGGGTTGTACCTCAGTCAGTAGCTTCTCTTTCACGGAGCTCTTCACCCCTTTGGAATTAAACCTAGCGAGGAATTCCCTCTTGAAGTCCGTCCAGTTTAGATTTAAACCCCTCAAGTTGTTCCACCAAGTAGCGGCTTGCCCCTTTAATTGCGGTGTGATGAGTAGCACGAAGATGTCCTCTGGTAAATTAGTCCTTCCTAATAGGCTGACCGATCCCTTGACGAAGCTAGTCGGGTTCTCCTCCAGTCGCCCGTGGTATTCTGGAAGGCTCTCTATAATCACCTTCGGGTCTAGGTGTGCTGTATTGCCGGTTAGGTTTGAGGGAGTTAGAGGTGTGGTGATACGTCCTGTTTGCATTAATCTATTTTCAACTGCGTGAAGGATGTTTTCCCTTGTATTCTGCATATCTCCTTCTTCTTCTGTCTTGGAATCTTCATTGACTTTGACGAAAAACTTTTCGAGATCTTCTCCTTTTCCCACGAGATCTTTCCATACCCGTGCCTATAGCGATTTCTTCTTCCCGTTTGTCGGGAGATTCCTCTTGGTAAGTTCGTCTTTGAGCTGTTTCTGTGCTGTTTACACATGACGTTGAGATGAAATAATCACAGTAAAACAGTACAAGTACTGGTGCATTGAACCCAGATCGGAAGGACTCACAAACATTGCACCGGAGTAGCCTTGATATATCAATATGTATATACGTCACGATTAGAAAATGTCAACCGCAAGAAATGGACTCTATTAACATCTTAAAATTTAATATTGTATAATATTAGTTATGTAGTTGTAATTTTGAATGTTATATATACTGTAATCCATGTATTTCATAAGACAAAACCAAAGGAAACATACGTAAATACACATTACAATACAACCCGTTTATCTGAAATAAAGGGGGTAGAACCACATCGGCTGACGTGTTTTTTCGGATGACACATGGCAAATATTTTCGGAAGTTAAATGTCGAAATAAAAATGCATAAACTCTGTTAAGCAAAGGTGCATTCTGTATATAAACGTATGCTGTATATTAACATTAAACTGTTTACATGATGTCACTCATTGTATAAAAAGTGATTTTCTTGTGAATTTTCTTGGTGCAGCGCTATTGTGCAGCTGTGTCGCGCCACAGTTTATTCAACAGTATATCAGCTGGTGTAGATTTATTACTTTGTTCAGCAAAGCGCAAACCAATCTGAAATAATGAAACAAATTTTTTTGTTACTTCTGAACTGAATACTGTATACAGTAATTTTATTACAGTAGTGTAATTAAAGCGTATGGTACTGTATTTTAATAAAAATTCGAAATCAATCTTATCTCCAATGCATTAAATCCATCATCTGCTGTAGCTCGATTCTCAGAACTGCTATTGTCAAAGTCAGAGTCATCTGCATAATATTCATGACGAATAATAATAATAATAATAATAATAATAATACAGTAATAATAATTCCTGCTTGTTTGAGAAACTTGCTTGTTGCTTGCTTGTTGTTTAAAGGGGCCTAACATCGAAGGTCATAGGCCCTTGTTTGAGAAAAGTGTATCATGGTACGAACTAGAGGGTAAGAAACTGTTTTGTTTTATGCTACACGTGCATTCTGGCATAAGTCATAATATAAAAATAGGGTTTGCCTAGTAGCTCTCAGCATATATAGCAAGAGAATTATTAATATTGACAGCTAAGAACGAGAGGGTAAAAACAAAAAATTAAAATACAATTTTGCCAGAACATTTCGGTTAAGCCGGGTTTCGGTTAAGCGAAGTTCGGATAAGCGGGGTTCTACTGTACATATGGTAAGGGATCGATGTCATGGAAAAGACAACATGGCACAAAACGTCCCAGAATTTATAGCGGAGAGGAAGATTCAAGAACTCTCTGGGCCGAAGCCCTGTACACACCCACAATTTTGATTGGTTACGAAATTAAATACTGAAAATTCCTGATTGGCTAAAATTGTATGCAGGCAGGAAGAGATAGAAGTGCTAGTAACTTAAAACACCAAAAACAATCTACAAACAATTCAGTTTAGAAAATTAATGAATTAAAAAATTCTCTTGAAAATTAACTGTCCATCCTCCTACCAGAGGGGCACATAAGTTGTCAGAAGAGACATCTGACGATAAACGTTCAAACTTCTTGCAATACACAGTTTGAAGTACAGCATACAGACAACCTTCTAAAAAGCACTCAGTTTAAATGAATGGGGTTGGTGCACCTTCGGTACAGGAATAATAATAATAATAATAATAATAATAATAATAATAATAATAATAACTGTTCCGAGGTATCTGTGGAACAGCAGAGGTGAAAGAAGTTGCCGGGGTGAATGGGTCTAACTACAAGGCCGAGATATGAATTAAAATTGCATTAAAGGTTATATTTTCGAAAATAGCAAAACTTAACAATTTTCACATAGAATTTCAAAATTTAACAAATAACAACAAGTCAACAAATAACCGACAATCAGGTACAAGACCAGGAAAGCAAAGATTTAGAGACAAATTAACAATCTGGGCTTCAAGGCCCAATTTTTTACAATTTCTGAGCTCTCAGCTCACAACCACATATTTACCAAAGGGCAGAAATCCCCTCCATACATGGAGCACTTACTCCCAACTTTGAATATCAAGCCTCTCTGAGGCACTTTTACCACAAATAAAAGAGCTAACCCGCTCTCAATTTTCTGAGCCTATCAAAGGCCACAACAGACTTTACCATTAACTGCCCTCAAGGCACACTTACAAAGAAACAGGGGTATCTTGTACCCAACCTACTGGGCCTTAGCAGAAAAGAACAGGTTAAGTAAATGGCCCAAAATACCAAGATGAATGGAGGCATGTACTTGCACTCCTATATGAAACTTCTTAAAACCTAAGAGGCACTAGGCCGATGAAACAGGGGCTATTCCCAAACTATGGAGGTGACTGGTATAGAAAAATTTTATAAAGTATTACAGAAGGGAAGAAAACCAGTTACAAAACGCAGTCACCTCAAACCAATATGAAGAGGAGCTCGAGAGGGTAAAGCACTCTCTATCCCCGAATTGCAGTTACAGATCTAATGAAGTTTTTACATTAAACGGCAAAAATTACATGTCAAAAAGATAGTTTACATTGTAAAGGGATTCGGACCTTTCCTGAGGGTTAAACTGCTGAGCTAGCAAGAAACAAAGATGTTAAAGGGCCATTACCTTATTGAAGAGCTGCTGCCTGATGAACGGGGCGCTTCCCGCCTCCTGCTACATGTCCATACACTAGGTTAGAGGTAGATGAAGTGGCTGAGAGACAAGAAAATCAGCAGTTTTTATACCCTCGGGGAAAATTTGAGACCGTTCATGAATAAAACAGCCACACCCACTCAATTTTATTGGGTCAGTGTAGACAGCACACTCAAAATCGAAGAAGAAAGACATGATTGGTCAAAAATTAATTACAGAAATTCTGGATTGGCTCCATTCAAAACTAGCGGAAAGAAAAGATTAATATTGCCAACCCACAAATGAACGAACGAAATTTAGTAAACAGAAAACTTATGAATACAAAATTTCTTCAAAAAAGTTCCTTCACTTTGCACCAGGGTGCATGATCATAGTTTTTTAGTAGAGACATCTATAAGAGAATGTCCACACTTCTTGATCAATGGAAAACAAAACAAGTTGAAATCCACACAGTATTGACAACTTCGTAATCACAAAATTTACGATAGTGACATCTTCTGAGAAACTTATGAGTTGATCCAGTTTTTAAAGTTCAGAGTTGTTCCTGTAGAGGAGGATTTATTGGCACAAGATTTAAAACTGCGGCGTAGGGGTGTACCGCCCGGTACAATAATAATAATAATAAGAAGAAGAAGAAGAAGAATAAGAATAATAATGACAACAGCAACAAATCACTGAACAAAACAAACATCCACCCAATACAGAAGACCGTTCATTAAGAAAACAACAACAACAAAACATGTAATCAAACTCACACCCATACACATACATACATACATACCAGTACCAGGAAAGCCTAGGTCCTGGCCCATATCAATCGAAAGAAATATTATTCCAGCATAAAAGATCCGACCGACGTACGAACATCTAAGTAAAGAATGTTCCAGTATGTGCCAGACTCCACGAGTGCACTAGGCGGAGTCAAGTGACGTCACCTGTCGTTCGAAGCTCACCTCCCCTAGAGATATTTCTCGAACGAATTTTCTTTTCGCAAGCTTTTCAACGCCTTAACCAATTTCAACGGGACAAACGCTGAATTGTAGCGGACGTCATAAAAGTTAATCCCTGTGAATTTCGAATTAATCCATCCCATGGTTGTTGAGTTATAATAATTTAAAGTCTAAGAGAATTATACACTCACGGTCACATGGCCAAGAGATACTACCCCTCCCAGCGCTGGTATATATGTCAAGGCTAACCAGCAGAGCGGCAGTACAAGGACGAGTGCACAGATGTGTGTGTGAGCGAGACAGTCGTACAGTATGTCCGCGCAGTCACGATGAAAGTACTTGCCGTCGCATTTCCGGAATACGAAGTTATATCGCCGACAAAATTATAAAAGACGTCGCACTGTATTTAGTATCTCACATCGCGACTACGGTCTAATTCTAAAGACATTTGAGAACATAATACGAGTGAACTTATTGAAGTGCAAATACCAAATATTTAACGTTCACAGAATATATCATTACGTGTAGACTTAGCTTACTTCACCTGATATTGAACTTCTACAATGAACAGAAATTAATGTGTAGAATTACCAGGACTCATTTCTTTTCGAGCATCGAACTGTGTTTCTTTATTCCCATAGTGTTCTTGCCATATTAGTACACGACTTACAATAGTAATCTGGGTGAATACTAAGAACTTTTTTTTCTGAGGTAATATGACGTTATAATAACAAGATAATCAGAAAAAAATCCTTAGTGACTTAATGACCGTGTTTAAAGACTGTGATTATAGACTATGATTTGCCTTTTCAAGTGTGAATTGTGCCATTATGAACGTTTTCAGTAACGACTTTCAATAATATTTCATACAGAAAGGACTGTGATTATTCATTTAACGTCTTAAAGTTCAATTACACCATAAACTGTGTTCAACAGTAAATGACAGTGTCAGTGATAACTACTCGCACCAAGTGAATTTCCGTGTGCGCAAAATCACCTTAACAAGCTGCAATTCTACACGATCCAGTTCCAGCTATTATCACCTCATCGGGGAACGTCAACATGATGTGTTAAGGGAACATTGCCGATCCTGATTCTCCACGGAACATTCTACATGTTCATCATTCAACATTTGTAGCAGCATTTCTTTCATTAAGTGAGTAGTGACAAACTGACTAAAATTTTCTCATTAATTTTGAACAGTGGAAACTTGTGCCGCGTGTGGACAAATATTTCGGAGTTCTCATAATTTCTTAGAAGTGATTAATTTAATTTTCAAATTTAATTTTCATATTTAGAAAGACTTTAGGCTCTTCAAGTGTGCTATACATCAAGGTTTACAAACTGAAAAACTGAAATCTTTTAACAGAAATTTAATTTTTCATGTCAATTTGCAATTACAAGTGTGTGCTTATATGTAGAAAGACTTTAGGTGAAAATCTAATACCTCATATTCTCACACATGAAAGACTTTGGAATCAGCGATATTCATTTAATTTTCATGAACAGAATTCAGGAAGATTACGTTCAAACTTTTCATTTCAATGCCAGATTTGAGTCCAATAATCATATTGCAGGGTGAAGAATTAATAAATTGTCATAAAAAATGTTTAATCATCTATTATTCGCTCTGCGAGTCTATCCTACTCTGTATCGGCTCCAAAACCAAGTTCCACTCCCTGAGGTCCTACTCATGCACTTTACCCACAAACTTTTCCTGGTACAATACATACATACATACATACATACATACATACATACATACATACATACATACATACATACATACATACATACATACATTTCCACCATAGACTGTTATGCCTTTCACCATTCAGTTTGCAAGCCTCTAACCTATGCCACAATCCTCATTTGTAACTAAATCTCTTGCTTCATTTAGTTCCATACATCTTATTCTTAAATTGTTAGAAACTGAGTTTAGCCATCATCATCCAGGTCACCCTCTACTTCTCTTACCCTCCATAACAGAGTCCATTATTCTCCTAGATAACCTATCCTCCTCCATTCACCTCAACATAACCCCACCACCGAAGTTGATTTATGCGTACAGCTTCATCCATCAAGTTCGTTCCTAACTTATACTCTATCTCCAAATTTTGAGTACCCTCCTACCATTGTTCCCACCTGGTTATACCAGCAATTATTCTCATTACTTTCACATCTGATACTTCTAACTTATGAATAAGATATCCTGAGTTCACCCAACTTGCACTCCCATAAAGCAAAGTTGGTCTGAAAACAGACTGATGTAAAGATAGTTTTGTACGGGAGCTAACTTCCTTCTTATGGAATACTGTTGATCGCTACTGCATGTTGCATTACTTTTGCTGCACCTTGATTCAATCTCACTTACTATTGTACCATCCTGGGAGAACATTCATCTGAAATACTTGAAATTAACTATCTGTTCCATCTTTGCATCCCCAGTTTGACATTCATTTCTCTTGGATTTCTAACCTACTGACTGGCTAATATTCATACCTTACTCATTGCACCGACTTTCAAGTTCCAAAATATTAGACTGCAGGCTTTTGGCACAATCAGCCATTAAGACCAAGTCGTCAGCATAGGCCAAACTGCTTACTACATTTATACCTGACTGAAACCCTCCCTGCCACTTAATACCTTTCAGCAGATAATCCATGTAAACTGTACCGGAGGTACACCTTCTCCGTTCATTTGAACTGCTGCCTGCTAGTAGGCTATCAAGGGGTATGAATCTGAAACTGTGCATTTGAAGAAGTTTGGACCTTTAATCTTCAGATGTCTCTACTATCGACTCTGGTGGGAGGGCGGTCAATTATTTTTTTTAAGGAAATTTAATATTGTGTAAGTTGGTACAACTGAAATCTTGTAAATTTTTTATTATTTTAATGTGCTGAGGTTATCAACATTTCTAAGGCTTCCATCTTCCTTACGTTATGGACCAATCAGAAATTTTTGTAAATATTTTTGTAGCCAATTAAAATTTGGGGTATGTACAGGCATTCTGTCTAGAGAGTTCTGGAACTTTCCCCTCTGCTATATAGGCTGGGCGCTTTTGGGCCATTGTGTCTTCTTCATTGCTCCAGTCTAGAGTGCATACGTTGTAAGTGGAGGCAGGGGCAGCCTTGCTCATCGTCGGAAGGCCCAACAGCTCAAGCTAATGGCAGACATCTTTCAGATATGTGATAGCTACAGGAAGGCTAACTTGAGGGGAAGGTTTCAAAGTTCTTTTGTAATGAAAATTTCTAAAGTTTAATACCACCATTTAAGTGCAAATTTTCAGGCAAGTCTAAGGACTCTATTCAAATCTCTGCCAGGAAAGATGTAACTTAGGGAATAAAGAACGTTCACCCTCTATTAACTCCCATTCAACTTGGTATTGGGGTGGCTATGATTTTCTAAAAGTCTAAATTTTTAACTCTATTTTGGAACTTAATATTTTGCAATCAAGTCACCCTCTGTAGTACAGGCTTAGCCTCTGTTACTTCGGGTCATAAGCCCATGTAGAATTTTAAGTGTTTTTCAAATTGTATTTTAAAAGGAGTGCAAGTGTTTCACCTCCTTCGCATTTTGTTCATGGCTAAGTTCTTAAACCTTTTCTTTTGTACTCTAAGACCATTTAGAATGGGCACTTATTGGCTCTGTTTAAAGTGACATTAATTATGGACAAGTGTGTAATAGACTGTCAAGCTGAAATGACAGTAAACACTGTTTTGAAGTTTATCTAGTGTAAAATTTGGATAAGAAACTTGTGCCTTTGAGAGGCTGGACTGTTGTAAATTTTGGAGCTCAGTGGAGCAAAAATGCTCTTTGAAATGATGTACCTTTAGAGCTACGTGCTCAGTCATTTGTAAACTTGTATCAAAAATCTTCTTCACTGTAACTGATTATTGATCAGTACACCAGGCAAAGTATTCACTGGCATCTTGGAAGGGAGGGTGCGATCAGTCGTTGAGAGGAAGTTTAATGAAAACCAGTATGCGCCAGGTAATTGAAAAATGCTACGAGAGGAATAGGCAGTTGTGTTTATGTTTCGTAGATCTAGAGAAAGCATATGACAGGGTACCGAGGGAAAAGATGTTCGCCATACTGGGGGACTATGGAATTAAAGGTAGATTATTAAAAGCAATCAAAGGCATTTATGTTGACAATTGGGCTTCAGTGAGAATTGATGGTAGAATGAGTTCTTGGTTTAGGGTACTTACAGGGGTTAGACAAGGCTGTAATCTTTCACCTTTGCTGTCCGTAGTTTACATGGATCATCTGCTGAAAGATATAAAATGGCAGGGAGGGATTCAGTTAGGTGGAAATGTAGTAAGCAGTCTGGTCTATGCTGACGACTTGGTCTTAATGGCAGATTGTGCCGAAAGCCTGCCGTCTAATAGCTTGGAACTTGAAAATAGGTGCAATGAGTATGGTATGAAAATTAGCCTCTCGAAGATTAATTGATGTCAGTAGGTAAGAAATTCAACAGAATTGAATGTCAGATTGGTGATACAAAGCTAGAACAGGTCGATAATTTCAATTATTTAGGTTGTGTGTTCTCCCAAGTTGGTAATATAGTAAGTGAGATTGAATCAAGGTGTCGTAAAGCTAATGCAGTGAGCTCAAAGTTGCGATCAACAGTATTCTGTAAGAAGGAAGTCAGCTCCCAGACGAAACTATCTTTACATCGGTCTGTTTTCAGACCAACTTTGCTTTACGGGAGCGAAAGCTGGGTGGACTCAGGATACCTTATTCATAAGTTAGAAGTAACAGACATGAAAGTAGCAAGAATGATTGCTGGTACAAACAGGTGGGAACAATGGCAGGAGGGTACTCGGAATGAGGAGATAAAGGCTCATTTAGGAATGAACTCGATGGATGAAGCTGTACGCACAAACCAGCTTCGGTGGTGGGGTCATGTGAGGCGAATGGAGGAGGATAGGTTACCTAGGAGAATAATGGACTCTGCTACGGAGAGTAAGAGAAGTAAAGGTAGACCAAGACGACGATGGTTAGACTCAGTTTCTAACGATTTAAAGATAAGAGGTATAGAACTAAATGAGGCCACAACACTAGTTGCAAATCGAGGATTGTGGCGACGTTTAGTAAATTCACAGGGGCTTGGTGACTGAACGCTGAAAGGCTGAATATGTTCTTCCCAATCTGCATTATTTTAAGATCCTAAACCACAAACATTTCTAGAAGAACGAATCATGTGATTTAGACAATCATCAGGTAAACAAATTATTTGTTTTACTGTTATTTGGAGAAGTTTATCGATATTGAGAAAGGAGGCTGGTATTTTATCCAATAGAGTACTTTGCAAGGGATAGATAATGCTGGGCCAAATATACTGGTTAATAATATATAGTTTCTGGCCTGCTTTTAGGAGGTAGGAGACTGATAAACTACCGAGATCCTTTTCTTAATGTTTCATTAGTTTTTTGTCTACCTCCATAGAGTAACATTTAGTGTTATTAGCTGCCATCCTCGGGGCCTGGTTTTAATTCCTGGTATTACCAGAAAATGGCAGGAGGGCTGCTATGTGGTTGAAATAGTACATGCAGCTCTCCTCCATTGGAGGTATGCCTGAAAAGGGCTGCACCACTTCAGGAAGAGGATATGAGGATAATTTTATTATTATTTTATTTTTATCCAGAACAATTTTTGATGTACACAAGACACCAAGGTATTTAATTCTTACCTCTGTGTTTAAATGTTCAAATGTTCTACCACCCAAATTGATCATGGAGGCGTTATGGAGCCTTCTGTTTTTTATGTTTATGATCTTTGATTTTAAAAGGTTTACATTTAAGATAATTGCAGATAAACTATTAACTGTTATGTTAAGAAGTACGATGTTTCATCTTTCCCTATCATTGCTATGTCATCTGCAAATGCCATTGCAGTAATTCTTTTCCATGAAATAAATGAAAACCATGAGCTCCAGCAATTTTGTTATCAGTGGTCAACAGTAACATTAAATAATAGGCTATATGTGAAACGGGAGAGCCTGGTGCTACTCCTTAAGCAGTTTTCATTCAGAAGTTTTATTTATACCGCCTTCTACTCTTCTGTCATTTCCTTTGATACATTTTTAAGTATTATTAATTTAATGAATAGATTATAGTAAGCTATTCTGATAACAGAAATCTTGTATGTATGATAGAAAACTGAAAGCCTTATGTGTTTCCCATTTATTTAATTCAATTAGAAATACTTAGCAAGGAAACTAAAATTAGTTTTGAAATCTAGTAGTACTGTTCAAGTTATTGAACGGGATTATACAGACAAATTTTCTTATTTGAACTGTTTGCTCCCGATTATTCCAACAAGTACTGCAGGTGGTGATAGATCTCTTAATAACTAAAGTTATTTTTCTGCATTGGGTTGTGTTGTGTTCTGTACCTTATGCATTCTTTATTAAGGTGAGTGATGTACTCTTACTAATCAGTCTCCCCAGGGAGCTAAAATCACCTACGAAGGTGGTCTCTGTGCTGTGTCTTATACTATATCTCCACTCCTAGGCTCCAGTAAACCCCAAGGACATCTGTGGAACATCGGGAACATATATCTCACCCGGTGGTCAAGTGGGAAATTTCCATTACTGTTCTGTAACTTGGGGGTCCTGTGTTTTCATGGTCTATGCTACCTACTGGTAATTTGTATATAATGGCATCCAACAATTGCTGATTTTTAACCTTCCTTTAAATTCACATTATTCATGTGTTTCATTATTTCCATTGCCTCTCGGATTTTTCTTTCAAGATTCTGGGCCACAGCTATTAAAATAGTTTTACGAAACAAACTTTTGTGGTTTCAGAGGCATGCTTAAGCTACACCTGAAATTTCTATATCTTGGTTTTTGATTGAACAGAGTTGTTCTTGGGGTAGCACCAAGCTCCGGAATTGTGGCTAGAGTAAGCATTGTTGTAATTACCACTGCGCAAACTGTACTCGTCATGCTTAGTCCTCCTCCTGTAATGTCTGGACTTTCTGCAGATGGTATGGATGGAGCTGCTGTTCACGGACAACACACTACACGGCACTTTTAACAGTGTGCAGCGCCTGTGCCATTTGCCGAGTGCTGGTGGATGGGTCCTCTTCGGACATTGTCAGTACGTCCTCTTCTCACTGTACTTTTTGAGCCGAGCATGGATGACCCGCATCACGTTTTGGCGCCTAACAGAGGACAAAGAGTAGAATGGGGATAGTACGTATTCGCAAATAACAAGAACAAAATGCTACTACTTTACTGTACAATGGACACACCTCAGGCAGAAGGTACCTACGTAGAACTGTCCGGCTTCTCTTAGTTGCCCCTCGATGGCCGCGACCAAGGAATGATGTGGAGTATGTCTGTTTGGAAAACGTTCCGTATACAATCTTGCAGAAGCTCTACCATTGCAATCTGCTTTGCTGTATGCAAGCACCACGTCAGTCATTTCCACAGTTGTGTATTGGTACATGTCGCACTGCTGTTAACAACGTTACTGCACTGGCAGACTACAGTACACTAGTAACGCAGTAGGATGCACACAAAGGACTGTATGGCGGATTGTAGCGCATGCGCAGGTATGTCATTAGGCTGAGGTCGTCTATTCGCAGTACACAGATGGCTAAAGGTTTGAAAACCATCATCAGGGCCGCTGACAGTGGGGTTCCAACCTGCTATTTCCCGAATACTGGATACTGGCCGCACTTAAGCGACTGCATGCTTCTTTGTCTTCTTTACAATTTCGTCTATAACCAAAAGAAACAAAAAAGGCGACAGCACACTCCCCTGTCTTAGTCCTGTTTCATTACTAAACAATTCTCTCTTTCCAAATGGAGTCTGTACCCTGCTGACAAAATTTTTGTACACTGCATGCAGAATATCTACACTTTGTGTACCCAGTCGCTTTTTGACCATGGTTACCCACACCTTCTCCTTGGAAACAGTATCATATGCCTTTGTTAGTTCTATGAATGTCATGACAAGATCCTTTCCATATTCCCAACTTTTTTCCAATAATTGTCTCATGCTGAAGATTAGGTCAACTGTAAATCTTCCACTTCTAAAGCCATACTGTTTCTCTTGCAACTCTTCTTCTACCTTTCTTCTCATTCTACTCTCTAATAACCTTTCAGTATTTTGGCACTTGTGATAACAGTGTGATCCCTCTATAGTCATCAGACAAGTTTTTGTCCCTCTTCTTGAAGACTGGTATTATTATTCCCTTTCCCCGGTCGTCTGGCACATGTTTCTGTCTCCATATGCACTTTAACCACCTGTACACCCATTGTAGTCCAACAAGTCCAGCAGCCTTTATCATTTCCACATTCCTAATCCATTCCTAATGCCTTTCCCATTTTTGTTTTATGGACTGCTAATTCCACCTATGACATGGTAATACCATCATCTACTGTAGAGTCATCACACTGTATTACTACCGTCTCCTCAGCAAAATTTCTCACATTCAGCAGTTTATCAAAATACTTCTTCGATCATCTCTTTATTTCCTCTGGATGTGTTATCATCTTTCCACCTTTCTCTTTCATCAGCTTTGTATAAACTCTTTCTTTCCTATTTCTCTGTATAATTCAACACAGCATTCTTTTACTGCCAGCTCCATCTGTTTCCATCCTTTGTGTAACTTCTTCACAACTTTTCTTCTTTTATTGTCATACAAATTGTTTACATTTCCTTTTATTATCAAGATACTTCCTTTTGCTTTCTACTTTTCCTTATCTCTATTCCATTTTTACCATGCTTTATTCTTTTCTTTCACTGCTTCTCTCACTACACCGCGGTGTCTCCTTTTCTTCCACTCTCATCAATTTTCTATCACAGGCAATCTCTGCCCCATTTACAAATGCCCATTTGAAGATGGGCCATTCATCTTCCACATTTCCTACTTCAATAACTGGAATTTTTTGTTTCAGTCTCTCCAGAAATTCTTCTCCATTTCAGTTTTTGTGGTGTATCCAGTAATTTTAATCAGAATTTTATAAGGCTGATGTGTTTTGAAGATTCGTAATCAAGGTTTTATAATGGACATAAATCCTAATGTATTTGGACTTTGTTAACCAATATTAATATGATGGTGATAAATTATTAATGCTGTTAATTTTTAACATGTTTGTTTTAGCTATTAACTTGGTTTAAATTATTCAGCTTATGAAGGCCCAATTAGGGTCCAAACATGTACTGATTGTGAATGTTATACATACTGTATTGAATAAGTGGTTGAGTTTTTGTGATTTCTTTGTAAGAAATTTTGCCTAACTATATCGTAAGTTAATACGGATAAGACCACGAAGTTTATCACACGTAAATTTTTAGAACATACTGACAGTGATGCAATGGACGAATCTGGAATGGCCACCCAGGTGCAAAATACTTTTGAGAAAAACTAGATAAATTGCGATGCTGCCCGCATTCATTTATAGATAGTTGCTTCTCTATCATATCCCTCTTTTACCACAGAAGTTTTACAATCTCTACAGTTGAACAATCAAAAAATTTATGCATAAAATTTTTTTAAGCCCTGTATCGGGCATCATCACCCTCGGGTGAGGCAGTACAGCTATGAGGGCAGTACAGCTACAACAAAAAGTGATTCAACTCGCTTACTGTTAAACGACATGTTCCTGACAAAATACAACTGCCCGCATATCAGAATAACATAAAAGAATATAATGAAATGGATGAGAAAATGGCATAATGGTCAAATAAATGTGAGAAGTGAGGGACATGCCTGGCAAGTGAAGCTTGATGTGAAGCAAGTCACAGCGTGTCAGTATTAGTGAGTGAGATCCGGGATTTGAGTACTATTGTGTAACTGCACCATACTACGTCTTTGCATTTCCACTCCAAATGCTTGTAATGACCGCATAGTTTATCATCACTGGCCCCTCAAAGGACTGTTAATAATAATAATAATAATAATAATAATAATAATAATAATAATAATAATAATAATAATGTTATTTGTGTTTACATCCTACTAACTACTTTTACGGTTGTTGGAGACTTCAATGGGGCAGTTATAAAAGTGTAAATATGCTACGTACCATGCACAGCAGGGAATAACCTTACAATATTACACATGATTTGAGTGCCAATTAACTCTGAGGAAACATACCTGCCTGTCAAAATGAGAACCAGGGTTCGAGTCCTACTCTACGCATTACTTTTTTTTTTTAAATCTTTTGGTGTGTTGCATTAACCAAAGAAGTGTGTACTGTATTTATATTTGTTACAAAATCTTTGCATTGTTCTTTTAAATATGTTAGTCCTGAAACGGACTGTTTTAGACATGACTTAACACCCCATCCAGAATCCATCAGCTAGAACAACTTGTTGGAGTTGGCATGGCATTGACACAACACACTTTCCAAACTCTTCTTCGTTGAGGTCGAGCTCCTCGCATGTGTTCAACGTAACGCTTCAAAAATACCATGCTAACATGGGGGAGGGTGAAGCCAGTGTTCCTTTGTACGGCGCTTTCACTTTACCCACAGTCCGCCTCCGTAGCGTAACAGTTAGCACTATTATCTGCCGTCCTCAGTGGCCTGGGTTCGATTCACGGTACTGTCAGAAATTTAAGAATGGCAGGAGGGCTGGTATGTGGTTGAAATAGTACATGCAGCTCACCTCCATTGGGGGTGTGCCTGAAAAGAGCGGCACACCTCAGGATGAGGACACAAGTTTACTTTACCTTGCCCACATATGTTCAAAGGAGTTCAAGTTGGGAGCTCAAGGGACCCAACTGAGCAGTTCAATGGAGTCCTGCTCAGAAAACCAGTCTTCAACACAACCGCTTGTGTGGAGTGGGGAATTGCCTTGCACAACCTATATTACCTCATCTGGATAACGCTCTCTCACACTCGGAACCCTATTATTCTGCAGAATGTCTAAATACTGGTCCAATGTGAGAAGGTCATCTATCTGATGAAGCAGTCCAGCCCCATCAGACTATATCCACCCCCCAAAACGGCACAGATATGTGACCACTGCATGAACACTTGGCTATATATTTGCCATATTGGACTCCCAGTGGCCTGTAAACATAAACCAGCCCGACCTCTGCCGAAATTAAAAAAGTCTCATCAGAGAAGATCAAATGATCCCAATTACAATTCACAGCAGCTTTACTGCACTGGAGTCTGGCCTCTCACAATTGTCTACAGACCGTGTACAGACATCGAGGAAAATTGGTTACCTGTTTGTGATCCGCTGAGTTTGAGAACGAGTTTTCCTGTGAAGTTTCAATTAATCTGTTGCCCTCTTCCCTAGTAGAAACCTGCTTTAAACCAGGACCTGACTGACATCCAATGTCCCCTGACACCTGCCACAGCTGTATCCATCTCTGAACAGACCTAAGCAAAAAGCCACAATGAATTGCTGCCTTAATGAATGTTAAAATTGTCGTGTAGCACAAGCACTCTTGATGTGTGCAAATAATGTGCCATGCCAGAATAGAGTGAAGTGTTCAGCATGAAAGTTAGCTCAGCCAAACTTGGTGTGTTCATTCCCTGACATCATCACGGTGTATTCATTAGGGGAAAAAATTAAAAGAAAAAAAATCCCTCGCATCTGGATTCTTTTTTTTTTTTTTTTTTTTGCTAGGGGCTTTACGTCGCACTGACACAGATAGGTCTTATGGCGACGATGGGATAGGAGTTGGAAGGAAGCGGCCGTGGCCTTAATTAAGGTACAGCCCCAGCATTTGCCTGGTGTGAAAATGGGAAACCACGGAAAGCATCTGGATTCAAACCTTAGCTGTTATGATAGGCATGAATGTTGTAGACTACAACTGACCCACTGCTATGTTGGAGCATGCCATGTCCTTATAATTTCAGAGTGAATGTGACTGACACTACAAATAAGAGCTATGGGCCGTGTTACAAAACGCATCTAGCTGTCTGTACAAAGCTGAATATATCGTAAGAGAACTTTCTTATATTTCACATCTCCAGAGATGAAATAATTTTTGACTGTTCATCTGTATATATTTTTTATAACCTTTTCTAATACATTAAAACAATTATTTTAACAGTAAAATATTATTAAATTATTGATTTTAAAATTAAATCATCACACTGCAACTTCTGATTTATATATTTATTGATTTTAAAATTACCAATAAAGTAGAGTCCCAATAATCCGAGGAAATTGGGGGGGGGGGGGTACCTCGGATTTGGAATAATTCGGACTACACGAGGAAACACAGGGAAAATTGTGAACCATGAAAAAAAATCAGAAACAACTGAAGCTAAGGTCCTGTATTGTCATTTCTTATGGTGTTAAGGCACGTATTAAGGTTTGTTTTTCTTTAAAAAGTCCGCAACTAACTTCTGTTTCTGAATTTTTCATAGTTTCTGTGCAGCAAGGTCACGCCATCGCTTGAAGAGCAAGGTGTCGGTGGGAGTTGCCTCTGGTTGTTCTATGTAGCGTTGTGCCCCTCCAACATAGTGAGACCCTCGCTATGAGACATATTTGGCGCCATCTATACTGAAAGTTCTTCCTCACTATCTTCCGTTGGTTCATTAGACATTTCTTCTTTTTTTTTTTTTTTTTTTTTTTTTTTTTTTTTTTTTTTTTTTTTTTTTTTTTTTTTTTGCTTTACGTTGCACCGACACAGATATGTCTTACGGCGACGATCGGATAGGAAAGGCCTAGGAATTGGAAGGAAGAGGCCGTGACCTTAATTAGGGTACAGCCCTGGCATTTGCCTGGTGTGAAAATGGGAAACCACGGAAAACCATCTTCAGGCTGCCGGCAGTGGGGCTCGAACCCACTATCTCCCAATAACTGGATACTGGCCGCACTTAAGCGACTGCAGCTATCGAGCTCGGTATTAAACAGTTCAATGACTGATGCATCTGTAAGTTCATACTGACCCACTGCATTGTTTACATACCATGTACGGACATCGAGGAAAATTCGTTACCTGTATGTGATCCACTGAATTTAAGAACGAGTTTTCCTGTGAAGTTTCAATTAATCTGTTGCCCTCTTCCCTCTCCTTTGCCACTGGGAGTTCAATACGGCAAATATATAGCCAAGTGTTCATGCAGAGGCCGCATATCTGTGCCGTTTTGGGGGTGGATATAGTCTGATGGGGCTGGACTGCTTCATCCATTTCATAACTTCGATTTCATTAGCATCTTTTCATCTGGTTATCTATGAGATTAGATCTGACAAGTTTGGTATGTCATCAATTTCATTATCATTGCTGTCATCAGAGTTACTGTCAGCAGACACAGCCATTCCTAAAATCATCTTCTGTGATTTCGTGATTGTTTCTGACTTTACTTCATCCGATGATTCTACTAACCAATACACTATGTCAGTCATGGTTATCTGCCTGATGAAGTTTGTGATGTATTCCTCACGTTCTGTTGCTTTCAGGAGTGAATGCAATAGGTGGTGCCAATACTTTTTTTTAAGACATTCCAAAATGCTATGATCCATAGCTTGTAGCAAATACAAAGCACGAATTCCATCACATACCAGTTTCTGTTCATCTGGTATGATCCTGCGTTGTCCAGCAATAAAACCGTTTCAATAGGCAGAGCTTTCTTTCTTGAAACATTTAATTTCAGGCACGGCAACAAACACGCGCATGATCTCAGTAGAGAGGACGCACAGAACGATGACATGGCGGGAATAAGCAGGGAATTAAATGCTGTAAAAAAAACTCATTTTATATTTGCAAAAGGTAAAATTCAAACAACACTCTGATTTAATGGAACCTCGGATTCATGAAACTCAGATTTGTGAGACTCTACTGTAATCAATTTTTGAAATTAATTAAAAGGGGTTTTTTTTCAATTTGCTTCACATGCACCGACACGACGACAAAAGCACTATGAGTGCGAAGGAAGCAACCATGGCCTTAATTAATGAACAGCCCCAGCATTTGCCTAGTGTGAAAATGGAAAACCACAGAAAACCATCTTTAGGGCTGCCGGCAGTTGGGTTCGAACTCTCTTTCACCTGAATGCAAGCTGACAGCTACGTGACTCAAACCACGCAGCCAAAAAAGTAATTAATTAAAATTAACTTAATGAAACTGCATCCTCTATCGGTTGGTTACATCTGCTGCAAGCTACCGTGCACGATAGCATATATTCCAGTTACGCTGATCCACTGGGTGTGTGGCGTTAGGAAACTATTCGCCCAGTGAGGGGTTAACCAATTTGGATTGCTTGATTTTGAGAAAGAATTGATATTACTTGTTTTATGCATCTTCCTTTCATTACGGTATTTTACAGCACGGTGTTTTGGTCCTGGTAGTGAAAGAACCACTTTTGCCAGAAATTCAGATA
Source organism: Anabrus simplex (assembly GCF_040414725.1). Classification (NCBI taxonomy): domain Eukaryota; kingdom Metazoa; phylum Arthropoda; class Insecta; order Orthoptera; family Tettigoniidae; genus Anabrus; species Anabrus simplex. Next base: position 325,097,044 of record NC_090266.1, on the reverse strand, counting down.
TTTCATGGGATACAGATTCATATAATATTCAGTGCCATTAAAACGGTCCTCATTAATCTGGTCACTCAAGATTCTGGGAATCTTGGTGATTATTTTCTATATACTTTCCGAAATACCGCCTAGTTTTTTTATGAATATTTGGATGGGTCTTACTAACATGGGTAACAATGCCTTTAAACAATTTTTCAGAATAACACCATTCCATAGTATGATCCTTGAGGTAGTTATATTCACTGGTAAACACATTAGAATAAATAATAACAGAATGATTGTAAGTTTGGTTGCCAGTGAAAGAATTTTAAAATTTTGTAAAACCTATAGATTAATGTTATAAGATAATACCTTAATGACAAACTGCAAATGGATTTCTGACTTCAGAAACTCTTTGTAAGGATGAAAGGTGTGTTTAATACCTCTAGTCACTCGTATGTGTAGTGAGGCAGGCCCAATGGTTGTCTGCGTATGAGTTAGCCTACAGATAAAAAATTCCTGTATTTTAAGAAAACAGAACTCACCAGATCTTATTCATATTATTATTATATATATATATCATTCGCTGGGGCCATCAAGGACCACGTTATGTCTTGTTGCATTTGACACTGAACTTGGCCTTCTTTAGAGCCCAAATTTCCCACATTCTTTGTGAGTGGGCCTGCTTACGCTCCTCTGTCCATGGGGCACCGTGTCTTCTCTTCGGTTGCTCGTCTCGGTTTAGCCTGTTCGTCAATATTTTCTTGCGGAAGAGATCTCTGTTAAGGGCGTCTTCAGCTGAGATATGTAGCATTTGCAGGACTTCTTTGGTATTTCTAAACCAGGGAATTGTGGTTCTGGGGTTTGAATCAAAAAAGTGAAAGATTTCTTTAGTTAACTTTCTTCCGTCCATTCTTTTCAGATGACCGTAAAATCGTGCCCGTCTTTTTCTGATTGTGTCGGTAATTTTCTCTATTTTGCTGTAGACTTCCTTGTTGGATCTCTTTTGATGGATTCCATTTCTGTACTTTGATCCCAAGATTCCTCTTACAATTTTGCGTTCTCTTTTCTCCAGTTCTTCAAGGAGTCCTTTGTTGGCATTTAGAGACAGGGTTTTGGCTGCATATAGAACTACTGGCTTCAGAACTGTTTCATAGTGACGTATCTTGGTGTTTTGGGAAAGGCATTTTTTGTTGTAGATTGTGCGGGATGTTTGGTAGGCTATTTCCAGTTTGCGTACTCGCTCCTGAAGTGCTTTTTTGTCCAGTCCATTTCTCATGATGATCTCACCCAGGTATTTGAATTTGTCTACTCGGGTGATGTCCCCGTATTTTGTATGGAGTTTTGGTGGAGCCTCTTTGATGTTAGTCATTACTTCTGTTTTCTCGAACGATATCTGCAAACCAGTTTGTTCGGCAATTTCCTTTAAAATTTCAACTTGAGCTCTAGTGGTTTCTATGTCGTTTGAGAGAACAGCAATATCATCGGCAAATGCTAAGCAGTCTGTTGCGATCCCCTTGGATTTGTTTCCTATTCTCAATGGACTGTAGTTGGTTTCCTGTAATCTCACCCGCCAGGTTCTGATGATCTTTTCAAGAACACAGTTGAAGAGTATCGGGGATAGCCCATCACCTTGTCGGACTCCTGTTTTGATGTCAAAGGAATGCGAGAGACATCCGTGGAACATCAGCTTGGATTTTGTATCGGTCAGGGTGGCTCTAATTAATGCCAGCAGTTTCAAATCAACTCCAAATTCATTTAAGATGTTTAGCAGGACTTCCCGGTAAATGGAGTTGTACGCTTTCTTAAAGTCCACACCACAAAGACAGACACATACTGCTTGGACCTTGGTGTACAATATCGGATGATTGTTTTGAGATTTTGGATCTGTTCGGCTGTTGAGCGACCTTTTCCGAACCCTCCTTGGTATTCACCTATTTGATATTCGACTTGTGCTTCCAAACGCTCCAGGATGGCAAGTAATAGAATTTTGTAAGTCACGGGTAGCAAAGATATTCTCTGTAGTTGTTGATGTTCTTCATGCTGCCTTTTTTGTGTAATGGATGGATCAAAGCTATTTAAAAATCTTCGGGTAGGGTCTCCTTGTTCCAAATTTCTTCTATTTGCTTTTGCAAGATATCAAGTGATTCCTCCGGGGCATATTTCCAGAGTTCTGCTACTACTGAGTCTTCCCCCGGCGCTTTGTTATTTTTGAGACGGGCAATGTGGCGCTTGATTTCATCTCTGTCGGGTTGTCTGGAATCTGGGTACCTGAGTAAGGGTTCCTTGGTCTCAATGGCGCTTTGCGGTTTAGAGCAATTAAGTAAATTCTTGAAGTAATCTGCCAGAATGCTGCAATTTTCTTCATTTGACGTCGCCAGTGTGCCGTCCTTTCGCTCAAAGCATAGAGATGGTGGTTTATAGCCAGTGAGTTTGCGGTTGAAGGCTCTGTAGTACTCTCTGCTTTCATTCTTCCTAAAGTTTTGTTCTATCTTTTCAATGAGAGATTTTTCGTATTTACGTTTCTCAGTTCTGAACACCCTAGCTGCTTGGGCACGTTGGGTTTTGTAGGTTTCCCATTCATTTTCTGATTTCGTAGAGTAGTACTGTTTCCACGCATTGAGTCTTTCTTGGAGGACTGACTCGCAGGTACCATTCCACCAGGCATGCTTTTTGCTTCTCTTGATTTCTGCAACGTCTTTGGCGGCCTCAACAAGGAGAATTTTGGTGTTGTTAAAGTCACAGTCATTTGGTCTAGCCTTCTCCTGGAACTCCTCGGCCAGGCATGCTTTTTGCTTCTCTTGATTTCTGCAACGTCTTTGGCGGCCTCAACAAGGAGAATTTTGGTGTTGTTAAAGTCACAGTCATTTGGTCTAGCCTTCTCCTGGAACTCCTCGACCCTTTGCCGAAGTTTATCATTGTCGAAGCGTGTGATCTGTTTGGTTGTCTTCCTTGTGTTTGCGGAAATTGGTTTGAATTTGATAAGAGACATATAATGATCTGAGGTCACATTGATGCCTTTCTTTACCTTGACATTCATAATCTCAGGGCTGTTTCTCCTGGAGATTGCAACATGATCAATTTGGAACTCTCCGAGAGCTTGGACGGGAGAACGCCAAGTCATTTGCAGGTTGTGATTTTTGCAAATGGAAACCAGTCTTTTGCCGTTGAATTGCAGTAGATACCGCTTAGTACGTGTCATCAGGGACGACACGGTATGCGAAATCATAGCAATCATTGCGACTAGAATGCTTTCAACAGGCAAAATACCCCAGTGTCTAAAGAGTGCTAGAACCGTGTTGATACATAAGAAAGGCGATGTCGAATGTCTGTCAAACTGGAGACCGGTAACGATCTGTTCGGTAATTAGACGTGTTATTTAAAGGGTATTAGATCAGCATTTGCGCTCCTTTGTAACTTTCAGTGAACACCAAAGAGGCTTTAACGACCAGCCAGGATGCCTTATAAATACTTCCATTCTCAGAGGACTCCTCAAGACAGCAAAGACAGATAAGCAAGATGTTACCGTGATCTTTCTAGACATATCAAAAGCCTTTGACAACATCGGACATGAGCACTTAAATCTAACACTAGCTGGCGAGACACTTCCATCTAAACTGAAGGAACTAATCATCAATCTACAGACTGACAATACAACACAGATCGAAACCACTAAGGGTAAAACGAAGCCAATTCGCTTGTTGAGAGGACTTATGCAGGGATCACCATTATCGCCAGCATTGTATAACTTGGCCACAGATTTCATTTTTGATGAGATAACAGAAGAAAACCTACTACAAGCATATGGCAAATCAGTTTCTGCAGAATTGCCCCCTCTTAGTATTATAGGTTTCGCCGATGACACAGTTATTGTTGGCAAAAATAAGGAAGCGGCTCTTGAGTTGACACGCATCGCTATCACGTTGTTCCAGGAAATCGGTCTACAGATAAATGCCAACAAATGTGTGGGCATATGTATTGAAAAGGGGAAACTCGTGGACGGAGTGCTCGATATTCATGACAATTTTAAGGTCAGTACTGTTACAGAAAGAGAAGAAATTCGATATCTTGGTGTCACTTTTAACGAAACACTCACCTTTGATGCAAACACTTCTTTAAAAACCTTGCACAAGAAGTTAGATGCTCTTACAGCCTCACCTTTGTTAAAGGCAGATCAAAAGTTCACTGTTTTGAACAAAGCAGTCAGTCCCACTCTCGTGTATGCTTTTCAGACCGCTGAAATTAGACAAGTACCGCTTAGCTTCCTGAAAACCGCCGACAAAATGGTAAAGAGCTTCCTAAAGGAAATTTTGCAATTACCCACGGATACACCCGATAGTTCTCTGTATTCTGATTTAAGATTCAAAGGCCTCGGACTTTTCAAAGCAACCTGGGAAGTACACCTGCAACAAATAAGCGCATGCAACGCTCTTCGCCGAGCCAGCAATAGCTACGTTTTAAAGATGCGTGATCTGACATCCGAAACGACGCATTGTCTACAGGCCCTCAACATCACAGATATTAACCGATTCTCCAATAAAGGCAGTGACCTTCCAAATCCAAGAAAAATCCGCCAAGAACTAAGAAGTCGTGAAATGGCAACTTGGTGCTCTTTGCCTCAGAAGGGGATCGGTGTAGAATTGTATAAAGAGTACACACCGGCCAATAATTGGATTAGGCATCACCAGGGACTTTCTTGTAGCGAATGGCGAGAGGCAATCAAGATGACATCGAATGTTTCTGCAGTATGAACTATCCCGCGCAGAACTCAGGACGGAAACCTCTGTCTCAGATGCGTCAGAGAGAAAGAAACACTGGCTCACGTCCTGGGTTCTTGCCCCTACGGCGAAGTACTGAGAAACTCACGTCACCACAAGATAAGATCACTGATTGCAGAAGAACTCCGTAGCAAAAACTTCCGTGTATAAGAAGAAGTCCACGGTTTGTCTACGACAGGGAGCACAAGACGAATTGACATAATTGCCTTTAAAGATAACGACACGAAAGGCTTCATTATCGATCCGACTATCCGATTCGAGCACCATGTCGGCCAGTCTACTGAAGTTCATCTTGAAAAACAGAACATCTACGCGCCCACCATTCCGTTCTACAAAAATAAATACCAGCTGAATGAAGTAGAGATTATCGGCCTAATGATTGGTGCTCGTGGCACAATACCTGCCTTGTTCGTAGAATTCTGGAAAAAGTTCGACCTGCCCATCAACAGCATTGAAAGAATAGTTACCACCACCATACGTGGATCAGTACAAATCCTGAAATCTCACCTGTTCGGACCTCCATAATCTAAGAAATCCTTATTATCACTATATTTCTATATGATAAAAACTTTCTCTATCCTGATATGCTTTACTTTGTCCATTGTGGCAACCCGTAATTGCGGGAAGTCGTTGATTCGTTCAATAAATATATATTCCTATAACTTTCTTGTATTTCTGTTCACGACCTAGTTGGGCATTGAAGTCACCCAAAAGAAGCTTGACATGGTGTTTGGGGATTTTGTTTAATTTTTCATCCAGTAGGTCCCAGAAATTATCAACTTCGTCTGGATCAGACTTGTTCTTATCGTTTGTAGGAGCATGTGCGTTAACTAGGGTGTAGGTTTTGTTCGCGCATTTAATTGTGAGTATAGACAATCTGTCATTTACAGGCTCGAAATTTGCAACCGATTTAAGGATCTTGGTCCTAACAGCAAATGCTCCAAGCATCACAGCTCCATTGAGGATTCCTCTTTGCGCTTTGCTCTTGAAAAATCGGTAGCCTTCAGATTAAAAAATCTCTTCATCTGGGTACCTTGTTTCCTGTAGGGCCATTATGGATATCTGATTTTCGTGAAGAGCTTTGGTGAGAGTTTTCAGCTTGCCAGTTTGTGTAAGTGAATTTATGTTGAATGTTGCTAGAAAGGTTTTAGATTTTGGCCTGAGTTTGTGACTCTTCGGGGTACACCAAGACGCTCCGACTCGTCTCTTGCATGATGTCGAGTCTCCCCCACAATCCGAATGAGACTCGTGCGCCGTGGCGTTCACGACGAGGGATTTATCCGAAGATTTACCCCCTGGGGTATGTTTCTTGAAATGTTGTGCCATCATGATTTTTAACTTGACTTTGCTTTGGACGGGTACCCATCCTTTTACAACTAGGGTTGTTAGCCCTAGAGGTTGCCTCAAGATGTTTTCTGGCTTCTGGTCATTTACCAGTCTTTGCCGTAACCCTAGCAAGGGACCAGTTTTTTTTTTCACGGTGGTATTTTATTTCCCTACTACCCTCTGACTCTGCTGGCGGCAGAGCCAGCGAGCTTCCCCAATTTCAATAGGATACGCCCGATGGAGGTATATTATTATTATTATTATTATTATTATTATTATTATTATTATTATTATTATTATTATTATTATTGAAGAAAAGTCACTTCAGAAGCAGTTCATATACACTGCCTGACAAAAAAAACTGAAGCACCCAGAAGACATGGTCAGATGTCAATGTAACTTCGTATACGTACACATCATTGGCAGCCGGGCTGAGTGGCTTGGCAGGTTCGATCCTAGTTCAGTCCGGTGGTATTTGAAGGTGTTCAAATACGTCAGCCTTGTGTCAGTAGATTTACTGGCACGTAAAAGAACTCCTGTGGGACAAAATTCCAGCACCTCAGAATCTCCGAAAACCGTTAAAGTAGTTAATGGGACATAAAGCAAATATTATTATTATTGTTATTATTATTACACCGTTGGCGGGTACCTAAATAATTAGAGTTGCAATTCTCTGTGACAGGTAGAACAGCTACCAGAGTGCATTAGTGCTGATCGGGTTTAGTGTTTTTACCATAACTGGCAGGGTATATAAGGGGCGTGAACAGCACAGTGGTCACTGTGAAGGACAAGGAGATGCTACGTACTCATGTAAGACAGTGTTATAAGCACCTGACAGAGTTTGAAAGGGGCCTCACTGTGTGTCTCCAATTGACTGGCTGGTCGAATTGTGCAATATTCAGATTTGTTGGGCATTCAGATGTGACAGTGGAGCGATGTTGAAATGCATGGGAACCTGAGGGAGGATCACCGTAATGTGAACCAACACATCATAACGCCTTCACATTTGTGCCTGCCATCCGAGGTAAAGTAATAGGCTCCCTGCAACATTCTGTGTCATCCCGCACCATTGGTCGGAGAAGGTGTGAAAGGAGGCAGAGTGCATTTCATTAATAAGAAATACCAGTGAAATGGACAGATGAGGTGAGATCAGGGTGCTGTATCAGTCATAAAGCTATCAGGTCATTTCAATCCTTTTTCAGACTCTCTAGTCGACTCTTTGTGGTGTGTTTATGAAGTGAAAATGTAAAGATACAACCAAATAACTACAACCATGTAGACCAGCAGTTCTCAACCATTTTAATATTGTGTGCACCACTCACATGTAATACTAAGCATGTGAGCACCATGCAGACGATGGTCATCCAGGGTAGTGTAGAACTACAATTCACAGCTGAACACAATGCAATACCATTCATCAGCAGTCCATGCTTTCCAGTCACGGCACCACTCGAAATGCAGCCGTTTGTGTTGTGGTGTTAACAGCAGTCTACGCATGGAATGGTAATTTCCTAGTTCAGCTGTTGCTCTTCACAGAAGTGAAGAAAAACCATCAATCCATAAAAAATTCTTTAAAGTCGGCATAGAAACACCACAATCGAGAAGAAACTCTAGTACTGGTGCCTCCTAGTGGTCTCAAAACAACATGTGCAGTGTTAGGTACGGTACTTTGGATGGATTTGGATTTCACACAGCGAGCAGAAGGCATGAAAATTACCTAACACAAGTGCTATAGTTAGCAAGGAACCAATTTGGACCTTGGCGTGGTATGAGTGGCTTGCAAGGGAAGTCACCGACTCACTGTTCGCTTCTGTATGAGAGGTGGTATTCTCAAAGTTAAAAACTTTGTTTCTCAACTCTTACTCATTGGACTGATACCAAGTGCAAGCAAATTCTGGATGCATACTGGCAAGTTTCATGAAAAATGGGTTAGCAGTGTTTGTGTTTATTCAATCCAAACTGAATGACAGGGAGGCAGACAGACAAAACTTTCAAAAATGATGGATAACATCTCCATATACTTATCAACCTCTCAAAATTGCAACAACTTTTTTTTTAACGTGTTGACAAACACTACATTTTTTAAAGCTATGGAACAGGAAGATGGATGAGGAGTGCTTAAGAGATAGAGTAATTGAAAAGAGAGCATACCTGCCCTGATCTGGCTGCCTCTGGACAAGGAGAAATAGTCATGATGATAAATCCAAAATAAAAAACATCTACTTTAAAAACAAAGGTGAAGAAGTGTATATTAAAGAAATTTACTTACATCTTTCTCAAGTTTGATAACAACAAACTCCATGAAAAAGCACATGTAATATCCTGAGTGTAGACCATGCCATATTGCAAGGAAAAGTAATGCCGAGGCTTGGGAAAGGTAACGATTTCCCAAGAATTTCAGCCGCTTGTAAATGTACCTTAAAAAAAATACAACATATCAATTTCTTATTCAAATTTAAGAAAAACAAGATGAAAATATTTTAAAATCACATTTTCACATTTTTTTCCTCATAAAGAATAGACATGAGCTAAAATAAAAGAGTAAGCTTAACTTCGTTAGTACCACCTTGGCCACATTCTGCTCATATGCCTCGGAGATCATGAAATTTATCCTTCAAGAGGACATCCGTCAATTTTCCAGTACAATTAAGTCCTAATATTTCGTACATGTGAAAAACTTTAAAAAGTATATTTTAAGCTTCATTTCAAACTTTAGTTTAAAGATAAGAGTTTTAATTATAATTATATATATATATATATATATATATATATTTTTTTTACAATTTGCTTTATGTTGCACCGACACAGATAGTCTTATGGCAACTATAAGACAGGGAAGGGCTAGGAGTGGGAAGGAAGTGACCGTGATGTCAATTAACACATTCATTCCCAGCTCCTTCCAGGGGTATTTAATAATGCAGCCCAGCAATTTTTAGATGCCACTCTGACGCACTAGGTAACATGCAATATACGTATTTAACTTAGCATCACGCCTATACTATCAACCCTAAATATCTGTAACTTCGTACTAACCTTCACAAGATGATCTAGTACAATTTTTTTATTTGCCATGATTATTCGTTTCATCACTCAGTGCCACTTGAATTCTAACCATGCACTTCAGAGACCTAGGGACTAGCATATGTTTATTTAGATCACACATCCCACAATGTAGGGAATTATCCCAAGCTGTAGTAAACTGTTCATCTGCCCGCTATCTATCAGTAAAGCGTGAATTCAAATCCGACTAAGGTCGTATACGGTATTTTACACACGTGAAACCTAATCCGACCATGTTTGGATATGGGAGTGAATGTGTTAAGGTACAGCCCCAGCATTTGCCTGGTGTGAAAATGGGAAACTATGGAAAATCATTTTCAGGGGCTGTCGACAGTAGGGTTCGAACCCATTATCTCCCGAACTGCAAGCTGATAGCTATGTGACCCAAACTGTGCAGCCACTTGCTTGGTACATATGATTTCCTATTACCAAAAATCATCTTATCGGAAAAAAGAAATTAACAAATTAAATTTAAAATATTTCATAAATCCTTTGGAAACAGAAAAGAAAATCGTCTAGCTGTGTTGTATGTTGGTTATTCAGCCCAAAAGCTGGTTTGATTTTCCACAGCTCTGCCAACAACTGTCATAAATAACCTAGGCATCAAAGAAGATGTGTACTAGTGAAATGAGGAATGATATAGTTTCCCACTGCTTTCCTCACCAAGCCAGAAGTTGTTATTACATATCAGTCTGCCAAGCCTACTGAAATGCATGCACCAACCGACCCTATGAGCGAAATTTTCACACTGTTCATAACAGGGACTGGCTACAAAAGGAATGGTATTACTAGCACCACTCATACCTCGGTCACTTTCATATTGTCAAAGCCAAGATGGCAACTACTGTGTGTGAGTCTGTGATATCCGTAGTGGATAATGGTGTAAGATGCAGTGAAAAATGTGGCAAATGCAGAAGAGTAGTTAAAAATGGGATTCTGTGTCATAAGTGTGATGAATGGTACCATTTTCATTGTGCAAATATTGTAAATAGTACTGATATTGAAGAAAGTGTGTGGCTGTGTCCCAAGTGTAAACAAACTGATAGTGTGGCAGAACAACAAGAAGACTTATGTGCTCTGAAACATGAAAATGAAAGCTTAAAGGACAGAATAAAGAAACTGGAAGATAAAGAAGACATTGGAGAAGAAAGATCGCCGTGGACGGAAGTGACGCGTTGCCATTTCAGGCCTAACAAATGGGAGAAAATACATACAACTTAAAACCGGGAAAAAAATTTCCAGTGCCAAAATAGATTTCAGTTATTGCAACAAGTTCCAGAAGAAGACACACCAAGTTTTCCAAATAATGTTAAATCCAGTGGAGGTAACCTACAGAAGAACACCAACCGAAAGTCAAGATCACCAAAAATTCATCTCTACGCAGACAGTCAAGGGCGGGGTATGGCAGAAGGTATCAATGACGAGCTGCAGAATCCAGAAACTGAGGTGCCAAAACTGAAGACGTCCTTTCAAGTTGTGATCCTGTGTTAGAGAAGGACAATTATGTGGTGATTGTGAGTGGTACAAATGACATTGCTGCAAATGAAGGTGAGGAACTAATTACGACCCTCAGAGGTAAGATTTCCAAATTACCTGACTCAAAAGTAATTGTAGTTAACGTGCCACCCAGGTATGACCTTTTAGAGGACTCATGTGTGAACAAAGCTGTACGTGATGTAAATATAAAATCAACAGATTATGTAAGAGTTTTAGAAATGCCTATGTAGTAGATACTTGAGGTCTTGGCAGGCAAATGTTCACTAGGCATGGGTTATATCTGAATGGTAATGGAAAACCAACTCTCTGTAGACAAAATGCTACAATTATCAACAAAGATTTGCAAACTAATCTGTACTTAAGAAAACCCATACCACTAAACTAGCACATACAGGGAAACTTGCCAGAAAACCCAGATCCTTAAATCAAGATCTACGTACAAGGATCTGGGTTCCAGGGAAATTCTCAACTCATGAGTCAAACGTTACCCAATTGCAACAGTCAAGTTTTAGGGAGGAAGGGGATCTGAGATTGCTCTTGGTAAACTGTCAGAGTATAGTAAATAAACAATTAAAATTCAGTACATTGATGGAATCTTATGAGACTGATGTGGTGATAGGAGTGGAATCGTGGTTGAGAGAAGGGGTGGGTAATACAGAAGTATTTCCAGAAGAGTATATAGTCTATCATAGAGACCGTGGAGATAAAAAGGGAGAGGGGTGAATATTCTGGTGAAGGAAACTTATTGTTCACATGAATGGTTTACTGATGAAAGGGATGAAATATTAGGGATAAAATTAGTTTGTGATAATATGAAGGAGGTGGGAATAATAGGAACATATAGGCCTGGAAGAGAGGAAAGAGACATGGAAATATTTGAGAAAATAATAGATTATACTCATAAAAACAGTAATAATGATATGGTCATAATTGGGGGAAATCTAAACTTGAATGGAATGGAGCTGCAAGTGAAGCCCATGAACAGAAACTGGCAAATAAGTTAATTTGGGAGGGAGGATTTACACAAGTAGTACAAGAACCGACTTGTCTCAATAACTTACTAGATGTATCCTTGGTTAAAACATGGGAAATTGTTGATAAAATGAGGTAATTGAAGGAATAGGTGACCATAAGGCTGTAATAATGGATGTAGGACTCGTACCAAAAAGGCGTAATATGAGGGTCACACAAGACAAGAAATTGTACAGAAAAACTAAAGTTGATGAATTTGGGACTTAGCTTAAATCACAATTCAGTTGTTGGATATGTGAAGGGAGTAATGTGGATACACTTTGGGCTAAATTTAAAGGAATCATTTGGGAAGGAGAGAAGAGATTTTTACCTGTTAAGAAGGGTAACATGACCTCAGACCCTGTTTATTATACAAGGGAAATAAGAAAATTAAAAAGAATATGTAGAAGAGTAAACAGGAAAATCAAAGAGGGTAGGGAGAATAGAGAAACAAGAAAACAGCTAAGGAGGGAACTGAATAGAGTGAGAAAAGAAGCAAAAGAGAATTATATGAAAGGCATACTTCAAGAGGGTAATGGCCACAAAGGGAAATGGACAAATCTGTCTTTATATATTAGGAATCAAAAAGGAAAAGGAATCCAAATTCCTACAATTGTGGGAGAAGGGGGTGAACACTGTTTAACTGATACTGAGAAAGCAAATCTATTTAGTAGGGAATTCAGAGATTCAGTAGATTATCAGAAGTTGAAAACCGTAACAGAAGATAGAGAGGGAGATTTTTTTTTTGTTAGTTGTTTTGCGTCGTACTGACACAGATAGGTCTTACGGCGACGATGGGACAGGAAAGGGCTAGGAGTGGGAAGGAAGCGACCGTGGCCTTAATTAAGGTACAGCCCCAGCATTTGCCTGGTGTGAAAATGGGAAACCACGGAAAACCATTTTCAGGGCTGCCGACAGTGGGGTTCGAACCTGCTATCTCCCGCCGAATACTGGATACAGGCCGCAATTAAGCGACTGCAGCTATCGAGCTCAGTAGAGAGGGAGAGAAGCTTCTCATTTACAAATGAAGATATCTTCAGAGAAATCCAACTGCTTCAGCAAGGAAAAGCAGCAGGAAGTGATCAAATTACTGGGGAGGTATTAAAGACAATGGGGTGGTACATAGTGCCTTATTTAACATTTATCTTTGACTATGTCATAAATAATAGTGTAATACCAAAGGAATGGAAGGAATTTGTAATAATACCAATTTATAAAGGAAAGGGTGATAAAAGGAAACCAGAGAACCCGTTAGAGGAGAGATCCTCACTTGGATTATGTGCAAGTAGGGTAGCATCCTGCTTCATGAATTTACCGAGCTCAGAACACTTTAAGCAAGTCTCGGACCTATGGGAGTAATGGAGTCCCACTCCCATTTGACAGGCGAGGGACTCCTTGGAAACAACTTGGCCAACAAAATGGAATTCGATGGGGAGCTATCAATATTAATGGGGCTTATGGAAGAAAGAAGGTAGAACTGGCTGAGTCAGCAAAGAGGATGCATCTGGATGTGCTCGGAGTAAGTGATATTCGGGTAAGGGGAGATAATGAGGAAGAGATAGGAGATTATAAATGTACTTCACGGGTGTTGGAAGGGCAAAGTCTGGGGTAGGGCTCTTTATCAGGAATACCACTGCACGCAACATAGTTTCTGTTAGGCACGTAAATGAGCTAATTATGTGGGTAGATTTGTCAGTTGGAGGAATTAGGACAAGAATTGTGTCCGTGTATTCACCATGTGAGGGTGCAGATGAGGATGAAGTTGACAAGTTTTATGAAGCATTGAGAGACATCGTGGTCAGGGTCAATAGCAAGGATAGAATAGTGCTAATGGGCGATTTCAATGCGAGAGTTGGGAATAGAACTGAAGGATACGAAAGGGTGATTGGTAAATGTGGGGAAGATATGGAAGCTAATGGGAATGGGAAGCGTTTGCTGACTTCTGTGCTAGTATGGGTTTAGCTGTTACGAATACATTCTTCAAACATAAGGCTATTCACCGCTACACATGGGAGACTAGGGGTACCAGATCCATAATAGACTATATCTTAACAGATTTTGAATTCAGGAAATCTGTTAGGAATGTACGAGTTTTTCGCAGATTTTTCGATGATACAGACCACTATCTGATCTGTAGTGAACTAAGTATCTCTAGGCCTAGGGTAGAGAAAGTGAAATCTGTCTGCAAACGAATAAGGGTAGAAAATCTCCAGGACGAGGAAATTAGACAGAAGTACATGGATATGATCAGTGAGCAGTTTCGAACAGTAGACAGTAAGCAGGTTCAGGATATAGAAAGTGAATGGGTGGCATACAGGGATGCTGTAGTACAAACAGCAAGGGAATGCCTAGGAACAACTGTGTGTAAAGATGGGAAAAGGCGAGCATCTTGGTGAAATGATGAAGTGAGAGCAGCCTGTAAACATAAAAAGAAGGCTTATCAGAAATGCCTCCAAACAAGGGCTGAGGCAGACGGGGATTTGTACGTAGATGAAAGAAACAGAGCAAAACAAACAGCTGTTGAATCCAAAAAGAAGTCATGGAAAGATTTTGGTAAAACCAGGAAAGGCTAGGTCAAGCAGCAGGGAAACCTTTCTGGACAGTAATAAAGAATCTTAGTAAGGGAGGGAAAAAGGAAATGAACAGTGTTTTGAGTAATTCAGGTTAACTAATAATAGATCCCAGGGAATCACTGGAGAGGTGGAGGGAATATTTTGAACATCTTCTCAATGTAAAAGGAAATCATCATGGTGGTGTTGCAAACAGCCAAGCTCATGGGGAGGAGGAAAATGATGTTGGTGAAATTATGCTTGAGGAAGTGGAAAGGATAGTAAATAAACTCCATTGTCATAAGGCAGCAGGAATAGATGAAATTAGACCTGAAATGGTGAAGTATAGTGGGAAGGCAGGGATGAAATGGCTTCATAGAGTAGTAAAATTAGCGTGGAGTGTTGGTAAGGTCCCTTCAGATTGGACAAAAGCAGTAATTGCACCTATCTATAAGCAAGGGAACAGGAAAGATTGCAACAACTATCGAGGTATCTCACTGATTAGTATACCAGGCAAAGTATTCACTGGCATCTTGGAAGGGAGGGTGCGATCAGTTGTTGAGAGGAAGTTGGATGAAAATCAGTGTGGTTTCAGACCACAGAGAGGCTGTCAGGATCAGATTTTCAGTATGCGGCAGGTAACTGAAAAATGCTACGAGAGGAATAGGCAGTTGTGTTTATGTTTCGTAGATCCAGAGAAAGCATATGACAGGGTACCGAGGGAAAAGATGTTCGCCATACTGGGGGACTATGGAATTAAAGGTAGATTATTAAAATCAATCAAAGGCATTTATGTTGAAAATTGGGCTTCAGTGAGAATTGATGGTAGAATGAGCTCTTGGTTCAGGGTACTTACAGGAGTTAGACAAGGCTGTAATCTTTCACCTTTGCTGTTCGTAGTTTACATGGATCATCTGCTGAAAGATATAAAATGGCAGGGAGGGATTCAGTTAGATGGAAATGTAGTAAGCAGTCTGGCCTATGCTGACGACTTGGTCTTAATGGCAGATTGTGCCGAAAGCCTGCAGTCTAATATCTTGGAACTTGAAAATAGGTGCAATGAGTATGGTATGAAAATTAGCCTCTCGAAGACTAAATTGATGTCAGTAGGTAAGAAATTCAACAGAATTGAATGTCAGATTGGTGATACAAAGCTAGAACAGGTCGATAATTTCAAGTATTTAGGTTGTGTGTTCTCCCAGGATGGTAATATAGTAAGTGAGATTGAATCAAGGTGCAGTAAAGCTAATGCAGTGAGCTCGCAGTTGTGATCAGCAGTATTCTGTAAGAAGGAAGTCAGCTCCCAGACGAAACTATCTTTACATCGGTCTGTTTTCAGACCAACTTTGGTTTACGGGAGCGAAAGCTGGGTGGACTCAGGATATCTTATTCATAAGTTAGAAGTAACAGACATGAAAGTAGCAAGAATGATTGCTGGTACAAACAGGTGAGAACAATGGCAGGAGGGTACTCGGAATGAGGAGATAAAGGCTAATTTAGGACTGAACTCGATGGATGAAGCTGTATGCATAAACCGGCTTTGGTGGTGGGGTCATGTGAGGCGAATGGAAGAGGATAGGGTACCTAGGAGAATAATGGACTCTGTTATGGAGGGTAAGAGAAGTAGAGGGAGACCAAGACAACGATAGTTAGAGTCGGTTTCTAACAATTTAAAGATAAGAGGTATAGAACTAAATGAGGCCACAACACTAGTTGCAAATCGAGGATTGTGGCGACGTTTTGTAAATTCTCAGAGGCTTGCAGACTGAACGCTGAAAGGCATAACAGTCTATAATGATAATGTATGTATGTATGTATGTATGTATGATGTGCGTGTTTAATAGAAAAACATTTTAGCGTAAATTGTATAATACTGTATTCTAGAAAAATTTTCTTCGTTTGTTGTTAATCTAAAATTAAGTGCTTGACAATAATGTATTTTCGTGTACCATTTGCCACCGAGGTAGACACCTCATTTGCAAATAAAGAGATTGTGATTTGATTTGACTGAGACAGGTCAATGAAAGTAACAAATATATTCTCGCCCATACCAGAAGACACAGTACACTCGCCAGCAAAGGCATACCGTCGAGCTATAAGAAAATATGAAGTTTGTGCAAATTCCATTATCCAGTGTATATGATTCATTACTGTAGCAGGGCAACATGAAGGTGGTAGAGAATCACATGCCAAATTTACAAAATAATACACTGGCCTTCCGAAATAATACAACACAAGTGAGTTTTACATGGTTATAAGTTGATAAATTAGAAAAGAAGGTAAATGTAGGGTAACAATGAAAAGCAGTATACAATACAGGTATAGTATAATAAACTCTATTAACTGGCAAATATAATAAGGGAAAAGGTTTCAAATCATTCAATCAATGATCTGCATTTAGGGCTGTTCCAAGGTGGCAGATTCCCTAAAAATTGTAAATAATGTTGTCACCATCATCATCATCATCATTTACTTTGCGGCCCAATAACTACAGTTTTCTTTTACGTGCCAATGCGAGGCTGACATATTTAAGCACCTTTGAATACCAATGGACTGAACCAGGATCAAACCTGCCAAGGTGAGGACAGACGGTCAGCACCTCAACCGTCGGAACCACTCAGCCTGGTGTCTATAAATTGTTTCCCTAGCATCATCATAAATGTTTACGAAGGATTTAAAATTTTTTTGAACATTTCCCTTGATAAATTATTCCAATTTCTTACTCTTCATCCTATAAATGGTGCCGGCCCCATGGTGTACGGGTAGCATGCCTGCCTCTCACCCAGAGGCCATGGGTTCGATTCCAGGCCTGGTCAGTGATTTTTACCTGAATCTGAGGACTGGTTTGAGGTCCACTCAGCCTACGTGATTACAATTGAGGAGCTATTTGATGGTGAGAGAGCGGCCCCAGTCTAGAAAGCCAAGAATAACAGCCGAGAGGATTCGTCATGCTGACCACACGATACCTCATAATCTGCACGGCTGAGCAGTGGTCGCTTGGTAGGTCCAGGCCCTTCAGGGCTGTTGGGGCATAGGGTTTGGTTTGGTTCATCCTATAAATGAATATTTGCCCCATTTTGTTAATTTGAATCTTTAAAAATAACTCCACTCAAGCTTATTCGTCTACTAATTTCATTCCCCACAATCCCTCCACTGTAAGCTCGGAACATAGCACATCAGGGACTTGTATCTTTAAACAAGAAGATCAAGGAAAAAAGAAGAATCTGAAGATCGGCTATACACTTCCAAAAAGGCAAAAGGCTATCAATCTGAGCAACACCTGCTAAATAAATGAATAAATAAACAAACAAACAAACAAACAAACAAACAAACAAACAAACAAGAAAGAAAGAAAGAAATAAACAAACAAACAAACAAACAAACAAATAAAGAAAGAAAGAAAGAAAGAAAGAAATAATAACATCACCACGCAAGATTTTCTTCTGAAGGTGCGGAGCTAAGTTCTCTGCAAAACGAAAAAGAATTTCACCTTGTCTTCTTAACATGGCAAAAACCCAAATCCTAATTATCATGTTATTAATAATAATAATAATAATAATAATAATAATAATAATAATAATAATAATAATAATAATAATAATAATAATAATGGCTTTACGTCCCATTAATTACTTTTACGGTCTTTGGAGAAGCCAAAGTGCCGGAATTTAGTTTCGCAGGAGTATTTTTACATGACAGTAAATCTACTGTCACGAGGTTGACATATTTCAGCACCTTCAAATACCACCGGACTGATCCAGGATCGAACCTGCCAAGTTGAGGCTAGAAAGCCAGAGCGTCAACCGTCTGAGCCACTCAGCCCAGCAGTAACACCTACTGGTACAGGACTGCTGGTAATGATTTGTATGTATAAGAGGCATGATACCCTTTGAAATGTCTCACGAGGAGAAGAAAACAGAAGAAACCAAGAATAATTATGAATGGACATATCAGATAAAAATTGAGGATCAATTATCCCTTTTGGGCATTACCCTAGACAAACAACCCACATTCAGAACTCACTTCAACAACTTAAAAATTAAAGCCAGTAAATTTTTACCGGGACTAACTGTTGCATGCAGATCATCGTGGGGACTGAAATCAGAAGTACTTAAAATAATTTATTATATGGCATTTGTGCCACTGATTCTATACTGTGCCTCTTCTTTCCGAAACAAAACTGGGAAAAAATGGGAAATGAGCCCGCAATAAATTATTGCAAATTCAATAAGGCTTTGCGCTCCGGATCTCCTGAGCTTATTACATGTGATAAAATTCATTTTATTCCTGAGCTTACCAGACAAATTCTACCGATGCACCACTTATTATTTCTGGAATTGAGCCGCTCTTTTTTGACTGCAACTGGACTAGCCAAACTAACATTACTTAAGAAAAATAGGCCATCACCTCAGCGTATCATCAATACTGTTATAGAACAATAATACCACTTTTTACAGCCTGGTCATCCAACATTGTTCAAGAAGATTCTCCGTAATAAATGCATAGACACTCATGATATCATCATTTATACTAATGGTTCTCGTACATCAAGCAACGACGGTCAGTACCATGTTGAGTCTGCTTTTGTAGTCTATGAAAATGAAAGTGAAGTTTTACAGTGCAGTATAAACTATCCGTCTGCTGTTCGGTCTTTCAGACAGAACTACTAGCCATTAAATATGCAATACAGTGGTGTCATGACAACATCAAAAGGGTCCAAATACTCAGTGACTCGCAAGCTGTGTATAAGTCTATAGACAACAAATATAATATGAACTTGTTAGCAGTTGCTATAAGAACTATAGCTTACCAAAACCATCTTATCTGCATTTCCTGGATTCATGGACATACTGGATCCATCAGAAATGAGAGAGCTGATCAACTTCTAAAGGCCGCTGCTCAATCAAATCTGGAAGTCATGTATGACAGTTTTCCCTACTATGCAAGAAGACAAATAAAGGAACATATATCGAATCAATGGAACCTCCTTTGGACCTTTGTTTCCAATGGATCCGTTACTAGAAGAACATATTTTCCCACAGTTTACAACCGACTTCAGTGCAAACTTATGGTGCCAAATTTTGAGTTAACACAATTTTTGTCAGGCCATGGAAATTTCAAATCATATTTTGAATGTTTTAAAATGATTTTGACACGAGACTATTCTTGCTTTTGTGGGTCTACTCCAGCAGTTGATCATTTAATATTTGATTGTCCTGTGTTTACAAGAGCAAGAATTAATTTGGACTCTCATTTGAACTGCTGTAATATTCAGCTTTCATAACCATTATACCATATTTTCATACAGAAATGCTGTTACAAACATTTCCTCATTTTTATTCATCATATCTTTTGTAAATAATATGGTTCTGTAAATTACCATCATTATGTTTAACTTATAATTGTATGTTTCAACTATAACTCTAAAATAATTTGTAAAAAGGGTTCATTTGTATTGGATGATGATGATCATAATAATAATAATAATAATAATAATAATAATAATAATAATAATAATACCTTTTGAAATGATTTCCATTATTCATCCAGATTTGGTATGTTACGCTCCCCTAATGATGGGAAAAAGTCATTCGAGGAAGGTGATGTTTATATTGCCACTGTTAGTTTACAAGCTGCTTTACATTGCACCGACACAGATAGGTCTTATGGCGATGATGGGATAGGAAAGGGTAGGAGAGGGAAAGAACCAGCTATGGCTTTAATTAAGGTACAGCCACAGCATTTGCCTGGTGCAGAAATGGGGAAACCACAGAAATCCATTTTCAGGGCTGCCGACAGTGGGGATCGAACCCACTACCTCCCAAATGCAAGCTCACAGCTTCACAAACCTAACTGCATGGCTAACTCACTCAGTACTGTTAGATTATGAATGCCCGGTAGGGTAATACATCACAAGGCTCCCAATCATGTCCAAATGATTATCAAGGACATTGTGTAAGTTCAGATGGTCAACATTACATTAAAGTCCCGTTGGTGGTAACGTCCCTGTCATTAAAAGGTGAAATATACAAAATGTCCAATCTCCAAACTATTCTCCTTTGAATTGTCCTCATTATGGAAAGGTCCAATGGAGGGAAAAATCCTGCTTTCATAATATCCACAGAAAGATTTCAAGGGAATTTGGAAATTGGACATTTTGTCATAAATTGTCCAGTAACAAAACTGGTGCATGTACCGAAACAAAAAAAGCTTATTAACCAAAATTATTTTCAAAAGTACCTGTGCACTAAAATAGGTCTATACCTTCAGGAGGAATAACTTTCTCCAGATTTCTGTTGAGCTATGGGTGATATGAAATGGCCCCAAAATAATGCAGAATGTCACTGTTGTTTTTGTACTCTTGATAATTAGCCACAAAATTGATCACTAGAGCCCAGAAGTTCAGACATTTATTTTGGCTAAAATAGGCAGGCAAATAAGCACTTAAAATTTAAGAAATAGGCAGTAAAATAATTAAAATAAGCATTTATAAAGACAAAAATGGGGACAAAAATAATAAAGACGGTTTAATTGAAGCTACGTAATGCACATCTGCATCCCATTTTACTACTTAATCTTCTTGCTATTTGTTTTATGTCACACCGACACAGATAGGTCTTATGGTGACGATGGGACAGGAAAGGCCTAGGAATAGGAAGGAAGCGACCGTGGCCTTAATTAAGCTACAGCCCCAGCATCTGCCTGGTGTGAAAATGGGAAACCACGGAAAACCATCTTCAGGGCTGCCGACAGTGGGGTTCGAACCCACTATCTCCCGAATACTGGATACTGGCCGCACTTAAGCGACTGCAGCTATCGAGCTCAGTACTACTTAATCTTACATCCTCCTAGGGGTGGGGGTGATATAATAACATCAACGTTGTAGCAGGTGACTAAAACGGGGGGTAGGGGGGGTGGGGTGGACCACGGCTCACGACTTGGGAGCGTGGGTTGGCAACCATGGTTCCCCTAACTGAGTCTGGCGTTGCTTCCACTTACTTGTGTCAGGTTCCTCGCTCTAATCTTTCATACCCGAACTCCCTTGGTCAACTCCTGTTCTTTCCCGACCTCTCAGGTATTAAGCTTTTGAGGCCTAGGGAGTCTTTCATTTTCACGCCCTTTGTGGCCCTTCCCTTTCTTTTGCTGATATCTTCATTTTTTGAAGTGTCGGACCTCTTCCATTTTCCTTCAGATTAATGTTAAGAGAAGATGGTTAAAGTTGTTCTTCCTCTTAAAACAATAACCACCACCACTTAATCTTAAGAAGCAGGAACAGGACCTGACAACCCTCTTGACCATTTGGCTTATGGAGTTCGTTTTCAGCAGAGATTTTTTAAATATTAAAATAGTGTTTGTGTAAAAGTTATTTTTTATATCATCGATTTTCCGCTCTAACAAGCCAGTTGCGGGTGCTTACAAGCCTCTTCCAGTTCGTCCTGTCCATCCAAAGCTGATGTTCTACCTTTTGCTGCCAGTTTACATCACTTTTGGCAAGGTCTTTGAAAATCTGCTTTCTCCAACTATCAAGAGGCCTCCCTCTGGGCCTCTTACCAAGAACATTCCTTTCATAGTGTGCTCTTGGGGTCCTAATTGGAGCCATCCTTCTCATATGTCCATACCATGCCTCCCTGAATTTGCACACAGCTCTTTGTTTCTCGATATAGTTGTTTTACCAATATAAATGGTCCGTTATTGGACATTATAAATTTTCCAGCTAGCTCATTCTTGGTTGCCAGCGTTTCGCCCTCGTGTGCTAGGGTGGGCTCATCAGTTGGTACCTAGCACACCTACCAATACGCTGGCTAGTGCATACCGTGGAGGCCACTGCGTAGGCTAACTGGAGCCACCGGCAGTGCCAATGCACTAAGAGACTTTGTCTCATCACTAAAAATTGATGCCTGCTTGGCCATCAGATGATATAGATGTTGATTCCCATACGGAATCTGAAATATTTGTCCTGAATGAGCAAATTTATAATACCAACATAAATGGTCCGTTATTGGACATTATAAATTTTCCAGATAGCTCATTCTTGGTTGCCAGCGTTTCGCACTGCCGGTGGCTCCAGTTAGCCTACGCAGTGGCCTCCACGGTATGCACTAGCCAGCGTATTGGTAGGTGTGCTAGGTACCAACTGATGAGCCCACCCTAGCACACGAGGGCGAAACGCTGGCAACCAAGAATGAGCTAGCTGGAAAATTTATAATGTCCAATAATGGACCATTTATATTGGTATTATAAATTTGCTCATTCAGGACAAATATTTCAGATTCCCTATGGGAATCAACATCTATATCATAGTTGTTTTATAAGTAACTAATCTCATTTTGTTCCATATTGAAGATACAATAAGTAAAACTCTTTCAAGATTAAAATTATTATGTCCATCTATTCGATACAAATATTTGTATTGTATTGTATTGTATTTGTTTTGGTATTGTATAAAATATCTGTATTGTATTTGTACACAAATATTTGTATTGAATAGGTGGACACAATAATTTTAATCTTGAAAGAGTTTTAGTTGTAGTTGTTTTACTTGAGCTATAATCTCATCTGGCACTTCTTTACGTCTCAGACATTCCCATATGTGCTTACGTGGTACATGACCATATGACTTCTCAATATCCAAGAATACCACTATAACCATTCTATTCTTATCCCAGTATTTTTCAAAGAGCATTCTTGTCGAAAAAATGAGGTCTAGCATTGATCTGTTTGCTCTAAATCCATGTTGTTCTTCCTAAAGTTTAGGTTCAACAAATTTTCTAATTTTTCTCTCCAGGATGGTCTATCCATGAGATAGAAGAGTTACGCCTCTATAGTTGTTACACTTCTTTCGGTCACCTTTCTTTAATAGTAGAATAATCACTCCTTGCCTCCAGTCACTGGGGATTTCATTTTCTTCCCAAATTTTACTTAGTACTCTGTACAACCATTGTATTCCAGGTTCTCCAAGTGCTTTGATCACGTCCACTGAACTCATCCAATCCTACAAACGTGTTGTTTTTCATTTTACATATTGCTTGCTGTCTCCACTTCCAGCCAGGTCAAACTTTCTACATTATAATTTATAGGCTTTAGAGGGTCATCTTGTGTGTCGTCAGTTGTATTACAGTTCAGTAAGTGATTAAAATACAGTATCAACTGAACTCCTGTAATATTTCATTATCATTTCATGTTACCTTCCCATTTGGAAGCTCTACTGTGTTGATAGTAATATTATCATTTCTTCTGTTTTTAACAATGCTATGCAGGAGTTTCTTGTGTTTGTCTTGCCCTATTCTATTGGCAGGATCTTCTTTGCATTTCCGTTTCTCACTGTCAACTATTATTTTAACCTGTAATATTTTTGCTCTGTAAAATGATAGTTTATCCTTGATTTCACTTGGATTTTCTCGCACTCTGGCATTGTATAAAGCTCTTCATGTGCCATTTCTAGCTTTGATAGCAGCTTTTACATCCTCAATCCACCATGTGGTTTCTTTAGATTTCCTTATTTGGCTCTGCCTTTCACATATTCTTTCAGCTGTCTTCACCAATACTCTCCTCAGGTTATCCCATTCCTCATTTGCAGATCTCAGATCTTCTTTTGCTAACATCTTCCGAACATTTTCTAGAAACATTTCCTTCACCGTTGGTTCAAAAAGTATCCAAGTTTTTTTTTTAGGTGTTCTTTTGTTGTAGACTTTAGGAGGTCTTCTCTTTGTAATATCTTCAACTAACAGCCTGTGGTCTCCATCCAAATTTTCACCAGGAATTACTTTAACATCATTTACAATCTTCCAAACTTCTTGGTCGGCGAGTATATAATCAATCACACTTCCATATTGATCGTTCCAACTATTACTTGTGATCTTATGCGTGTCCCTTTTCTTGAATCAAGTGTTACTTACAACCATATTGTTCCTCATACAAAGATCTAGAAGATGTGCGCCCTCTGCCATCCTATTCCCCATTCTTCGAGGACCCAGGGAGGATTCATAGCCCAGTCTGTCTGATCCAATCTGAGCATTAAACTCTCCCATTACTACCAAATTTTCACAATCCATATGTTCTTCTAAGATGGACAGGAAGGCTTCTTTTTCTTCTTTTGAACTTCCTGATTGTGGAGCATAGACCTGGATTATATGATATTTGCCTCCATTCCAATTTACTGATACTTTAATTATTCTATCACTGACAAATTCAATCTGGCTACAAACATCAATATCTTTATGAACGTCACGACTGTGTGTCGCAAGCTGGTGCAACTCAAGTCAGTGTGTATAATGTTGTGCAATAGTCATAGTAAAATCCCGAACATTGTAGAAAGCAGAATAGAAATTGGTGTACTGGGTCAGGAGGATTTACTTCAATTTGTGTTGGATACAGGAAGTGAAGTATCTCTCATAAAATGGCAGTTTGTGCCACCTGATTTGAGGGTTGTCAGGCAGACTGTTTTACAGTTAACAAGTGTAGATTTGGAAGAGATAAGACTCAGAGGGAGAGTAAGACTCCCAATGGGAGAGTTGAATGCTGATTTTTACCATAGTTGGTGAGGATGTACACCTTAATAATGATGGGATTATTGCAGGAATATACTAAAAGATAGCATAATATACTTTAAGGAAGGCTATTCCATTGTAAAGGGAGTTCAGTATTACATGATGAAGAATAGTGGTAGAGGGCATACGATCTGTCTCAAACCCAGGACTGAGACGAGTGTTGAAGTAAGAATAGACAAAGAAGAGGCAGAAGGTGTGAATGATAAACAAGAAATTCTGCCAGGGGTATACATATTGAGGTGTATAACGAGGGTTTGTAATCATAAGGCTTTAGTGAGTATGTTAAATACAGAAGAGACTGAAGTTAAATTTGAGAGCCCGTTGCTTAGTATTCAAGAATTCGAACCCGTTGAATCCTCTGAATGGGTACAGTCGAAGGAAGTAAATTGGGTGATTCAGGTGCAAAAAGAACGTGAAAAACCCAGAGAACAGAGAGTAGTAGAACAATTAAGAGTAGATCATTCAGCACCCAAGGATAAGCAACAATTGTATGCTATATGTACTGCATACAATGACATATTTAATTTAGAGGGTGATAAATTAACGTACACAGAGTTAGTGCAGCATGAAATTCGAATTAGGGAAAATCAGCCTCCGATTAATGTGAGACCTTATAGGGTACCTGAATCTCAGAAGGAGGAAGTTTAAAGACAAACAGATAAAATGCTGGAAGACGAGATAATTACTCCTAGTACCTCAGCTTGGAGCGCTCCACTGTTGCTCGTACCAAAGTGAATGGATGCCTCAGGGAAACAGAAGAATCGTGTGTCTGTATAGACTATAGAGCTTTGAACTCTGTCTCTATAGGTTCTGTTTATCCAATGCCGTCAATTTCGGAGTTGTTAGATGTACTGGGGAAGGCCCGTTACTTTTCAACAATGGAGTTAGCGTTAGGCTAAAATCAAGTATTACTGAGGCCTGAAGACCGTGAGAAGACGGCATTCTACGCCTTAGGTAAGCGTTACGAGTACATACGGATGCCAATGGGTTTGAAAAGTGCCCCTAGTACGTTCGTGAGGTTAATGAATGTAGCAATGTCAGGGTTAATCGGTGTAAAATGTGTGATTTGCCTCGATGATATCTTGCTGTATGCTAATTCTATTGAGGAACACAATCAGAGACTTAGAGACGCGTTCCAGAGATAGAGGGAATGTCAGCTGAAGCTGCAGCCAGATAAATGTGAATTCCTTAGAACGGAAGTAACATTTTTTAGGTCATATTATCACCGCTAACTGGGTATAGCCAGAAGAGCAAAAGTTTCAGGCAGTGAGAAAATTTCCCAGGCCTACAAATACTAAACAGTTGAAAGTTTTTTTTTAGGTCTGAGTGGGTATTAACGTAGGTTCACCCCGGAATATAGTAAAATAGCAAAACCTCTGTATGAACTTCTAAAGAATAATGTCCCTTATGTGTGGACAGATAAACAAGAGACAGCTTTCTGTACTGTGAAACAGAAGTTGATAGAGAAACCCATCTTACAGTATCCTGATTTTGAGAGACCATTTACCTTAACTACTGATGCCTGTGGCAAAGCATTAGGAGCAGTTCTCTCACAAGGCGAATTAGGCAAGGACTTGCCAACAGCATATGCTAGTAGAACTTTAAACAAGGCAGAAAGAAATTATTCAGTTACCAAGAAGGAATTACTTGCTATTCTCTGGAGCGTGAAGTATTTCAGACCGTACCTGTTTGGAGGTACTTCACCATGGTCACAGACCATAAACCTTTAAAATGGGTATTCAATGTAAAGGATCCCTCTTCCAGGTTAATGAAACTTAGAATCAAACTAGCCGAGTATGATTTCATCATAGTATACAAGACAGGGAAAATGAATAAGAACACAGATGCATTAAGTAGGATCCCCACCATGTCTGAGAAGACAGTAAGAATGATAGGATCTGAAGGGCAGGAATCCCTCCAAGAGATAGGCGAGCAAGGAAATGTTGATAGACAGAATGATCTCGAAGACGCGAGAGCAGAGAGGTCAGGAGATGAAGATTTAGCTCAGGACATGGAAGCAGAGAAAGTTGAGTCTGGTGGGGAAAAGAGCTCGCCTAATGTTGTAACGTAGGAGTTAACTAAAGAGAACAAGTTAGCTATCTTGCAAGATGCGCATAATTCTCTTGTCAGTGGTCATCAGGGTATTACCAGAACTCTAACACGAATCAAAGATGTTTACCAGTGGCCGAACATGAAGAAGGACGTAGAAGCTTTTGTACGCTCATGTCCCTCATGTCAAACGAATAAAATTGTAGGTCCAGAAATTGGAGCACCAATGGTCATTACTGATACACCCAGTACAGTATTCAATAAGGAAGCATTAGACGTGATGGGACCTCTTCCTGTAACCGAAAGGAAACACAGATATATACTTACCTGTCAAGATCAGTTGTCTAAATATGTAATAGCAAGTCCAATGGTTAATCAAGAAGCAGATACCATAGCAAGGACTTTAGTAATGAACGTGCTTAGCATATTTGAAATAACGAGTGTTATTTTGATTGATATAAGTAGTAACTTTATGAGTGAAACTTTTAAAAGATTGTGTACAATTTTGAGGATAGAAAAAAGTTCATATGACAGCTTTCAAGCCACAATCTAATGGAAACATAGAACGAGTGCACGAACGCTCACTGAGTATTTGAGACATTACATAATTTAAAGATCAGAATTATTGGGTAGGATACTTACCCACCGCCACTTTTGTGTGTAATATTTCGCGTCACACTAACACAGGTTTCACTCCATATGAGTTAATATTCAGGTGGAAGGCAAACATACTAGGGATATTGCAGAAAAGACCTGAGGTAACTTACAACGAGTACCAAAATGTAGTAGAAGACTGAACCCGTAAGTTACAAGAAAACTGTGAGATTGCACGGAAAACCTTAATCCAAAATAAAGAGAAACAGCGGTATGACAAAACGCAGCATGAAGTAATCTTTCAAGTAGGTGATCAGGTACTACTTAGGGATGAGACATTACGGCAAGGATGTAGTTCCTAATTTTTCCAGCCGTATAGAGGTCCGTATGTTGTAGAGAAAGTTGAAGGCGTGAACTGTCTCTTGAAAATTAATAAAAAGGGGAAGATAATTAAAGTACATAAAAGTAGATTGAAATTATTCATTTAAGTTGGGCCGAGAAGTTGAGATGGGTTGGCTATTTCGATCGCAGTGGATTTCACACCCCGTCCACTCCTAGAATTATTTGGAACTATTGATGCTTGCTGGTACGGTTAGTTGAAATACTCAGCCAAACCACGTAACCAAATTTAGGGGAGAATAGAAATTTGAAACCACATAATTAAGCTGTGATATTTAGAGATAAGGAAGGCTCTTCTTGTATCAGATGCCTAGGGATATTTAGTAAGAGCCTATGGATTTTAGTACACAGTACACATTGCGTGTATATGTATGTACTCGTCAGAATGGGCTGTGTGAGGCGAGGCCAAAGTCCAGATGTAACCTCGCAATTCGAGGAAATTACAGGTCGATCCCCAATATTTTCCTGTTATATATAGGGAAGTCACTAGAAATTGGAGAGAGATTAGTGTCATTTACATAGTTGAAAGCTACAACTCTAATATGAAACGAGTCACGACAGTACATCACTTGCAGATATCTGGATATTTTGAAGAGGTTATGCCTGTAAATGAAAGAACACATGTTATGAATAAGCAACAGTGAAAGCTTACAGATGTTTGTTGGCAGAGAAGTAGACTAGAAAAAGTGAGAGTGAATACCGTTCACCTTAGTGAGTTCAGTCCAGACAATGGAAGACACCTATTGCACTATGGTTAGATGTTTCGATGAATGAGCCCATTCCTTACGTTGGTAGTAGACAAACCCAGCAAGTTGGCCGTGCAGTTAGGAGCGTGCAGCTGTGA
This sequence comes from Anabrus simplex, assembly GCF_040414725.1. Classification (NCBI taxonomy): domain Eukaryota; kingdom Metazoa; phylum Arthropoda; class Insecta; order Orthoptera; family Tettigoniidae; genus Anabrus; species Anabrus simplex. Next base: position 325,068,420 of record NC_090266.1, on the reverse strand, counting down.
GCTCGCATCCGGGAGATAGTGGGTTCGAACCCCACTGTCGGCAGCCCTGAAGATGATTTTCCGTGGTCACCCATCTTCACACCAGGCAAATGCTGGGGCTGTACCTTAATTAAGGCCACGGCCGCTTCCTTCCCATTCCTAGGTCTTTCCTGTCCCATCGTCACCAGAAGACCTATCTGTGTCGGAGCGATGTAAAGCAACTAGCAAAAAAAAGTAGACAAGATGTGATTCTTGCCCGTGTGGCATCAGGCAGGCACAAACAACACACAGTACTTGGAGATGTAGAGCGAAAGACAAATACACACGCAGAGTAGTGCCAAGGGTAGTTCTGTCTCTTGAAGCAGGCGAGAAAAGAACTATTTCCTTTCCATCTTGTTCTTATGCTGTCTATCTAGACAGATACAAGACATCATTTTCTTACTCTTTTCATTTTTAAAAGAGTAGGTGTGGCTCAGTTGATTAGTTGAAAGGAGGTGCAGTACTATTGGTTGCAATAGCCACAATGCTAGCAAACCCTATCTACTCTAAGTCCAAATAAGTGTGTGCTCACTACCTTCCTCTGGTGAGGTCCTCACTTCTTTTTGAGAGTAGAAGCAATGATGATGTAAGACGATTTGAGAAGTAGATTGCTTCAACAGTAAACCACAGAAGCATCTTATCAACTTCTGATTTAAAAAGGAAACTGCTGTAAGAGAGAGATCATTTGTATGTGAATGTGATGAACGTGCAGGTGTGTAGATTTAATGCAAGGATTGATTGCCCAATCTCATTAGTCTCACATGTGAAGAACTTGTATCACTATTGTAATGTTCATAATTTGGGGTGATATGACTCTAAACAAAGAGTCTGCTGAACAATTGGTTGATACTCAATTATGACTCTTGTAATAAAGTACTGAAATGGGAATTCGAACTCCCAGAGTATAGCAAGGAACTTTTCTTAATTCCAAGTCATTTCCTTGGAGGAACTAGATGGGGACTGTTGCATAGAAAGTAGTTTTGATCATAACAGTCATTCACCTAATGACATATGGAATTATCCTGGGAGAAGCATTAGAGTTTCAAGTGTTACCATATGAGAAAACCCCAGGGGTATATTTTAAAGATCAAGGAAATGTGGCTATATCCATGGAAGATTGGAAATTAGTAACTTATGTGAATGTAAGTAAAGTAAATGATGCATCTCGAGTTGTTAAATAGAACATGCAGAAAACACAAACACTATGTTATTAATTGCCACGACATACAGTTACAGATTAATCGTTTACAAAAGACACAAGAATTAAAAGAAGTAATTAAGCAGTTTACTTGAAGTACAGAGAAACATAAGAAACGTGGGATATTTAGCTTCACTGGTACTGTGTCAAAAACTATATTTGGTATTTTAGATCAGGGTGACATGGATTTTTATCTAGGGAAAATATCTGAGTTAGAAAGATATCCATGTTAACGATAGCTAAGGGACAGATGACAGTGGTCAGATCTACATTACAATCCCTGAATAGTACTTTTTATGATGTAACAGTCAATGAATTAAAATTGAATCAGAATTTAGAATTTTTTTTTTTTAAATCAGAATGAAACAAGACAGTTAACACAGTCATTTTCACTGTTAGAAATTGAGATAGTGGTTAACAGACACTTAATCGAGATAGAGAATCTTGTATCGCAACTATATGAACAGTATCAGGTGGTTGCTACCGGAATTAAGTATGCTCATGTAGGATTAATACACATGCAAATTTTGAAGCCCAGTTGAGATAATAAAGGCATATAGGAAGTCACAAGAACAGTTTTCGTTAGGAATGACCCTACCATTTGAGCTGGGTACAACTCAAGCACATTTGATTTATAAGACTGTGGGTGTTACAGCATTTGTTAACAAAGATATGCTGGTGTACATAATGTTAATGCTGCTCAGTGATAAGAAGATCTTTAAGTTATATGAAATACTTCCTTTCCCTACTACAGTTAGAAATCAAAATTATCCATTTGTTAAGGGTACAATTAGAAAAAGACTTTATACTTATAGACTCTGAACAACAATTCTATACTTATCCAAGCAGAAACCAAATAAACAATTGTAAACTTGTAACTAAAATGTCTAGAGTGTGTAAATCAGAATTCATAATGAAAATGGTTCATGGAACGGAAGAATGCGTAATTATGTTGTTAAAAGGTGTTAATTCAATACCCAAAAGTTGTAAAAAGAATGTAGTGCACATAAAAAAGTTAATATGGTTACCTATAGACACAAATAAATATTTGTATCTAGCTCCTAAACCAGTAAAGAGCTCCTAAACCAGTAAAGGTAACAGTTGTCTGTAAAGAAACTAGTGATGTATTATTAAATGGTAGAGGTTATACTAATATTGTATGAACCTTGTACAGTTTTTGGGTCGGAAACTAGAATCAAAACTATTAATAATGTTAATACTACTTACGAGAAGGATATAGTTCCCAGTATACCTCTTGAGTATGACTGTTGTGAATATTTAAAATCTAAAATCAGATTTCAAGATTTAAATGCAAAAGAAAATATGCTACGTAGTCTCCTAACGCATGTAGATGATTTAAAACATGCTGGTAAAAAAGTAGAGGAAGTGGAGACTTTAATCAGGGATAAAGAGGAAGAGTTGAAAGTTGATTTCAATTCAAGTCTCAGCGTGTATAAGATAATCATTTGGACAATAATAACTATAAAAGCAATTTTAATCATATTAATCTGTTGCAAATGTTGTCCATGTTTAGCTGGGACATATCATTAAAAAAATATTGGGATCATACTACTGGATGTTGCACAAAGATTTGTGTTAAACAGAAGATAGTAAATGAAAATCATTTAAAAGCAAAGTCATTACATGATGATTTGATAGTATATTTTGAGAGACCTCGACCAGTTGAGAGTCGAGCCAGTTTTCATGAAAGGGAAAACTCAGATGATTCCTCAGCGATAGTCACTGGCGATACAGTGTAAACAACCCATAGTACAAAATCCCATGAGAAAATGAGACTGTAAATCAAAAGGTACTCCACGCAGTAAAAAAATGTTACAACACTATGTGATAGATGATGACAGAAAGGAGAGTGGACAGAAATGTTAGCATCAAGTGGACGCAAACATTTCTTCCCTGGCGAGAAAGGTGTCATGACCGCGTGTTGTGACGCACCCCCTTTCATGTCTCAGTGCTGAGCGAATGGACTCGAGCGAGTCTCGAATCCGCAACCTCCGAGACAAAGGATATTGAGTATTGATCTAGTATTATGTGATCATGTAACAGTGGCAAGAAGACATAGTACATCAAATGTTGAGTGATAATTATATTCAGTGGAAGAGTGTTATATGTATTCAAAGCATAAGACTTCATACATGTTCTACTTGTAGCAAGGTGGTGCAACTCAAGTCAGTGTGTGTAATGTTGTGCAATAGTCAGCTACATGGCGTCAGGGTAAAACAGGAAATGCAAAAGAAAGTTTTGTAAGTGTTTCTAGAAGCAAATAGAAGCAAATATTGCATAGATTGAAGACGCAGTAAGAAGCAAAATTGTTCCGAGTTAATTCCATGACACTCCCCATCAGTTAGTGGGAGGAACTCTTGAACCAATCAGGCTTAAAAACTTCTTAGTTCTACAGAAGTAGAGGGGAAAAGCTTCAAGAGGTTTCAAACAGAAAATATAGGGAACAGCACTTCGACAAATCGGGGAGAATCTGTCCGACTACCGTGTGAACAACATGTGTGTGGCTGTGCGTCACAAAGGGAGAATCTGTTGAACTACTGAGCAAGCAACGTGTGTGGGCTGTGCTACAAAGAGGGAGATCTAGTTAGCCGCTGTGTAGGCAGGTTGTAAGACTAGGCCATAGTAGTGCAGAATTTGTAGGTTATGTGTGTGGCAGTAAGCCGCGTAACGAGTAGTGTGTGGCCAAAAGTTATCGAAAGAAACGGTCCAGAAGTTGTAAAGTGTTACGTGAAGCAGTGAGGGAATCACTGTGTACAACATAGTTAGCAGGCTGCTAGTACAAAGGCTTAGAGCTGCAACGAATAAGTCACTTTGTCATAGCCGTAAGTCTAAAGACTGGGAACGAACATCGAACTGTTTGTCAGGAAAGCCAAGTGTCATAGCGAGCCTATCCTATCAGTAAACATACCCTTGTAGTCAGAACTGTAGTAATGCAAAACTCGTGTCCTCATCCCGAGGTGGTGCAGCTCTTTTCAGCACACCCCATTGGAGGTGAGCTGCATGTACCATTTCAACCACATACCAGCCCTCCTTCCATTCTTAAATTTCTGGCAGTACCGGGAATTGAACCCGGGCCCCCGAGGACGGCAGCTAATAACACTAACCGTTACGCTACGGAGGCGGACAGAACTGTAGTGAGATAGACTATTCTGATCTACGATGGAGTTTGAGGGTGTTGTGTTCGAGCCCCGGAGTTACACATCACTTGAAATAAACATTGCATCACTCATCGCAACTACAGTATCGTAGGTGCAGAGAAGAAGTCAAGAAAGAAGACGACGCAGATGGAAGAAGAAATCTTCAATCAAAAGCTAAGTAATTACCAAGTTTTGTAGTGTTTGATCTTGTTGTATTACAGGGTATAAATGAACTAGATAGTGCCTATCTATTCAATACAGGTGAAGGGAAAAATATGAGAGAGAGAGAGGAGAGAGAGAGAGGAGAGAGAGAGAGAGGAGAGAGAGAGAGAGAGAGAGAGAGAGAGAGGAGAGAGAGAGAGAGAGAGAGAGAGATGAGATGAGAGGAGAGAGGAGGAGAGGAGAGGAGAGAGAGAGAGAGAGAGAGAGAGAGAGAGAGAGAGAGAGAGAGAGAGAGAGAGAGAGAGAGAGAGAGAGAGAGAGAGAGAGAGAGAGAGAGAGAGAGAGAGAGAGAGAGAGAGAGAGAGAGAGAGAGAGAGAGAGAGAGAGAGAGAGAGTGTGTGTGTGTGTGTGTGTGAAGGTGATCTTGTTATTTCTAAGACCCAGCCTGTCCAATCCCCAGGATACGACATGAAGTGTAAATCCCACTCCATTTCATATAGTTTACAGTCTAGACGGAGGTGTCTTATTCCTGTTGCCTTCCATTTGGTTTCACAAATCCCCATGATAAGAATTTTCCTCCTTTCCATCATATCAACTATTTCTTCAGTTTTATTTGCCAGTGGTAGAATATTCAAGGTTCCAATCCGGCAAATGGGTCTGATTTGGGTTTTGTAGCTGGTGAAGCTTCAGGCTGTAAGCCGTCATACACACCTAGCTGTTGTCGTTGTCTTGAGTTCTTCGATCCAAGGCTCATATTTGCCTTGAAAGTGACTGACTGCAATTACTCTCCAACTGACTTGCTAGGCCTAATGTTAGAGAAGATTTTCTGTCAGGGTTATCTCCCTTAAACTTTAGCAGTCCCCTGCCACATCTGCAAGGCAGCAGCTTCCTGTTGAATTTATGTGTCATTTCCTACACAAAGGCTTCAAAAGCCCCCTAAGGGTGAACTCCTCTGCCCATAGCCATTGTTCTCCCTTAGTTTGTCAGGTTTGGTAACGGCCGCCCAACCCTCGGCCAGACAGTCGCAGGTAGTACCGTCTACTGTCGCATACGGTAGCAGGATATATTAAGTTAAAATGAAATCGTCTTCTTTATTATTAACATAGCACAATGGAATATTATTTTCTTTCACTTTCCATTGATTAATTTTATTATATAATGTACCCTGTAAATTCTTAGTGTTATGGGTGCAATAAATAACAGCAGAAAATATCCACAACAACACAAAAGAAGTTATAAAAATCATTAATCTATCAAATAGTTAATGGAAGCTAAAATAGGCAACGAAGGCAAAATAAAAACGGGTCCTACCATTCCCCAACATACAGAAACATGTTTGTCTCTGACACTTCCATATAAACACCCAAATAAAAAAGGCATTTTGCCTAACTTCTGGTCTCTGTTGATCACACTATGTTGAGTTGCAAGATTCATAATGCATTTTTTGCTTAACGATTGTTTTACGTTTAAATGGCCTCCTAATAAATGAGCGGCTAGTCTCCATATTGGGCTGTTGCTGTTGTACGCGTTGAATAAATCTCTCAATATTAACATGATGAGCAACAACTTGTCACAGAAATTGAGAGTGAAAACCTTCCACTGCATTGTTTGTACATTGTCGACCAATGAGTACAAGTTCATATACATTCCATGCTCTAGGTCAAAGTTTGGCGCGACTGCCCACCTTCTTCCTCTTGCAGGATGTCCGCCAATATATGTTGCTTCAATGTAGCATGCAAGTTGTACAATTTCTTCTCACACAGTACCATTTGGCAATTCTTACACCTCTTGAAGATCTAGTACTGTGATAAATGATAGTGCCACAATTTCTTGAATATGCTGTGTATTAGCCAGATTTTGTATGTCCAAATCTAATTCACTTAGACCTTTGTTTACAACTTGCCTCCAAATGCTTTACATATAAAATCAACAACCACTTAAAATAACCTCCAGAAATACCGCTCTACACAGATGCATGTTGGTGATTTCAAGATCAGAAATAGCATATGCTGGGTTCGGCGTAATATTATTATTGCAGCATAATTTTTAAGTTCTTTGTATATGTATGCTGGGTTCAGTGTAATATTATTATTACAGCATAATTTTTAAGTTCTTTGTATATGTATGCTGGCTTTTTAATCGCAGGGAAACAAAACAATAATGTAGAAATGAATTGTCAAACAATCCCATGGACAGTAAACACTTGCACAAACCGATTTAAAAGCATCTTAAATGTCCCATCACTGAGCAAGTTGGCCGTACGATTAGGGTCGCGCAGCTATGAGCTTGCATTCAGGAGATAGCGAGTTCGAACCCTACTGTCAGCATCCCTGAAGATGGTTTTCTGAGGTTTCCCATTTTCACACCAAGCAAATTCTGGGGATGTACCTAAATTAACGCCATGGCTGCTTCCTTCCCATTCCTAGCTCTCTCCTATCCCATCGTCGCCATACGACCTATGTGTGTCAGCACGACATAAAGTAAATTGTATAAATAAATAAAAAAATAAAATAAAAAAAGGAGTCTCATAACTAGAGCCTTGCGCCGATATACAAAATATTATCCGCACCCGCACTTCCTTCATCTGCATCCGAGAATTGATATCCGCGGGTATTGTCAATATTCAACTACAGTATATTACACCCAAGATGTTGAAACGGATAGATCTGTTAACATAACACAATTGACCTGACACCTGGCACCGATGTTTTGACCTTTGTTCCGCCCTTCAATTAATTGCAGGCAGGAGCCTTCTCCTATACTACTGTCATGGGTCACCTAACCACAAGTAAAAATAAGAATATACCTGAGTGAAAATTAATAACATTATTTAGAAATTATCAGCAACATTATCCGTACTGACATACAATTTGGATCCGCCAATACACTAACTTTCCAGATATCTGCGGACTGCGGATAAATCCGCTGATATCCGCATCCATGCAGGACTCTACCCATGATAGAAAACAGTCTCACTTAGTGCCAAAAGTCTAATGTTATTTAATGTTGAAAACATTACAGTACAGTTCCATTTCAGGAGAGGCCAAATGTTTTAGGTTTGAGGACTACTTTTTATTTCAGAAACCACAAGTGGGCCTGCTGATATACTAATGCAATAAGACAATCTGACAGCCAGTCCAGGTATGCCTAACTTTTTGTGCAAGTTTCACTTGTTGATGGACATTAAACACTGCAGTAAAAATGGTACACTTAGTTTTGTTCCCAGACACCTGACACATTAAAAACTAAAAACACAATTACTGTCCTGAAAATCATTCATTTGTTATCAGATACTTTGACAACCAGTCCAAGTATGGATCATTTATTAATATATAAGGACGTTTCACCTGTTGAGGGACACTAAACACTGCAGTAAAAAATTGTAAACCTGGATTTGTTTCCAGACACTTGACACGTTTGAAATTAAAAATACCTCCCTTTATTTCCACAAACTCACTTCTTTGTTATCACCTTGACAGATCAGGTATGGCTAATTTCTTAATATTTCAAAGTTATGCTTCTTGATAGGCATTAAACAGTGCAGTAAAAATTACATGCCTAGTTTTGTTTGACAAGACAGTTGATATTTTCCAAAAGATAGCTGATTTGTTTCCAGACACATGTAACAGTAATTCATCAATGAGTTTATCATGTTGCTAATCACATGATGTACTGCAAGTGCTACTCACAAGCAGGAAATCAAGTGAATGTCAGCAACTCTCTTCCTTCCTTATTTATTATGGCAAGTTTCCATTTCCTTACATGGAAATGCCATCAAAGTTCAGAATCTTCTAACTGAAAGAACTCCACAAATCATGTTTAAATTCCAAGTGCAAATCATCCAGATGCATTGCAAAACTCGAAGCTTTTTATTCCTACACTAATCATCCATAAAAATGAAGTTCCTAAAAGCACTCTTCCTCCAATGTAAGGCTCATATCTCAAGCTAATAGGCAACTTGATGTCTTAGGAGTGTAGAGAACAGAAAAAGGGTAGTGCTGACGTTGATTCAGAACTATTTGATAAGATTTTCAGGTATGTGGGAAACAATATGGAAAGGAATGTGATTGTAGCAGGAGATCTCAATTTACCAAATGTCAGTTGGGAAGGTAATGCAAATGACAGGAAGCATGACTAACAAATGGCAAATAAGTTAATAAGGGAACGACAGCTAATTCAGAAAGTGATGGAACTAGAGGAAGAATATTCTGGATGCGGTGCTGGTAAAACCAGATGAGCTCTATAGAAAAAAAGAAGTAATAGACGGTATTAGTGATCACGAAGCTGTTTCTGTCATAGTTAAAAATAAATGTGATAGAAAGGAAAGTCTTACAAGTAGGAATATTAGGCAGTACCTTATGGCTGATAAAATTTGGCATGAGGGAGTTTTTAAAAAGTAACTATGATCGGTGGAAAATGGTAAATAAAAATTTAAACATGCTCTGGGATGGGTTTAAAGAAATTGTTGAGGAATGTGAAAACAGGTTTGTACCTTTAAAAGTGGTAAGGAGTGGTGAAGACCCACTATATTATAACAGAGAAGTAAAGAGACCAAGAAGAAGCCGCAGATTGGAAAGAAACAAGAGATAGAAATGGCTGTGGAAGTAAGGAGAAATTGATGGAACTAACTAGGATATTGAATCTAGCAAAGAAGTCAGCTAAGGATAACATGATGGCAAGCATAATTGGCGGTCATACAAATTTTAGTGAAAAATGGAAGGGTATGTATAGGTACTTTTAGGCAAAAAACAGGTTCCAAGAAGGACATTCTAGAAATCATTAATGAAACACTCCCCTTGGGGAGTGTGTATGCGAGGATTTTCAAAAGGCAGAACTATTCAGTCAGCAGTATGTAAAAATTGTTGGTTACATGGATAATGTCCAGATAGAGGAGGTGACTAATACTAAAGAAGCATTAAAATTTACCTATGACAACGACGACATTTACAATTAGATACAAAATTTGAAAACTAGAAAAGCAGCTGGATTGATAAGATTTCTGGGGATATGGTACTTATTTGGTTATTGTTTGCATGAAGGAGTTATAGCAAATGAATGGAGAGTTGCTATAGTAGCTCCTGTGTACAAAAGAAAAGGGTGATAGACATAAAACTGAAAATTGCAGGCCAGTCAGTTTGTAATGACAGCTTCAACAGCCACTGGTGGTCTTCTATCACACAATTACATTCTCCTTTGGATTATAAAAACTCCCTAATTCCTGGGAGAAGATTTCTGAACCTTCTTAAAAGTATAGCACAACTGAGCCAACGTACATCTGTATGCAAAAGAAGATCTCCACATTCAGCTCCACATTCTTTGAGAAAAGCTCCAAACTCATTGCACAGTATAAATTTCATTCCATATTGACAGTTTTTCAATTACATCAATTTAAATGTAAAACATTCTCCTATTCAATACAATGTACCAATACATTACCTCTATAAAGATGTTGTATCTACATTAACCATACATGTTTCGACCCATTTCATAGTCATCTTCAGAGGAAATTAAGTCTTAAAACGTAAGTTACAATAAAACACTATTTCTGAATGAACAATTTAACATGTGGCATATTAAAACCTTGCAGAAGTGTCCTGGTGACATATTATTGACACATAATTAAAATCAGTCCTGAGATGTAATCTCTTGTCTTCTATATGTATATACAGTGGCGGTCAAAATAATAGAGCCACCTCTATTGACGAGATTAAGAACTAGGATATCTATTAGTTTGCAAAATCACCACGAGTGCCGTGTTGTCAGTCCCTTTTAGACAATATCAGGGAAGACGTCGCTGCTGTCTGTAGTCGTGTGAAAGGAAGCGTTTGAGCTAGACGTTCGAAAAGAGGCATAAAGGTAAGAATCTTATGGGTCAAAATAACAGAGCCGTTTTACAGAAGTCCCGTTCAAATTGACTTTTTGCAGTTGTTTTGGGAGCTAGCGATATTATTTGTCAACAAACCTTCACTCAATATTATTATGTATGTAAACTGACGTTTGGTTTTGTTTACATTCTTCTAGATGGGCACAGCAGAGCATACAAGTGATGATGGTCGTATAGTAATGTTCCGGATGTTCAAAAGTGGGATGATATCCATGAATCAAATAGCCAAAGATTTACACGTTTCGCGAAAACGAGTCCAGAACGCTATTAGACTGGCAAAACAAACAAAGCCGCAGGTGGGGAACAGGGGGCGACCTCGTGTAACTACTCCTCGCGTAGACAGACTCATCACTAGGGAAGTAAAGAAACCCATTTTTGTCACCACCACGACTGAAAGCCATTTTGTTTAGCGACAAAAATGATGTTCGACCATCAACTTCAACGATTCAAAGACGACTGAGATCCGCAAAATTGAATGGGCGCATTGCGAGACAGGAGCCACGTTTCAAAAGCTAATGTTCGGAAAAGGTTGGCCTTCGCCCGGAGAAATGAACACAAACCCAATATTTGGTGGAGGAACATCCTTTGGTCCGATGAATCCAAGTATAACAGGTTTGCCTCAGACGGAAAAGTCTATGTGCGCCGCCCACCAAACCAGGAATTTAATCCCAAGTACACTTTAAAAACTGTGAAATACGGTGGCGGAAGTGCTACGGTATGGGGATGGTTTTCATGGTATGGCCTTGGTCCAATACACCGTATCAACGGCATAATGAACGCAGAAATGTACAACGACATCTTAGCAAATGTGATGCTGCCATATGCTGAAGAAGAAATGCCGCTGAAATGGAAATTTCAGCACGATAACGATCCAAAGCATACTGCAAGGATCATAAGGCAGTTTTTTCAATATCACCATATCGAAGTATTAGAGTGGCCACCTCAATTCCCTGACGCATCATCCATCGAGAACTTATGGGAGATCGTAGACAAGAGAATTGACCGCTCAAAAGCTACGTCTTTAGATAAACTTTGGGAAGAAATCCAGAGAGCCTTGTATGCGATCAGCAGCGACGAATGCAGGCGTTTAGTCGACTCTATGGGTAAGAGGTGCAGGGAAATCCTAAAAAATAAGGGTTACACCACGAAGTACTAATGCACTCCTATGCAAAAACGACTGTTCCTGTAAATTTCATAAGACTTAGATCAAGTACAAAATATTTGTGTCAATTGGCTCTATTTTTTTGACCCTGTGGTCTGGTATTATTTTGAATATTATTGATTAGTTTCAGCTGTGTTATCTATATAACTGACTGTGGTACAATGTGACTGTTGTAATGGTTCCTGTACAACGTACAATTTTGTTTCCATCATAGTACAAACATGTCTAGTAATAAATTTGCACTTTATTCTAAACCTTGGCCAGGTGGCTCTATTATTTTGACCACCACTGTATATAGGCCTATATAAAAACCTGGTGTGCAGATTAAAATTACTCCAGTTGTGAGCTGACTTTCATCATAACTTGATGTTATTGCTGTCAATGATATAATACTGTTTTTGTTGCTAGCGGCTTTACGTCACACCGACACAGATAGGTCTTATGGCGATGATGGAATAGGAAAGGCCTAGGAGTTGAAAGGAAGTGACCGTGGCCTTAATTAAGGTACAGCCCCAGCATTTGCCTGGTGTGAAAATAGGAAACCATGGAAAACCATCTTCAGGGCTGCCGACAGTGGCATTCAAACCCACTATCTCCCGGATGCAAGCTCACATCCGTGTGCCCCTAACAGCATGGCCAACTTGCCCGGTGATATACTATATTAGGAACTAGGTGTGTGTGTGTGTGTAAGTTCTTGCCGGTTTTTGTGGTAAAGAGAACACGTAATTTTCAAGGAATAATTTTTTTGTTTATTCAAAATATCGGCCATCGGCTTCTACACACTTCACCCATCTTTCAGGTAAGTTATGAATACCTTGCCAGAAAAACTGCTCGTCTTTTGCGGCAAACCATTCGTTGAGCCATTTTGCAACTTCCTCGAAATTGCTGAAGTGCTGCTCTGCGAGCGCGTACCCCATTGATGCAAAGAGGTTATAGGCAGACGGCGCCAGGTCGGGGTCAGGGGAGTACAGCAGGTGCAGATGGATGCCCCATTCAAGAGATTTCAAGGTGTCTTTCATTGGTTTTGCTGTGTGAGACGGAACGTTGACCATGTCTAGCATGTTCTAATCGATGGAGCATGTTCACCATATGTTTCTACCAGCAAACAATAACAGCATGATCACTGTACGACACAACACAGATGCTAGTGTTTGGTGGACTCAGCTTGTGTGTGTTCGTAATTCATACACTGCGTACTGTTCACTGGCACCATCTCTTAGAGAAACCAGAAAAGACTTATGCATACACCTGGTATAGTTTTGTGCTGTTGGTATCATCTGAAGAGCCATCAAACAGGTGTTCTATGTTATCCGCAATGGAAATGATCCAGTTCAAAGTATATATTGAAATTGTATGTATAGGAGGACCTAAAATCATTAATAAAAAAGACTTTTCTTATCTGACAATTACGAAAAAGCAAGACTTACAACTATGAATCCAAGACTACCTACAGCAAAAGTGATGCCTAGAATCCATAAAGATAATATCCCTATACGACCCACCATCCATTTTAGAGGTAGCCCCATATGTAAAATATCCTAATACATCCAGAGATTCCTAAAAACACATTATCAGTTATAAGCAAATACTTCAGTTAAGAATTCTGTTGAATTATGCAATAAAATAAAAAAATATAAATAATCCAAGAAACATGGTTCATGGTGTGGGTCACCGTAGTCACATCCTAGTTTGTGAACCTTGGGCAACGGCTGAGTGGCCTAGCAAGTGGTCCTGAGAGTCGGGATACCAGTTGCTAGGGAATGGAAGTGGGCATCTCGGACATATTTTGAGTCATGGCCTTCTTTGTGCTTAGGCGGCTCTAGGGCTATAGAATCCACTGGTGGTCCCTAACCCGTTAGAGGAGAGATTCTCACTTGGACTATGTGTAAGTAGCGTGGCATCCTGCTTCATGAATTTATCGAGCTCAGAATATTTTAAGCAAGCCTCGGACCTATGGGAGTAATGGAGTTCCACTCCCATTTGACAGGTGAGGGCCTCCTTGGGAACAACCTGGCAAACGAAATGGAATTCAATGGGTAGCTATCAATATTAATGGGGCTTATGGAAGAAAGAAAGTAGAACTGGCAGAGTCAGCAAAGGGGATGCATCTGGATGTGCTAGGAGTAAGTGATATTCGGGTAAGGGCAGATAGCGAGGAAGAGATTGGAGATTATAAAGTGTACTTGATGGGTGTTAAAAAGGTAAGGGCAGAACCTGAGGTAGGGCTGTTCATCAAGGAATACTATTGCACGCATCACAGTTTCTGTAAGGCACGCAAACAAACTTATGATCTAGGTAGATTTGGCAGTTGAAGGAATTAGGACGAGAATTGTCTCGGTGTATTCACATTGTGAGGGTGCAGATGAGGATGAATTTGACAAGTTTTATGAAGCACTGAGTAACATCATAGTCAGGGTCAACAGCAAAGATAGGATAGTGCTAATGGGTGATTTCAATACGAGAGCTGGAAATAGAACTAAAGGATATGAAAGGGTGATTGGTAAATGTGCAGAAGATATGGAAGCTAACAGGAATGGGAAGCATCTGCTGGACTTCTGTGGTAGTATGGATTTAGCAGTTACGAATAAGGCTATTCACCGCTACAAGTGGAAGGGTAGGGGTACCAGATCCATAATAGACTATATCTTAACCGACTTCGAATTCTGCAAATCTGTTAGGAATGTACGGGTTTTCCGAGCATTTTTTGATGATACAGACCACTATCTGATCTGTAGTGAACTATGTATCTCTACGCCTAGGATGGAGAAAGTGAAATCTGTCCGCAAATTAATAAGGGTAGAAAATCTCCAGGATGAGGAAGTTAGACAGAAGTATAATGGATATGAATAGTGAGAAGTTCCGAACAGTGGACAGTGTCGTAAATATAAGGTGACCATAACCACTTTTGAATGAACACAACTGTATAAACTTTTAACCTAATGTTTCAACCATACAGTTGGAGAAGTTCCAATACGCTGTGGTCAATTTCTAGTCAATGTGAACACATTTGCATAAACTTTCATCCATACAGTAGGAGAAATTTCCATTACCCTTTTAACAATTTCTAGTCATTGTAAGATAATTTCAATTGCTTCCGTGTACACATTGTAAACTATGTAAATATCACCTAAACCACAACTTTTTGTAAAAAAGTTTTTTTAGCATAAGACCATTGTATTTAGTTTTAAGTTCTAATGTTTAATAGATTTAAGGCTTGACCTTAAGATTATTATTAGGCTGAAGATGATCAAAACTAAGGCGAATCATGTTCCTAATTAGTGTTTGTAATTCATGTAGGATTTAATCACTACAGAATATAATTGTATTGAATAGGTAGACACAGTACATTTATTCTTGAAATAATTTTATTTATAGTTATATTTTGTGACTGGTTCGAAACCATCTTTGTTCCATTTGTCAGAAACATTCCAGGAAGGAAAGTGTTAATCGGTGACAATCACAGCAGTCAAGATGTTCTGAAACTGGCACAAGATAACAATATTTCATTCACATGTCTGCCAGCAAATGGGACTCACTTGCTGCAGCCACTTGATGTTGCCTTTTATGGACCATTAAAGCGCCACTGGCAAAATGTATTGGACACTTGGAAGTCATCTGCATGGAAGAAATCGCAAACACTCAGTAAAGATCAATTTCCACGATTGCTTGTTCAACTTTACAAGAAGCTATATCCAACTCAACCTGAAACTAGTGAAAATCTAATTTCCGGTTTCAACAAATGTGCAATACAACCTCTCAATGCCAATAAAGTACTAATGCGCTTGCCGGATGGAATTCAAGATCTGTTCTCCAACAATTCTGAAAATGGAGAAATACACTCTCCCCCACATACTGTGTCACAGATAGTGCTGAACATGCTGAAGAAATTGAGAAATGCTGATGAACCAATGAAAACACAGAGGAAGAAAGGAACTAATGTTGTGGCTGGGAGGAGTATCAGTGGTGAAGATGTATTACCAGGCAAAACCACCCTAGAAAAATAAGACTCTGTGCAAGAAGATGACTCTTCTAGTACGAGTGTTGATGAGGAACAAGAGAGACAGCTCCTAGAACTCAGTTATTAGGATTGTGGACAACAGGAAATCTGTGATGATCCAGATACACATTCTGAAAGAGACTCTTCAGATGCTACCAATATTCCAGAAAGAGGATATTTCTGTTTAGTTCGTTTCCATGCAAGAAAAGCTGTGAAGCACTATGTTGGGAAAATTCTAAATATCAGTAATGGTAACAGTGGAGTAATTTATGATTTAGCTTTTCTTTGTCACAGTCATAAAGCTGATTTCAAATTTTATTGGCCTAATTTACCAGATGAAGGAATTGCCAGTAAGGAAGACATTGTAAAGTTTCTGCGTGCTCCAGATATTGACAGGAGGGGTTGTTTTTTTTTTTTGGTATTTAATCTTAAATGGAGTATTATTCAATCACCATTTCCATTTAAAAACAATCTTGTTGATCAAAGTTACCCTCAAGGAGTTTACATTTGAACTGCAATAAAAAAAATGTTTGTTCAAAGATACCCCAATTGCAGGGTAACTTTGAACACTGCCTTTTATTTTTATTACAGTATATATAATAAATACCGATACGATAAATTTTGAGATGCATAATCATTTGAGGGCGCTAGTACCCCTATCTGGCTGCACTGATCCATTTAAAATAATTAAGAATATTTGACGGTTGACACAATAAAGTTTGAAAGTGTTCAAAGTAACAACACAACCACCACTCTTTCACATATTAGGTTTCCTAGTGCAGAGTGAAAACATGCTTTTAAAAAGCAATTCCCAATTTTAATTCATTTCAGATTTTAATAATAGTAAGACAGCAATTAGCTTCAGAAATCCTGAATTAATTCAATTCAAGAGACACTTTTATAAAATTACAACAAACAACATTCGCCTTGGAAGGAGCAAATGAAGAGAACATCCTTGTAAAATATAGAAGAGTGACAAGGAAAAATTACTTTTCGAAAACATCTTATTAGTAGACAAGCAGAATATCATATATCATAGTGATAAGGGCTGGAAACAAAAACATTTTTTATAACATCTGTTCCAATGAATAGACATAGTTTAAGTAAATCCATTTCCCTCCCATTTCACCACCCCATTCAACCATCCACATTGATTTTAATTCATTTCGATTTTTGAAATTCACATAGATTTTAAGTAAAACAAGGTACTTATTAAGATGTTTTTAAGAAGATGAATACCTTGTAATTTCACCTAAGCATTGTAATGCAGCTGAAGATGTTCAAAATGGAATGAAACATGTACTGTGTATGATTGATTGATTTGCTTAATGCAAATAAAAGTACCAAAAAGCTGGAAATTTACTCTTATTGATTTATTGTATGTGGTATGTTCCGAGCTGTCAGTGGAGTGATGGCGTGGAATGACATTAGTAGACAATTAAATTTGAGTGGTATCTTTAAAAGTAGGAATGATCAACAATATGGAGATAAAGTTGGAATTCAGGAGGACATATTTAGGCAAACATTCGGTTATAGGCAGGGGAGTATGGGATTGGAATAACTTACCAAGGAAGGTGTTCAATAAAAATTTCCAATTTCTTTGCAATCATTTAAAAATAGGCTAGCAAAACAACAGATAAAGAATCTTCCACCTGGGCGACTGCCCTAGATGCAGATCAGTAGTGACTGATTGAACTTGTTATGGGATCAGTAGAGCTATAAACAAGCCTAATTTCTTGCTACACCTGCTCCCTACTATTTTGAAACTTATTAGTTGAGATATGTGCTACTTACGATCACTTTGATATCTAGTACTTCTGGCAAGTTGACAATATTTATTTAGAATGTTAGTATTCTACTAACATAGTAATGAAAAAGTATCTATCTCATCTGTAATGGTAATAAAAAAACAAACTCTGATCAACACCCATTCACAAGTGAAATTCATGGGGAAAATCTCTAGATCCTTTAAGATTAAGACTGGTTTTCATCAAGGAGATTGGCTCTCGTCTATTCCTTTCAAGTGTGTTCTTGAAAAGGTCATCCATGAGTGCAGGAGAAGTCTGCTAAATAATGGTATTAGGCTGAGTGCTGTATCCAAAGCAGCGAAAACTGACTGCCTTGCTTTTAGAGATGATGCCACATGACCCCAACATCACCTGCCTCCAGGTTGAAGCATTACAAGAAGCATCAGAAGTTGTACGTCTCCAGATATCTTCTGAAAAACCTGAAGTAATGATATCTGACTCTCATAACACCTCACCATTTCTCAATACCAAATATGGAAAAATCAAAAGTTGTGTTCATTTTAAGTACCTTGGAGAGATCATTTCCTTTAATGCAAATGAACGAAGCTCTCAAATATCAGGCCAAATGTATGGAAACAGCTTTAAACCTTTGCAAACCCACTTATCAGTCCAGATCGACCTCATGGCAAACCATATACCATCACTATCATTCTATCTTCAGACTCCATGGCTAAATAGTTAGCATGCTAGCCTTTGACCCCGGGGGTCCCCAGGTTTGATTTACCACCTAGTCAGGGATTTTAACCTTCACATTGGTTAATTCCAATGGCTTGGGGGCTAGGTGTGTGCACCATCTTTAGCATTAGATTCTATCACAGTTATGGCCTCATTCTCACAGATGCACAGGTCACCTATACAGTGTCAACTCGAAAGACCTGCACCAGGACTCTTCGGGGGCCTCATGCCATAAAATCAATCAATCAATCAATCAATCAATCAATCAATCAATCAATCAATCAATCAATGATCTGGATTTAGGGCTGTCACCTAGGTGGGAGATTCTCTATCAGTCGTTTACCTACCCTTTTCTTAAATGTTTTCCATGGAACTTGGAAATTTATCAAACATTTCCCTCGATAAAGTATTCCAATCCCTTATTCCTTACACTATAAATGGCTATTTACCAAAATTTGGCCTATTGAATTCCAACTTTATCTTCATATTGTGATTTTTTGTCTACTAATGTCATTCCAAGTTATTTCTTCACTGACAGCTCAGAACATACCAGTTAGTCAAGCAGCTTGTCTCCTTACTCCCAAGTCTTTCCAGCCTAAAGTTTGCAATATTTTCCTAACACTACTCATTTGTTAGAAATCACCAGGAAAAAATCGAGCTGGTTTCCTTTCGACGTTTTCCAGTTTTTGTATCAAATAATCATAGTGTGGGTCCGATACACTGGAACCATACTCCAATTGAGGTCTTACCACAGACTTATACTCACTCTGCTTTAAATCCTTACTGAACATAAACATCTACAGCCTGTTTCCAGTCATTCGACCAGATCGCGAATGAAATGAATTAAGCCACCATCTAGTGGTGACGATTTACATCCTTACTACAACCCTTAAATACCCTCACAACCATGTGAAGAGATCTGTATCATCTCTTCACAACCTCGTTAATGTGATTACCCCAATGAAGATCATTCCTTATATTAATGCCTAAGTAATTACAGTGATTCCCATGAGGTACTATCACCCTATCAACACAGTAATTAAAACTGAGAGGACTTTTCCTCATAGTGAAATTTACATCCTGACTTTCTATCCCATTTACCATTATGCCATTGTCTGCTGTCCATCAGTAGTATGTCTACAGTAGTATGCCCTGAAGTCTTATACGCTGCTGAACGCTTGGCTCTCACTCACCACAGTGAGATGCAGAGAGTCCAAATGAAAGAGAGGAAATTACGAAGAAAGATCCTCAGCCTATGCCAAAATTCTGAGGGTGAATATTGCCTGAGGTCAAATGCAGAACAGAACTCTAAATCTGTGAAGCTTTCATTTGTTATGAAGAAGTGCCATCTTATATTTCACGGTGATTTGTCTCAAATGCGTAACACCAGAATATTTCAAAGAATTCCTGATCTTCTCATGAATTCAAAATGTATCACTCCATGGACAACACACTAGTTCCGGGAAGAAGTAAGTTCAGGACCTGGGTACACAGGTTAAAGGATCTTCCGGAAAGAGTGGTAAAAGTGACCCAAATGTAAATAACTGCATTCCCCATCAAGGTGAAGAAGTGCTGAATAATAATAATAATAATAATAATAATAATAATAATAATAATAATAATAATAATAATAATAATAATAATAATAATAATTCAGGCCCCTTAAAACATGAATCTTCCTCCTCCTTAGTAACAATACTACTTTTTTTTTTTTTTTTTTTTTTTACAACTTGCTTGACATCCCACCGACACAAATAGTTCTTACGGCGACAATGGGATAGGAAACACCTAGGTGTGGAAAGGAAACGGCTGTGGCCTTAATTAAGGTACAACATTTGCCTGGTGGAAAATGCAAAACCATGGAAAACAATAATTCTTTAATGTCAATTCTGATTGCTAACAGTTTTAAGAGATGCTGGAGTATCAAGAGCCAACATTTAAACACTCTTAAATGTCACCAATCTCAGACACACTATCTTGGAAACAGAAAGCCTATTAATAACTGTCTTTGTAGCAATAAAAAGTATACATCAGATGTGTGAAAACAAATACTTACTGTGCAACCCAATGGTTGGTATTAATGTTGAAAGATGTTATATAGTGGCCGAACTTGGAAGCACCCTCAAACACACGAAGTTTTACATTAGCACAACCATCCCATAAAGCTTCTCCCTCTTTTGATTTACCATTATATGTCAGACCTGAAAACAAGAAATGGAAATTTTTATATTCAGGAAATGGCAGAATGGCTTATCTCAATGGTTTTTGTACCAGGCATAAACACTCATAATTAACTTGTCTATATTTTGCTACTGAAGTTCCTGTTGCATTACTGATTTCGTGTTTCCTCAACATTAACATTTTTGCCATATTTCTTCTTTTCATTGCACAAACTCATAAATAATACAGAGTGCTGAAGAACTATACTTTCATCTATTTAAAATGTTCACTTTTAAACTGGAATAATTGTTCTGAACTTCCTTGTTGTAGTAAAATAATGGAAATGTAATGCAATGTGAACCTTGAGCTTGATTGACAAGCCTCAAACTAACAACAGGGAAACAGAAAACAACAAAACTATGCTTGAAGTAGTTCACTCTCATCAGGTCAGGGCTTGCTCTTGAAGGAAATGTATGGGCTGATATTTGCATTGGTAGATAATAAGGGTACTAGAATATTTCTGAATCACTACAAATGCCAAATGACAATCTTTGAAATCACTACCAGTTTCTTTCCTTTAGTGGCACATACCGAGTACGTAAAACTGAAAATGACATTTCTTGGTGTCGATAAACAGCCAACTCCAACTATGTAATTATGTAATTCCACACACAGCAATACAAACTGGTACACAAGCAACTGCTAGGCCAATGACCACTTTCAATTCATAAATGAGCAGAATGGGACATACAGTAGTATCCCAGAGCAGAACAAATGTTTTAAAACCACCTCTTTTTCACAGCCATCCTAACCATAATAAAAAATAAAAAAATTGAACCCACGGCGCAAGAGCCCATTAAGGCCTCGCCCAGCCAAAATGACTGCTAGCTAGCAAGATAGCCTGCAAATACTGAAATGCAACGTGATCAGCTTGACAACATCCTCAACCATACCGGTTGGCTATCTTGACAGAGTCCACTGCTTCTCATAGCAGACAGCTCCTAAATTGGTCTCATGAGGCAAAGCAAACCCTGTTCCAGCCTTCAGTCCACAATTAAAATCCCTAGACTGGCCATGAATCAAAACCCAGGCCTCCAAGTAAGAGGTAGACACACTATCTCTACATCACGGGATTGACTCCTAACCAAAGTCTCCACTGTATTTGGAAGGAATCACTTTCTAGGCTTGTACGAAATAGTCAGATTAATAATACCAATATAATGGTCCGTTACTGGACATCATAAATTTTCCAGTTAACTCATTCTTGGTTGCCTGCATTTCGCCCTCGTGTGCTAAGTTGGGCTCGTCAGTTGGGACTTAGCACACCTCCCAAGACGCAAGGCTAGTGCATACCGTGGAGGCCACTGCATAGGCTACCTGAAGCCACCAGCACTGCCAATGCACTATGAGACCTATGTCAGATTAGGTTTGGACCTTCACAAAGAGCAGATCTCAAGAAAATGCTGGATGCAGTTTCCAATGAAACGGTGACAACTACAAACCCAATTCAACCATGGCCAACAAGCCTGGACTGGAAAATATTTTTTTCTGTATTCGAGGTGTTCGCTGTGAAATTCTATGTTGTTATCATAGCTGCCATTTCCAGCAATCATTACAGTCTTTAGAATATTCCCAAATATGCTGACTAGCTAAATCAATTACCTATATACAAAGTCGAATCAAATTATTATGACGACCTGGTAGAAGTGCCTTCTGCAGCACGTAGCGCATGATGTATGTGGGCTGGTGAAGTGGGTATATAATGCGATCCACAGGTGGGCTGTACACATTGCACTTCCGGCTGTCATGGGTAAGGGGAGTGATTTAACCGAGTAGCAAAAAAGGATGATCACTGACTTTCGGGCCAAGTGGGGCAGCATTTTTGAAACAATGACATCTGTCAACTGTTCATGTGCCTCTGTATTAAAGGTTTACTGTGAGTGGATGAATGGCATCACTGTAAATAACCATCATGGAAACTACGGAGCTACACACACCATTGATGTCTGAGGTGAATGTCGACTATGATGCTGTATGAAGGCCAACCGACGGGCTACAGTGGAACAGCTCACCATCCAAATGAACTATGGGGCTTTCAGACATGTTTCTACCACAATGGTTCAGTGAACCCTTCTGGGAATGGGGCCCTGTACATGAAGGGTGACTGCACCCATGCTAACACAGGTGCATCAACAAAAACAATTGGAATTTGACAGTATAACGACTGGACCAGTACCAATTGGTGACAGGTAGCTTTCTCCGACAAGTCATGTTTTCAGCTGCATAGAATAGATGGACGTCAGCGTCTCCAATGAGAAATGCCAAAGAATAAACCCCCTTCAACCATTGCTGGATGAACACTAGGCGGTGGGGGCAGTGTCATGGTTGGGGGATGTTCTTGTGATATTCTCTAGATCCCAGCATATGTGTGGAAGGCACTCTTTATTGATCTGGTTATGAATCTATCCTTAGAAATCACATCCACTCGTACATGATGATTGTCTTTCCTGTTACTTCTTACAATTTGTTTTACATCGCACCAACACAGATAGGTCTTATAACGAAGATGGGATAGGAAAGGTTTAGGAGCGGGAAGGAAGTGGCCATGGCCTTAATTATAGTCCCTAACGGCACGGCCAACTCGCTCGGATGTCTTTCCTAGGAAAGATGTGTTCTTTCATCATGGTATATAATGCGACCAAGGATTTAACCTGCTGGAAGTACCATCTGTAGCACGTAGCCCATGATGTATGCCCCATGATGTGCGCTGGTGAAGTAGGTATATAGTGCGACCTATGCCACATAACTAAAAGTGTCTGCAGAGCACGATCAAGAATTCAAAGTTCTTCCCTGGCCCCACAAACAAACTCAATTTCAATCGAACTGAACCTCTGTGGGACCATCTCAATCATCATGTTCCCCATCTGTCTCCTCTGCCACGCACCCTTCAACAGCTGTGGGATACACTACAGACAACATGGATCGAGATATCCGTGGAGACCTATCAGCACCTGACTGAGTCACTGCCAGCATGTCTAGCTGTTGTCCATGTTGTGAAGGACCTATTATCTGTATGATTCATATACACACTCTATAAGTTCCATTAGATGTACACACACAATCTTCATCCTAAACCACATGATGCATTCTCATGTACAAAACTAAAACTAAAAATTTATGCCTCAAGTAGTCGTTAAGCAAGATGGTGTTGAACACTGCTGCACATCATCATAATTAAAGAAAGCTGAATAACAGTGAATAAGTCTGTTCAAGGAGTCACATGTGCCACTCAAGGAAAGATAAAGCTAGAGCAATGACAGATCGCCAAAGATGTGTGGCTTGCAAAAACGACACTGATGCGAGAAAAACAGTTGAAAAAAAGGGTTTCTGACAGAAGAAACAGGATCTGGTTTGCAGACCTTGGTGAGAAATTAGACAAATGAAGGCAAGCAGCAAAGCAAAGCCTTCTCTATACAGGCTACGGAGGCCCTTGGAGGAGTGAAAGGTAAAGGCTTTCACTTCTTAATCTCGGCACGAAGTGGAATAGAGTAGTTAGCCCTACTCCCAACCGCCTTTGCCCCAAGAATTAACCTGATGCACATTTTTTATGTAGGCTGAGTGAGCCTCAGGACAAGATACAGTACTGCTGCAGAAGTGGAAATCTTGTTTCTTAAATTTTTGATTTCCTCTAGAGAAACTAAACCCACGTCCTACTGGGTGAACTGAGAAGGCTCTTACCAACTCAGCTACGCAGCCCCTGAAGGCAAGCGAGATATCTACCAGTCCATCAAATCGAGACAGTGTACAGGAGAAGACATTTAACATTCTTGCAGTATTAATGATGAAAATGCTTGTGGAGGCCACTTCACAAAAATTTTGACTACAGAATTCTTCTGCCGAATGTATTAGTTACTCACCAATTCAAGTTCTACTATTTTACTCTACTCTTCTTTTGACACAGAAAATTTCAATATATTACAATTGCTGATATAATCAACATTTGACAAACTTGTTGCTCAGAACAGATTTTAATTAAAAATGCTATTGCTATTTGTTTTACATCGCACCAACACAGACAGATCTTATGGCGATGATGGGACAGGCAAGGCCTTAGGAATGGGAAGGAATAGGCCGTGGCTTTAATTAAAGTACACTTGCCTTGTGTGAAAATGGGAAACGACGGAAAACCATTTTCAGGGCTGCCGACAGTGGGGTTCGAACCCAGTATCTCCCGGATGCAAGCTCACAGCTGCGCACTCCTAACCGCACGGCCAACTAGCCCGGTTTAATTAAAAAGAAATTAATTATTGTTCTAGTCAGTGTGATCGCACTTAAAGCAGAACTCAGCATGATCATACTTAAAGAAGAAAAAGAACATTATATACAAATTCTGGAAGAAGAGAGGTTCTCCCATCTGAACACATATCACAGAACTTCTGAGTATATATTATAAACCAAGCCGAGTAGCTCAAGTGGTAGAATGTTGGTTTTCTCAGTTGGCAGGTTTGATATCAGCTCAGTCCAATGATATCAAGATCTATGTACAAGGATCTGGGTTCCAGGGACGTTCTCAACTCATTAGTCAAATGTTACCCAATTGCAACAGTCAAGTTTTAGGGAGGAAGGGGGTCTGAGATTGCTCTTGGTAAACTGTCAGAGTATAGTAAATAAACAATTAAAATTTGGTACATTGATGGAATCTTATGAGACTGATGTGGTGATAGGAGTGGAATCGTGGTTGAGAGAAGGGGTGGGTAATACAAAAGTATTTCCAGAAGAGTATACAGTCTATCGTAGAGACCGAGGAGATAAAAAGGGAGAGGGGTGTATATTCTGGTGAAGGAAACTTATTGTTCACATGAATGGTTTACTGATGGAAGGGATGAAATATTAGGGATAAAATTAGTTTGTGATAATATGAAGGAGGTGGGAATTATAGGAACATATAGGCCTGGAAGAGAGGAAAGAGACATGGAAATATTTGAGAAAATAATAGATTATACTCATAAAAACAATAATAATGATATAGTCATAATTGGGGGAGATCTAAACTTGCCTGAAGTTGAATGGAATGGAGCTGCAAGTGAAGCCCATGAACAAAAACTGACAAACAAGTTAATTTGGGAGGGAGGATTTACACAAGCCCATGAACAAAAACTGACAAACAAGTTAATTTGGGAGGGAGGATTTACACAAGTAGTACAAGAATCGACTCATCTCAATAACTTGCTAGATGTATTCTTGGTTAAACCATGGGAAATTGTTGATAAAACTGAGGTAATTGAAGGAATAGGTGACCATAAGGCTGTAATAATGGATGTAGGACTCGTACCAAAAATGCTTAATAAGAGGGTCACAAAGGACAAGAAATTATACAGAAAAACTAAAGTTGATGAATTTGGGACTTACCTTAAAACACAATTGAGTTGTTGGATAAGTGAAGGGAGTAATGTGGATACACTTTGTGCTAAATTTAAAGGAATCATTTGGGAAGGAGAGAAGAGATTTGTACCTGTTAAGAAGGGTAACATGACCTCTGACCCTGTTTATTATACAAGGGAAATAAGAAAATTAAAACGAAAATGTAGAATAGTAAACAGGAAAATCAAAGAGGGTAGGGAGAATAGAGAAACTAGAAAACAGCTAATGAGGGAACTGAATAGAGTGAAAAAGGAAGCAAAAGAGAAATATATGAAAGGCATACTTCAAGAGGGTAATGACCACAAAGGGAAATGAAAAAAGCTGTATTCATATATTAGGAATCAAAAAGGAAAAGGAATCCAAATTCCTACAATGGTGGGAGAAGGGGGTGAACACTATTTAACAGATACTGAGAAAGCAAATCTATTTAGGGCCGGTTCTATCACCTACTGGTAAAGTAGCGCGTAATTTGCCCTCCGCGTAAAAGGATGTTTCTGTTCGACCACCCCTAGGTAGCGCTATCGGCAGCATAAATCGTAGTTACCTGGCGCGTAATTTATCGGCCACTTCGAGGGCCCAATAAGACTTTACCTGCCGGGCAAGTTTTGATAGACTAACATTATTAGCTGTATTTCTGGTGAAATACAACTTAAATTAGCTTAGTATACTGAAAAAAGTATGACACTGTAACAGTGGCCGATATTGTAATGCAGGATCTTGAACATTAATGCTTCCCTTGTGTTGCAACGGTCACAACAGCCTCTCGCATCGGTAGCTTAGGGAACACATTTTATAAGTCAAGCTTTCATAAAGAAACTTTAAAAGGATATAAAATCAAAATCTAATTGGAAATAATTTCAAATGGGCTTTAATTTTCTACTTTTTCAGTTTTCAGACACGAGGTATAACTTAATGTATGTATCCTACCTGTTCAAGTGTTCTCATAGCGCAATGGCTAACACGCTCACTTTGTAATACGAGGTATGCAAGTTTGAGTCTTTATTATGACGAATCTTTTTTTATTTCCATTATTAGTGTTGTGTTAATCTGTATGCCTCTTTTCATACGTTCTTTTGTTAATAATGTATTTCATTGAAATATTTAATCACAATATTATATCTACTAGGAAATTGCTTTATATGTATGCTACGTATAGAAAGTGGTATTATGATTAATAGCACATAGGACTGTCGCCCAGGTAGCAGATTCCATATTAGTTGTTTACATAGTTTCTTGTAAATTATTTCGAAGAAATAGGAAAATATTCCATTCCCGAATTCCTCTTCCTATTAATGAATATTTATCCCGATTAGTTCTTTACATTTACAGTACCTTCCAACTTTATCTTCATAAATGGAAGCATGTGGAACTAAACAAGGTCACAGAACTAGTTGCAAATAGAGCATCGTGGAGATACTTAATCAATTCACAGAAGCCTGAGGATAGAATACTCAAATGCAATCAGTCCGTAAAGAAGATGTGTGTGTTTTATCGGCACACTTTATCTTTGTGCATTTGTGTACGGAGGTGAGGAGTAAGGAGGGAGCTGTCCCGGTACCGGTAGTGCTGCCAACTGAATGAAAATTGAATCGAGAATATGATCGATCGATCGATCGATATGAAGTTTCTAAACCGTTATTATCTTAAGCCAACAACTGTGTCACATACACATTATATAACATTTCTCGATGCGAATCTTGTTCCTAGCATGAATTCTATAGTTTGGCTTTGCTGTGTAAACAACAGTACTAGAACGTAAAGTGTACGCCAGATGCCGCACAACGATGCTTAAGCGATTCATAGTTTGTGTTTCAAACGTTGCCAGTACAAATCTCGAAGATTGCAGAGGTTGACCGATTCAGCACTAGGGTGTAAATGCACCAAGATAAAGTGTGCCGATAATATATAGGCCTACATATATGGAAGCGCGTGAATGAGAGTTAAGAACAACGGCAGGGAACGAAAATACATTTTAAAATGTAAATTAGAAATACGATGAAAACCTGCGTACCTTCTATTACAGAGCGAGCGACTTGATCAATCTACTACGAGAATACTTTTCAAAAACGCTGCCTTACATGACAGGTTATATGGGCGTAAGAAAATGTAATCTCGAGGATTTTAATCCCAATTAGGTATTGATATTGAAGATCATAGATTAAAATCACGAAAGCTTGACATAAATCATTGTCCATAACTCTTAAGACTCCCCTTATTAGGTTTTTTTCGTGATAATCAGCAAATGCAAGCACAGAGAAATAAGACAATCGAAATGAATTTTATGCATCTGACGATAGATAGCACCACATCCTGATTTATAAATTTCACTTTTCCGTATTGATAGTTACCAATTGTCATAAAAGGGAAAGAAAGTTCCACCTGATCAATACTTTTTATTTACCATATTATCACCTGTCTAGGACCGGTTTCGACCTCTTAACAAGGTCATCCTCAGCTACATTAGAATCTTATTTGCATTTTCACCTTATGCCTCATAAAGATCTTTGTGACATACTCTATTGTTTAACAATATTATTTAAAATATTATTTTATACTGTTGCTAAAAAAATTTAAAACATTACATCATAACTGGAATTGTGACAAAACAATCTTATATCTTAATATACACATGTAATTGTAGCGGAATGAATTCGTCTTTAAGCTTATTGAGTGTAAATGTTTACCATAGGCATTTTGTCTATTCAGTTGAAATAAATGTATAGTCATATTTGAGGGAAGCTTTGTTTATATTCGTGAATGTTATAGCAATGAGCTACAAGTAAAATATACTAATTAACTAAAGTTGCGTGTTGATAAAATGTTATATTACATGTTCACATTAAAATGTTAAAGTATGATAATGTACTTAGTAGACTAAATTGTGTGTTGACTTCAATAACATTTTACATATTCACATTAAACTGTTATGAAGTGTGACTAATGTACTTTGTGACACTGAAAGTCTAAAACAGCTGTTGGCCTTAGTTCTTGCATTATATTATGTTGTTGCATTAAAATACTGTACAAATTTGCCTTTTACACAAAACATTAGATATTTGACACGTTGTAAGATATGCTATATATGAATGTCTTTTAAGTCCAAATAGTAAGTGACAGCACTTCCTTATATTTTATAAATGCAAATTCAAATTACAAGCTTTAATATGCAATACTTATACACTTTGTGTATGACTCAACCACTTTTTAATTGACTTGAACATATTCTGGCCTGTCTGATGAGACTGTTGTTCTCCAATTTTCTCACTCTGAATGTCGTAAATGTGGGTGGTTCCTTTACCTTTTTATCAAGTTGGCAAAATCTGTAAGTCGGAATGAATTTAATTAAAATTCTAGTTGAAATGAAACTTTACGTGATATAGTATAATTTCTGAAATAATCTTCTTACTGCTGTGGGGTGAGTTGCTTGGCTGTCTGTCGTGTATTGTATCTCGTACTAATGGTTCTGGTGTTGTCTGTTGTGAGGGGGGCGGAGGGACGAGTGGGTGAAGTTTCAGCGTGTGTGTGGGCGGAGTCAGGCAAGTTCGCTGTCTCCGCTGTAGCTTGTATATGACGGTTGTTTGTTGACTAGTCTGACATAGTCGTTCTTTAATATAGGGATAATCTTATTGTACAAAATATTGGTTTCAGATATTTCATTAATGTTGTAGTTGGGATTTGTTTACTGATCAAATGTTATGTACAATTCTTCATTTATATTAAGTAAAGGACCTTTGGGTTTTGTACTTAATATTTTCAAATCATTACCTATATCCGTGAATTTGTGCCTGTACTCGTGCATGTGCTGTCCTATTGCAGAAAAATGATTATGCTTGATGGCATTAACATGCTCATTATATCTAATCGTGAAATTTCTGCCAGTACGTCCCACATAACTTGTTAGACAGTTGTTGCAATTCATCTGATAGACTCCTGACTGAAGATATTTGTTGTTATCGTTGACTGATTTGGTATTATATATGATGTGTCTATTATTATGTGTAGTTCTAAAAGATATTCTAATATTATGTTTCTTAAGGATATTAGTTAGTGAATATATACTTGTATTATTAAAAGTGAAAGTTACGTAATCTTTCTTAGGTTGTTTTGGTTTCGTCAGTGTAGTTTTGGGTCGTGATTTGAACTTACGAATGATGGAATTAATCATTTCTTTTTTTATAACCATTTTTTTGGGCTATTTCATGAATTAATAGTAATTTATTGTTGAGATCTGTTTTTGACAACGGTATACTAAATGCTCTATGAATCATGCTTTGGTATGCTGCTTTTTATGGGGATTAGGGTGAATGGAATCCATTTTTATAGTACTTATTGTATGAGTGGGTTTGCGGTAAATTTTGATAGTAAGATGTTTTTCATGCCTAGTAATCGTTAGATCTAGATAATTTAGTTCACAGTTATTCTCGGATTCCTTAGTGAATTGTATACATGTGTCTATGGCGTTTAATTTATCCAATATTGCATTATCATTAGTTGTTCTATTGTCGATAATGACAAAGACGTCATCGACAAATCTGCACCAGAAAAATATTCAGTTTGTTTTGCAAATTGAAGTATATTCTAAGTAGTCTATGTATATATCCGCTAGTATGCCTGACGCGGGTGACCCCATCAGTAAACCTGTTTGTTGATAAATTGTATCGTGAAATCTAAAAAAGTTGTTATTAACTGCAAATTTGAGTAACATAATGAATTCATCGATTTCCAAAGTACTTAACTGGCTGTGTGTTTTGAGATTGGTTCTAATTATATTTATGGTTTTGTCAGTGGGGATATTTGGATACATATTAGTTATATCATAAGAAGCTATGGAGTGATAATGTTCTAACTGTAGGTTCTTTGTTTTGTTACAAATATCTATTGAGTTACGTATGCTCTTATTAGCTTGAAGAGAGTGATGGTTTTTAAGAAATTTTTGAATATATTTGGAAAGATTATATGTAGGGCTAGATCTGTAATTTATTATGGTTCTCATTGGTGTGTTTTCTTTATGAATTTTGGGAAGAGCTTTTGCACTCAGTAACTGGGGGTTCATTATTATTAGACTATTTGGTTCTATTTCGGTTAGTAAAAAAACGTGTGTTTTTGAGCAAATTTTTTAGGTTTCTTTGTACTGTATTTGTGGGATCCTTACGTATAATGCGAAATGTTTTATTGTTGAAACACTCTTTTGTTTTTTGTATATATACATCTCTATTTATAACAACCGTTGTATTTCCCTTACAGGCCTTTGTTATAAGGAGATTATCTTGTTTGATTTTTCTTTTAGACTCTTAATGTGCGCTTTGTCCGCTTTATAACTATTAGATATGTTATCTTGTATTTTTCTGATGTATTGCGGCAGTTTTTTTTACAATATCGTGCCTGACTTCTTCCCGTATTTCATGCGGAATTCTTTGCATAGCTAATTCTGTTTCTGTCACAGCGGTTGTGACGTTCTGTAGTATTGAGGTGTTGCCCCAATTATGTTTTGGTCCTTTGCTTAATATTTCATTTTCTGCTTTGCAGAATACTGTATTCGTGAGGTTTTTTACAGGTGGGTAAAAATGATGCATTTTGTCTCCTATAGATTGAGTTGAGTTACTTGTTTCTGTGAAGTGAGTGACGTATTTTCCTTTCTGCGTCCGTTTTAAGGTTTCTAATTTCTTATCTAGGGTATTCTACTTTTTTATGGCCAGATGTTCTATTTTCTCATTTGTGACCTGTTGAAAGTAATCCCAACAGCTACATGGTAGTTCCTGGGATACTTTCAAATGCAAAGGGTATAGTATGTTGTTCAAGTACTGTTTTTTATGATAAAAAATTTTTATTTCAGTTTTTATCCAAATTCTATTACTTTTTCTTAAAGTATCACATGTTTGCTTAGTGTTTCTATGTTTATTATATATATATATATATATATATAATTCGCTGGGGCCATCAAGGACCACGTTAAGTCTTGTTGCATTTGACACTGAACTTGGCCTTCTTTAGAGCCCAAATTTCCCTCATTCTTTGTGAGTGGGCCTGCTTGCGCTCCTCTCTCCAAGGGGCACCGTGTCTTCTCTTCGGTTGCTTGTCTCGGTTTAGCCTGTTCGTCCATTTTTTTTTCCGTCAATATTTTTATATATATGTTTATTATTATATTTATTTAAAAACTTTGGAGTTAAGTCATAAGTGAGGCATTCTTTTAAAAATACAATATTCTTAGTTGTATTCATTAATTTGATTCTAATATTCCTATATTTATACGCATAACTCTTCGCCTGGTTGGCGCTAACATCTTGATTTATAAATTTCATTTTTCCGTATTGATAGTTACCAATTGTCATAAAAGGAAAAGAAAGTTCCACCTGATCAATACTTTTTATTTACATGTAATGCAGATTATCACATGTCTAGGACCGGTTTCGACCTCTTAACAAGGTCATCCTCAGCTACATTAGAATCTTATTTGCATTTTCACCTTATGCCTCATAAAGATCATTATGACATACTCTATTGTTTAACAATATTATTTAAAATATTTTTTTATACTCTTGCTAAAAAAAATTTAAAACATTACATCATAACTGAAATTGTGACAAAACAAGCTTATGTCTTAATATACACATGCAATTGTAGCGGAATGAATTCATCTTTAAGCTTATTGAGTGTAAATGTTTATCATAGGCGTTTTGCCTATTCAGTTGAAATAAACCCCATTTTACAAACGTATAGTCATATTTGAGGGGAGCTTTGTTTATATTCATGAATGTTATAGCAATGAGCTACAAGTAAAATATACTAATTAACTAAAGTTGCGTGTTGATCAAATGTTATTTTACATGTTCACATTAAAATGTTAAAGTATGATAATGTACTTAGCAGACTAAATTGCGTGTTGACTTCAATAAAATTTTACATATTCACATTAAACTGTTTTGAAGTGTGACTAATGTACTTTGTGACACTGAAAGTCTAAAACAGCTGTTGTCCTTACTTCTTGCATTATATTATGTTGTTGCATTAAAATACTGTACAAATTTCCCTTTTACAGCCCCTGGTACATAGTGCCAAAAGAATGGAAGGAATCTATAATAATACCAATTTATAAAGGAAAGGATGATAAAAGGAAACCAGAGAACTACAGACCAATCAGCCTGACCAGTATAGTTTGTAAAATACTGGAGAGTTTAATAGCAAAGTACACTGACTGACAGAGCAAATGCAACACCAAGAAGGAGTGGTTCGAAAGGGATGAAAGTTGGGGAAAAAACAGAGACGGCACGGACGAATAATTGATGTTTATTTCAAACCGATATGCAGGTTACACAATGCGCACGGCATCGACTCAGTAGAATGTAGGACCACCGCGAGCGGCGATGCACGCAGAAACACGTCGAGGTACAGAGTCAATAAGAGTGCGGATGGTGTCCTGAGGGATGGTTCTCCATTCTCTGTCAACCATTTGCCACAGTTGGTCGTCTGTACGAGGCTGGGGCAGAGTTTGCAAACGGCATCCAATGAGATCCCACACGTGTTCGATTGGTGAGAGATCCGGAGAGTACGCTGGCCACGGAAGCATCTGTAAACCTCGTAGAGCCTGTTGGGAGATGCGAGCAGTGTGTGGGCGGGCATTATCCTGCTGAAACAGAGCATTGGGCAGCCCCTGAAGGTACGGGAGTGCCACCGGCCGCAGCACATGCTGCACGTAGCGGTGGGCATTTAACGTGGCTTGAATACGCACTAGAGGTGACGTGGAATCATACGCAATAGCGCCCTAAACCATGATGCCGCGTTGTCTAGCGGTAGGGCACTCCACAGTTACTGCCGGATTTGACCTTTCTCCACGCCGACGCCACACTCGTCTGCGGTGACTATCACTGACAGAACAGAAGCGTGACTCATCGGAGAACACGACGTTCCGCCATTCCCTCATCCAAGTCGCTCTAGCCCGGCACCATGCCAGGCGTGCACGTCTATGCTGTGGAGTCAATGGTAGTCTTCTGAGCGGGTGCCTGGAGTGCAGGCCTCCTTCAACCAATCGACGGGAAATTCTTCTGGTCGATATTGGAACAGCCAGGGTGTCTTGCACATGCTGAAGAATGGCGGTTGACGTGGCGTGCGGGGCTGCCACCGCTTGGCGGCGGATGCGCCGATCCTCGCGTGCTGACGTCACTCGGGCTGCGCCTGGACCCCTCGCACGTGCCACATGTCCCTGCGCCACCATCTTCGCCACAGGCGCTGCACCGTGGACACATCCCTATGGGTATCGGCTGCGATTTGACGAAGCGACCAACCTGCCCTTCTCAGCCTGATCACCATACCCCTCGTAAAGTCGTCTGTCTGCTGGAAATGCCTCCGTTGATGGCGGCCTGGCATTCTTAACTATACACGTGTCCTGTGGCACACGACAACACGTTCTACAATGACTGTCGGCTGAGAAATCACGGTACGAAGTGGGCCATTCGCCAACGCCGTGTCCCATTTATTGTTCGCTACGTGCGCAGCACAGCGGCGCATTTCACACCATGAGCATACCTCAGGGACGTCAGTCTACCCTGCAATTGGCATAAAGTTCTGACCACTCCTTCTTGGTGTTGCATTTGCTCTGTCAGTCAGTGTACATCAGAGGGATATGTGATGATCAAAATTGGTTCATGAAGAGCCAGTATGGATTTAAAAAGAAATTTTCTTGTGAGGCACAACTGGTGGGATTTCAGCAGGACATATCAGATCAGTTGGATTCAGAAGGCCAGTTAGATTGCATAGCCATAGATCTTTCCAAAGCCTTTAATAGAGTGGAACATGGAGTATTATTAAAGAAATTGGAGGGAATAAGATTGGATGTAAGGGTTATACGTTGGATAAGAATATTTCTAAATTCAAGGGTTCAGAAAGTCAAAGTAGCAAATAATATATCGCAGGAAGAGAGAGTTTGGAAGGGAATCGCACAGGGTAGTATAATCTGTCCATTACTTTTCTTAATATACGCAAGTGATTTAGGGACAATATAACATCAAAAGTAAGACTGTATGCAGATGATATAATTGTTTATAGGGAAATAAATAATACTGAGGATTGTTCAGAATTACAAAGGGACCTTGAGAGTATCCAACAATGGGTTGAAGAAAATAATATGAAGGTTAATGGAGGCGAATCAACTGTTACAACATTTACAAACAGGAGCTTTATAACTCAATTTGAATATACTTTGGATGAGGTAGTTATCCCAAAAGATGGCAAGTGCAAATACTTAGGTGTGAGATTTGAAAGTAATTTGCACTGGGAGGGTCATGTTGATGACATTGTTGGGAAAGCACACAGATCGTTACATGTCATAATGAGGCTACTTAAAAGATGCAACAAAGAATTAAAAGAAAAATGTTACTTAAGTATGGTTCGTCCATTATTGGAATATGCAAACAGTGTTTGGGATCCTCACCAAGAACACCTAATAAAAGAAATAGATAGAGTGCAGAGGAAAGCAGCGAGATTTGTAACAGGGGATTTCAGGAGAAAAAGTAGTGTATCAGAAATGTTAGAGGAACTTGGGTGGGAAACTTTAAATAAGAGAAGGGAGAAAACTAGACTTATAGGATTATATAGAGCCTATACAGGAGAGGAAGCATGGGGAAAAATCCGTGAGAGTCTTCAGTTGGAAAATAATTATATCTGCAGAACTGACCACAAGTATAAAATGAGAAGGAATTTTAGCAGAAGCGATTGGGGTAAATTTTCATTCATCGTGAAGGGCGTGAAGGAGTGGAACAGTTTACCAGGGGTAGTGTTTGATCCGTTTCCAAAATCTGTACAGATATTCAAGAAGAGAATAAACAGCAACAGGGAAAATAAACGAAATGTTAGAGGGCATTCGACCAGTGCAGGATATTGTAAATAAAAAATGTGTGTGAAAAAATTAATTCCATCCCCTGGTCCATGGACTTTGGACAGCCAAAGTAGGGGACTGCCTGTAGGGGTGAAGTACAGTAGGGACTTCGAGGGCCCTGGGACCGTTATGGTAGCTATGAAAGCCCTTCAGGAACTCTGAAAAGTGGTGGCAAAAGGGGCTCTGGTTAAGACGCAGCAGGTCGTTATGCTACTTAGGTTCCAAAATGGGTAAAAAAAAAAAGTATATAAATGCAATGTAAATTTTAATCTTATACCAGTTGCATAGTATTATTTGAAGTATTCCACATACTGTATATGAGTTGACTATGATTGTAAGTATAGGAGATATTATAAGTAGAATTATGTAAACAATATAAATTTATTAATGATGATCTGTTTGTTTAATAGAAAAAATTGTTAGCATAAATAGTATATTATTGTATTCTAGAAACATTTTCTTCTTCTCTTGTTAATTTAAAATTTAATGCTTGACAATAATGTATTTTAGTGTACCATTTGCCACCGAGGTAGACACCTCATTTGCAAATAAAGAGATTTTGATTTCATATTAGAAAGTGCAAAACTATGCCAGCTTTGAGCTGGTAGATTTACAGATACGTAAAGGAACTCCTGTGGGACACAATTTCCAGCATCTTGGTGCCTTTGGAAACCATAAAAGTAGTTAGTGGTACGTAAAACCAATAACATTATTATAATCTACTTTACACACTGACGGAAAAAAATATCCAAACATCATGAAATAAGGAATGTAGAACACGGAAATGTTGGCAAAATATTTGTTGAGGTGACATATTTAATTGATTAAAGATACAAGAGTACAGGTTACTATCCACACCAGAAAAGTCATCGCAAATGTGCCATGCTGGTCCATTAATAACCAGTGTAATCGCCTGACTGATGAATGCAGGCATGCAAACATGCATGAATGGTGTCATACAGGTGCCGGATATCAGCTTGTGACATGGAGTTCCATGCCTGTTGCACTTAGTCGGTCAATACAGAGACAGTTAATGCCGGTTGTGGATGATGCTGGAGTTGTCGTGCAATGGTGTCCCATACGTGCTCGATTGGGGACAAATTGGGGGATCAAGCAGGCCAAGGCAATGTGTCGACACTGTGGAGCAAGTTGGGTTACAACAGTGGCATGGGGCGTGCATTATCCTGTTGGAAAACACCCCCAGGAATGCTGTTCATGAATGGCAGCACAACAGGTCGAATCACCAGATGGACGTACACATCTGCAGTCAAGGTGTGTGGGATAACCATGAGAGTGCTCCTGCTGTCATAGGGAATTACTCCCCAGACCAGAACTCCCGGTGTAGGTCCAGTGTGTCGATGCTGCAGATAGGTGGAATGCAGGCGCTCACCTGGCCTCCTCCTAACCAACACATGACCATCACTGGTACCAAGGCAGAACCAGCTTACATCGGAAAACACAACGGACCTCCACTCCATCCTCAAGTGAACTCTCAGTTGACACCACTGAAGTCGCAGACGGCGGTGGTTTGAGGTAAGTGGAATGCACGCCGCAGGGCGTCTGTCTCAGAACTGTCCTTCGAGTAACTGATTTCCAACAGTTCATTGTGTCAATGTGGTGCAAACTGCCACTCAAATTGCTGCTGCAGACGCAGTCCGCTGCACCACAGCCATACGCCGAATACGGCGGTCCTCCCTCTCGGTGGTGCCACAGGGACGTCCATAGTCCGGTCTTCTTGCGAGCATACCTTCTCGTGACCACTGTTGCCAGCACGCATGCACAGTGGAGATATTTCTGCCAAGTCGTTTTGCAATAGCGCAGAAGAAAATCTACCTTCACAATGCCCTATTATTTGGCCTCGTTCAACCATAGGAAGCTGTTGATACTGGCCTCTTTGTCGTCGTAAAGGCATTCTTGACCCACGCACAGTCACTCAGTCCAATCTCACAGGTAACTAACGCTCTCGCATGCACAGTCACTCCGTCCAATCTCACAGGTAACTAACGCTCTCGCACAGTACAGCCCGTGTTTAAAGCAAACCTGATGTGTAACGTCATAGGGCCGCTACTAGCGTCACACTAATGCGATTTGCAGGAAATATGAATCAACGTCATCTTTCAGAAGTATAAACATGCCAACCAAAGTTTGTTAATTTAGCACAACCCCTTCTTGGTGTTCGGATATTTTTTTCCACCAGTGTATATGAAGATGGGAGAGTCAAGAGATATTTCAAAGCTTAAGCCTTAATGTCTTCCAACTCCATCCTAGCATTTCCGAAGACAAATTATTTTCAGCTGAACATGATAAGGGCCTGGAAATCAACCTCGGTAGATTTTCAGAACTCCAGAAAACCTGGTCAATTGGAGGTGTGAAGCATTAATCCAGAAAAGCATCGATAACATAAGAATTGACAACAAGAGAAACTGAACAGCCTCTAAACTACCAACTCCAAATGCAAACCTGCACCTCGTGTCCTCTGCTAAGATAAGACACCCAATAAAATGTTGGGTAACCAACCCCAGCGTGAAGCTAGGTCAGTGAACAGATTGATGTTCAGGGGCAGCAGATTTATTCCGTCATTGCACGGTTATAAATGTCCAGCTCCTTGGCATAGTGACCCCCAGTTCAGAAGGACCTTGGTTCGATTCCACGCCAGGCCAACAATTTTAACTTTCTGTGGTTAATTCCTCTAGTTCAGGGGTATGGTGTTTGTGTACATCTTAAAACCCACCTTCATTTATATACAATATATCACACTAGAAATCACTACAGAAATACACAGTAGTGAATACATCCCTCCACATAGCTTTGGCGTCCGAAAAGGCATCCGGCCAAAAAACTGGGCTAAATCCTTACAAGGTACTTACCCAAGGAAATTGGGAAAATGTCAAGAAGAAGACTGTACAATTAAAAATGGAGATGCCCAATGCCTCTGAAGGCAGAAGAGGATTATACATACTTAATGCCAGAGAGGTGGAAAAACTATCTTCTGCAATTTCTGAAAGGGCTAGGTACTCTGCTGTGCATGTGCAAAACAAATGGAAACCAACACATTATTACTTCCCTAAAAAAACACCATATGACTACGGAAACTACCCCTCACTCAGATCTCCAGCAAAGGAACACATAATTTCAAAATTTTAATGATGATGTGATTGAATGAGCTGGAAAAACTAGGAGGAAGAAAGCAGAAAAATTAAGAATAGGAACGTGGAATGTTCTCATCCTGCTGCAGAGAGGGACATTATAAAATGCAAAAATACAAATGATAAAGAATAGACTTGATATCCTGTGTATGTGTGAGATAAGGTGGGAAAGAAGTGGTGAATTTCAAAGTGGAGGCTATCACATTCTTTACTCGGGAGAAGACAGGAATGGAAATTCCAGTGTGGGCATAATGTTAAACAATCAGTAAAAAAAAAAAAGGAAATGGAACTGGAAGTGGAATATAATGATGGCCAGCTGATGATAAGACTACAGAACCAAGGAAGATGAGTTAACAATACAAATGTACGTGCCTACTAGCTACATGTTCTTGAAGATGTAAAAGTATGTTATGGAAACACAGAATTACAAATGGAGGAGAAGGAGAAAAGCATGTATCATAGTGATAAGCAGGACCAGATTTGGATGACCTAATAAATGTCAAAAGGAAACCTAAAAATCCTCCAAAAATGACTTAAAATGAGAGATAATGACCCAAAATGTGAAGAAAAATATATATTTACCCAAAATAATACATAAGTGCACTGTTCACATTACATTTAACTCACAATGGAGTGAATAAAATTAATGTGTGTCGTCAAACAACAACAACAACAACAGCAACAACAACAACAATAAAAATAGGTACAGAAACACCTGAGAAAATAATAAATCTGTCATCATCATCAATGTCCCATTCCAGTTGCCCGGGTGTGATTAACAAGCCTCTACCACTCCTTTCTGTCCTTCCACATTTCCTGCTCCATTACTTCCGCCACATCCAATCCAGCTTCTCTAATGTCCTTCCAAATCTGATCCAACCACCTTCTTCTCGGTCTTCCAACTGGTCTCTTTCCCTGAACTTCTTTTTTCCAATTCCCTTCTTGCTACCCGTTCCTTTCCCATATTTTTTTTTACATGTCCGAACCATCTCAGTCTTGATTTTGGTATGTTCTGTACTCATCATCATCATCATCTTCATTTCCTGTTTTCAGCTTCTTGGGTTAGGTTGTGAATCAAGGACCTCCATCGCTACCTGTCTCTCCACCACTCTTCTCCTTTTTTAAGTACATCTTCTGGTTTCCTCCCTTCCTCTCTATGCACTCCCACACTGAATCTGTCCACCTCTTGTGGGGTCTTCCTTGTGGTCTCTTTCCTGTTAACTTCTCTGAAAAAAGTTTTTTTTTTTTTTTTTTGGCACTCCCATTCTCATCATATGCCCATTGC
Organism: Anabrus simplex; assembly: GCF_040414725.1. NCBI lineage: Eukaryota > Metazoa > Arthropoda > Insecta > Orthoptera > Tettigoniidae > Anabrus > Anabrus simplex. The sequence goes on along the minus strand of NC_090266.1, from coordinate 325,028,478 downwards.
ACTTTAGCTTTGTTGTTTCTAACCTGTCTTGAAGTTTCAAGATTCCTGTCCTTTTCCTTGTCTCTTCATTTCTAATTCTATCCTTTCCGGTCTTGCTCTCGAAACCTGTTAGGAATTTCACCTCCGCTGTCTGTATTCTACTCTCCTCTCATTTTGTTGTAGTCCACGATCCTGCTGCATAGGTTAGTATGGGTTCATAATAGGTTGAATATAATACTTTCTTACATTTTTTCGGGACATCTTGGCCCCACTGTCAGTAGCCCTGAAGATGGTTTTCCGTGGTTTCCCATTTTCACACCAGGCAAATGCTGGGGCTGTATATTAATTCAGGCCACGGCCACTTCCTTCCAACTCCTAGCTCTATCCTATCCCATCATCGCCATTAGACATATGTGTGTCGGTGCAACGTAAAGCCACTAGCAAAAGAAAAGTTATCATTTGCAGTTCCACTCTGATAACTTGTTTTTTCCTTAATGTGCCCTATACCAACTGTCTGGGCACACTGTCATAAGCTTTCTCAATGTCAATAAATGTCATACCGAACTCGATAGCTGCAGTCGCTTAAATGCGGCCAGTATCCAGTATTACATGTAATAAATATCATTTTTGGTCCGTATTGATGATATTTGATTGAAATAATAACATTAAGTTATTTATTAGACAACCTAATCAATACAAAATCGTCTTGGATGATTTACATAAATTTGTTAACTAATAGTGGTACATGTTTTGCCTTCCCTGAAGGCATCATCAGCCATAGTCTTAATCCTAAATTAAAAATAAGCGTCTAAATAACATGTAGTAATGAAATGAATTTTAAAATCTTGAAGAGATTTGAAGTAAAATAACAATAAAAATAACAATGATGGTTTGAAAATACAATGTGATGAGATATAATAGTGGATGTATTAACAAAATTAACATTAGAAGGCTGCTAAAATAAGTGCAATGGATAAAACAACAGATTGTTATACAACAAGTAGTAAGATTGCATAAAAGTAAAGTTGATAGTCTGGCGGTTATAATTAGACGATGGCGAAAAATCGTATATAATCAAAGTAAAGAACAGAGAATAAAAGTCAAAGTTAGTCGAGAGATCTGAAGTTAATCATGATCTTGAAGATAAAAGACGAAAGTCAGATGCATATGGTGAAGTTGTAGAACACGTTGAGGATATGAAGTTGGTGAATAGAAGTTGAAGAACAGTTTCAAATAGGATCACTATGGACCATCTCAAAATTTGAAGTGATGTTCAAATGTTGTAAATTGTGAGTTTGTAGATATTCTAGATGAAAAAGCATATAAAAGTGGAATCTGTAAAAGGAAGCAAGAAACGTAGAGTTAATTGTGTGAAAAGATATTTGAAAATATTGAAGTAGAATCGTGTGCACTTACCATTTGACGGTGACAAAGATAGCTTGTAACGTTATGAGTTGTACCACTATTAGTTAACAAATTTATGTAAATCATCCAAGACGCTTTTGTATTGATTAGGTGGTCTAATAAATAACTTAATCTTATTATTTCAATCAGTATCCAGTATTCGGGAGATAGTAGGTTCGAACCCCACTGTCGGCAGCCCTGAAAATGGTTTTCCATGGTTTCCCATTTTCACACCAGGCAAATGCTGGGGCTGTACCTTAATTAAGGCCATGGCCGCTTCCTTCCCACTCCTAGCCCTTCCCTGTACCATTGTCGCCATAGGACCTATCTGTGTCGGTGCGACGTAAAAGCAACTACCAAAAAAATAAATGTCATCACTATGTCTTTTCCAAACTCCCATCTTTTCTCCACCATATGTCTTAATGTAAAGATCAGGTCAAACAATCTGTCTTTCCTAAAACCATACTGTTCTTCTTCCATTTCTCCTTCTAGCTTCCTCCTCAGTCTTCCTTCCAATACTCTCTCAAATATCTTAGCTATATGGGCAATAAGGGTGATCCCTCTGTAGTTGTCACATTCCTTTTTATCACCTTTTTTAAATATCAGGATAATTAAACCCTTTCCCCACACTTCTGGGATCTTTTTCTTCCTCCAGTTTATTCTAAATAATCTATACAGCCACTGTAGCCCTATTGGTCCTGTTGCTTTTATCATTTCCATGGTTACCTCATCCACACCTGCTGCTTTACCACTCTTCATCTTTTGTATGGCTTCCTCTATTTCAAACATCAATATCTCCTTTTTTTGTTCTTCTTCTTTCCCCAGTGTTTCTTCTTGCTCCTTCTCGTCTACCAGTTCACTGTATTTAATACTTAGCAATTCTGAGAAGTATTCTTCCCATCTTTTTAGTATGTCATCCCTTTGCATCAATATCTGTCCTGTTTCAGTTTTTACAAATTTTGTATCTTCCCTATTTTGTAAACTATTCTTTACCAGACCATACAATACCTTTTTACTTCCCTTTATAACCTCCTAGGAAACTTTCCCAGCTCTTCCATTTCTCTTCTTGTACTATTTTCTTTTTGGCTTCTTTATATTTAGGCCAATTCTCTGTACTATTGCTGCCTATCCACTTCCTCCAAGCCATTTGTTTCTCTTTAACTGCTTCCTTTACCCCGTTGTTCTACCAATGAGTCTCCTTTCCCTTTTTCCTCCCTGATAGTCTTCAACAGGTGTTTACTGCACGCTTTACAAAACCATTTCTGAAACATGTCCATTCCTCTTCCACACTATTCACGTCATCTTTGGGAATTTCTTTCTTCAGATCCTCTTGAAACTTTTCCCTTATTTCTTTCTCTTTTAACTTCCATCCTTTTAGTTTTCTTCCCCTTTTTTCTATATTAACTTCGTTATTGTACCAAGTCTTAATTTGGCTACTACCACTTTATGGTCTCCTTCGAAATGTGCTCTTGGCATTGCTATCACATCTTCCAGTTGTCTACATTTCTCCTTCACCACCAGAATAAGATCAATCACTGTCTTTGTCTTTCTACCTCCCCAACCATATCTAGTTATTTTTCGTGAGTTCTTTTTTCTAAACCACGTATTGCCAACAATTAATCCATTCCTTCTACAAAAATTTACTGCATTACCAAATCTCCTTCTTCCTCTTGATTACCATAACTATAGGGGCCAATTATCTTTTCCCTGTCTGTTCCAAAATGTGCATTCATCTCTCCCATTATTATAACCTCTTTGTCTTCAATACAACGTTCCAGTTCTTCTAGAAACTCTCTAAACATTAATCTGCATTCCCCGATAGGGGTGCATAAACCTGTATAAAGTCCTTGATTCCACTCTAAAGTCCAAATCTAATGTTAATTATCCTGTCACTGATCTGGTCCATTTTGTCTACATATTGCGCTAGGTCTTCTCTCAATATAACACCAACACCATTTGTTGCTATCCTTCCTCCACTCCAATATATTCTATACCCTTTCTTCAATTCTTTTTTACCTTTCCCCTTCCATTTTGTCTCACTCATTCCCACCATTGCTATGTCTTTCTTCTCCATATACTCTATCAGTTCTTTTACCTTGCCATTCAAAGTTATGACGTTGATGATACCGATTCTTGTGATGTCTCACAGTTCCCCCAGCCCACCGGGAACTGCACGTCACTCCAGGGTGACGCCCTAGCATTTTCCAAGGCCTCGATTCACTCGCACTAATTTTTTAGGCTGTTTGTACGATGGGTCCGCCACTCTCAAAGGCATTTTATTACCTTCTGCCAGGTTCTATACTCACGGTTCTATATTTAGCTCTTGTCTGATTTTAATATTTTGAATTCTATCTCTTCTTGTCTTTATAACCGATGTTCTTAAAAATTTAATTTCTACTGCTTGAATCTAACTATCTTGTCATTTATTAGTTACCAGTGTTTCTAGTCTGTATGTTACAATTGGTATGAAATACTGTTTATATAATGTTAATTTTGTTTTCTTGGGTACTTTGTCATCCCATAAAAGCTCTTGGACTTGATGATAAAATGCTGTATCTCTACTTAGTCTGTTATTAATTTCAGGATTGATTTCATTACTACCATTAATAATGCTACCCAGATATGTAAACTCTTCTATATTGTCTAACTGTTCTCCGTCTATGTTCACTTGGCTTCTCTTTTTCTCATTTCCACAGTGCATGACTACAGTTTTCTTTTTACTAATAACCATTCCAAACTCCTTCAGACTTTCATTCCAAATGTCCAGTCTCCTTGTACTTCCTTTTCTCCCTTTCTCCAAATCACCATATCATCTGCAAATACCAAAGCATTCACTGCATCACTACTGATACTCTGTTTTACACATTTTATGATTTCATCCAACAATATAATAAACAATAACGGTGACAGTGCACTTCCTTGCTTGAGACCTTTTTTGTATAAAATGTTTCAGAGTCACCACTCCCCACTTGCACACTGCTTTTACTTTCATGATACAACATTTTTATCTTGTTAATTAACGATTTTGGTACATTCCTTTTCAGGAGGCATTCCCATATTTGTTTTCTCTGAACTGTATTATTAGCTTTTAGCAAATCCAGAAATACGAAGATGATTTCCTTGTTCCTTTCCAGATGTTTTTCCATTATTGTTTGCACTGTAAATATCAAGTCTATTGTTGATCTATTCGGTCTAAAGCCATATTGTTCTTCCTCTAACTGTGTTTCTATTATATCACTCAGTCTTTTGTCTATAACTTTCTCCATTATTTTTAACCCATGTGATAATAGGGTTATACCTCTATAACTTTCACATTCCTTTCTATTTCCTTTTATGAACAATGATACAATGCTTCCTTGTTGCCAATCTTCAGGTATCCTTTCATCCTTCCATATGGCATTGAGGGCTCAGTATAGCCACTGTAGTCCAATCCTTCCTGCTGCCTTAATCATATCAGCATTGAATTCGTCTTTTCCACTTACTTTACCTTTGGTCATTGCTTTCACTGCCCTTTCAAGTTCCAACCATGTTATAGGGTTCTCTTCTTTTTCTCCATCTATTATTTCCATTTTCTAATCTCCTTCTTCCTCCGAGCAGTCATCCTCCTTATAAAGTTTTTCAAAATACTTTTCCATCACCTTCTGAAGATCCTTTTCATCATGTACTATGGATCAATCTTCTCTCACTAATGCCTTGATTTTTTCTTGATTTATTTTCAATTTTATTACTCTGTATAACAGTTTCTGATTTCCTCGACTATCTTGCTCAATTTTGTTGGTAGTCTCTCCCCAATATTTCTCCTTTTCTTCCTTGATACTCCTCTTTACTTGTAGTTTCAATCTTTTGTATTCCACATGTTACATTTCTATCTTATTCTCATCTCTCTGATACGTTTTTTGCTTTTCCTTATCCATTTCTTTCTTCGCCTTGTTCCTTTCTTTTATTTCCTTTTTAATTTTGTCTGTTAACCACTGTGTCTCCTTTCCCTTAACCTTTGCTTTTGTTTTCCCACATACCACAATTGCTGCTTCCACAAATATCTGTCTTAAATTGTCCTACTCTTCTTCTCCACTTCGTATTTCTGTGTTTGGCAACTTCCTTTTTATCCAATTTCATTCTTTTTATCCTCCTCCTCCAATTCCCTGATCCTGATCTTTGGTTTCTTCTTCACTACAATTTTAGGGATTTTACTTGTTTTAATTCCACAATTAATAATCTATGATCACCTTCCATATTTTCACTGGGGATTATCTTCGTATTTATGACGTATCTTCCCCATTCTCAGTCTGTTATTATAATATCAATGAGTGTTCCATACTGTCCATCCCAACTATATCGGCTGATGTTATGGCTATTCCTCTTCATAAACCATGCGTTCTTTATTATCAGGTTATTTCTGATTAAAAAAGTCCAACAGTTTCATTCCATCTTCATTTCTATCGCCATAACCATGTGGGCCCAGAACATTCACATATCCCGTTCTATCAGTTCCCATATGAGCATTCAGATCTCCCATTATCATGACCCTATCTTCAACAATACGTGTTTCCAGTTCATTGAGGAACTCTTCTTTCTCTTCCACGCTACATCCTGTATGTGGAGCATACACCTGTACTATCTTCAATAGTTCCTTTGTTTACATGTATGTGCATTATTATAATTCTTTCATTTGCATACTCAACTTCAGCTATAGGTTTAACATTCTGATTCACTACAAATCCCACTCCATTTCTTTTCCCTTTACTGTTACCCAACCAGTACGAGGTGTACCCCTTTCTTAGTTTCTTCATTCCTTTCCCATTCCATTTTACTTCACATAATCCCAGGATGTCAAGTTTTCATCTCTCCATTAGATCAGTCAATTCATTTTCCTTCCCATTCATTATTAAAATATTTATTGTTGCAAATCTGGTTTTGTTCTCCGATCTAACAATTGCACGAACACCAGGATTACCATCATACTGTGCAACTGTAGTCAAGAGACTTGTCAATTCCATTTCCATTTTAAAACTTCCATCCGAGGCTTGTATTGTAGTTGAAAGCAAGTACAAATTTACTCATCTGCTGACCTGCTAAGACTAATGCATCTGAGGATTTTCTTCCGGGGTGTACTCCTTTAGCCTTTGAAGAACCCTCTTCTCCACAAGGCAGAGGTTTCCTCTTCTAATTTTCCCCAGAGAGGATGGGTTGCCTCATCCACCATCTTCGCCATTCCGAAGGTCTCCTCCTCTGCCTACGATGCTGTTGAGGTCTTCACTGGTAACCCTGGGCACGGGTTCCACGTTATACCCCGTGAGACTGGGTCCCTGCCTGAACTTAGCTCTCCTTGACAATGGCCTACTGATGTGAAGGATACCCACCCCCGCAACATGGATGCGGCAGACAAGAATTACTCAAGGGAAGGATAGGGAAGATGATCCTATCTCCCTTAAGGTTAATGGTTGTGTATGATGCCATAACCAATGTCTCTGCTCTGCTGGAGCTTCTGTTGCCATTTCTTGTTTTGGAACAGGTTTTGACAGGGTACCGAGGGAAAAGATGTTCGCCATACTGGGGGACTATGGGATCAGATTAGGGGTAGATTATTACAATCAGTCAAAAGGCATTTATGTTGACAATTGGGCTGCAGTGAGAATTGATAGTCGAATGAGTTCTTGATTCAGGGTACCGGCAGGGGTTAGGCAAGGCTGTAGTCTTTCACCTTTGCTGTTTGTAGTTTACATGGATCATCTGCTGAAAGGTATAAAGTGGCAAGGAGGGATTCAGTTAGGTGGAAATGTAGTAAGCAGTCTGGCCTGTGCTGACAACTTGGTCTTAATGGCAGATTGTGCCGAAAGGCTGCAGTCTAATATCTTGGAACTTGAAAATATGTGTAATAAGTATGGTATGAAAATTAGCCTTTCGAAGACTCAATTGATATCAGTAGGTAAGAAATTCAACAAAATTGAATGTCAGATTGGTGATACAAAGCAGGAACAGGTAGATAATTTCAAGTATTTAGGTTGTGTGTTCCCCCAAGATGGGAATACAGTAAGTGAGATTGAATCAAGGTGTAGTAAAGCTAATGCAGTGAGCTCATAGTTGCGATCAACAGTGTTCTGTAGGAAGGAAGTCAGCCCCTAGACGAAACTATCTTTACATTGGTCTGTTTTCACACAAACTTTGCTTTACGGGAGCGAAAGCTGGGTGGACTCAGGATAACTTATTCATAAACTGGAAGTAACAGACATGAAAGTAGCGAGAATGATTACTGGTAAAAACATGTGGGAACAATGGCAGGAGGGTATTCAGAATGAGGAGATAAAGGCTAAGTTAAGAATGAACTTGATGGATGAAGCTGTACGCATAAACTGGCTTTGGTGGTGGGATCATGTGAGGCGAATGGAAGACGATAGGTTACCTTGGAGAATAATGGACTCCATTATAGAGGGTAAGAGAAGTAGAGTGAGACCAAGACGGGGTTGGGAAAGGGGCAATCCCAATCAAGGTGGAAGTCATGGCTGTGAATGCCAAGTGGAGACCACATGAGTAGGCCTACTGAAGGGGGAACGAACCTGGCTAGGTTCGGGCCAGGGGCGGACTGCTGGATGGACGACTGAGGGGCGTGGTCTCTGCTACGGAGAGCCTGAGTTGCGGGAGGACACTGTCTGGCTGTATGCCTCACCACAGATGGTGAGAAAGACGCTCAGGACCCTAGAATGAGCAAAAACCCTATGATTGATTGAAATATGGATGCTTATAAAGAACCAATTTCAAAAATTTTGACATCAAGGAAAGCCAAGGAAGCTCCAGCAGAGCAGATCCGGGAGCAAGCCCAAGATGAAAAAAAGGGGACAGAAGTCCCAATTGGACATGCTGTCACTGACTCAAAACAAGAAATGGCAACAGAAGCTCCAGTGGAGCAGACTGCTGTTGGAATCAATCAGTACAATACCAAACTTCTAACACAAGAGTGGAGAGTGCTGATTGCCACTTCAATCGATAAGACAGGAAGGAGAGTCGCTTTAGCCCTTGGTGAAAGAGACTTTGAAGAGCTCAAAAAAAAGAAGCCTTAAGGCTATGCACAGATCAAGTTTCAAGTCAACAGGGGAAAAACGAAACCCAATGTTGATAACGATGGAGCTGAAGGTCTGTCAGGCCAATCTTCAGCATAAAAAAGCAGCTGTGGCCAATTTCGCCAGGAAGTTAAAGTCTGAGGCTATCGACGTGGTCCTTATTCAAGAGCCATGGGTAGTCAAGGGCAGAGTAGCAGGACTGGCTGAATCTGGAAGTAAGCTGATGTATGATACAACATCAGAATTACCCAGAACATGTCTTCTTGTGAACAGGAAATTAAAATGTCTTATGTTGCAGGAACACCATTCACGGGACTTAACCATAGCCAAGATTAAACTTGGAAATTGGGGGGACCCAGAGAAATAACCACAGGCTCTGCATACCTCCCGTATGACTCAACTAATCTGCCTCCATCAGAAGAAGTTGAGAACCCAATTTGAAACGCAAAGTGGAAAAGCGAACACCTAGTCCTTGGAGCAGATGCAAATTCACACCACATGACATGAGGCAGCATGAACTGCACTGCAAGAGGTGAATCTTTACTAGAGATTATTATTAGGCCAGTCAAAATCGACACAAAAAAATCACTAAATTCGCAAAACATGATGTATCTCTGATTTTTTATTATGTTGTTTGGACCCATTAGAGCTATGTATACCCAAGTTTGCAACTTTCAAGAAGTTTTGGAAAAATTTTTACACGCGAAAAACCACGAAATTTTTGGACTTGTTTAAGATTCTGCTCTATATCTCCTAATCCATGCATTTTTCGTCGAAAGCTACTTGGTACGTGCTTTAAGAGCATTAAATGTGTGACAAATTAAGCCTAACCGGAGCTCTGTAGGTCAACTGGTTACCAAATAACGGCACTTTGAAAATAGGCCAGTTTTCCAAAAATTGTAAATTTTAGTTTTAGACCTTCTTTGGACCGAAATTGCATCAAAACCATTGGTCCTACGAGTAGAACGTGCAGAATATAATTTGTAGGCAATTCAATTAGCTTTAAATTAAGTGCAGAGCGGGGTCTGTAAAACTTGTAGTTCTCTCAAAATCTCAAAGAAACACATATAAGGTAAAATCGCAGTACCTAACCACTCTTTTTGTTGCATGAAGTTTGATTTGAACATGCAAAACGTGTTATGATCATATAGGAGATAAGTAAGTTCAATAATTGTACATGAAAGAAAGCAGTAGCAGCAACTGGGAATTAGAAGTGGGGGGCCAAAATATACAGACAACAGAAAGTAGCTGGGTTGGGGTTATACACCTCGAAACTGAAGAAAAAAGCTACAAAATCGTAAGTTTTTTATACTCTTTGAGCGAATTTCAACAGAGAGGTAAAGGTGGACAGTTTCCTAACTTAAGTGCGGCAATAATAGTCTTTTAGATTTTGATTCAATACTATACAATAAAACTTTCACCAAAGAAACAATATTACACATGTATTACAATTAAATAGAAGTACGGCGTGATTATAAAATTAAAAAAATCATTTAGTATTTGACTACACTCTTAGAAACTAACATACAATATTAAAGAGACTGCCAGACTGATGAATGCGCGCGGCAAGCGGGTGAATCATACCTCAGTGTCTACGACCTTAGCAAAAAATACCCCTGTTACCCTTCCTCATAGCATTTGCGAAGTCTCCACTACTTGCAGTGGCGCTATACAAATCGGTTAACTGCGACGAATGACATTTTGTGCCTATTTTTTATAATAATGTTGTTAATTAAAAATTTGCACAAATTGTTTTTAATAATTCCTATAATTCCTAGTTTCAGCTGGCTAAAATGGAATAAAAATGTAATGTTTTCTCTACAAAGTGGGGGAGGGGAGTGCCCCCCCCCCTCGCCCCCCTTAGTCGCCGCTACTGAAAGAAAGGGACATTGTCCAAAACTAGCCCGGTGCTGAATTGACTTATGTGGAAGTACGATTAGGTGGCTTCCACCTATTGATGTCATATATGGGAGCAATTAGCAATATCATGGCGGGGAGCGACCTCAAACAGCTCCGTGCTACAATATAAGCTGAAATCAGTGTCGAAAAAGTGATGAATGGGCACTCTGCAAGACCGGATGGACCCAATAGAATATCAATATTGTTCACGAAAGGATGCTTCCCCATCCGCAGATCCGACAAATTTTGGTCAGACCTGTGGAGTGACTTGACAATTGAACAGGTATTGATGCGTTCAATGAAGAGCCAGGGTGGCATAAGCCTAGGCAGAGGTATCTCTACAAGTGTGCTCTCTCGTTGGACGGGCGGAATGGTATATATGCTGAATATATGTGAAGAGGTAGAAGGGTATTGGGATATTTCCTCCACAACAAGTGAACAGCGTGTCAATTTGCAACCTACGCAAATTGCACGAGATACCTCGGACGTGAGAAAACTGAAAGGCTGGTTCAATAACCATCCACCATTCCTATCGATAGGTAAACTCGTATCCATTAGCAGTGGCACTGTAGGTGCCCCCCACATAAATTGCCACAATGCCTGAGAAGAAGGACTGAAAGGGGTGAACCAAATTATTGGAAATTTTTTTGGGAATGTTAGTGTCTCTTTGACAATGCCTACAACCTCTACCAAGATCAACAAGAAGAGAGTCGATGTCGAGCAACTCACCATCTTTCAGCGCATGTGTATCATGAAACAGTCAGACCTACAGTTGAAGGCCCACTTCACATACGAGCTCGCTCCATATCCAATGGCCCTATTTTCCAACGAAGGGATGCGTAAAGGCACAAAATCAGCTTTTTACGCTGCCTTCACTCAAGCCACAGAGAACGTCAGTGTGCAGGCAAAAACATTACTGTTGTCGATGGAGGATACCTCATCCATTAAGTCATGTGGCATCGGAATGATTCGGTATGGGCTATCACAGCAAGCTACATAAGCGACCTATTTAACCACTTTGGGAGAAATGTGTGTGTAGTCTTCGACGGGTATCCTGAGTATGGCACCCAAAAGAGCACCAAATTTGCAGAGCGATCACGACGGTATTCTGCAGCATCAGCGGAAACTGTGTTTAACGCATCGACCATCATCACAGTCTCCCAATAGAACATGCTCTCGAAAGACAAAAACAACATTCATCTCATTTGCTCTCGAAAGACAAAAACAAGATTCATCTCATTGAGCATCTCTGTTCTGCTTTTGCTCTCGAGGGAATTGAAACAAAAATATCAAAAGGAGATGCAGACCGCGATATCGTCATGACTGCTCTGCAAAAAGTACCTCCAATGACCACGTCATCATCTTTGGAGAGGATGTGGATTTGCTCGTGCTCCTCAGCGGTCTAGGATCCACTAAAACAAAGTAAACAACAGACACCCTCAACGATGTACGCTTCCGCACTTTTGTGAAGACAACAGCCAACGCTAAAGTGAATCTGGCCCTTTTGCCCCAACCACAGAGGCTGCATCGTATCACCACTACTGCACATACCACCAGGTGCAAAAGTGGTTGGGGGAGGAGAAAGAGACCACCAACTCGGTTTGGGAATTAACCTCGGCTGGACAAATCCCCGTTACCAGTCAGCAAGCTTCTGCCCCCGCAGAGCTACTGAAACGCCTCTCTTGCAAATGCAAGAAGGGGTGCAGAGGTTGCTGCACTTGCATGAAAGCAGGGCTCAGATGTTCTGTGATGTGTGCTACCTGCTCTGGGGAAACGTGACAGAACGCTGCCCTTATCATCATTGAAGAAGATGACGATGGCGATGACGAGCCTCAAGACAACCCTGACGATCCACCAATACTGGAGTATCTACCTATAGGGGACGAAGACCTACCTATTGAAGAGAGCAACAAAAGTGACGGACCAAGGCCATCAAAAACAAGGCGACGAGTTTGACTATGTGTCTAATTTGATTGATTGGCTGATTGATTGATTGATTGATTGATTGATTGATTGATTGATTGATTATGTTACTGTACTTTTGATTACTTATGTTTTTTTCTTCTTGCTAGTTGTTTTACGTCGCACCGACACAGATAGGCTTTACGGCGACGATGGGACAGGAAAGGGCTAGGAGTGGGAAGGAAGCGGCCGTGGCCTTAATTAATTGCCTGGTGTGAAAATGGGAAACCACAGAAAACCATTTTCAGGGCTGCCGACAGTGGGGTTCGAACCTACTATCTCCCGAATACTGGATACTGGCCGCACTTAAGCGACTGCAGCTATCGAGCTCGGTACTTAGGTTTATTACTTATGTTTATATTAAAATACATTTCACTGTTTTTAAATGATTACATGCCATCTTTTTCTTTACCAATCCAAAAAAACAAAAGATAGAAAAGGTTATGAAACATTTCTGGAAAAATGCTATTTTACCTTTCATGGATTTCCTTGAGATTTTGAGTGAACTAGGAGGCTTACAGACACCGCTCTGTGCTTAATTTAAAGCTAATTAAATTGCCTACAAATTATATTCTACTCATTCTACTCGTAGGATCAATGGTTTCGACGCAATTTCGGTCCAAAGGAGGTTTAAAACTAAAATTTACAATTTTGGGAAAAACTGGCCTATTTTCAATGTACCGTAATTCGGTAAACAATTGACCTACAGAGCTCCGGTTGGGCTTAATTTGTCACAAATTTAATGCTCTTAAAAACGCATAGAGTAGCTTTCGACGAAAAATGCATGGATTAGGAGATATAGTGCAGAATCTGAAACAAGTCCAAAAATTTCGCTGTTTTCCGCCTGTAAAAATTTTTCCACTACTTTTTGAGAGTTGCAAACTTGGGTATACATAGCCCTAATGGGTCCAAACAGCATACAGAAAAATCAGAGATACATCATGTTTTGTTAATTTATTGTCGATTTTGACTGGCCTATATTGGAACCGAGTTGATGATACTAAACCTAGGAAACAAGCCTACATTTATAAGTAAAAATCATAGGGAGGTAATAGACATTACACTAAGCACTACGCATATTGCAAACTTTATTAAAGGCTGGAAGGTGCTGGAGGAACCATCACTGGCAGACCACCAGCACATCCAATTTGCAATAGATGCGAGACTATGTCGGATGGAGATGTACAGAGACCCATAAAGAACTAACTGGGACAGATACAGACAAGTTCTAGGGAAGGCTGTACAAAAAGTTCCAACTAACGTGAGAGGACAGAAAGAATTGGATGAGGCATTGGAACTATTAGAAGAGGTCATTATAGACTTATTCCATGAAAACTGTCCTCTAAAAAAAAAAAAAAAAAATCCACCAAAACAGTAAGGTAGTGGAACAACAAACTAGCCAAAATGAAAAAAGAGGTTAGGATGTTGTACAGAATATCATCTAGAAATGGTATGTGGGACGTATATCATAGGAAACTCACTGAGTATAACCTAGAGATACGGAAAGCAAAAAGAAAATCTTGGAGACTGTTCTGTGAGAAAGTGGAATCACACACTGAAACAGCAACGCTACAGAAGATTCTGAAAGCAACCCATATAAATTAAGTGGGGACACTGGAAAAACCAGATGGGACATTTATTCAGGCGGGGAGGGACATGCTGGAGATACTAATAGCGTGTCACTTTCCTGAGGCTGAGGAGATGACAGAAGAAGAAACGGTTGGAAAAGAGACCGGAGCTTGAAGAACAGACTGGAACTGTGCCAACTGAATAATAAAACATAACCATGTAAAATGGGCAATTGACACTTTTTATCCTATAAAGGATCTGGGGCCAGATGAGATACTTCCGAAACTCTTACAGGAAGGACGGGAGATACTCATCAGTGCCCTGATCGACCTTTTCAGAGCTAGCCTAGCTTTAGGGTACGTACCGAAATCATGGTCTGAAGCTAAAGCACTATTAATACCTAAGCCTGGAAAGGCAAATTATGCCCAAGCCAAAGCATACAGACCATTATGTTTAACCTCCTTCATGTTGAAAGCAATGGAGAAAATTCTGGATAAATATATCAGAAGAATGGTGCAAATTAACTCAACGTTACATGAAAATCAGTTTGCACACAGACCTGGCCGATCCACTGAAGTAGCACTCCACCAGTTGGTTTGAAAACTAGAAGAAAGCCTAGAATATAAAGAAATTGATTGATTGATTGATTGATTGATTGATTGATTGATTGATTGATTGATTGATTGATTGATTGATTGTTTAAAGGGGCCTAACATTGAGGTCATCGGCCCCTAAGGGTACGAAATGAGATTAAATGAGATGATAAATTAAAAGTCCAAAATCCTCCACTGACCAGGATTCAAAGCGTGAGGATGAAGAATGAATGGATAGATGTATATGAATTTAAAACGATCAGTGGATCCGACCCACAGTGCCTCACATGCACAGAAGCTCGCACAAAACAACAGTATTACAGATCAAGGGACTGCTTCCAAAGCACGATGCTGAATCGATTATGCTTGTTGTCGAAACGGGTCCAAAATCCAGGTCATCGGCCCCTCATAATGGTATTTATCGCTAGAAAAGTAGAACCATGGTATTTGTCATGTTGCGGTACTAATCAAGAGTAGCGTAGACTCGCTGTATTCCACACATTAAGGTACTACTCACAGGTAATGAAATTAGCACATGTATTACAGACCTACTGTGCTTCACACATTGATTGACTGATTGATTGATTGATTGATTGATTGATTGATTGATTGATTGATTGATTGATTGATTGATTCTTGTTGTTTTAAGGGGCCTAACATCTAGGTCATCGGCCCCTAATTGTACGAAATGAGACGGAATAAAATGACAAATAAAAACCAAAAATCCTCCACTGACCACAATTCAAGACATGAGGACGAAGAATGAATGGATGGATGGATATGAATTTAAAATGATCAGTGGAACCAACCCACAGTGCCTCACATGCACAGAAGCTGGCGTAAAACAATAGTATTACTGACCAAGGGACTGCTTCTATAGCACGATACTGAATCGATGATGTGTGTAGTATAAAGGAGTCCAAAATCCAAGTTATCGACCCCTCATAATGGTACTTATCGCAACAAAACTAGAACCATGGTATTTGTCATGTTGCGGTACTAATCAAGAACAGCGTAGACTCGCGGTATTCCACACAGTATGGTACTACTCACAGGTAATGAAATTCACACAGGTATTACAGACCTACTGTGTTTCACACATTGCAGCACCATTGACAGGCAACGCAAACCTATGGTGTTCATCACCTAAGTGTACTCACCACAAGGACTCGTACTATCCCGTGGTGTTCCTCATATAGTGGGTACTAATCATAGGCAAGCCAGAACCATGGGTTCCGTCATCCCATGGTGTCGCTCATACAGTGCTACTAATCACAGGTAGGCTGCTGTAAAAGCCGTCGCGCTCTCGTTTGCTACTAATCACAAATCTATTTCGTACCTAACATAGTGGTACTACGCGCAAGGAAAAGTGACTCCTAATGTTCCCTGCGTGGTGGTACGAATCACGAGTAGTTTCATGGTTCTAATTTGATCATCCCTTGGTTGCCCCTTTTAGTCGCCTCTTACGACAGGAAGGGGATACCGTGAGTGTATTCTTTGTCTGCGTCCCCCACCCACAGGGGGTATAAAGAAATTGCACTGGCGATATTTCTAGATATAGAAGGAGCCTTCAGCAATACAACCTATGAATCTATGATCAAAGCATTGGAACAGATCAAGGTGAGTAAAACCTCGTGGTGAACAAAATCATGGCTACACTCAACGAACAAGGTTTTTATACACACGGATGCGCAGATGACCTAGTGATTGTGGTACAAGGTAAGGTGATGAGTGTTATCCAGGACCTCATGCAAAGATCACTTAACCTTGTGGAGAACCGGTGTCGGGAAGAACAACTATCAGTCAACCCGAACAAGATAACTATGGTCCCTTTTACAAGAAGGAGGAAATTAGAGGGAAAGATATCACTGAAGCTCTTTGGGCAAGATATATATATATATATATATGGAAGAACAGGCACTGAACCTAGGTGTAGTGTTGGATAAAAATCTAACCTGGAATCCACATATAGAAAGGAACATAACCTGGGCCAAGAACTTGCTGTATGCATGTAAAAGAGCCGTCGGAAAAACAAGGGGCCTAAGACCATCCATGGTAAAGTGCATATATACAATGATCATTAGACCGTTGATGGCCTATGCTGCAATCATGTGGTGGCAGAAAGTAAGCCAAGGAAAAGTCAGTAGTAGATTGGATAGCCCACAGAGAATGGCATGTATAGCCATAACTGGGACTATGAAAACTACACCGACAGAAGACTTGAACACTTTACTAGACCTCCAGTGGTGCCAACCTATGAAATAGCTTTTCCGTAATCCCCCTTCCCTACCCTCCGAAAAATTTTGGAGTCAAATCCAAAGCACACTCATTCCTTCTGGATAATATACACCCTCTTTGCCCTTCCCAACAACAATCTATTCTAAAATACATCCTATTACACAATAAATTTGCACATTACCAGTTAGTTCTATCATAAAATATTCCTTGTAACTTGATTCCCACGCAGCAAGAGGTGTTTCTGTATGGGATTTTTCTCGTAGCATCCTTCCCACTGTGAGGACATTTTCACCTTATGAACAATAAGTGATTTAGATGTCATTTTTGTACGCCTGAAGTGCTTCTGTTCTTTTCCTATTAACACTGAAATCTCTTTCTGTGGGAGACTCACTGTCAGGTACACTTAATACTGCAATGATACAAGATTACATCTTTCAGTGAAGAATAAGCAAAGTAGAGCTCCTTCATTCACAATGAATTTCATGACGCTCACGGATATCAAAAGGAAGTGACGATTGAAAAAGTGTCGTTGCCAACTCACAAGCACTGAAACGAAGAGAGTCGAGTATTAATGCTCAAAAAGATTCATTTTTCCTTGTTTCCTTATTTTTTTCCGTAGAAATTTTATTTTCGTTATAATGTCACTTTTCCATATAATTTACCCTTTGACCGTAATGCCGTAATCGTGAGGGGAAATTCGTAATAATTACGGATAATCTGTAACAGTTGGCACCTCTGGACCTCCTATCACTAAGCAATTTCATAAAAGGACAGGCCAGAATGAGTTCGTATAGAATGGCACAATCAAAGTACTGGAATGCACAAAGCCCCGAACTAGGACACTAAAATTAAGAGAGTAATAACAGAGGAAGTCCTACACATGTCTTCTGATCATATGATACCAAAGTACAACTTTAAAAAACCGTTTGAGACCCAGATAATAAAAAAAGAAGACTGGGATATCATCAAATATAATACTGAAAAAGAAGATATAGTGTGGTGGACTGATGGCTCAAAGACTGGGGATAGCACAGGAGGAGGGATCAACGGGGGAAAGACCTGGGATATCAATCCAGATGAGCCTGGACAAACACACTACAGTCTTTCAAGCTGATAGTTATCACAACATGTCTTGAAGAAAATCTGAAAACCAACAATAGGAATAAGAACATTTTCATTTTCATGAACAGCCAAGCGGCCATTAAGGCACTAGAAGTAGTCCAGATAATATCCAGAATTGTCTGGTATTGCCATTCACTACTCCTGAATAGTGATGTGACATTCGATTCATTTTACTGAATCGATTCATTTGATTCCGTTCACGTTACTGAATCGACACAGTGATCCGATTCACGGCTCATTGGTCACCGCTCCTACTGCATCTGTGTAGTATGTGCTGGTAAGACAGCAGCAACAGCATTCAGTGCTCGCAGCTGCCATCTGGTCTTCATACTATGAACTCCTTTCTTAGAAAAAATGCTAGTTACTCTAATACATCGAAGGTTTCCTGCGACGCAGGATGGGAAATGTTAGGAAGGTAGCAGCCCTGGCCTGAATTAAGGTACAGTCCCAGCATTTCCTGGTGTGAAAATGGGGAAACTACGGAAAAACCATCTTAACGGCTGCCGACGATGGGATTCGAACCCACCATCCCCCGAATGCAAGCGCATAGCCACGCGATATTAACCGCACGACAACTCGCTCAGTCTTTTCTTAAAAAGTATTTTTCTATCAGCTGAAGATTTTTTTTAAATCGTCATATTTTGTATAGGATACCCAAGATGTACAGTAGCCCGCTGGTTTTCTGATTCAACATACTGTTATTGCGTCTGTCCACATATGATTGAAGTCTTGTGCAACGATGTGACATATGAACTGAGAGAATACTGAGCCGTTCTTCCAAAATATAAAACAGGTACTTTTGAGTGGTCATGACTCATGAGCATGACTCATAGTCATAGGGCAGGTTAGAGTCGAGTTTAACTGTCAAATGTCAACTAAGTTATAATACTAAGATTCATTAAACTAATAAATAGTATAACCTAATAGCCTACCTACTTACTAGCTACTTCAGAATTATGTTGTGACTACCGTTTTAACACTGCAAATAAATCCATCTATTATTTAAACCTCCCTGTAAGAAAAGGACAGTGAATGCAAATGGGTATTATTTTCAAATGAGCTGAGCTCGAGAGTCCATTATAGCATACGATTCTTTCAGTCTAGCATGGCTCACTGTATGCCTCGCTGCAGCGGAAGCTCGGCTCTCCGCGTGTCCAGTGAGCCGATAAGGAGCCGTGTGTATCATGTGTCTCACTGAGCCGCGCCCGTTCACGATTCTTTCGATGTGCCATGATTCACTGTATGCCTCGCTGCAGCGGAAGCTCGGCTCCCCGCGTGTCCAGTGAGCCGATAAGGAGCCGTGTGTATCATGTGTCTCACTGAGCCGCGCTCGTTCACGATTCTTTCGATGTGCCATGATTCAGTGTCTCGCTGCAGCGGAAGCTCGGCTCCCCGTCAACGTCCAATGAGTGTGCCACTCAGCACTGTTCGCTGGAAGTAAGCTGAATCGTGTGCCGTGAGCTCGCCGTTCCTGTGAATCGATTCACTTGGACACTTAAATGAATCGATACACTGCTTCGAATCATTCATTCAGTAGCCAACACTACTCCTGAAGCTCTCAAAGTACAACATTGTCAAAATAATATGGGTACCAGGGCATGCAGGTATAGAAGGAAATGAAAAGGCAGATAAACTGTCCAGGAAAGGGGCAGAAAAACATTTTGTAGGCCCAGAACCTGTATGCGGGATTTCCTATGGACAAGCCCGACACTACACTGACTGAGCAAATGTCATGGGATAGCGAACACTGATGCGCAGGTGTGTTGTCTGCACACCACACGCCCCTCGTGCCAGCGGCAGTTGTATAGGAGACCTTGTGAGCAGTGGCTGTGCATGTGACAGGTGTAACATGGAATGTTGTCGTGAGTTGACACTGTTCGAACGGGATAAGGTGTCATAATCTATGAGCTTCATCTCCGTATTGATTGCTACTACAATATAAAAATAATATAGAAGCCTCCACCTTATCAATACAATGTTTATTTACAAAATGCAGTAAATTCAGTACCGGTTTCGACCCCTATGGGGTCATCCTCAGCTGTTATACATTAAATCGGTTTCAAAAACATCACATAAGGACTAATGTCTTCATACCACTGACCCAATTTGACAGATAACGAAAAAGTAAAATATAACAGTATTATAATGGATCTTTTCTCATTGACTAGAAAGTTGCTTATGTAAAGCGTCATCTCATTATAACCTGAGTCTAGTAAACATCAAATAAAATTTATAACGGTATATATGGAATTATTACATATTTACATATATATTATTGGAACATACATTGTCTATTAAAAACGAATATATACACACAAAATTTGACCCGCTATAACAGGCCGTTTAAAAGTGGATGAAGTGATAAAAACAAGATAAAATGGGTCCACATTTAACTCTAGTTTATACTGGTTTGTTGTTGCTGCATTATTCTTGTAATAAGGTAAGTACACAGTGTTTGTATTCTAATGTTTAAACTTGTGATAGTTTTTGTTCATTCCGATGTTTTCTTGATTAATGCTAGTATAATATATTACAGTTGTCTTGATGTACTAAATTATTGTGAGAAATTGCGTGCACCATTGCTAAGTTAAGATAATGCCTATTGTGAACTGGAGTATTAAGTAATGCCGTGCATCTTGGGATTAAAACTATGTCGATGTCAACCAATATACATAAGTTCTAGGTGATAACGCGCAGGCTTCCTTTATATTGTAGACTGTTATATCTGAAATTAGAGATAGATTGTGTAAGAAATGGCGCCTAATGGGCTAAGAAAAATGTAAATATGTATGATGAACTTACGTTGAGTGTTGGCACTGTGTATGTTACGCGGCTGCACGTCGAGATCTGTTACGTGTTATTCCGTGGCTGTAGTTCGCGGATACGGAGGGGAAGTTAGGAGGGATGGGAGGGGCATCTGTGGAGAGAGCGGAACTAGGGTAGGGAGGGTCTTTAGGCGGTTCATTTGTATGTATAGGCTGTTGTTTTTTAATTCTTTCCAGATAATAATTTTTTAGAAAGGGAATGACTGTATCGAAAATAATGTTAGTTTTTTCTGTGATTTCATTTAGGTTGAAATTTGGATTGACGTATTGATCTAAATTAACGTAAAATTCTTCCAAGATGCCGAGCAAGGGGCTTTTGGGATTTGTATTCAGAATTTGCATGTCATGGTTAATATTTGTAAATCTATGTTTTTGGTCATCGATGTGTTGTCCCATACCTGAAAAATGTCTGTGCTTAACTGCATTTATGTGTTCGTTATATCGTATCTGAAAGTTCCTTCCAGTATGCCCTATGTAGCTGGTCTTGCAGTCATTACATTTCAAGCGGTAGATACCTGAGTGGTTGTATTGATTTTTATTGTTGACGGGTTTAGAATTGTGTAAGATATTGGCGTTGCTATGTGTAGTTTTGTAGGCTATTTTTAGGCCCTGTCTTTTAAAAACGTTTGTTATGGGACGTATATGTCTATTGTTATAGGTGAATAGTACGTAGTCTTCTTTATCTTTCTCGGTTCTGATTAACTTGGTTTTTGGTTGGTTTTTTATTTTATTAATAATCTTGTTAATCATTTCTTTTTTGTATCCATTCTGTCTGGCTATATCATGGATTAAATTGAATTCTTTATTTAAATCTTCTTTTGTGAGTGGTATATTGTATGCTCGGTAAATCATACTGTAATATGCGGCTTTCTTGTGTGTGTGTGTGTGTGTGTGTGTGTGTGTGTGTGTGTGTGTGTGTGTGTGTGTGTGTGTGTGTGTGTGTGTGTGTGTGTGTGTGTGTGTGTGTGTGTGCGTGGGTGGGTGGGTGGGTAGAGTCTATTTTTATTGTATTGGATGTATGGGTAGGTTTTCTGTATATTTTATATGTTAAGTGGTCATTATGTCTAATTATAGATATGTCTAGGTAATTTATGGTATTGTTGTTTTCTGTTTCCATAGTGAATTTGATGTGAGGATCTATTCCATTTAATTGTTCTAGGATTTTGTCTTCATTGGTATGTCTATTATCTATTATAACAAATACATCGTCAACAAATCTGCACCAAAAGGGGATATGATCTAGTTTTTGGATTTCTTGGTGTTCCAAGGTTGTTTTCCGTTTCCATAGTGAATTTGATGTGAGGATCTATTCCATTTAATTGTTCTAGTATTTTGTCTTCATTGGTATGTCTACTATCTATTATAACAGATACATCGTCAGCAAATCTGCACCAAAAGGGGATATTATCTAGTTTTTGGATTTCTTGGTGTTCCAAGTAGTCTATATATATTTCTGCCAGTATACCTGATGTTGGAGATCCCATGGGTAGTCCTTTTTGGTGATATATGATATCGTGAAATTTAAAGTAATTATTGTTGATGGCAAAGTGTAATAATTTTATGAATTCCTGTATTTCTAGTTTACTAAGATTGCTATGATTTCTGAGGTTGGATTCTATGATTTCTATGGTTTTCTGTGTAGGTATGTTGGGATACATATTTATTATATCATATGATACTAATCTGTGGTACTTTTCTATTTTTATATTTTTAGTGATGTTGCAGAATTCTATTGAGTTTTTAATGGCATTTTTAGCTTGGAATACATAATGTTTTTTGAGATATCTTTGAATGAATTGTGATAATTTGTAGGTGGGACTTGGTTTATAATTTATTATAGGCCTCATAGGTATCTTGTCTTTATGGATTTTTGGGTATGCTTTAGCAGTGGGTAGTCCTGGGTTCATTGTAATAAGTTTTGTGACTTCCTGTTCGTTTAAAAGAAAGTGAGTGTCTTTTAGTAGAGTTTTTATTAAGTTTCTTTGAATACTGTTAGTGGGATCCTTATTTTTGATTTGAAAAGTTTTGTTTTGGAAGCAAGTTTTGGTTTTAGTTATGTATTCATCTTTATCCACGATAAGCGTTGTGTTACCTTTGTCTGCTTTGGTTATTAGTAAGTTGTTTTGATTAATTTTGTTTTTGAGCTTTTTGAGTTGTATGTGGTTCATGATATCTTGTTTATTGTTCTCTTTACTGGTTCTATTAATATATTGTGGTAATTTTTTCTTGATTTCTTGAAGCCTCCACCTTATCAATACAATGTTTATTTACAAGATGCATTAAATTCAGTACCGGTTTTGGCCCCTGTGGGGTCATCCTCAGCTGTTATACATTAAATCAGTTGAAAGAATGTCTGTTAAATGATTTAACTCCAAAATTTCTTAAAAATTGCAATAATAAAATAGAAACACCAACCAAACCCGAAATATACAGAAAAAGACGAACCACATTTGGCTTAAAGAAGAAATTAAATTCATGTACAAGAAAAAACAACACCTTAATACACAACTGTATGAAACACACCTGAGAGCTTCCCATGACTTACCAGACACTTATTGGAACAATTTTCAACAAATAACCAATTAAAAAATAGCAAACATAGTTGTACATAAACAGAATACATTGAATAAGAAACTAAATGTATTAAAACAATCACATAATCAGCACATACGAAATCACACACCCAACAGACAACACTTGGCTAGATCTACTGACAATGATCAGCATGTATTCCATCCTCCAATGAAAAACTTAACTAATACAGTATTCAATGAAATTGAATCCACTATACTGAGCAAGGGACCCAAACACAATTGGAAAAATAACTCAATATTCCATAATATTACTACTATCATTACTGAAACTGAAAATGCCATAAAAAAAATACCACATGAACAACAGGATGAAATCAGATATGAAATCAAGAAAAAATTACCACAATATATTAATAGAACCAGTAAAGAGAACAATAAACAAGATATCATGAACCACATACAACTCAAAAAGCTCAAAAACAAAATTAATCAAAACAACTTACTAATAACCAAAGCAGACAAAGGTAACACAACGGTTATCATGGATAAAGATGAATACATAACTAAAACCAAAACTTGCTTCCAAAACAAAACTTTTCAAATCAAAAATAAGGATCCCACTAACAGTATTCAAAGAAACTTAAAAACTTTACTATAAAACACTCACTTTCTTTTAAACGAATAGGAAATCACAAAACTTATCACAATGAACCCAGGACTACCCACTGCTAAAGCATACCCAAAAATCCATAAAGACAATATACCTATGAGGCCTATAATAAATTATAAACCAAGTCCCACCTACAAATTATCACAATTCATTCAAAGATATCTCAAAAAACATTATGTATTCCAAGCTAAAAATGCCATTAAAAACTCAATAGAATTCTGCAACATCACTAAAAATATAAAAATAGAAAAGTACCACAGATTAGCATCATATGATATAATAAATATGTACCCCAACATACCTACACAGAAAACCATAGAAATCATAGAATCCAACCTCAGAAATCATAGCAATCTTAGTAAACTAGAAATACAGGAATTCATAAAATTATTACACTTTGCCATCAACAATAATTACTTTAAATTTCACGATACCATATATCACCAAAAAGGACTACCCATGGGATCTCCAACATCAGGTATACCGGCAGAAATATATATAGACTACTTGGAACACCAAGAAATCCAAAAACTAGATAATATCCCCTTTTGGTGCAGATTTGTTGACGATGTATTTGTTAAAATAGACAATAGACATACCAATGAAGACAAAATCCTAGAACAATTAAATGGAATAGATCCTCACATCAAATTCACTATGGAAACGGAAAATAACAATACCATAAATAATAATAATAATAATAATAATAATAATAATAATAATAATAATAATAATAATAATAATCGTATGGCCTCAGCTACCGTGTGCAGACATTTCAATTTGACGCCATCTGGCTGTCTGCTCGTCAATTTCGACGTTCCGTTTTACTCTAGGTCCGCTAGATGGCAGACAGAGTAAACCGGATCTCTCTTGGGCGTCTATGGCTGAGATTTAATTAATTTTGTCGGGTAAATACCAAATGTATCACCAGAGATCTTTTACATGCCGACATCGTACGACATGGAGTGTCGAATGGACTTTTTTCCGCCCTTCAAAAATCCGACTACCTCTGCCGGGTTTGAACCCGCTATCTTGGGATTCGGAGGCCGACACTCTACCACGGATCCACAGAGGCAGCTAATAATACCATAAATTACCTAGACATATCTATAATTAGACATAATGACCACTTAACATATAAAATATACAGAAAACCTACCCATACATCCAATACAATAAAAAAATAGACTCTACCCACCTACACACACACAAGAAAGCCGCATATTACAGTATGATTTACCGAGCATACAATATACTACTTACAAAAGAAGATTTAAATAAAGAATTCAATTTAATCCATGATATAGCCAGACAGAATGGATACAAAAAAGAAATGATTAACAAGATTATTAATAAAATAAAAAACCAACCAAAAACCAACATACACAGTGCCGACACTCAACATAAGTTCATCATACATATTTACATTTTTCTTAGCCCATTAGACGCCGTTTCTTACACAATCTATCCCTAATTTCAGATATAACAGTCTACAATATAAAGGAAGCCTGCACGTTATCACCTAGAACTTATGTATATTGGTTGACATCGACATAGTTTTAATCCCAAGATGCACGGCATTATTTAATACTCCAGTTCACAATAGGCATTATCTTAACTTAGCAATGGTGCACGCAATTTCTCACAATAATTTAGTACATCAAGACAACTGTAATATATTATACTAGCATTAATCAAGAAAACATCAGAATGAACAAAAACTATCACAAGTTTAACCATTAGAATACAAACACTGTGTACTTACCTTATTACAAGAATAATGCAGCAACAACAAACCAGTATAAACTAGAGTTAAATGTGGACCCATTTTATCTTGTGTTTATCACTTCATCCACTTTTAAACGGCCTGTTATAGCTGGTCAAATTTTGTGTGTATATATTCGTTTTTAATAGACAATGTATATTCCAATAATATATATGTAAATATGTAATAATTCTATATATACCGTTATAAATTTTATTTGATGTTTACTAGACTCAGGTTATAATGAGATGACACTTTACATGATAAGCAACTTTCTAGTCAATGAGAAAAGATCCATTATACTACTGTTATATTTACTTTTTCGTTATCTGTCAAATTGGGTCAGTGATATGAAGACATTAGTCCTTATGTGATGTTTTTGAAACCGATTTAATGTATAACAGCTGAGGATGACCCCATAGGGGTCGAAACCGGTACTGAATTTACTGCATCTTGTAAATAAACATTGTATTGATAAGGTGGAGGCTTCAATAATATTTTTATATTCGGGGTAAGGTGGTCGGTGTCCGACGGATGGGAAGTGCGATTTCGGAAGTGGTGCGGGAATTCGGCTTTAGATATTAGATATTAGATATTTTATTCTTCCACCATCAAGTATAGAAAATGTACACTAGGTATTGTCAGTATAAATAAAAATAATCTATATACAATATCTTAGTAATTATGCCTGAGTCATTAGAAAAATTATTTTAGCTACCTATATTATGTCAGTTTTTGAAATACCACATTCTAGATACTCTTCTACACTATAAAATGCCTTTTTCCTTAAGAATTGTGACAGTACCCTGTTAAATGCACTATTGTCTAATGTTCGAATAGGTAGTGGAAGCTTATTGTACATCTTAAGCTGTTGATAACAGTGGCTGTTTGTGCTTTTACTAAGCCTGGAGTAAGAAGTATCCAGATCACGATGAACCGTGTCCAGGGTGTATCATGAATGGTTGAATGCGGGTGTCACCGTCCACAACAGACTAACGACTGGCCGTCCAGCCACCCTCGATGACCATGACCGGCAACATCTGATACGGATAGTCAATAGTGACAGATGGGCAACCGTGCAACAAATCACGGCTCAATTCAACACAGGCCATGCTAGACACGTCTTCCAGTAGAAAATCCGTAGGAACATGGGTTCTATGGGGTATGGGAGCCGGCGCCGCACATGGGTGCCACGGTTAACCCAACGTCATCGGACACGACGACGCACATTTGTCCCCAGTCACCAGGGATGGACACTGGAACAATGGCGTAACGTAATATGGTCGGACGAATCATGATTTCAACTGCACCATGCCGATGGGAGGCACCGTGTATGACACAGACCACATGAAGCGATGAATCCCACATGCCTAGAAGACGTAAATGTGGGCAGTTGTCGTAGTAAGCATACATTACGGAGAAGCGTGAAAGCAAATAGTCTTTGCAGGGATGTGGAGCAATGTCGTTCAGTTGTGACTGCGAAGCTCTCCAATACTCAGTGAAATGTTGATTGGGGTAGAGTATTTTTTTAAAAAGCACTATAATGGCAAGAAAACTTACTTTTGCAAGATATACCGATTTCATTTACACTGCACTCAATATAAACTATCAGTTTTATTTCCTTACATTTATACATTCAAAGAAAACTGACATGTTACAATTTTTGCATTACATATACAAAGGTACAGGTATTAAGCATACGAGTTACGATTTACAATTCCTGGGCTGGGAATGGCAGTATTTCAATTTAAAAAAAGGAAAATTCCTGTTATTCATTCAGCAAAGGGTAAAAATTTGCATAATTCAACAAGTTTACTGCTTGATTTTGCATAGTGCTGTAGTGCTCTGTGACTTTCCCTGTTCACGGAATTTCTGAAAATCGTATTTAAAACTTACCAGGCATCTCATGATGATAGCTAACCTCTAAATGGTGAAGGTGTTACATCAGGGGTGAGGACATAAATATTTACCATCCAAGATTATAGTACAACAATGTAAATGCATCTACCAAATGGATATACAGGTTGTCTTCAAATAAATAACCTAACTGATGTTATTCCCGGTAAGCACAATTGGATTGATGGTGAGTTTATCAGATAATTTAAGCCCAAGCAACCAAACGCCACAGCTTTTACACCTTAACTCTGTATTATATTAGAAATGCTTCTAAAGCACCCCTAAAAACATAATAGTGAAAATTGTAATTCATTATGTAGGCAACAGTACAAAAATATGAGGTTGTAGGCCTGACGTCCACATGACTTTCCTGAGAATAATTAACATCCTATTCACAGAAAACGTCAACATTTTAGTTAGCACAATCAAGGCAGGTCTAACTTTGATGCTCCTAGCAAATGGCCTTCTCACCTGCACAATAAGCAGTGGTCATCCTTCTTTTATGCCATCTGCAGTAGTGGCACATCTTTCATGGTCCTTCTTGTTTTCCAAAATCAACAGTGGGTTTATTTAGTTCTTTTCCCGGGTTGAACCGTGTCGTTTTCTGTACACTACGTACAGTTTGCCAGCGTTTTGAATACATTGCAGTATTCTTTGTCAAGCGACTGAAATTCACCCATTCTCTACACTCAATTCTGATCTTGAGGTACGTGTCGTGTGTCGATCGCGCTAAGGTAGAACAAAGCATCTTAGAACTGTGTTAGAATCTTGGAGAGCTTTTCTTAGTCCTTGTGCTTAAATTATCAGTCAAATACCGTAACAGTGTATTATAAAGTTGAGCAGAAAGCTGATAGAGATGATACAGATTAGAAGCATTCTTATTTTGCTAAAATTGCTCTTTGAATAAGCATAAATCCATTGAAGACTGAACCTAGCTTGTTCTTAGATCGGTATGAGCTCGAACTGAACGGTATGGTATAGCAGTCTGGTAATGGAACATTTCCATGTGGACAGAGTTTAATCTGCCAATATATAAGATGCTAAGCAAGGAGAAGCTCAGTAAACTGTAAATACAGTAGTAAGCTTGGCTTAGGCAGAAGCATGAAGTAGCCCAGAACTTCGCTGTATGTGTGGCTAGGAGAGAAGTGTGTGTGCAGTTTCGCACGATTGTCTGTTTTCAAACTTTATGTAAATGAACAATAGGGGTAACACTGATATGTAAAATAAGGGAATATGCACCTACACAGATATAGATGTTAAAACTACATTCCCTTTCAGTTGCATTATACCGCACGAACGCTCGTCCGTAAGTGCCAATATACAACGGCGCATCTCAGCTGTACAAGAAGGTGACAAGAGGCATCAGTTGCTGCCGGGAGAAGAAGATCTCTCTAATTGAGCGGCTCAGGATCATCACTATCAAGACTAGACAGCAGTCAAGGTGTTCCAGTCAAGAAGAAAGAAGACCATGGTGATGTCACTGGAGACAAACCTAGGATCGATGCCCTGTGACAACAGCTGTACCATGGCGTGCTAAAGGCCTGTGGTCCGCTATGGAGGATCGCTAAGATGAAGAAATATTCAGGTCAGTCAGAGTCTAATCTTTACGCATGGGAGAGCGATAAAAATGCTTCGCAGATGTTTGTACATAAATCCTTTCTGCCCCTCAGGCTACTATGTAAATAACTTTGCACTCAGGACTCACATATACAGAAAGTTATTTTTTTATTTAAATGTATTAGTTTACATTTGTCATGATGATAGATTGATTCTTGTTATTTGTGTAAATAGATTTGTCATTTAGTTGAAGTTAGAAATTACTGTGTAAGATCATTAAAGGAGTGACCTGCGCGGTCTAGTAACATTGATAGGCAGACCTTGTGTATTAGGTGAGCTAGCTAGAAAACCTGCATGAGCATGCATTATGGATATAGTTTCCACATTGCTTGTCAGTGTTGTAAGCAATAAGATCATCATAACAGCTCCTTCAAACACTCTCTGACATGAGCGCAATTCGAACGGCAGACCATTCAGTTCAGAGAAATAATGCCACGGCGAGATATATAGAGATATATCAGCCCATAGATGCTTAGGCAAGATAAGCCTTAATTTGCATACGTAAGCAAGAATAAGTGTATAATGTAAGATTTTAAATGGCTCGTAATGAGATCCGTAGATGAGCAGTATTGTGTGCAGATATACGCACAGGAAATGAGATTAAGAATTGATACTTCGTGATTTATAATGTTATAAAAAGGGCCAGGTAATTAAGTGTGTTTTTTGTGTATACATAAGAAATGAAGAAAGAATTGAACTAACAAGGTCTGCTAGGCTGTCATACATGTTGGCTCTTAAATCACGGAGTCTTGTGTAGCAAGGCCATGATGGCTGCCATCTGTCATCATCATGACTGGAGTTGTGAAGTGAGGGTGAGCTTGCTGACATCATTTGTTTTGGTTGAAACTCCCCTCACCCAAACACAGGTCAAAGCCTCTGCAGGCTCGTTTTTAGCAAGGTCATCTGCATTCTTGAAAGCTGGAAGGAGTGACACATTTCATTGTGCTATTTTATTCACAGGAAATTGGAGATACCTGGACTACTCCGTGTATTGTTGTTGTATTATAATACGTTGCATTCATATTTCACTTTAAGATATTGCCTGGATCCGAGATGGGTCGTATGTTCATATCCCAGCTGGTGAGCTGAGAAGTCTGCGTCTGTAGTTTTAAGTATTTGTCTGATAAGTTAATAAGTCCTGTAGTGTAAGGTAAATTTCTCTCGATACAGGGAAACTAATAGTTTAAATCAAGGAAAGTTATTCCTCCATAACCACATGTTAATATTTTGTTCAAGCAACACATCATCACAAGTAGAATCTGTCTGCACCATGACAATAGCAGTACAAGAAGGATATCTCAGCGGTAACATCTATGAAGATTAATTATGCCGTCTCATGGCAGAATTGACAAAGTTTGAATATGCCATATCTTGGCAGGATTATCTGTACAAATCTTATGTAAAATTTATTGATTTCATTCTACTATTCATGTTGCTATCAGAATTTCACATCTTCCTTTATGTTAAATAAATTGTTATTTTGTTTATGAATCATTTGTTGCAACTAAAACTACGACAGTGATATAAGAAAATTCTAAGCATAGTTCCTGTTCCTCTTAATTTTATTTAGTAGTTGCCCTAACTTAACCCACTGTACTCACCGGTTGTGTAGTCTGGAGCTGAACAGGTGGACAGGAAATGATGGTAAGCTATGTGACAAGATTCATGACACATGTAGGTGAGTATTTCTAAGAAACTATAGCACCTTCCATATGTTCTCAGCATTTGCTTGAAAGGTATTGGATGCTATAGGGCACAATAACCTCACAAAAAAAGCGATCATTCGACTACGTAAATGAGGATAATCCTAATACTAAATGGATGTAAACACTTCATGGCCATACATTACAAGTAGTAGTAATAATAATAATAATAATAATAATAATAATAATAATAATAATAATAATAATAATAATTCGAGCTCGATACTTGCATTATTTACCTATAGGTTAAAGAATATTGTTTCCAAGTTATATCAGTATTATACACTTGCGTCAATACACTCCTATATGTGAAACAATTTCTACAGTCTATCACACTCGTCGACTTTGCCTTGGACATAGATTGTATCTTCTTCCTTCCTTGATGCCGCAGGATGTGCTCTCCCTCCTCTTGACCAGCTTGTGCTGTGTCGGGTGTCGAGGTTGCCTCGCTGCCAGCCTCTTCCTCAGTGACAGTCGATGCGTTCTCCTCGCGATGACCAGATTGTGCTGTGTCATTAATAGCCTCTCCTCCAGGCTTAGACTGTATGCGCCGCAGCTGGGTGACTCGCCGCAACTCTGATGTTCGTCTTTAATAAGTAGACCCCATGGCCCAACTGCTTTTCCACCTCGATGAGCTTACATGCGAGACCTGAGTGAAACTCTCCAATTTTATTACTGACTGGGTGGTTACGTCGCAGTACTTGTTGGCCTGGTAGGAAGATCTCTGTCTCTTCAACATCTTGAGCCTTGGCCTATGTAAGAGGTCACTTCTTGGCCAAAGCTTGCTTCTCCTTGATGTTCTGCTGCTGCTGCCACTCTGCCAGGGAAAGAGCTGCATCATCTTGATCCGAAGTGGGTGGTAGACGAATCTCCCAATCCCTGGTGCCATATAACTGTCACCAGGGAACAGCTTCGCTGGGAAATAGATGGTGATACGGCTGATGTGTTGTCACAGGGCAAAGAGTGACTATGGTATCTGATGGTCCCACAGTCGATGTTCTTTGTCTATCAGGTGGACCCGTAGCATCCTTTTCAGCTCCTGGTTTTGTCGTTCTGTTGGATTGACCCTTGGGTTGTAGATCGGGGTGGTCCAGTGTTCCACATCCCATTCTGTCATCATTTGCTGCCACTTCTTTGACGTGAACTGACTCCCACTGTCGGACAGAACGCATCGTGGATAACCATAGCGGCCGAATACCTCATCTTGTTAGAAGGCCGGTGATGCATCCCATCGTGGCTTCAGATATTGGGAAGGCCTCAATCGATCTTGTGAAGAGGTCGGTGATTACTTGGAGTCCTGTTTTATCTCGTGATGTTCTAGGGTAAGGACCCATCAAGTCCAGGGCTATGACCTCCCAAGGGCATTGCGGCTGTCTTCCTCGCTGACAAGAATAGGCCTTCCAGTTGCTCGCCTTGGTGCAGGCACAGATGTAGCACCCTTCACGTAGTCCAGGATGTCTTTCCGCATGTTGACCCAGAAGAATCTTCATCAGATAGACTGATACACCTCTTCACCTCCTGGATGTCCAGCTTCAGTGCTGTCGTGGAACTTCTCGAAGATGTCCGTCGTGTGCTGCTTGAGGCAGGCGTGTCGGAGAGGAGAGATGCGACCTATTCATTAAGAGTCCTCCGTCAACCCGGAAGTTCTTGTGGCACAACTTGAATTCCCTCGGGACGAGCCGACTATCAGTGTTCTGTCTCCTAATCCACTGCATCATGATCCTACAGGGCTTATCTTGTTCTTGCCACTGTTTGATTACTCCCAATTCAAGTTCCTTCTTGAATGTCATAAGGACAGGTTCCGTAGGCCCACTCTGGTGTTTTCCTGGGAACTCCCTCTCGACAATGGTTCTCCTAGCTTCTGGTTCCATCGCCAGGTGCCTAGATAAGCTGTCTGCTCCTATGTTCGTCGGTCCTGGGACGTGACACACATCCAAATCAAATTCTGTGATTAACAGAGCCTATAGCATCAATTTAGATTTTGTGCCACAGATGGAGTTCAACCATTTGAGAGCAGAGTTTTCGGTGTAGAGCTGGAACTTCCTTCCCTCCAAGTAGCCCCTGAATTTGCCCATGGCGCACACCACGGCTAAGGCTTTCTTCTCGGCAGTGCAGTAGCGTTGTTTGGTGGGAGATAGCTTCCTGCTGACATACTCGATGATGTCCCTTGCGCCTTCACACCTCTCCTGGAATAACACTGCTCCTAAGCCAGAGCCGCTGGCATCCATGTGCAAGCACATCTTCCATTCATGATCGGAATGGGCTAGACCAGGAGCGATGCATATCGCAGCCTTAATGCCTTGGAATGCTGACTCTTCCTCGCTGGTCCATCGGAACAGGCTGTTGTTATCGAGTAGATCGGTGAGTGGTATTGCCTTCTCTTCAAACTGTGGCACGAAGCTGCTATACCATCCACACAAGGCAAGAAACTGACGTACTTGTCTCTTGGTCCACGGGCGTTCAGCTTCTTTGATAGCTCAATTCTTCTCTGGTTGTCTTTCTAAGCCTTCAGATGTTAGGACATGGCCAAGATGTTCTACGCGGGACTGGGCGAAGTGGCACTTCTCCAGTTGGCAAGAAAGTCTATGATTCTTCAGTCATTCCAGTACTTTCCTCAGATGTACAAGGTGTTCTTGAAAATTCTTGATGTGAATTAAAATGCCCTCGAGATACACTTGGCAAAAATCTCCACATATCCTGATAGTACCTTATTCATCAATCGCATGAAGGTGGCAGGAGCATTCTTCAATCCAAAGGACATTACTGCAAACTGGTACAATCCTCTCGGTGTCATGAAGGCGGTCAGTGGTGTAGAACTTTCCTTGACCTGCACTTGCCAGTATCCGGAGTTGAGATCCAGCATGCTGAAAACCCTAGACCCACTAACCTTTTTCAGCCAGTCTTTCAGGTCAGGCATGGGGTAGGCATCACAAACGGTCTTCTCGTTCAACCTGCGGAAGTCCGCACACAGTCGATACATCCCATTCTTCTTCTTCGGTAGGACAATAGGTGAAGCCCAAAAGGATGTAGAGGGTTCAATGAGACCTTGCCCTTCCATCTCTTGAATCTTCTGGATGACGAAGTTGCGCTTATTCAGGTTGATTGGATATGGACGTTGCTTGATGGGTGAGGAAGCGCTGCATACAATGGTGTGCAGTACCGTGATAGTCCATCCTATTTTATTGTTGATGACTTCCGGAAAGTCCTTTAAGTTGTGCCTCAGCTCCTCTTCTTCACTTGGTCGAAAATGTGTTAACTGGATATCTCCCAGGTCTACGTCAACTTCCGTAACCTTGCGAGTCCGAAGATTTCCATTGGGCCAGGCGACCCTCAGACATCTGTCTTTTCCCAAAAAGACTTCATGAGCTGGATAGTCTAGGATCACCTCGTGTTCCACCAGAAAGTCATGACCTACTATGATGTCAGGTATCAGGTTCTGAATCACTGTAACGTCAATTACAATAGGCATCTTCATGCGTTTAGCGGTTAGGTTAGTCTGCCCTTGAATGGAACAGGTTACTCCGTCTGCTGCTCCCACTACCCTTCCAAGATGGTGACCCTTCATAGGTGGTAATAATTTGGTGACACTCCCGTTGACTAATTAATGGCTTGCTTGGCTGTCGAGTATGGCTGAAAAATTCTTGTTGTCTATCCTTAAGATAATACCAGGGTTGGGCTGGCATGTTCTACTCAGAATTTGACCAATCCCTCTCCTACTTGACCAGGGTTGCTTGTCTGCTGTGTCTTGAGGCACACTCACGTTCCCGGCCCCATCCCCCCTCAATCCAGAATAGGCCGGACCAAGTTTCTCAGATGTCGAAGTTGGGCACTTGTTCTTCAGGTGTCCCGCTCTTCCACACTGGTAGCACTACCTAACTGCGCTGGTCTCTTCCGTAGCTTTGCTCTTGTGTTCCTCCTCCAGCTGGGCGATTGTTCTGCATAGATCATCAAAGGATCTTGTTGTGATACTTTCACGAGGAGTGGAATCTTATCGTGGAGTAGCTCTGTGATGTCCGGTGAGAGCTCGTTTTCGCTTCCATCCGGGTGCAGGCACTCGAAGAGTTGGTACTTCTGTAGGATGAAGGCGCTAGCTCTCATGACAGTGGGTTGTGCCACAGTAAGTAGCTTTCTTTACATAAAGCTCTTCACCCCTTCGGAATTAAACCTAGCAAGGAATTCCCTCTTGAAGTCCATCCAGTTTAAATTTAGACCCTTCAAGTTATTCCACCAAGTAGCGGCTTGCCCTTTTAATCGCAAAGTGATGAGCTGCACGAAGATGTCCTCTGGTAGATTAGTCCTACCTAACAGACCGACTGAGCCTTCGATGAAGCTTGCCGGGTTCTCTTCCAGTCGCCCGTGGAATTCCGGAAGGCTCTCTTTTTTTTTTTGCTATGGGCTTTACGTCGCACCGACACAGATAGGTCTTATGGCGACGATGGGATAGGAAAGGCCTAGGAGTTGGAAGGAAGCGGCCGTGGCCTTAATTAAGGTACAGCCCCAGCATTTGCCTGGTGTGAAAATGGGAAACCACGGAAAACCATTTTCAGGGCTGCCGATAGTGGGATTCGAACCTACTATCTCCCGGATGCAAGCTCACAGCCGTGCGCCTCTACGCGCACGGCCAACTCGCCCGGTGGAAGGCTCTCTATAATAACAACCTTCGGCTCTACATAGGTGTCCTGTATTGCCGGTTAAGTTTGAGGGTGTTAGAGGTGTGGCGATACGTCCCGTTTGAGTTAATCTACGCTCTACTGCGTGAAGGATGCTTTCCCTTATATTCTGCACATCTCCATTGATGGTCGAGAACCACTTTTCTAACCTTCCTTCAACAGCAGAATTACAGTTCCCGAAATTTCCCTCGACAGCAGCTTCCAGCTGGCTAATCCTACTATCGATCTGTTCAACCTCTCCCAGTTTTGACCTGATGTCTGATATCTGCTGCGTTAAACGATTGGTGACGTCGCTAATTTGCAATGAAATTTGTCATCTACACTCGTGATATTTGTCCGGTTAAAACTGAGTTAGCTTGAGAAATGTTGTCATTTACTTTTGAAATTTGATCTGCAATCTGTCCTGTTAGGCTGGAATTGATATCTGAAATTTTGTTATTTACTTTCAAAATCTGATCTGCAATCTGTTCTGTTAGGCTATAATTTACGTCTGAAATTTTGTCTGAAAGTTTGTCATTGAGTGCCTGCATCACGGTCATTAGGTTAGAACACATTTTGGTTATATTTACCTCTTCTTTTGTCTCCAATCCAGTGAGACCTTCCCGTAACTGCGCCTGTAGCGATTTCTTCTTCACATTCATCGGTATATTTCTCTTGGTGAGTTTGTCTTTGAGCTGTTTCACCGACATATTTTCTAGTATCACTTGCATTTTGATCTATTTCTCGCTACACTCGTATTCACTCCTAATTTCTTACAGCCTGTCCCAAAGTCGCCAATGCTGTATCCACAATGACGCACACAAAATGCTGTTAACTTGTGTACGTGGATTTATTTACAATTATTTACA
The DNA here is from genome assembly GCF_040414725.1 of Anabrus simplex. Lineage (NCBI taxonomy): Eukaryota > Metazoa > Arthropoda > Insecta > Orthoptera > Tettigoniidae > Anabrus > Anabrus simplex. The sequence continues at coordinate 324,992,129 of NC_090266.1, read as the reverse complement.
AATTAAATGCACATAACCTAAATCACTGCAGTCACAACAAAACACTTCACTCCGTAAACATCAACAAGCCACCATTTCTAACAACTGCCTATCACGAAGTGTCTTACATGGAGACTGCAACCACTGAATGTCAACTACCAACTTTAATAAACCAATTCACATACTTCAAACACTCGTTAGAACGACGTATGTCTGATCAGAACAACTCCTGTTAAACCATGACTCGTACTAAACAATAACTCGTCTCTACAATCAAGATCACCTGCTTATATAGGTGCCTGGCCAGGCTTCTAAAAAGATACGTTACAAAAATACCTTCTCGTAAATTCTCGAGTGCCTAACAACACGGTTATAATGTACAGAATATTCTACCATCATCTCGTCTGATCTAGTGCCATTCTGGATGTTACTGCGCGTTACACAATTCTGTTGTGGATTACAAATCATACACACAGGTAATAATAAATTATATACAGGTTGTTACATTAACTGAACTCATATAAATGTCTATTTACAGTACATGTTTCATGACATAACCGCACAAACACTGCGATCATTTAACTACCTAAATAATAATAATAATAATAATAATAATAATAATAATAATAATAATAATAATAATAATAATAATAATAATAATAATAATACTATGGATGTAAACACTTCATAGCCATACATTACAAGAAATAACAACAACAACAACAACAATAATAATAATAATAATAATAATAATAATAATAATAATAATAATAATAATAATAATAATAGGTAATAATATAGATATGCAAAAAACTGCTTGGTATAATTAATTCAAGAAAGGTCAAAATAAGTTGGTTAGAGGAAATAAAGCAGGACTTGAAAAAAAACAACTCACAGAAGATATCATCAGGGATCGCAAAGCTTTTGGGAATCTCGTTGCAAAGCACACGTTCACGGAAAAGGCTAAAAGAACCACAGGAAAGCAATGGACGGAAGAACGCAAGAAACAGCATAGCGAGTTCATGAAGAGATTTTGGGAGGAGAAGAAAAAAGGATAACCATCATCAAGATAACAAGTTCCAATGCGCACTGTAAACGGGCGTAACGAGGAAATAATAATAATAATAATAATAATAATAATAATAATAATAATAATAATAATAATAATAATAATAATAATAATAATTCAACCTCGATACTTGCATTATTTATCCATAGGTTAAATAATATTGTTTTCAAGTTATATCAGTATATTACACTTGTGTCAGTCTCTAGGGCTATTTACGCATTTATAATGCCGCCATCGATACATGAATCACACAACATCCCATTTTTCACTAATCTTCAACATTTTCCGCACTTTTCGTCACATTTTACAGTTAATTTATTCAAAGGATAGAACACTACGTCGTCATTACCAGGCGCAATTTGGATGCACCCATGTTGAAAACAATGGCACCTCATTCATTATGTCATAACCCGACAACATGACAAGAAAGATGTCCTTATCACACAAAGACAGTTAGAAACATCGATGACTGTTGGACTGATCATAGACTTCTTATCAGGCCAACTCAGAATTTTGGTGTGCCAGAAACCACATACTCATTTCACAAACCCTTCAAGGAAGAACTTCAAAATGAAACTGTTGCTATAGAATTCCAAATACCATAACAGAGCAGCTGACTTCTAATCCAATCAATACCACGGATTTGGAGCTGGAATGGGCCTCACTTCAAACTATCATCAAAGATTTGGCAGAAAAACAATTGGCTATAAGAAAAGGAAGAGAAATGACTTGGTTTGATGATGATAATGAAAATATTCTGAAACTAATTAGTAAAAAAAGAAAGCGAAGGCTACTTATCCTTTACACAAGACCCTTCCTCTGTAGTGAAGAAAGCAAGTTTCCAATAGCTTAAGATGAAATGTCATGCTGATATCAAGAATCAAGAATCAATATTTGCCATTGACCATATACAATGAAGGAGGCTTCGTCAACTGATAATAATTTAGTACTTAATACTACTAAGGCTGAATGAACATACACCTTTTATTAAATCTTAATACTAACATTATGCATTTCTAAGAATTCAGAGTTACACTGAAGAAAATGGAAATTGCAACACCCAGAAGGAGTGGTGTTACATTGCTGCAATTAAACATGCAGGACGAGTGTTCGGTTGAGATTCGATGATTACACCTTCAGGTCCCTCTGACCGCAAGTTTGGACAACAATCAATACAGGATGTGCCCACTAAGAGCTGCAATACATTGATAAATTCGTCGAGGCATGTAGTCAATAAGGTCTTGCATTGCTTCCTGAGGAATTGTGGCCCATGCTTGCTGCACTGCACGGGTCAGTTGTTCCAGAGTTGTGGGTGGCTGAGGACGGTTGGGCAGTTGTCGACCCATCATGTCCCACACATGCTCAATAGGACTGAGGTCCAGGGATCTGGCAGACCATTCTAAGGTTGTGATGTCGTGGAGAGCTTCTCTGGAGATGCGTGCAGTGTGAACCCGGGCATTGTCCTGCTGAAATATCCCATTAGCAATGTTCGCAATCATAGGGACAACCACTGGATTGAGTACCCCATAAACGTACTGTCGAGCAGTCATAGTACTCTCAACAAGCACTAATTGCGATTTCACATTAAAGCCAATAGCTCCCCAGACCATAATGCTTGGTGTTGGCCCTGTATGCCTCTCGACAATAAGATTTGGGCGGCCCCTTTCCCCAGTACATTGGCGCACACGATTCCGGCGATCACTGCAGGCGACAGAAGCGCGATTCATCACTAAAGACAACCCTATGCCATTCGTTGACCCACGTCGATCTCTCTCGACACCAGGCCAGCCTTACACGTCGCTGTTGTGGGGTCAATCGAACACCTTCTGCAGGGACACGGGCTCGTAAGCCAGCTGCACGCAGGTGATTACCAACTGTTTGTTGTGTAACATGGGGTGCCAAAGCTGCTCGAATTTGTACTGCTGTTGCATGGGGTTCCATCCGGTCCATCCGAATGATGAGGCGATCCTCTCTCACAGTTGTCTGTCGCGCTGGGCCTATGCCAGGTCTACGAGTGTGGGTACCTTCATTTGACCTCTGCTGCCATACACGTTGTACCGTAGATGCCTGTCGGCCAACATGTGCAGCGACAGTCCTTAGCGATAATCCATTCTCACACAGCCCAATTATCCGAGCCCTCTCAAACAGCGACAGTTGTTGATAGCGTGCTCTTCTCTGTCGTCGAGGCATGTTTGACGGGGAACATTTCACTGCACAGACTGCAAGTCAACTACGCTACATCAGAGTCCGTATACTGGAGTTGATTCCTCCACGACCAATCACGTGGGGAGACAAATAGCAACAATCCAATGGGTCTGAAACTTTTATCGTTTACATACCTATATGGCATCGTTTCATATCTTGAAAATCAACACAAACGACCAATGCCTTCATGGTGTTGCAATTTTCATTTTCTTAAGTGTATTATAAAATGGATTTTCTATTAACCAATCATACATTTTTCTTTTAAAATTACTTAAAGGACTGGACCGTGCAGAATGTCGTAATTTATAAAATAATCTTAAACAAATGATTTTATGTGAGTGAGAGTTTTTGACAGCCTGTGAATTGGGATGTCAATGTCTGCTTTGCCCCAAGTATCATGAAGGTGAATGTTTTCCCTAGTATTGAATTCATTTATATTGTTTTTAACATAATTATGTGAAAGATATATAAATATACAAATATATAATTGTCGGTATTTTAAGCTTAATGAAGAGAGGTTGAGAACGGTCTATTGCACCAGCACTACACATTGTTCGGACAACCTCTTTCTTATTAGAAGTATATTATTTACATAAGAGGAATGCCCCCATAATAACAGTCCATAAGTAACGTGTGACTGGAAGAGACCAAAATATGCCATCCTTAGGTAGTCACTACTAACTAAATCCCTCAACTTCCATATCAAACAGGCCACTCGTGATGTTTTTTTACAAACATGATCAATGTGTGTTTCCCAGTTCAATTTGGCATCAATATGAAAACCCAAAAGTTTGACTGACTGACTTTCAATATCTTTGGATAATCCTAGTGTGAGAAATTGAGTTTTATCCTGATTGCACAACAGCCTATTGGATGAAAACCAATGCACTGAGTTGCAAAAGTTTCCTGCGACATCTGATGCAAACCTGAGATGCTCTGGTATTTTGTAATTAACGTTGTATCGTCCGCATACGATATAAGAGCATGACATTTGACATTTTGCGGTAAATCATTGACTGCTAGAATGAATAAAAATGGACCGAGGACAGAGACCTGTAGCACACCAGCTGTAACTTTCTTCAACGTGGAATACCTATTTTTAATTGAGACAAACTGATATGTTATTTAAGTATGACTTAATTATGTTCAGTGAGGGATACTTGACACCATACATCTCAAGGTTTGCAAGTATGATTAATACAATCAAAAGCTTTACTTAGATCACGTAACACTAAAGAGATCACCTGCTTGTTTTCAAAAGCTGTTAATATCTGATTAACAATTTCAAGAACAGCAGTAGTATTACATTTACCTTGTCAAAACCCAAACTGACAGTCAGATAGGAGATTGTAAGTTTCAAAATAGTTGCTAAGTTGATTGTACAAAAGTGATGCAAATATTTTAGAAATTATTGGAACAATTGAGACTGCACGATAGTTCTGAAGAAATTCTTCATCCCCACTTTTAAATACTGGAATAACTTTAGAAATTTTAAGTAGATCAGGGAAAACTCCGAACTCTAAACACTTATTAAAAATAAAAGCTAGAGGTTCAGAAATCAAATGTATTATTATTTTGATGATGTAATTAGATCACCAATAACAATCCATACTCTTAGAGTTTGATAATTTTAAGCTAACGTTAATTACTTCATCAGATGTGATTTCAACCCAATGGAAAGTGTTTCGGCAGGGGAGTTGATTGTGAAGAAAGTCACTCGCGGCTGCACCTGTTGCCTTAATTTGATCTCCGATTTGTTTTACAGAGTTTAAGAAATAATTGATTCAGTTCTTACGGATCGAGAAATGTGTCTTGAGTTCGAGTAGGGATGTTTTCTTGTACTATAACATCCCATGCCGCCTTGCATTTGTTGGGTGCATTCTCAATATATTTTTGACAAGCTAAAGTTTTGGCATGGATAAGTTTTCTTTTATATAACTTTTTACAATTAAGATAAGCTTTATACACACCATTCTGCTCGGTTCCCGCTTGACAAGAGTTTTCAGCTGGGCCTGCCTGTTTGCTTTCGAGGCATTCCCCTTTCCTTGTTTTGCTAAACATGTAATTTGTAGATTAATTTATTTCCCTCGGGGTTTGCCTCTAGTAACTCCGTGGCACTTGATGCATGTTAGTTTTTCTCCTGCCCCTCATCAGAAGTGTTTTTGGTGTGGGAGTAAGTTGAACTGGCCACTGCGCCAAGTTTAAAAATTTCTGATTTCCCCCTATTTCAATTATATTTCTCAGACGTCTTAGAAAGCACGTTAACTTCCATTTAAATGTTGTATTTGTATCTTGTCTTCCCTCTTACCCTTGTAGAGCTTGAATTATGCTAAGATATATTTAGTTAACCTCTTGGCCTAATAGCAAAGCTCTTGTGAAACAACATCTAATTTTGTATTCGTAAATTATGTAACTGGATTGTTTAGATAGATGAATAATGTTCGAAACCTACCTTGTAATGTTCATTTTGGAAATAATATCTTGAATCAAAGATCACCGTTGATTTTTCTGGAAGCCTGCAACCTTCGTATCTCTATGGCCCGGGCAGATTCGCCCAAATTCGTTCCACGTTCCTTATGTTAGTCGTCACGTTGCCCACCCCGATATGTTTTGTGTGTATTGGCGCAGTTCATCTGATGTTTGTTGTGTGTTAATGTTTATAAGTGCCATGTAACTTGATTTATTTTCCTCTTTACCTGTCTGTGTAACGTGTAACAGCTGGAAACCGGTTACAAAATTGAAGCTCAACTGCTGCTGAAGACTTCCTCCAACATGTGCCACAACATCTTCTGCAACTGTGGATGGCAGTCCAACCAACCTTCCATGAATTCATCAAAAGCCCTCAAAAGTATGAAACCAAGAAAATCTACGGGACCAAATAACATCTCTCTAGAACTTATTCAAAATGGAAGACTATCTTTGAAGACCAGGATTTTCTCCCTAATTCTAGTAATTTGAAAAACACAGAAGGTGCCTGCCAACATGTAAAAAGTCATCATAGTAACCATTTTAACCTTTACATTGCTGCGCTCGCAATATTGCGAGCGCGGAGAGTGACTGCTGATCTGCTGCGCCCGTAATATTGCGAGCGTGACATTCTTCTGACTTTATCAAAGCAATACTCCCAATGTTGACATAAGAAGTTATTCAAACTCCGAGGGCGGATACACGCATCTCTCTGCAGTAGATAGGAGCTTACGAAAAGACAATCTGTTTATTCATTCGTGTGTTATTGAGATAAATACAACACTCTGCTTTACGAGCTGCTCTGCAGTATGCCCGGCGTGCAAGCTAGCAGTGATGCCCGCGTCAGGGATGAGTAAGCTACAGTGTGTCGACCGCCAGTAAAGCGCGCGATCTTACCAAATCCGAGGTTGTAAGAGTGCTATCCGCATTAGAATCGGAAGATGAATATTCCGACTTTAGTGATTTCGAGAATAATGACGATAGTGATGACACCGATTATAATGAAAGTAAAATGTAGGCTACCACAGTTTTGGAATTACCAATTTTGTACAACTCTTGATTAACTGGTCTGGACCAATATTTATTTTGATTTCAAACCAAGATGTATAGGAATTTTTAATGCATTCTCAGTGTTTTATCTTGAATAATATTTTACCGTAAAACTTAAATACATTTTTACTCATTTTAGACACCCCTGAAGTTATTGTCTTCAGTTTAGTTAAATATTGGTGCTCAGACATGGACAGCTAGGACCACCTGTAGCCACTGAAACATGTAAGTTGAGCTTTTTACGGTTATTTTTAATTATTAGTTCGTTTTTTGTTCAATTGTTGGCCTTTTATGTTGGACAACCTTGAATTTCCTGCGCAACATATAGCTAATTTTGTGTTAGAAAAATCAGTTCAGGACCTTCCATATTTAGTATAAAAATATATGACAAGCAGGCAAGAACCCTCTGGTTTTTCCCATCTTATTTCCGACTTTTATGTATTGAAGTTAATTATTAAAAATAATTCAGCACAGGGCTGTTACAAAAGAGAATTTATCTCAGCAATGAAAAGGTTAAAGAAAGGTGATTGAGGTATGTGTGGCAATTATTGTGGCATTTACCTACGATCCATAGCAGGCAAAGTTCTGGCAAGGATTTTGTTAAACCGTCTTCAGACTGTCTCTGTAATGATATTCCCTGAGTCTCAATCTGGGTTTTGGGCTTCAAGAGGTACCATTGACATGATCTTTTGTGCTAGAGAAATCCAAGAGAAATGCAGCGAACAACAAATCCTGCTTCTTTTAATATTTTACGATCTGCAAACGGCCTTTGATTCTGTTCCTAGAGAAGCTTTGTGGATGGTATTACGGTGCTTTGGCTGTCCTGACAATTTTGTAGGCTTAATCCAGGCTCTTCAGGATGGAATGGTTGGACGAGTTCTTCACCAGAATGAGCTACATTACATAAATACATAAATACATACATACATACACACATACATACATACATACATACATACATACATACATACATTATCATTATAGACTGTTATGCCTTTCAGCGTTCAGTCTGCAAGCCTCTGTGAATTTACTAAACGTTGCCACAATCCTCAATTTGCAACTAGTGTTGTGGCCTCATTTAGTTCTATACCTCTTATCTTTTAATCGTTAGAAATCGAGTCTAACCATCGTCATCTTGGTCTAACTCTACTTCTCTTACCCTCCATAGCAGAGTCCATTATTCTCCTAGGTAACCTATCCTCCTCCATTCGCCTCACATGATCCCACCAACGAAGCCGGTTTATGCGTTGAGCTTCATCCATTGAGTTCATTCCTAAATTAGCCTTTATCTCCTCATTGAGTACCCTCCTGCCATTGTTCCCACCTGCTTGTACCAGCAATCATTCTTGCTACTTTCATGTCTGTTACTTCTAACTTATGAATAAGATATCCTGAGTCTACCCAGTTTTCGCTTCCGTAAAGCAAAGTTGGTCTGAAAACAGACCGATGTAAAGATAGTTTCGTCTGGGAGCTGACTTCCTTCTTACAGAATACTGTTGATCGCAACTGCGAGCTTACTGCAATAGCTTTATGACACCTTGATTCAATCTCACTTACTATATTACCATCCTGGGAGAACACACAACCTAAATACTTGAAATTATCGACCTGTTCTAGCTTTGTATCACCAATCTGACATTCAATTCTGTTGAATTTCTTACCTACTGACATCAATTTAGTCTTCGAGAGGCTAATTTTCATACCATACTCATTGCACTTCTTTTCCAGTTCTAAGATATTAGACTGCAGGCTTTCGGCACAATCTGCCATTAAGACCAAGTCGTCAGCATAGGCCAGACTGCTTACTACATTTCCACTTAACTGAATCCCTCCCTGCCATTGTATATCTTTCAGCAGATGATCCATGTAAACTACGAACGGCAAAGGAGAAAGATTGCAGCCTTGTTTAACCCCTGTAAGTACCCTGAACTAAGAACTCATTCTACCAACAATTCTCACTGAAGCCCAATTGTCAACATAAATGCCTTTGATTGATTTTAATATTCTACCTTTAATTCCATAGTCCCCCAGTATAGCGAACATCTTTTCCCTCGGTACCCTGTCATATGCTTTCTCTAGATCTACGAAACATAAACACAACTGCCTATTCCTCTCGTAGCATTTTTCAATTACCTGCCGCATACTGAAAATCTGATCCTCACAGCCTCTCTGTGGTCTGAAACCACACTGGTTTTCATTCAACTTCCTCTCAAAGACTGATCGCACCCTCCCTTCCAAGATGCCAGTGGATACTTTGCCTAGTATACTAATCAATGATACACCTCGATAGTTGTTGCAATCCTTCCTGTTCCCTTGCTTATAAATAGGTGCAATTACTGCTTTTGTCCAATCTGAAGGTACCTTACCAACACTCCATGCTAATTTTACTACTCTATGAAGCCATTTCATCCCTGCCTTCTCACTATACTTCACCATTTCAGGTCTAATTTCATCTATTCCTGCTGCTTTATGACAGTGGAGTTTATTTACCATCCTTTCCACTTCCTCAAGCGTAATTTCACCAACATCATTTTCCTCCTCCCCATGAGCTTGGTTGTTCACAACACCACCAGGATGATTTCCTTTCACATTGAGAAGATGTTCAAAATATTCCCTCCGTCTCTCCAGTGATTCCCTGGGATCCAGTATGAGTTCACCTGAATTACTCAAAACACTGCTCATTTCCTTTTTCCCTCCCTTCTTAAGATTCTTTATTACTGTCCAGAAAGGTTTCCCTGCTGCTTGACCTAGACTTTCCAGGTTATTACCAAAATCTTCCCACGACTTCTTTTTGGATTCAACAACTATTTGTTTCGCTCTGTTTCTTTCATCTATGTACAAATCCCTGCCTGCCTCGGCCCTTGTTTGGAGCTATCGAAAGAATTTCCCATCACAAATGGGCTTAAGCAAGGCTGCATGCTTGCCCCCACCCTTTACGCCCTGTACTTGGCAGCCATGCTTCACGAGACTTCTACTATCGACCATGTAAGTCGAAAGCCATTGACAATAACACTATCCTTACGGACAGTCAAGACATATTAAGATGCTGGAAGGAACATCCCACTTGATGTTTATGATCGATCTAAGTTTCTGCTGATGGAAGCTTTCTAGTTTCTTTATGTCACAATGATAAAGTGTCCAGGTTTCACATCCATATAGTAATGTTGTTATGACTACAGCTTTTTACACCATTAGTTTGGTATATATAATGAGATCCTTTATAAAAGCTCAAGGTGCTCCTTTAAAACATTATAAAGGTGTGGAAATTAGGTTTTGGTATAAGGCGGACTGTTCAACCAAATCAGACTATGTTCTCAGAGATTCACTCATAATAACTGGATAATGGAGCTTCAATATGCTGATGACAATACACCTGAGGAGCTTCAAACATCCATCCATCAACTGTTTTAAGAAAGCTTATGAACGATTTGTTCTGACCATCAACACCCATAAGACTAAAGTACTTGCGCAGCTGGCACCAGGTGGTACTGTATCTGAACTAAATCTCACCATAGCAGGAACACCTCTTGAACAAGCAGACCAATTCACCTACCTTGGTAGTATTCTAACTACACAGTGCAACTCAGAAAATGAGGTGGAAAATAGAATACACTCTGCCCATGCAGCTTATGGCCACCTCTCCCAACAAGTTTTCTTGAATAAGGATATCACAATATATACTAAAGTAATGGTGTAAAAAGCTGTAGTCACAATATTACTATATGGATGTGAAACCTGGACACTTTATCGTTGTGACATAAAGAAACTGGAAAGCTTCCATCTGCAGAAACTTAGATCCATCATAAACATCAAATGGGATGACTACATAAACAATGCAGCAGTTACCGGGCGAGTTGGCCGAGCAGTTAGAGGCGCGCGGCTGTGAGCTTGCATCCGGGAGATAGTGGGTTCGAATCCCACTGTTGGCAGCCCTGAAGATGGTTTTCCGTGGTTTCCCAATTTCACACCAGGCAAATTCTGGGGCTGTACCTTAATTAAGGCCACAGCCACTTCCTTCCAACTCCCAGGTCTTTCCTATCCCATCATCGCTGTAAGACCTATCTGTGTTGGTGCGACGTAAAGCCACTAGCAAAACAAAAAAAAATGCAGCAGTTCTTCACAAGGCGCATATAAACAGCATAGAAGCCTTCATCATCACTCATCGGCTTAGATTGGTTGGTCACATCCAGCGTAGGAATAATAGCAGACTGCCTGAACAACTTCTCTACGGTGAGATTGGTCATGGCAAAAGGCCTCAAGGTGCTCCTTTAAAACGTTATAAAGACCAGCTTAAGAAGACTATGAATGGCACCAACATAAATGCTAACACCTGGGCAACAACTGCACAAAACCATGTTCTCTGGTGCAAAGCTACTGCAGAAGGTGTCTCACTGGTTGTGCAGGCATGTTGCAGACAAGAAATTGAAACACACGAAAAGCGGAAACTACGTCAGACCCAACCACGTCTTCCACCCATCTTTAGATGTGACGTGTGTGGCCGAATGTTTCATGCTTGATCAGTCATCAGTGACATCTCCACAGAGCCAACAGACTTTAAGAGGAACTGCAGGAGAAAAACGTATTTTCGGAAACGAGTAGCGGCCGACGACGATCCATCACTATGACCAAAATCTGCTTTGAGTACATCATTTTTTCCTTCATCATCAGATAAAAGCAAACCTAAAATATCATCCGCTGGAAGTGTCTGGTAGTTCATTGTTTTAATTTTTCACCTAAAAGAACCAAAGATAAAATTCGTGAAAATGTGATGTTCAGTGAACTATAACCCAACATCATTAAGACAGGCTTCATGCAGAGGAAGTGAAATAGTAAAGAAAACCACTGATTGCAAATCACTACTGGTTTCTATAAGAATTCTTTGACCTCCCATAACTAGCATTTGTAAATCTTACAATGACAGTTTAGCATACACAACTAGCACTCATTAAATTTACAACGTAGTGATTCATTACAAAAATATATTGTGGCGATCTTACCCCAAGCAGTGGACTTTGATTTACGAGTGCTAGTGTTCTAGGGCTGAGACACGCCTCCAACAGAGATGAGTTGCATGTACCTTTCTAACCACATACCAACTGTCGTGACAATCTTAAATCTCTGGCAGTACTGGGAATCAAACCCAGACCTTGGAAGATGAGAGCTTATAGTGCTAATTATAAAGAGATGACAAAAGAAAAATTCCACAGATGATAAGAAGTAGGAAGAGAAGTTGCTTGCATCTGGTTCAGAAGAGTTTGCTTTCTTGCCAATGTTACGGAGAGGATGGTTAAAAGAAAATGAAACAAAGACATAAAGCAAACAAGATGTCAGGCAACATAAAATTGGACAGATTGTGTTAATGAAGAGATCTGCACAGGACAAAGATACGTGGAGAGCAATATTATGTGAAGATCTGCCGTACGGCAGAACAGCATACATAAATGATGCTGATATATGAGATGGAAGGTGAACAAACAAGTAGAAAAATATACATTATCAAAGACAGGAGGCTAGGAAGGAGGAAGCATACATTACAACAGATCAGTGAGAGAGTGATTGAGGGGCGGGGGGGGGGGGGGGGGTGAGGGGCAACGGGGAGGAGAGCCATGGATAAATGTGAAAACACAAAAGGATAAGACATGTGCCACATCTTCAAGTATTGCTTTCAGTTAATCATACCAGGAACATTATCATAAAATAACAGTGACCTCAATGCCATTAATGTTTCATATGCAAAATGAAAATTCTACCACTCTTCCAAATGAGTAGCAATAACTGCTGTGCTCTTACCAGTAGATATGCATACCCCTTCAGAGATGAGCCAGCATGATATATACTTATAAAGTGTTATCTTCCCCCATAGTCCTAAGAAGATGCATTTCTTCCAAAAAGGCAATATCTGGAACAAAATTACAAATTATAAACCTAAGTAACTGTAAAGCTGAAATATTGCATTATTTTCATTAACAGAAATGCACACACTATCAGAGGTGAATTAATGTCATACATTTGAAGAGTCATCTTCCCCATTACCCTACAAAAATGCATTTCTACCAAAAAGACAATACTGTATCTAGAACTAAATTGCAACTAATGCAATAATAAGATTACTTTCCCAGATCAGTGCTTAATATTTCATGATTGCAATGGTGATTCATTCAGAAACAGGCTCAGAAACAAGAATGGTAAAAACTCTTGATAAAAAAAAAAGTCTTATCTAATTTTTGTAACTGCAGTTAACAAGAACTTTCTTTTTCTTTTTATCAACTCTAATAGCAGACTAATTATTATCAATATTTAAATTGAAACCCTACCAACAGAACAAGAATGACTGAGGTCACTATATCTCAATCAGGAGAACATTCAATGTGAAATCAGTAGGTTGTGTGTCAGATACTACCGGTGTCAGTTGGCCACTTTTGTTCTGTACTTAGCTCTCTTTGGTATGCACTATGTGTATTTGATACAACTTAAAAAGCTGAAAGTGTATTTCAAGTAACAATATTTAGTTGCCTTAATCCTAGAACACAAACCCGTCATTTTTACAACACATATTTGGCAACAAGGTTCTATCTGCTAGGCTTTTTGCGCCACATTGCTGTCCTACTCAGTAGCTTCCTACAATACCATGAGCTTTATCAGTGTGCGTACACTCTTAGAGCGAGTCTGTTGATTTCAAAGTGAATACTGCTGCGTCGTAAATTTTACAACGATTTGTGACTACGTATGCTAAACTTGGCAAAGTAAGTTCTGTAACAAAGTTAAATTACAGCACTATTCTGAATGAAATACGTACCTAAAATCACAGAACTTATCATACACATACTGGTAAGTAAATGCATGTTGTTATTGCAGATGAGCATTCTACAAGGACCTGAATTTTGGAGAAAAAGTTATGTCATTGATGTTTTAAAAAGAAGATGAATGTGGTTCGCGCAATGATTCTAGTTCTGATGAAGAGGTCGATAATGTACACACTGATGACAAACTCTGATGGATACAGATGAAGATGATATACCAGCGTGGTATACTGATATAATCCCAAGCAGTCATGATGACTCCCTTGTCATTGTGTAACAAGGCTAAGAGTACAGAAGACTTGAATCTGAGATCTGAGAAGTCCACGAGTTCCTACATCTGAAAGTGAAGACAACTGAGACGTTTACACCCCATTGAGAAATGTAAATATTGTGATTGCCCCTAGGAAGATTCTAAGAGGAAGGAATAATCACCACTGGTCTGCAAAACCTGCCGGTCGATCACTAAGTCGCACACCAAGCAGAAACATAATACACTTTGTTCAGACCCCTATTGGAAATGCTAAGGAAGCAATGACTCCTCAGGACTCATTTTCTTTGTTCTTCACAGATGGTATCATATACACTCTAGTGGTCCATACAAATGAAGAAATAAATAGAAAGAGGTTGACATACAAGTCACCAACACACACACAAAACCACACTTGCATGGAAGAAGTAAAGGCACTCCTTGGAATCTTTGTACTAACTGCTGCTTTGAAAAATAATCACCTGTCAGTCCGAGAAATGTTCAATACAGATTTGTGTGGTACTAGGTACAAAGCCACCACGAGTTTGAAGAGGTTTGAATTCCTAGTATCGTGCTTGCGGTTGGACAAGGAAACTCATCAGGTAAAGAGGGAAAATGATTATTTTGCACCAATATGTGAAATTTGGGAACAGTTCATTCACAATTGCAGAACGTGCAGGCACATTTGTAACAGTGGATGAGCAACTGTTGGGTTTTTGTGGAAGATACCATTTCCGCATGTACATCCCGAGTACGCCCAACAAGTACAGCTTCAAAAGTTAGTAATGACCTGTGACACGAAGACCAAGTACATAACAGACGCTGCACCTTACCTAGACAAATGTACAAAGACTGATGGAATGCCTCTTGGGGAATTCTATGTCAAGGAACTGACCAAAGCTCTGCAAGGATCAAATAGAAATGACACAACAGACAACTGGTTTATCTCAATAAAGCTTGCAGATGATCTTTTACAAGACAAACTGACGTTAATTGGTACTATTCACACCAATAAACGTGATATACCATCAGAACTACAGTCGACAAGAAACAGAAACAATGAACAACAATGAAAAATCCAACCAATTTTATTGACTATATGACTTGAAACATTAACAAAGTTTGCTAATAATTCATTTTAAATATCCTTGTGTATAAAAGTGTTTTTAACTTTTCTTTCCAATCTAGTAATGCAATTTTTGTATCTGATATATTGTGTAATTTATTCTAGCTGCTGATGTCCCTGAGGGGAAGAAACATGTACTAGATTTAATGACTTTTATATGTATTGAATAGGCAGATCACTTAAATATAATATTTAAGTTATTCTTAAATTTTCGCTACTTGAAGAAACAGAAATGTTAGCACGTCCATGTTATGCATTGACACTGAAAAAACTCTGGTTTCATTCAGAGCAAAACCAACTAACAAGATAGTTGTTTTATTGTCAACTGCTCACGACCAGCCTATCAGTGACACTGGTCATAAACCACACATTGTAGAGGATTACAATGCAACTAAGTAGGGAGTGGATGCTCACGATCAAATGTGCAATTGCTATTGTTGTAGCCCGAAAACCAGGCAGTGGCAACTGTGTGTATTTTCTGGATTGCCCAATAGCACATGTGTAAATTCATGGGTTAGCTATTGCTACAATAATGAGCGTCAAGGCCCCAAATTTGCCGAGAAAATACTTTCTTTCACCTAAGTGAAGAACTCGCCAAGCCATGGATGGCAAAGAGACTAGAAACACTGAGCTTACAAACACATCTACGAGTAATGACACAATGTGTCCTAAGTGGTAGTTCATCCACCCAATGCAAAGGATTGGTTATTACTGGCAAAACAGATGTCACCGCATGTATTGGAAGGAACATAGAGTAAATTTTTGCACTAACTGCTGTAAATGAGACATCAGAGACTTTCTCCATGATATGATATGATACTTTATTATTTTTCTCTAGATCTACAGTAATAATACCCATTTGATCCTTTAAATGAGAAAAATAACATGTTCAGCCCATGCCAAAATTCACTCTTTCAAACTCTACATACTGTACAGAAAAAAGAAAAGAAAAATAAAACACGCAGAGAACAAAAATGAGCAAGCAAAACAATATTAATAAGAAAGAAAAAAAATTCAAACGTACTCCATGGACATGCCATGAAATTCCTCAGATACTCCGGAAACGTAACCCCCAAAGTGAGGGTCACCACGGTAGTCATCCTCGGCCCTTTCATGCCACGTCCAACGTCTTTGCTGAATATTCCTGTTGTCTTCCCAGAATGTGTAGTTTAAATAAACATAATTAAAGGACATAATAAAGTTGAAATAAAATCAGCAGTATTAAGAATGTCAAAGA
This sequence comes from Anabrus simplex, assembly GCF_040414725.1. Classification (NCBI taxonomy): domain Eukaryota; kingdom Metazoa; phylum Arthropoda; class Insecta; order Orthoptera; family Tettigoniidae; genus Anabrus; species Anabrus simplex. The sequence continues at coordinate 324,975,950 of NC_090266.1, read as the reverse complement.
CCTTCATGCCTCTCTTAACTAGACATGCAAACCCTTGCACATTCCATTCCTCCTACCTTATTTTACTTGACCCACTCTAGGTTGCTGAGTCCAGACTTACATTACATTCTGCCATTGCGTATTCATGCTCACGTATGCTCACGTTGCAACTTTATCCTTGTCAGCCATGCTTAATCAATTTAAATACCAAGCCATACTCCACCTGAAATTTGTCATCACGTCCACCAAACCAAAGTTTACAAACAAACACCAATTCTCAATTCTCCTCCCTCTCAGCACTTAAATTCTGCCATTACATAATTAAACGTCCACCATCCATTTGTCATCACGTCCACCAGACCAAAGTTTACAAACAAACACCAATTCTCTATTCACATCCCTCTCAACACTTAAACAAACACCACTTCTCAGTTCTCGTCCCTCTCAACACTTAAAATCTGCCATTGAAAAGTACCACCACTTCTCCATCTCCAAATTTCATATCACATTGAATACCAAACCACCTTCATTTACAACTTACTCATGAGTGCACCACTACTTCTCATACCTTTCCAACACCACATTTCAACATATACCACCTCTATTTCCAACACCACCTTTCATCTCTAGCACACACTCATCTACCATACTCAATTTACCATACATTCATACTCATCCTATTACCCATCATAATTACCTACCGAAAACTCCATCTTCCACCAAACCAAAATTTACAAATAGCCAAATTACAATACTACATCTTCTTACTTTTCCAACACCACATTTCAACATCTACAAATACCACCCAGTCATATACCATCACATTAAATACAACTTACTCATGAGTGCACCACCACTTCTCCATACCTTTCCAACACCACATTTCAACATATACCACCTCTACTTCCAACACCACATTTCAGCCCTAGCACACACTCGTCTACCATCAAATAAATCTCCATCTAAAAATACCACACACTCATACACCATCACAACCTTCAAAATATCACTTCATCTTCACCTACAAATACCAAACACTCATTCCTCAACACTACATTCTTACATCTAACAATCTTTATTTTCACTACTCCCTATACTATTGTTCTTTTTACTTCTAGTGACTACACCCTTCTCATTTCTACCTGAATCCCACATGTCTGTCAGTTTTCTATACTTTCCTGTTTCTCTGCCACCTCTTTTGGCCGCCACTTCATCACCATCTTCACTCTGTTGTGTTCTTTTGCCTCCACCGTCAGCTCCCATCATCTCCGTTAATCTTCTGTCCTTGCCTCTTTCCCAACTCCTATTGAGACATCCTCCGGTTGCCTCTGACGTCACCTTTTTACCCATCACTTCCCTTACTTCACTGCCTTACTCCCCTGCCTTTCTTCTTCACTGCCGGGCTGAGTGGCTCAGACGGTTAAGGCGCTGGCCTTCTAACCCCAACTTGGCAGGTTCGATCCTGGCTCAGTCCGGTGGTATTTGAAGGTGCTCAAATACGACAGCCTCGTGTCAGTAGATTTACTGGCACGTAAAAGAACTCCTGCGGGACTAAATTCCGGCACCTCGGCGTCTCCGAAGACCTTAAAGAGTAGTTAGTGGGACGTAAAACAAATATTATTATTATTATTATTATTATTATTATTATTATTATTATTATTATTATTATTATTATTATTATTATTCACTGCTTATGGTCACCCTTTCACTTGTTGCCTCTTCCTGAACTTCTTCACTGTTAATGGTTACATTTTCACTTGGCGCCTCTCTCTGACCTTCTTCACACATTACACTGTTACTGTTATCTCTCCTCACTTCCCCACCTGTCGTTGCACTGCTCATTTTTTCTTCGTCTTTTTTAATCTTCATTTCTAAGTCCAGCAGTCTATTCACAGACCAGTTCCTCTTCCAATTTTTGCCTGATACCACTAGCTCTTGTCCTTTAATAGTAGCTCTCAGTCCTTGATTTATCGCGCGTATCTTGTGTTTTCTGAGTATTTTCTCATTCCTAATAGCCTCCCATCCCACGTCTCTCTTGATCCATATTTTTTCTCTCTGCATGTTACTCGCATTGCCTATCACAGCATCAGCCATCAACGTAGAAAACAGTTCTACTTTGATAGGCCTGTTGCCCCTAGTTCTTCCCACTCTCTGTACGTCATCTATGTCCACTTCGCTAAAGTTAAGTTTCAATTTCCCCTGTATTAAGTCGACTACTTTGTAAATTGTACGTACTTTGTCTTCTCTCACCTCCTCAGGCACCCCATAAATAAATAAGCACTTCTTCCTGCGATTCAATGTATTGGCATTCACTTCCGCTTTCAATTTCAACGTCTCCTCTTCCAGTCGTCCTATTCTTTCTCTTAATATTGCCACTTCCTCGTCGTTCTTTCTCACTTGTGATGTTATATCGTCTGTCATTTCTCGCAGCCATAACTTCATTTTTCCAAACTCCCTGGTTTGTTCTTGGATCATATTCTTAATTTGCTCAAAGGGGCACACTTCTACCACCGTCTCTTTTACCCATTTTTTGAATTCTTCTATGTCTTCCCATCCCTCATTTCCACTAGATGTCGGGCCTGGGTTCGGCTCTACACCTCCAATCAGTAGCAACATTATAACCACCGCCGCTGTTAACACTACTTCTCCTTTGATTACCAAATCCACTTTACACCCACCTGATTTTACTTCTTCTTTCTTGATTCTCCTCTGCCATCCTCCAATAGCCGCCCTGTATTGATCTACTCCAATCATTGTTGTCAAACACCTCACAAGCTTCCTGCACTCAGCACTCACTCCTTACTCCCACTCCCGAGCTCTCTACTCATGCGTCCGCTCTCCTTCGTGGCTTAAGCTTAACTCGACTTTCTCCATGGAAATAAATAGTTGTAAATTTTACCAGCATTTGTTTTTATGTACTACCAAATTGGGGTTTGTGTTCTAGGGTTAACAATCTCCTCTCTTTACCACGATCACATTGGGTATTCTGTCATACGTTTCACGCAGCTCTAACATCACAAATATAAAATTTTATTCTTCTTGTAGCATTTCTCTTCCACAGCGCTTACGTACCAGATAAGGAAATACCATCAAAGTTCATAGTAAACATTCCTGCTCCCTTGAAAAAAAAAATGCAATTACTGCTTTGATCTATTCAGTAGCTTCAAATACAAATCCTATGCTGATCATATTACTATACCTTATGGCATTCCATCCTTACTTACTAATATATTTAATTTTAGGCCAACTAAACAGTCTCCTCTTGCTCTATGACTGTTTTACAGACCATTCCCCTCTCCAAATGTATATTTCTATTATCCTTCCATTATTCTACAAGAACCAAATTAATAAAAATTCATCCTTTTTCTTAACTGATTGAATGAACATATAAACTGTATTAGTTTGTGCTAAGAAAAAATCTGTCACTTAATGGTGAACTAAATGGAAAATGTGAAACCAAAATTATTTCTGTAACTCATAACTTGACCCAGCCTTCATACGGTATTAGCTGTACACAAGATAACTGATGAGCACTGTACCAGGAACGCTGGTACACCATGTATTTCCTGGATTTTAAGAAGTCTTTTAGGATGCGGTTATGTAACCCGCCTCAGTCCACCGACGTGTAGGTCGCGGGACATAAACCTCGCTGTAAGCTACCCAGGACAAGCCACATCACAGACATTCTAGCTGTTTCCTTGCCGAAAATTTTACAAACTCTTGTTTTAAATGAGATATCAGCAAGTGAACTACACTACCTCATGAGTCGTTCAATTCAGTCACTACTGATCTGCATTTACAGCAGTCGCCCAGGTGGCAAATTCCTTATTTGTTGCTTTCCTAGCCTTTCCTTAAATGATTTCAAAGAAATTGGAAATTTATTGAACATCTCCCTTGGTAAGTTATTCCAATGCCTAACTCCTCTTTCTATAAACAAATATTTGCCCCAATTCGTACTCTTGAATTCCAATTTCATATTGTTATCTTTCCTACTTTTAAGAGCACCACTCAAACTTATTCCTCTACTGTCATTCCACGCCATCTCTCCACTGACAGCTCGGAACATACCACTTATATGAAGGTTTGGAAGCATCCACCTAATCAATACTTTATTTATATGTTATTATTTTACACTACCGGTTTCAACCTTGTGATAGTCATCTTCAGCTGACCAACATAACATCTAATTAAAATATCACTGTAACAATGTCAGATAGTATGGGTAAAACATTGTCAATTTACGAATATTCTTTGTACTAGCTTAAGCAATTGTCTGTGTTGAATGATATGAGAATTAAAACTCAACTCACCATTATGTACATGGATGATGTATGTTAAATATACAATATTCTTAAATTATAAACGTGTAACATAGTATGGGTAAAACACACGAAAAACATTATCAATTTGCGAATGTTTGTCTTATCTTAATCGTCTACGTTAAACGATGTGAGAATTAAAACTTAATGTTACTATTATGTGCATTCCACATTAAAACTTATATCTAGATGAATAAAACATTTTGAAGCGCAATTAAATTTATGCGATGTATGGTACTTATGTGACTATGTTATGACATGTGATCAGCTGTGTTCATTCCCTACTGGTATAATGGTGAAGTTTCTTGAAGTAATATGAACACTTATGTTGAGGTCAAGGTTGTTGTCCGGTATTAGATGTGGAACTTCGTCGATCTATATGCAGTGCTTGCAGTTCATGTTAAAAATAGTTTTTGCCATAAAATGTAATATGATGTGTAAAATTATAAATCGATCATTATTCTTACGACGTGCTTCCCTTGGTCTTTACGTTATTTGATTTTGTCAAATGTCATTACGTGTTACTTAATTTTAACATATCATATGTTATATGATTAGCATGAAAGCTCCTTTCTTCACTTTGTGTTGTTGGATGTATTTGTATTGTTGTTGTTGACTCTTGGTATGTGTTATATCTATTAAATTACTTAATTATATTCCTTTCTTTACAATACTTCTACAGTTCAACATTAACATTTTTATGTCATCCCTACTTGACTTCCATATCCCTGTACCCTTACCACTGGTCCCTAGACCACCCCGTTTCCCTGAATGTACCTCCTATAACCCTCCTAAACAAATTTCCTAACTTATACGTAATACTGTGGTTTAAGTGAAGGCCATCTGAGCGTGGATCCCTATCTCCTACCCACCCATTAGGATCTAAAAATCTCACTCCCAGTTTCCCACATACCCACTCCATAGTTTCATTTAAATCCCCATCACCTTCCAGTCAGTATCCCTCCTTCATAATATTCCACTGATAACAATCTCTGCTTCCTTAATCTTCACCCGTCCTGCATTTACCACATCCATAAACGTCCCTGTATACGACTTTAATCAAAATCCCTTCAGGGGAATTGGAGTTATTTAATAATAAGTATATCACAATAATCAGATGACCTATAGGCCATGGAAGTATATAAAGGCTGCTGATAGACTACAGGATATCTCATTCACCATTGGGAGTTCTGACATGTCAGACTCGCCACGCAAAACGTCGTGATATAGCTCATCTTAGGACGAAGTACAGCTTCAACTCGACTTAAAGTCTCTTCGTGTGGAACATAGGATTCTGTGAGTGCAAACTGGACATAGTACTTAGAATCTCGTGTGAATGGGACATAGTAATTTCTCAAGACTTAGAAATATTCATTGGTGAGTCAAGCTTATATTCTATACCATCGAGTGTACTAACAGTGATAGTTCTTTCAAAGTAAAAGTCATTTGAACCTTAAATATTTCACTTCTACAGTAAAGTTTGACTCTCTTTATTTACATATGCAAATAACTAAACTTTTCACAAGAAATAACTTTTATTTCTTTAATCTATATATATAAAATAACATGTCCTGACTGACTGACAGATTCATCATCGCCAAGCCAAAACTACTGGACATAAAGAAATGAGATTTTGGAGATACATTTATATTAGGGTGTAGGTGCTCACTAAGGGAGGATTTTTGGATATTCTGTCGCCAAGGCAGTGAAAAGGGAGTTGAATTTAAAAAATGAGGATATCTATATCTCAAAAACTTAAAAGTTTACAGGCATAAAAATTGGTATTTGGAATCTCCTTTAAAAATAAAGAAACACGTATTATTTTTTTTCTCGGAAAATTCCATTGGGGGGGGGGGGGGGGGGGTGATAAAGGGGGAAAAGGGGTTGAACACCTTTTATGGGGAGAGGTATATCTCTGAAAATGAAGATGTTACAGACATGAAAATTGGTATTTGGAATCTCCTTTAAAAATAAAGAAACACATATTTTTGTGTTTTTAGATAATCCAATGAATAGGGGGTGAATAGGAGTGACAAATGGGGTGAATTTTTAACAAGACTATATCTGCAAATTATCTCAGACACAAACAAAGATGGTGTCCTCCTAACAAACTCCGAGGATCAACTGAAGCAATGGCAGTAACATTTCTCTGTGGTGTTAAACCACTCCTTGGAGGAGCAAGCAGAAGAAGAAGAAGAAGAAGAAGAAGAAGAAGAAGAAGAAGAAGAAGAAGAAGAAGAAGAAGAAGAAGAAGAAGAAGAAGAAGAAGAAGAAACCCAGCATGACGCAAGGATTAAAGTCTGCATTCCAACAGTGGAGGAAATCAAGCGGGCATTGAGAGAGTTGCATATTGGTAAGGCAGCAGGTGATGACAATATTCCAGCAGAAGTCATGAAGGTTGATATGGATACCAATGCCAATATGCTGCAGCCGCTATTTGAGAAGATATGGGTTAATGGAGAAATACCAACAGATTGGAAATGTGGGTTGCTGGTGAAGTTGCCAAAGAAGGGCGATACGTCAAACAGTAACAACTGGAGGGGCACTGCACTTCTTTCAATCCCTAGCACAGTCTTCACCAGGGTTCTGTTGAACAAAATTAAGGAGTATACCAACTTGAAGCTCCGACAAGAACAGGCAGGCTTTCGACCGAATCACTCACGTGTAGACCAAATAAACACCTTGAGGATAATTCTGGAGCAGTGAGCTGAGTGGTCATCTCGCCTCTATGCAGTGTTCATCAACTTCGAAAAAGCTTTTGATTCGATCAACAGAGAAGCTATGTGGAAGGAAGTGAAGCGGTATGGAGTGCCATCACAAATTACCAACCTCATTCAGGAAACATACCGTGATTATACATGCAGAGTCATTCATAAGGGCCGTGTATCTGAGCCTATATCTGTACGTTCAGGAGTACGTCAAGGTTGTATCCTCCGGCCTACCATGTTCCTGGTGGTGATTGATGCGGTAATGCAGAATGTAACGCAAAATGTGAAACGTGGCATCCAGTGGGGATTGGCTAATAGGTTAGAAGACCTAGACTTCGCTGACGATGTGTGTCTCCAGTCTGAGGCACATGGTGAAATGCAATCAAAAGATTGAAGACTTGGTAAAAGAAGGAAAAAAGGTGGGACTAACGATCAACTCAAAGAAGACCAAGGCCCTAAGGATGAACACCAACAGACTAGACCCATTTGTCTTCAGTGATGAACCTATAGAGGATGTGGATAGTTTCACCTACTTGGGCAGTGTAGTTACCAAAGATGGAGGAGCAGAACAGGATGTTTCTCAACGTATACAAAAAACAAATGGTGCCTTTGTTCGGCTCTATCCGGTATGGAAGAATAACAAAATATCTATCAGGACCAAACTTTGCATTTTCCAAAGTAATGTCGAGGCTATTCTACTATACGGGTCCGAGACCTGCAAAGTGACTAAAGTGATTACCTCCAAGCTGCAGACGCAACCGCTGTTTAAGGAAAATTCTATACATCTACTGGCCGGAAGTAATCTCCAATCATGAACTATGGAGAAGGACAGGTGAAACCGAGATGGCCATACAAATAAAGCGGCGGAAATGGAATGGATAGGGCATACGTTGAGGAAAGGGAATGAAGCCATTGAGAGAGAGGCACTGGATTGGAACCCGCAGGTTAAAAGGAGGAGAGGAAGGCCCAAACAAACGTGGCGAAGATCTGTACATATGGAGGCAATGGAAGAAGGCAAGACCTGGAGGGAGGTGAAGAGGTTGGCTGGCAACAGGATCAGATGGAAATGCTTTGTTGATGCCCTATGTTCCACAAGGAACAACAGGAATTAACGAACGATAACGATCTCAGACACGTAACATATTACAAACTGGAAAACTGGTATTTGGTATTTCCTGTAAAAGTAAAGAAAGATAAATTTTTTCCGGAAAATCCACATAAGGGGAACTGAAAAATGGCGTGAATTTTAAAAATTAGCATATCTACATTATATCTCAAAAACTTAACATGTTGCAGACGTGAAAATTGGTATTTTGAATCTCCTTTAAACATAAGGAAACACGTATTCTTTTATTTTCGAAAAAAAAAACCTGAACAGGGGAAGGGGGAGTGACAGAATTGAAAAATTAGTTCAATTATTTGCATGAGAATATATATTCTAAAGATGTTACAAACATGAAAACTGTTATTTGGAATTTCCTTTTAAAATAAAGAAACACGCATTTTTTTTTGGGGGGGGGGATCAACTTTGTAGGGGAGGATGAAAACTGAGATGAATTCCTTTTCAGAGGATACATATATCTCAAAAACTGAAGATGTTGCAGTTGTGAAAAAATTGGATTCGTTTTCTGGAGAAACTTATATCTCAAAACTGAAGGTTACAGACGTAGAAATTGGTATTTGGAATCTCCTTCAAAAATAAAGAAAGACACAATTTTTTGGGTGGGGTAAAGCAAATTAACGGGCGGGCTGGAGTGAAAAAGGAGTTGAATTACTTTAATGAGGATACTTATATCTAAAAAAACTGAAGATGTTACAGACATGAACATTTGTATTTGCAATTTTTTTTCAAAGTAAAGAAACACGTATGTTTTTGTCTTTAGAAAATCCACTTAAGGGGGTGCATTACTTGAAAAATTACTTGAATTCTTTGTATGAGGATACTTATATCTCAAAAACTAAAGATGTTAAAGATGTGAAAATCAGTATTTGGAATCTCCTTTACAAATAAAGAAACGCATTTATGGGGTGAAATCAATTTGGGACAGAGGCGGTGAAGAGGAAGTTTAATTCCTTTTTATGAGGATACATATATCTCAAAACTGAAGATGTTACATTCATGATAATTGGCATTTGGAAGCTCCTTTATAAATAAAGAAACAAGTATTTTTGGTTTTTGGAAAGTTCACTTAAGAGGGAGGGTGAATGGAAATGAAAAAATGAATTCTTTTTATGGAAAAACTTATATCTCAAAAAGTTACACACATGAAAATTTGTATTTGGAATCTCCTTTAAAAATAAAGGAACACGCATTTTTTTGGAGAGGGGGAATCAACTTAATGGGCTGGGGTGAAAAAGGAGTTAAATTCTTTTTATGAAGATACTTATATCTCTAAAAACTGAAGCTGTAAGAGGCATGAACATTTGTATTTGGAATCTTCTTTCAAAGTAAAGAAACACATGTTCTTTTGTCTTCCGGAAAAACCACTTAAGGGGGGTGGACGAATTGAAAAATGAGTTTAATTCTCTGTATGAGGATACTTACACCTCATAACCTAAAGATGTTAAAGAAGTGAAAATTTGCATTTGGAATCTCCTTTAAAAATAAAGAAACATGCATTTTTTGGAGGGGGGAAATCAACTTAATGGGCTGGGGTAAAAAAGGAGTTGAATTACTTTTATGAGGATACTTATATCTCAAAAACTGAAGATGTTACAGATGTGAAAATTAGTATTTGGAATCTCCTTTAAAAATAAAGAAACAAGCAATTTTTTTTTTAATTTAGGAAAATCGATGTAAGGGATGTGGGGTTGAAAGTAAGTAAATAAGGAGGTGAAATATGTTTATGAGGATACTTTATCTTAAAATCTGAAGCTGTTACAGACGTGAAAGTTGGTATTTTGCATTTCCTTTCAAAATAAAGAAACACGTATTTTATGTTTTCCAAAAGTCCACTTAAGGTGGGAGAGGGGTGGAAAGAAGTGAAGAAGAGGAAGTTGAATTATTTTTACGAGTATACATTTATCTCAAAAACTGAAGGTGTTATAGACGTACAGACATGAAAACTGGTATTTGGAATCTCCTTTAAAAATAATGAAACACATAATTTTTTTTGTTTTCGGAAAATCCAATTAAGGGGCTGAAAAGAATTGGAAAAGCGGGTGAATTTTTAAAATGAGGACCGGTATATCTACATTATATGTCATAAACTTAACATGATAGGCACAAGAAACTTGGTATTTGGAAAATCCTTTAAAAATACGGGTACATGTACTTTTTTCTTTCTCGGGGAAGGCACTTAATGGTGGGGTGAAAAGAAGCAGAGTGGAGTTGCAGTTGTGCTGGAGAGAGAGAGAGAGAGAGCGCGAACTGGCAGGCTGCCATGCACCAAAGTAACTTTATTGTTACAGAACGAATGTGAAAGATAAATGAGGTGCATTAATCGCATGATAAAAACACAAATATTTTTGGCACCATGCACAACAAATATGCACTTTGAGGCAACATTGTTCTTCTTTACTTGTTTGAAGGCAATATTTCGCAGGTACTTCGAACTCAGGAGGACTCTCCGTTGTATAACTGGTTGCAAACCACGAATATTTAATCATATCCTTGAACCGTGGGGAAGAAAATTGAAAATGAATGAAGGACTACATTTTCAGCATACTGTTTCTCTGGTAAACATCAAACTGAAAGTGTTCACAAGTCGGCACAATGCCTGTTAAGCGGCGATACAAAGCCTTCCACTGCCAGAAGAAAAACTTATCCAAGGGCTGTATTTTCCCTGTAGTGCCAGGAGGAATCTGGAGAATTTCTATACTGTTGCTTTCAAGACAGCTCATATCACCATAAGTAGTCCGGGAATCTAGCAGTAGCAAACACTTCTCTTCCGCAAAACAATGTGGCACTTCAAATAAATATTAAGCGCCTATCGAGACAACTTCAGCTACAAAGCATTTTCATGAAAGGAAACCCGCAATGGAAACTGAACCAACTACAGCATTATCAGATTCTTCCGATGTAAATGACCCAGAGCCTATTTTAAATCAGGAAATCTGTTAGGAATGTGCAGATTTTCAGGAGATTTTTCATTGATACGGACCACTATCTGATCTGTAGTTTATTATCGTGTGTTTCAAGTGTTAAATTATTATGTGTGTAAATTTTGTATTAAAATGCATTTCAGAAACATGATAATGGTCATTTTTTATAAAAATACTAAGAATCTTTGCTATTCTGAACTTAATATATGAGTAAACAGATACCTAATCCTATATTTTACATATAAAATGACCCTCTATTTGCGCAAATTTGGTATGCGCGGCAATTCTACGGAACGTAACTATCGCGTATAATGAGGGCTGCCTGTAATATCAAATGACTGGGACAAATATAAAATTGAAGGGAAAAATCCGATTTAAAACAAATAAATTGATTTAAATAGAAAATCACTCATTTTGATTTTTTTAAATAAAAACATTATTTTTAACACCCTAATAAGAGGAGATAACGGGTAAGATATAGGAGATTATAGTGTTCTTGATGGGTGTTAAAAGGGAAGGGTAGAGTGTAGTGTAGGACTGTTCATCAGGAATACTAATACATGCAACATAGTTTCTGTGAGGGTGCAGATAAGAGGGAAGTTGACACATTTTATGAAGCTTTGAGTGACAATCAGAGTCAAGAGCGAGGACAAGATAGCACTAACGGGCGATTTCAATGTGAGAGTTGAAAATAGAACCTAAGGATTTGAAAGGGTGATGGGTAAATGTGGGGAAGATATGGAAGCTAATAGGAATGGGAAGCGTTTACGGGATTTCTGTGCTAGCATGGGATTAGCAGTTACAAATATGAGTACATTCTTCAAGCATACGGCAACACTGCTACACATGGGAGGGTAGGGGCACTAGATCCAAAATAGACTACAGTGAAACCTTGTTAGTACGTTTTGCAGGGGACGACGAAAAAATTGTGTTAAGCAGGAAAACGTACTATCGAATATTTCATTAAAAACTATCCAACAGGGTGACGGCATTACTTTACACATTAGTACTGAACCCATGACCTTTGTGTCATAAGGAACCAGAGTCCGAAAGTCGTTACATGAGGTCCCATATAAATTACGAGTCAGGAGTTCCAGCAACATTTTTATCTCCGACTAGAGATGGCGCCTGGAGGACAGGTGTTAGTTCTCATTCTCACGCTAAAGAAATTACGTCACTCACACATGGAAAAGGAGCATGGATGCAGTGGACTATTTGTTCTAATAAAAAGTACATTTTTAAAAAGAATGGGCAACAAAACTGCTGTAATAAATGTTAGGAAATTGTAAGTGAAACAATTTGGTCATTAATGATACAGATTTTAGACTGCTAAATAGCTCCAGAAGGAAATTTATCAAAAGATGCGCCCGTTCGTTTAAACTCGGTTACATCGACCAAATATAGTGCCTATTTTATGAGGTAATTTAACAATTCAATTCGTTGAGAGAAATTCTTAAATGCTCATCAATAACATTGCTACTAAATTAACAATTACGTGTTACAGTGACACCTGCCTTCAATACATTTTTATGGGGTAGGAAAATTGTCTGTAAAATTCTTGGCGGTAAGTGAAAATGGTATAAGAGTGGGAGTAAAAAGTATAAAAGAGCGATGTGCCATCTTGAAATCACGCACTGTGTCAACTGAATTCAAGGCGAGTCCACGTATTTCAGAGTAACTTTATAAACCAGCGTCTAAAAGACTAAGTTCAAAGGGAAGATAGGTTTTGGCCGGAGATGGCTGTAATAACATCTCCAAGTGGAGAAAGGTTTTGAATCATCCCGTCTATTTTTCAGGGACAGGCAACAGACTGTCATTCTAATGCCGCGATCCTGCAATTCCTGCAATTGAAGTTATAAATAAAAATTGTTATTGTGTGTGTGGGTCGAAGTTCGACAGACGTGTTTCGTCCGTGCAAGGAAGAAAGCATTTGAAGGGTGTTCTTTTGTATATGTCATTCTTTACAGGTGAATGGAAATAAAATTAAATAAAAGGAAAAACATGTTTGTAAAGCCACTATCTGTCGAGATGGCTAAATAAAAAGACTGAGATGCTGGTGAATCTGTAAAGATGGGAGAAGACGTGTGGATAACAGGTATGTGAATTACCTCTTTGTTAAAATGCTTTTATTTATTTCATGACGTCGTTTATTTTCTTGTGTGTGTATCTGTGACGCATTTTGGTCATCCTCTTATTTCGTGATATGTCAGAGAAATACGACAAGTGGTCATTTGTTTTATTTTCTTGGATAATCGGGAAAGTCGCGGAACTAGCGTGTGAAATGTTGTAAAGTAGTAGATGTTATGGTTGAGAAACGAATTTAATGTTTAAAGTAAGGGATCATTTCCATACGTTTATTTTCTATATTTGTGGTTTGTCAAAGTTAAGATATTAAATTGTCATAAAATTCTGTTTCGATATAAAGACGAAATTCATGTAAGTGTAATCCGTGGTTATTCAGTTACAGCTGGCTTGAAGGCACACCGTTGTGTTAAGCAATGTAAATTTTATTGAAGGGAAGTTACGAAGCGAGATCAATAAAATTTTGTTACAGGGATTGCTATTCCAAAGTCTGCTGAAATCTGTGTAGAATTATTGAGAGGAAAACAACAGTAAAATTTTTGTAAGTCAAGATTGTGAATTTCGGTGTTGGAAATATTTAGCTCTGATATGCGGGGAGAGATGGTTAATTGTCACAGAGTGTTTGTGTAACAAACAAGAGAGATATTCCGTATCAGTGTTGTGTCAAGATTTTGTGTCGGTTAAGCAAGTGTTTCAAGTCTTGTGAAATGGGAAGTAATGAAGGATTTGTGGGTCAGGTTGTTGAAATCCTGTAGTGTTGATGCCGGCATGTTCAGTGTAGGAAGCCTGAGGAGTTATTTTGTGTAATTTATTGAGATGAGAATAGGGTCAGTCCATAATCAAGATTCCACATGAAACCATACCATGATGGATAAGAACATCTGAGTGACGTCTTAAATTAAATCTCTTCGCATAATCTATGTAGTATTCAAAATTGTTAGGTTTGGGGATCCACCTATTCAATACAAGAAATAGTGATAATTATAAAGTCATCACATATTCATTTTATTTGGGACCGGTTTCGGCAATGGGGTATGCCATCATCAGCCTAGGAAGTAAGACAAAGACACTGGACATTGAGTACATTACACTTCTTAAAATTTTAACAATCACTATTTCTTGTATTGAATAGGTGGATCCCCATACCTAACAATTTTGAATGTAAATCTCTATTCAATACAGAACCTAAAAAATGAAATTTTTGACACTAGATAATCTATATGGGTTAAGAATTATATTCTATGTGAATTGCCAGCGAGACCGTTTTGTTGTTTTATCAAGGCAAGTTTTTCCCCTTTCATTTGATGCCAGTTAAAAACGCGACTAGCACACATGGTGATTATTTTCACCATGTTGGTTGATCCTGTCCGTATTGACTTATATTCAAATTTCTGTAGAACACTTTCCCGCCTTGTCAGTACTTTACATTGACAGCAAGCAAAGAGCAAGAACATGTTTGTTTGATTCAGACTAGTGTAATAATATTTTGTTTGTGGATAAATTTGGTAACCAGTTGAGACTGAAGAATTTGACGGTTAAACGTCATAACGTAACTGGCAGCATAGCAGCAGCTCGCACCGTAAGGTCAATGACAGCAAGCGAGGACATATTGTTTGGTTCAGACCAGTGTTATGTCATTTTAATTTGTGGATAAATTTAATTGAAACTGAAGAATTGGATGATTAAAATAGCTAGCATGGTCGGACGGGATTAAGAGGAGGAAATTCTGATTTATGTGAAAGGTCTCAGAAATACAGCAGACTTAAGGAAAGGAGACTTTTTCAAGAAGAGAATAGAAAATATTTTAAGTTCAACATAGTGATTAACTTAATAGGTGTTATTTATTTATTTTACGAATTGAAAATTATTCTATGTTAAAGCGTTTTACTAAATGACAAAGTAAAGGTAAATTTAGACACAAAGAAACATTTTATTTCTTTTTCTTCTTTTTTTAATATGTAAATAAGGACGTAAGTTCCAGGAGCAGAGCAGATTTACAATTTTAGCATATAGTGACTAATTTTATAGATTTTATTCATTTATGATTTGAAAATTTCTATTTTAAAGTCTGTAATAAATGACATATTAAGTAAGTAAAAGTTGAAACACAAAGAAGTATTTTAACAATTTCAATATTTATATATAATTGTTCTGTGGATAAGTATATTTGTACCAATGTACCAAGTCCATAGATTAATTGATGTTTTGGCACTGCTGAAAAAAGAGTAGTTAGCTCTCGGAACATGTACGGTAATTAAGTATAATAAAATATGTAAAGTACTGACAAGGCGGAAAGTGTTCTGTAGAAATTTAGCACACATGTGTTTCGTGTCAAGGTAACGAAGGGAGACTAGTGTCCCGTTACTCAAAGCCAGCTGTTAATCGACAAGAGCTCGCTACTAGAAACAAATTGTAACCGGAATTTGTCATATGTTAAAATGTTTGGAATCAGGTTTCATTATTTAGAATAGACTCGTTTAATAAAGATTTGAATGAATGAATGAATGAATAAATAAATAAATAAATAAATAAATAAATAAATAAATAAATAAATAAATAAATAAATAAATAAATAGTACTGGAGACTATAAACTGTATCGCATTTTCAACAACGATGAAGAAAATACAGCATTGAACAAGACAAATACTGTAATTGAAATAATTGGGGATTTTTAAAGAAACTATTCGTGCGGGCAGATACAATTTGTTGTTAATTAGGATTATGAGATTACTTCAATTTATTCAATTATTAAATTCAGTGAAATCGTATTTGAGAATTAACTTAAAACCAAGTGACAAACTTAAAAATGTACTCTGGAAATCTTAGTTTATTTTGCTGGGATATCTCAACTTATTAATGTAACGATAAAGGGGATATGTCCGATGGCAAGGGACTTTACTTTGATTTTGATATGTTGAGCATCAGATGTGCTGGAGATTTATTAACGCAGAAACCTTGATCATCAACTACTGTAACTTAATTGTGTTCAGCCTTCAGCTTAGAAATTTGGATGGTAATGGGGTCATCAACCTCAGTGACTTAGATTAGAGCCATCTGGCATTATAGCATCATTTTATTTGCGGTCATCATCCACAATGACTTTAACGTAAATTACAAAATTAAATGTCGCTCCATGACAAAGTCGCAGGTCACATCGATTCAATTAAGGGTCCATGCCATACAATCACTGTGTGGCACATACTGATTGTACAGCCTTAATTATACCAAGAGTCCAGAGCTCGTGCAACGGGGGCCAGATCATCATGAATCATTATGATGGTACATGCAGTTTCACATGGAAGCCAATCTTAGGGATCTCCAGATTTTGTTTATTTCACTCATAACTTAATACAGTGGTTTCTAGTAAGGTTGCCCCTCAGGCAGTAGAGTTCAGGTTATTTGTTACGGACAAGACTGAGTTTGTTGTTAAAATTTCGTATGTCTCTTCAACCTCATTTCAAATTCTTTAAATAAACATTGATTTTTTTGACAAGATTCCTCTCAAAGGGAAAAGTGGTTTGTTTTTTGTTTTATGGAGAAGTTTCGACGCGGACTTGCGTCATCTTCTGAAGATGACGCAAGTCCGCGTCGAAACTAGTCCTGTGAAATTTAATACGTTGTAATTGAATAACAGCATTAAAATTGTATTGAATAGGTGGAAATATCAAGTTTATTTATTGTAATAGGCTACAAGCACAATCAAGCACACTGGGCTATTCAACAATCTCACTGACAACAAAGACTTTTCCATAAAACAAAAAATAAACCACTTTTCCCTTTGAGAAAATCAAATGATCATAGATATGTCTTCTGGTGATGACCATCCACCAACGGGTGCACGGTTGCTAGAGTTACACTTCCATTACACATTTTGTGGCAGTAACTTCCGTGACGCATAATTTCGGATGACTCCTAGCCAAAAGCCATGTATATCAACAGGAGAACTTTGAAGAAAAAAAAGAGGAAAAAACTGAATTCAGCACTCCTAGCTGCAGTGGAATATATTACTGTGCTTTAACTTAGCACTGTCCTGTCTTGTTCTAGTGTAAAGTCTTTGCTTGCCAATCAATGTCGCAAAACTCAACTTTACCGAAGCTAACAGCTTGCCCCTCGAAGGCGCAATATACCCTGTGTTTGAGAATTCAAGGTCATCTTAGTGCGCAACTTCCTCCGACTGATCCGTGGCGAGGGCTCTTATCTCTGTTGGAAATTACATTCCGTACACAAGGGATGACAAAGAACATTTTCAGGTCTGGGGAATATCTGATCGTACTAAGCGGTAAAGGCAAAAAATCGTGACTTGTTAAGTGATGTATTTTTTATACAGATTTAATACTATGGAGGACGGGACTTCAAATTTACGACGTACTAAGCGGGAAAACGTGTTAATGAGGAATGAACTAACGAGGTTTCACTGTATTTCTTAACCAACTTTGAATTCAGGAAATCTGTTGGGAATGTGCAGATTTTTAGGAGATTTTTCATTGATACAGACCATTATCTGATCTGTAGCAAACTAACAAGGGAACACATACGTGTGTTACACTCGGATCTGGTTGAAATTGGGTAGGAATATTTGTGAAAGGCAGTAGAATGCCAAGGTGCAAACTGCATATGCCCAGTGCAAGTCTGAATGCCAACATTGAACAAATAAATAGTCATAAAATTAAAAGTGGTACAGGAGTGTCGGCGTGTGGCAGAGAGGTAGGGAGGAGCGAAGCAGCAAACGTGACCCAGCCGGGCCATGACAAGCCACATCAGCAGCCAGGCAGCGTATAGTTGGGCTGCTCGCTGGAGTCAATGAATGCCTCCCACCGTCCACTTTCTTTTACTGCACCGCGGTTCGCGCATACCTCATATCTTCCCGATTAGAAACGTCAAAGCAGATCAAGAGGTGTGCATTGATTAGTCGTCCAATGAGCCAACGTTCTTACAATGACAGGTAAAATCTGACGTCCTTATAGTCATTTTTATGAATGGTAACTGTATACTTACTTTAAGATTGTAAAGTAATAATTGATTTTTCTTACACCTAGATACAACAAAATGCCCACTACAGAAGTCATTCAATCCGTGGAATGTAGTAGTGTGCATTCAGAATCGTTTTGCAAGAGTTTGACAAAAAAGACACCCCATTTTCTGAAGATGAAAGAAATTTGGAATTGGAATTTTATCGTAAGTAGGTCAATATTGTACCGGTAAAAGAGCCCGACTCTCAGATTATATTTTAAAGTAAGCAAGAATATAGTTCTCAGGGCTAAAACTGGGTGACTAGTAGCTAGGGCTCGGTACAGGAGGTAGGGTCCTATCTACAAGAAAACTTAGACTCTGACTGAACATGAATTTATTCACATATAAGACATGAAATTGCACATCACCTCCAGGTAGATATAAGTTGTCTTCCACATAGTCCTATAATATGGCTCGGATTCTTCAGTTCACCAAGCCGAGCAGGTTGGAACACGTTCCAGAAGATTTCAGGGACTCCGTACAGAAGCGGCTGGACTGCCTGGGTTGGTAGAAGGTAGAGATGCCTCGAACTTTCGAGGCCCAGGTTGAACCCCGATGATCCTGGTGACGTTGCAGATAATCCTTTGCTACCTCAGTCCAATGTGACTGAGAGGGTTGATGTCTCCAAGGTCACTCGCAGTACTGATAAATCTGAGTTCATAAAAACCTTGGGTGATTAACCTATTAGCAAAGTCACTGGTTATTATTCGTCAAGACTTTCAAAATTTAACACTCGTAAAATGATATGTCTCTGTATACGAGGATTATAAATAATTTCAGAGTTCACCACTAGCAAACGTCTTCGTCTCTGAATAAATACTGGCAAAAAAATCACGAGTCCCTTCTCATGAAACTATGACCAAATTTAAAGTTCATCACTGGCGAAGGTACAAGTCTTTGAATGAACATGGACGAAAAACACAAGTCCATTCACATGAATAAATTTACAGCTATCACTGGCAAAATTTATAAAGTTTTGAATCAACACTGACGAATGTACAAGTCTTTGAGTGACGAAAAACACAAGTCCATCCACATGAATAAATTTACAGTCTATCACCGGCAAAATTTATAAGTCTTTGAATCAACACTGGCGAATGTACAAGTCTTTGAGTAAACACAGGTGAGATCCTAAATTTATATTTTAAAGACGTTGAATGAAGTTAGAGTTCATCACCGGCAAAGTTTATAAGTCTTTGAACCAGTACCGGAAAAATCACAAATTTATGCTTACGGGAACTTTGAGCACAATCAGAGATCATCACTAGCAAAGTTTATAAATCACTGTTTATTAGAGGAATGAGTCTCTTAACACTCGCAAATATTGCAGGTTCAGTTTATGAAGAATTCGTTCTTTAACACACGTAAATAATACAAGTCCAATTATGAATTTTACACACGTAAATAATACAAGTCCATTTCATGAATAATGGAAAAATTCCAGTCTTGAACACCCATAAATATTGTAAGTTCAATTATGAAGACTTCGAAAATGTTCTTTAACACTCGAAATATTGCAAGTCCACTTGAGAATACTTGGAAGAATTCGTTCTCCCACACTCGGAAAAAAATACAAATTCACTTTATGAATACTTAGAAAATTACAGAGTTCCTCGTCGGGACTATCACTACACGACGATAGTAGCAGCGAGAGTGTCCACGATGACTACTCAGCTGTAACTGAGTGAACAGGCTACTACTATTCTCGTTTTCATTGCCTACCCTGAAGGGGTGGGGCGGGCCACCTAGAGGGTTACGCCCTCGCTCTGGCCAAGAGGTGCGGGCGGGTCAAGGAGATGTGTGGAAAAGGGAAGGTGGGTAAACGAAGTGAGAAATGATAGGGTATGGGTTCGAAGAGGAAAAGTTAGATAGATGGGAAGTAGAATTGTGGAATAGGGAGGTGCATGTGGACGGTTTTAATATAGGACTTAAGAGAGACATGACAGAACTGAAGGAAGAGAAGTTTTAAGCAAGGGGGTGATGAGGGAGTTGAAGAGCAAGTACATGAAACACAGACGAGAAGGTAACAAGTGAAGTGAGTAAGAGTCGGAACAGGTCAGTGGGGGACGGTGGTGGCGAAAAGAAGAAATTAGTTGGAGGAGGGGTTGGATGAACGGGTTGAGGGTGTGGAACCGGAGGAGAGACTGGCCGGGGGCGACGGTAGGTGGTGTTGGATGAATAGTGAGAAAGTTGAGGTGGGGAGCGAGAAGGCTCCACTCTGTATCGATGGCTGTAGATGTTGACACCGGTGACAATGAGGTTGTGGACGTTGTCTGCAGTCGGTAGAAGTAGGCGTACCATATGTGTCGGGCCTGTACTTGTCTGAATTCTAAAGGCATTACGAGCAGGGACGCCGGCGGCATGAAGTTCACTGAGGATGTCCTGGTTGGAGATCGAAGGGTCGATGCCACGGATCACACAGCTGGGCAGACCGTGGGACGACATGGGGAGCTGCGTGGACGGTGATGACGTTGCTACTGTTGCGGCGTTTTCTGGATGCGATGATGGAGGCGACAGTGGCATTGCGGCGGTGGATGCCGAGGGGTTTCAGGGAGTGGAAAGGAATTAACTGTCGTAGGAAGTGTAGAAGTGGGTAGGAAGGAGGTCGTAATTGGCGATGGATGACAGGTCGTGACAAAAGTGACAGGTGTATGAGAGGAGGAATAAGCTGCCGTAGTGAACAGGCTACAGTGGGCCCTCCTTTTATTCGATCCGGCACGTCTACATCACAATACGGCTTGACTTAATATCTCCTGAATCCCTCGATGGATTTACTTGAAACTCGAGTATTGCGACGTTCAGGTGATCCCAAACAAGATGACATATCGCTCAAGCCACTAGCATAATTATTACAGGAGTTACAAAATTTTCCCCGTCGAACATTCTGGAAGATGTGACGTGGAATCTAGAATATACGAGTCCAGGCTGGGAACACGTGGTGTGACGGGCGAGCGGTCTACCTAGCCCCTGGGGCTACGTCACAGCTCACAGTTGTCCTTCACTCACTTGCTTGCCCCGCTGACGGTAAACAAACCAGGCATGCTCAGAACATTACGCGTGATAATTAAATGTCATTTATACTCAAAAAATACTCATGTACAGGTCGTAACCGGTACAATATATATATTCACTTTTAAGAGAAAAACAAGAAAACTATTTCCAAAATACATCCAACAAGGTGCATTTACAGTACTCAAATAATGCACTCGGATAACTCACCAGCAAACATAAACTCAGGCAATGAAATCAAAAGGAAGAAAACATGATTCAAAGATGAGGAGAAATGTATACTTGGCCCCCTTGTGCAAGTGCATTATTCATTGGATTACTGTACTGCATGCATTTTAGATGCCTTGTGCTTGCACGGAAAGTACCCGCTGTCCTTAAAACATCACGGCTTATCGAACTTTCCTATGACAAGGGAAGAAAGTCTCTTGCTTCCGTCCACATTACAACATTACAGTGACTATACTTGTACGATTTCCCGCCATGGCACTTCTAAGACCCATTAATGCATCTAATCACCTTGATTCACAATTTAAACTTTTCAAATGCCATGGAAAACACTATTTCAAAAATTTATCCAACAGGGTGCATTTATATTATTCAAATAATGCACTTGTATAAAACAATGACAAACATAACCTCACGCAACTAAAGGAAGAAAAACACGAGGAAAAATTATGCTGGCTCCCCTGTGCAAATCCCTTATCTTTTGGATTACTGTACTGTCTGCATTTTTAGATGCCTTGTACTGGCATGGAAAGTGCCCGACGCCCTTAAAACATTTTTGATCTTTCCTGACAGGAGAAAGTCTCTCGCTTCCATGTGCACTGCATAGCAACACAGTACATTTCCCGGCGGGCAATTCTCTCCTTTAAAACCATAAGTCCATTTTGGCCTAGGCATTAAAAAAAAAAAAAAATGCAGTTTCATTGGCACTGACAACATTGTTTGGTGCATAAGAATTGATTATACGCTATAAGCCACGCTTTCTCGCCAACTATCGGCACCGCCAGTGTTCGCGGATTCTACCTCTCTGCACACTGCCTGCTACGTGATATTGTGGTGTTCCTTGCAATGCCGAATACAAAATAATTACGATTCCGCTTGAACACAGCAGATATGAATCACACTGTAGACACGCCGAAGTAGGTGAAAGTGTGCAAAGTAACCCTTCACGTTCCGAAAGACGCGTTCCTTCATGACACGGAGAAATTTTGAAATTAAAGTACTCTGTAAAATACTTTTTTTCTCAAAATGTAAAGGCAGTTTTGAATTAAAAGTCTGAATTTCGGTGACGGACCGACATTGTTCTTTGAATTACGAATTATCCGTATTTCGAATTAAACGATTTAAATATGCCTTTGCTGGCGAGATGTAGTGTTTACAGTGCACTATGTCTTCTGGTATGGGCTATATCAAATTTGTTACTTTCATTGACCTGTCTCAGTCTCATCCTTGGCTTTGACAATATGAAAGTGACTGAGGTATGAGTGATGCTAGTAATACCATTCCTTATGCAGCCAGCCCCTGTTATGAATGGTGTGAAACTATCGGTCATAGGGTCGGTTGGTGCATGCATTTCAGAGGGCTTGGCAGACTGATACGTAATAGCAACTGCTGGCTCGGTGAGGAAAGCAACGGGAAACTACCTCACTCCTCATTTCCCTAGTACGCCTCTTCTATTTATGACAGCTGTTGGCGGAGCTGCAGAGGATCAAACCAGCCTTCGGGCTGAATACCCAAGATATGTACACTATTTAAATAACATGCAAAACCGTACCTCATGTTTCCGGGAACGAGAGCTACTTCGAATTAGGTGAGATTTTTAATTAACCGATTTTGAATTATCGAGGTTCTACTGTATGCCTTGCATTGGAATTTGGGATTCATCAATTTTTCAGAAGTTATCAGGTTGTGGACCTGACATGATTAAGTAAAATTTGTTCGCCTTTTAGTGTTTTATCACCTCCACTTTGTCCGAAGCAGATTCTGTGTAATGACATCTGAACTAATTTTTTTTTCGAAAACGAAAGCGTATTGACTTAAACCCTTATCCACGAGTTACTGTTGAGTGTCTCCCTATAGGTACATTGAAGCTCGGTGAAATCAGTTGACCGCAGGGTCTGGCCTCTACATGTTAGATATTATGCTTGAGACACTTTCATGTAATTGTAGGCGACTATGTTCAAGAGTGCAAGAAAAGAGTGTGTAGAATCCTGCAAAGAATTTCTGCTGCCATTGCAGCATTAACAAGGCATTAGATTATTTTCTCTGCAATAAAAGAATGCCCGAAAATCATTCAAAACATATCAATTATCATATTTTCCTGGTGATGTAGGAGCCTTAGATTGCACTCCTAGAAGAATAGGCTATATCGAATGTTGTGATACAACAGTCCGTTATTTCATTTCACTCTCATAATTTTAAATTAAAACTATAACAATATTTGTCTCGCATTCATCATAATAACGCTTTTGTTGCCTTTTACTTGACATGTTTATGTCTTAGCGGTCTTCGCTAACCATAACCTATAATAATGTCAACCACGTGTCTGTGTAACAAAATACTATTTCAACACACCACTAGGAGCACTATATGTAAGGAAACAAAAGACGCTCACTGCCAAACGCGTTCAGAAATCTTACGGAAATGTGTTAATTTGTCTTTAACAATTGTTTTGTAACAAATGTTGGAAATGTGTTCGTAAAACAGGGTACTTTTAAACAGTGTTATTAATTTAACACTTGTTAACAATTGTTAGTTAACATTTGTTAAGTAAAATTTAACACAGAGTTGAAGAAACTAGGCCTATAAGTTTTAGTGTAGAACAGTGAACATTTTAAATCCAAGAACATTATATTTTAAACACATATCATTCATGCAGAGAATAGTAGAATTTAAGTCTTAATTCTCATATCATTTAACATGACGATTTTTTAAGTAAGGAAGAAGAAATTGTAAATTGATAATGCTTCTATTTATACAATGTGACATTCTTCATTGTATTTAGTAATGTTTTAATTATATGTTAACTAGCTGAGGATGACCTTCAAAGGGGTAAAAACCGGTCCTGTACAATAATAGTAGATAAATATAGTATTGATTAGGTGGAAGCTTCAAGAACTTCACATTTGTGAGATTCTTTTGTACCGAGCAAGTTGGCCATGTGGTTAGGGGTGCGCAGCTGTGAGTTTGCATTCGGGAGATAGTGGGTTCGAACCCTACTGTCGGCAGCCCTGAAGATGGTTTTCCGTGGTTTTCCCATTTTTACAACAGGCAAATGCTGGGGGCTGTGGCTTAATTAAAGCCACGGCTATTTCCTTCCCACTCTTATCCCTTTCCTAACCCATCATCGCCATAAGACCTATCTGTGTCGGTGTGAAGTAAAGCCAATTACCAAAAAAAAAAAAAAAAAGTCCTGTTCCACGAGGACAGGATCCTAATCACAGGAGGCGGAGTCGTTATTGCTGCAAAACCAGAGTGTAATTGAAAAAGACAACCAGGGTTGGAGATGACTGCTGAAGCCATATTGGTAAAAATTACATGTGATAGTAATAAATTCCTTATTGGATTAGTGCATCATGCTCTGAAGTCCTCGCAAAGATGAATGATGCCTTGCTCTCCTCTCTGGATGGTATGCATCTAGTACAGCATAATTACGATGCAATTTATATTGCTGGTGACTTCGGTCTCGAAATTATTTTGTCTAGAAATGGCGCTTCAGTGTCAAACAATCCTCTTGCCAATAGTTTTCTCTCCACCTTCTATGATATTTTCCTCCATCAGCTTGTGTTTGAAGCGGCTCATATTACTCAAAATTCCTGTTCCACGCTAGACCTGTTCCTCATGAACTCCCAGTCCCTGGACGTAATAGCTGGATTTTGTGATCACCAAGCTAAATTATAACTCTGACCTACAGAAAACCCTCCCCAAGACTCCACTCCAGAGCAATATATCATTTTTCCCACACCAACTGGAACGACCTTTCTGCTCTTCTATCAAAAATCTTTCTGTTCCCCTCATGTCCTTCATCGGTGATATAAACATCAATAAGATCTGGTAAAATTGGAGAAAGTATATTTGGAATGGGTTGATCATATGGTGCCGAAACTTTCCATCTCTAATGAGCGAAAATCGCTATGTATCACTTAAAGAGATAATATTGGGTATCTGAAAGGGAAATAATTTATACAGGAAATGGAAGGAAAATTCCAGTGACAGTAGATGGGAGAAGCAGGCTGCCTAGGAACAAAATCAAATCATTAATCTGTGATGCCTACAGTTCATAAATCCATAGCCTTAGTTCCAATACTACAACTAATCACAGGGACTCGTTCTATCCCATGGTGTTCCTCACATAGTGGGTACTAATCACAAGCAACACAAACCCATGGTGTCGCTCATATAGTGATACTAATCACAGGCAATGTGAGCCCATGGTGTTCCGCATATAGTGGTACTAATCTCGGGTACAGTAAAACCCATACAAATTCACACTCTGTTGCTACTAATCACAAACCTATTGTGTATCTAACATAGTGATACTACTCGCAAGTAAACTCGGCCCATGGTGTTTCTCGTGTGATGCTACTAATTACACGTAGTCTCATGGTTCTAATTCAATCATCCCTTGGTCCTCCCTTTTAGTCGCATCTTACGACAGGCAGGGGATACCATGGGTACGAGAGCTATTGTATTTCGCTCAAGTCCGCCGGCAAGCCAGATAGGACCAACTATCCGCCACCAGGGACGCGCCACATGGGAGTATCACCTCTGTCCCTGCTACGCCAGCGTAGCAGGTTTGTGGAAAATGCCAGTATTGGACGTATTTTACCTATAATGATAATGGTTTCCACAATTACAGCGATATAAGGGTACCGATATTTTGTAGTCTGGTATTCTATCAAAACCTAAATTATCCTGATATTCAGTCTCTGATCCATACTGTTTAGTAATATGAATGTTTTGTGATTCTTTACAACTACATTTAGTTTAAATAGCAAATGTGATGATTTTCATTATTTTTCTGTTTGTTTTGAAATTACTAGAGTAAACTTGAAAAATCCACCTAATATATAGGTTACCAATGCAGATTACACTTATATACAAATAAGATGTTATCTCCATTATTTAACAACACCAATAACACCAAATTTATCATTTTTAAACAGAAATTTTTCAAAAAATTACACCAAAAAATCTTGCCTCTATGCATTATGACTCTAGTTAAGATGTTTGTCAATTAAGTGATGCAACCCTGATAACGTATCAGCATGATCAACAAATAAATAATAATCATATGGCCTTAGCAACCGTGTGCAGGAATTTTAATTTGATGCCTAAATTTGAAACATCTTTGACTGAGATTTAATTAATTTTGTCACGTAAATACCAAATGTGTCAATAGAGATCTTTTACATGCTGATATTGTATGACATGGAGTATCGAATGAACTTTTTTCCATCCTTCAAAAATCGGAATCCCTCTGCCAGGTTTGAACCCTCAATCTTGAGATGCAGAGACGACATTCTACCACAGATCCACAGAGGGAGCTATGATCAAACAAATTCCTATAACAAAAAAAATTTCTAAAAGTAAACACACTGCAAATTGATTTTTGGACAAATACTTACATCATATGTTTGTGACAAGAGGTAACTATCTGGAAGGAATGATGTGCCTAGCTGGTAAATCCCAAGATAGACAAATCCAAGACTTCCACGCTTCAATGCTGCATACAAGCATGACGGCAATCCAGATTCATTAAGCTGGAAAGAATAACACACTGGTTATTCGTACTGTACACTCAAGTCAGCTTCTTTTCTTATTGAGTATCAAAATTATAAACAATTTTACAGATATTATCTTATCAAGTCATTACAAATAGAGACGATTACATACATCAATAACATGTACTTTTTAACTGTGAAAATAAAAAATACCAATTAAGGAAGTGATTTTAACATAAAAGCTCCTTCCTATAAAATTACGTAGTAGGTTTAATGACAAGAAATCATTTCCAGTGCCGATGAACACATCTTAATATTATGTTTTCTTCAGAACAGTTTCCACATATTCCCAAACAAAGACAAGTCTCAGGTTCAAACTAACACTTCAATAAACAGATAAACTGTAAAGAATACAAACCAGTCAGCATTCTGCTGTGTGGTTTTGACATTTCTTTGAAGAAAATTACGGACTAACAAGTGACTTGAAAAGGAAACTGTTAAATATAGAAATGAATCGCAGGTTTCAGAAGAGGTATAAGAGTGACAGTATGAAAATTAGTGATACATGATGGGAGATAAACAAATATACTAGTTTGATACATTTCAATAAAAAACGCAAATTGGCTGAAAGCAAAAACAATAGCACATAACTATAAATGAAATTACCACAAGTCAAGTAGGAATTCAATGTGAAGTTGGTAAATAATATTATTGTTCAATCTTGGAGAGCGATAGCAAGGGCAATGTGCATTATACATGGTTACTGAGCTAAGATGAACACTTCAAATAACCCACAACAACGTTGATTCCATCAAATATTTATATTGTATAATTGAAACCATCACTACAGAATGAAGTTTATATGATGTAATCTTTCATTTTGCCGTAGATAATAGATACAGGAGAAACGGATACACGACACACTTTTAATGTTGTCCTGACATGACATTACACCACACAGGATCAAGCGAGCTAGCTGCACAGTACAGGCCAGCATAGCTGTTAGCTTGCATTCAGGGAACTGTGGGTTCAAACAACACCATCAGCTGGCCTCAAGATGTTTTTCCGTGTTTTCCCATTTTCACACAAGGCAAATTCTTGGGATGTACGTTAACTACATGGCCACTTTCTTTTCAGTCCTAGCCCTCTAATATTCCATCATCATGAAAACTTAACTGAGTTAGTGCAACGTTAAAACACAAGCACAAAAATAAACTTATAGGGTTGGAGTCAGAAAGGATATCCAGCCAAAAAACTGGGCAAAATCTCTGTGCAATACGAATTGCAACCATGTCCTCATCAAGGTATGGGAAGAGTAGCAGAGAATCATCATCATCATCATTTCCCATTATCCAGCTGTAGCCAGGTAGAGGCAAATATGGTTCCTCTCCACTTTCTTCGGTCTTTCCACCACTCCTCCTCCAACACTGTGTCCCAGTCCAGGTTTCTTTCTCTAATATTGCATTGGATTCTGTCCTTCCATCTCAATCGTGGTCTTCTGTGGCCTCTTCTTCCTTGCATTTGCATTTCCATCACCTTTTTTGGTATTCTTTCATCACTCATTTGCTTTATATGCCCAAACCATCTTAATTGGATCTTCTGTATTCTATCATTCATTTTTTCCACTCCAATTTCTTCCTGGATTTTCTCATTCCTTATTTTGTCTCTTCTATTCTTTTGTATTGTCCCCTTCTTATTTGGCCTACAATGAACCTTTTATTGTATGTGGAAATGGGATGTTATCATTCTTTCATTGAGGGTGATATATTACAAGTTTATTCCAACAGAGCCGTGTCTTCTTATAGAGAACCGGTTTGGACAGGCAGGGAGCACAGTATTGATTTCTCTATCGACCGGACAGCTGAGTCATGTGACCTACTGGGAAACTTTCAAGGTCGCTCTAATTAGCAGTGCGTGTGGAATATTCTGGAGAGAGTAATATCTAGAATTATGAGAACCTATCAGGTAAAAGTACGATGTCCACCTACGAGATGACATAGAGACACACCCACCCGGTGTAGTGCTTAAATACTTGTGTTGTGGGAATAAACGCTCTCTGATCTCTTATCTTCTGGTAGTCGTTGAGTGAAGCAGATTTTTGAGAACTAAGTTACGTACTGTTCTTCGATATTTTCCAAGTGGTTGTGTGTGAGAACACAGTCTAAAGTTTTTGTGTCAGTTTCAGCTCTTATCCAGTCAAGAGAGAAGAGGACCTCTACGTGTTCAATAACCTTCGCCAGGATGTTTCACCCATCATCCGAAGGAGCAATCTACAGGATTATAGATATCAACTTTGCTGCCAACATGAAGAACTAAGATGTAGGCATCATCTAACATGGGGAGATAGCGACTGGAAGCAGATTGCCATGTAAGCAGATCACCATGTGAGCAGATTCAGTCACCGACGGAGAGATCCACTTTTATCAGAAATTTAAGTACCATTTTATAATGATTTTTCTGTTCATCTTTGTAGAAATAATACTTAATTATTCATTAATGGTAGTATTTCTATTAGATTAGAAAATTTTGACAATATTTCCATTCTTCTTTCCTATAGGTAATGGTAGTGTTGTTACGTTGTGAGTATATAATTTGTTGGACTCTATTAGTGTAGTTAGACTGTGTGTGTCTTCTAATATGATTCTGAATGTCCCTCCGACAGCTTAGAGTATTTAAAAATCATAGACCTCACCGATAAAGATGATTGTTTTTTGAGAGTATTTTCAAATGTTTGAACTCTGATGGGACAAAATTACATCACATTTAACATGTTGAACTTCAGAGTAAATTTCATCTCACTTATTTTCATTGGATTTTATGCAAGTTAGTGTCATCAGATTCAGTGTCGAATTCAGATTTTTTTAAAAAATTGATATCCAGCAATAATAATAATAATAATAATAATAATAATAATAATAATAATATATAATATAATAATAATAATAATAATAATATAATATTAAATATATTATTATTATTATTATTATTATTATTATTATAATAATATAATATTAAATATATTATTATTATTATTATTATTATTATTATTATTATTATTATTATTATTATTGATTTAAGCCCACTAAGGAGCGCTGATGACTAGTTCTTCCTCGATGCTCTTCTTTGTTCCCAATATCTCTTGAGCCCTGCTGATAACTTCTCCTTTCTCTCCTGTGAAAGGGGCTTCCGATTTCTAGGAACTCTAGGTGGTGGGGTCCAACACTGTACCATAGCACAAAATTTGGAACGATCTTCTATATCAATGTCTGAAATCCCAGCCGAATCCAAGTCCTTCTGTACTTCATTAAGCCACAAGCTTCCAGTCTTGTAGCTTTTAACCAAAGAAAAGATCTTCTTGGTAAGCCTGTTGCTGTCCATTCGTTGTAGGTGTCCGTAGAACTTAAGCCTCCTACGTCGCATGCTGGTTTTGGCTGATTCTAACTGTCGATACAGCTCAGAGTTCGATTTAAGTCTGTAGGTTCCTTCTGGGAGCAATCTCGGTCCATGAATTTTCCTGAGGATACGTCTTTCGGCTTTCTCTAGATCATCCATGGTGCCTTTTTTGTTCATCAGGAGGGTCTCTGAGGCGTACAAAAACTGTGGTCTGACAACAGTTTTGTAATGACAGATCTTAGCATTTTTCGAAATGCACCTCTTATTATAATGGTTGTGGGATAGTTGGTACGCTGCACTGAGTTTGTTACACCTTTCTAGGATGGATGTACCGTCTCTACCACTGGGGTGGACCCATTCACCAAGATAGCGGAAGTGATTGACTTTCCCAATCGTTCCATGTATGGTCGTCAAAGGGGGGTTTCCAGGATGCCAAGTCTCAAAGTACTTAGTTTTGTCGTACGATATGTGTAATCCTGCCTCCACCGCTATCTCGTGCAGGGCTTCGATAGCAATGACAGCATCCTTAGATTTGTTGGTTAGGATTGCAATGTCATCTGCGAATGCTAGGCACCTAATCTCAATCTTTCGGGTCCCGGCTCCTATGGCAACTGGTTTGATTTCTAGATTCCTCAGTGTACATTCCCAGTTCTTGATGACTTTATCAAGCACTAGATTAAACAGAATGGGTGAGAGGCCATCACCCTGTCGTACTCCAGTTTTTATCTTGAAACTCTGAGATAGTTCTTCCCTGAACTTCACCTTAGATGCTGTATCCGTAAGAGTCTGTTGGATGAGGGTGCGTGTGTTGTAATCAACACCTCGTTCTTGAAGTACGGAGAAGAGTGTCTGGCGGTCGATGGAATCATAAGCTTTTTTAAAGTCGACGAAAACCACAGCGATGTTCATACTCCTTACTTGTTTTAGTTGGAGAATGGTTTTTAGGTTGAAGATCTGCTCGGTACAAGACCGTCCCCGCCGAAATCCTCCTTGATATTCACCAATCGTTCGATCACATTGGCTTTCTACATTGTCCAGTAAAATCCTTGACAGCACTTTGAATGCTACTGACAGCAGAGATATCCCTCGGTAGTTGTTGACATCACTGTGGTCACCTTTTTTATGTAAAGGGTGTATGATAGCTGATTTCCAGTCATCAGGGATCCTGCCAGTCTCCCAGCAGTCGATCAAGATCTGGTGTATGGCCTCTGTGATCGTATTTCCACCTGCTTTTAGAGCTTCCGCAATGATGCCATCTTCCCCGGGTGCCTTGCAGTTCTTAAGATGTCCGATGGCATTAGCAACTTGCTGCATTGATGGTGGGTTAGATGGGAGGTGTATCTCTGGAGGATCTTCAACAGGTAATCTTTCTGTGGGCTCTTCGCAATTGAGCAGCTGCTCAAAGTAGTTTGCCAATAGTTCCACGATCCGGCGGTTACAGGTGACCAACTCCCCGTCCGTATTCTTAAAGTGAAGACATTGTGATTTATAACCCAAGAGTTCCTCTTTGAAGGCCCGATAAAAGTTTCTGGTGTTGTACATTTTGAATTCTTTATCTAATAAATAATAATAATAATAATAATAATAATAATAATAATAAAAAAATTTGTAGACCGGGTTAAACTAAAGGTTAATGGTCATGAGTTATAAATGTTACTTGTTCTTATTGTGTAATGTTTGACATGTGCTCTATTAAGTGGAATATGAGCCTGGAATACGGCAGAATCCTGAGGGATTAATTATATAGTTTATTTGGGAAGTATGTGTCTAGTGAATCATGTCTTCTGCATTTTTTGGAGCATGTGTTGTATGATGTAAGATTTGAAAGTAACAATAATTTTATCGTGACTCATGAACCACAGGTTCAATGGTGTTAATGTCTAACCTATATTTATGTGCGGGATAGTAGTAGACAATTCTTCTGAATACTGAACCGCTGATATTCTTGATGATCAACGTTGTGAGAGCTCCATTATTTCTGAATAAGTGATTGCCCATATTTAATCACATTTCTGTGAGGATCGAGAGTGATATTTATCCGATACCGTCATCTTAGAATTCCATGAGTAACAGAATAAAAATCAGAATTTAATAATCAAATTCCAGAATTTGACTGTAATATATGTAAATAATAATTGTGTATCATTTGTGTGATTGTGGAGTGAGTGTAGTAGTTAATTACATTTTCTCTGATTTATTGAAATGTGGTTCTGACCTGGCCATGTGTTCACCATGTTGGGCCCAGGTTATTTCCAGCATTGTTTGTGATGATTTATTTTGAGATGGTTAAAACCTTTAGTACGTTTTATTTAAAATTTACATAAAAGTAATATTAAGGTACCTGCCAAAAATGAATAAGTGCATAATATTTCAACCGTATGGGAGAGGAACCCAAAATTTGTAACGACTGTTAATTTCATATTTTATTTTTTGAGGCGTCAGATAACGTGAATTGATTAATGTCACATATTATTCAGAGCAGTTTAGAAGGAGTTTTGTGGAAATAACAATTCTTGTGAATGTATTTAATGGTGATAAAGTCTTGAATAGACATGCTTCAGTAAATTTTATTTAATTAAAATATTTCAAAGGCATAGTTCAGTGGAACTCACGGTAGATAAACGTAATAATGTTAATGGAACTTATCCACGAGAAGGATGACAATGTTATATTTCTGATAGTATTTGTGAAAGTTAATGACGCCACAATTAAAATTAATATCTTCATAAAATGTAAACTTTCTTTGTGTGAATGTAGATGCTAACACGATAGCATATGATAGTATTCGACAGCTTAGGAGAGTCTAGGATAGCCTAGAATGGCATATGATAATTTACAAGCCATGAAAAGTGTACTGCTATTTAATTTTCTTGTAATTTGTTAATAATCCAACCATTATTAAGAGGAGGTTCTCCCAGCATAATTTCATTTTCTTTATTCAAGCCAGATGTGGGCTAATGGATATTTATTGTATATTTCAATTAAATTCAAGCTTCGATATGAGTGTAGAACGATAGTGTAACATAACAGGCAACTTGTGGAGAAGAATTTTGAACAAAATCCATCAAGATTTATTTGTTAATTTTGTTAAATTTGTGTTTTCTAGAGTGATAGTTTTAATAAATGTCAAACCTGTTGTTTTAAATGTTTTTTTAATTTTTATTGTCGTCAGTCCTTGTATCTTACCTGCCCTTTAAAAACAAGCACCGGGCGAGTTGGCCGTGCGCGTAGAGCCGCGCGGCTGTGAGCTTGCATCCGGGAGATAGTAGGTTCGAATCCCACTATCGGTGCCCTGAAGATGGTTTTCTGTGGTTTACCATTTTCAGACCAGGAAAATGCTGGGGCTGTACCTTAATTAAGGCCACGGCCGCTTCCTTCCAATTCCTAGGCCTTTCCTATCCCATCGTCGCCATAAGACCTATCTGTGTCGGTGCGATGTAAAGCCCCTAGCAAAAAAAATAAAATAAAGTAAAAACAAGCAAGGCCCAACAGCAAACTGTCTACGATTGGGACTTTCGCTCTCCGGCTGAGGCGACCGGGAATAAAGGGGGCATTATCATACTCCTCAAGAACTTCATTTCAGCTGCCTGTTTTTAGACTCTCATTCTTCTTTGTCATTGTCCAAGTTTCTGCTTGTTATGGGTACGTAATACATCTTGTACATAGTTTCCTTTGCTTCCATTGGCACATCTTTGTCCCATAACATGTTTCTTACACTATGATAGAAACAGCCTCCAGCTTGAATCCTCTTACTAATATCAGCATCCAGACGAGTATTCTCCATTAATTCACTCCCCAGGTATTTGAACGTCTCCACTACTTCCAGGGGGTTGTCTGAAAATCTAATATGACCTTTCCATTCCTTCACCCCCTTAGTCATAACAAGAGTTATACTTTTTTCTACACTTATTTTCAATCCACATTCTTCGATCTTCCCGTTCACGACATCCAACTGTTCTTGAACCTCCATGTTGCCTTCTCTCCAAATCACAATATCATCTGCAAATAACAACATGTTCATTTCTCTTCCTCCATATGCTGCTTTTGCTGTTTTCATGATGTCATCCATTACTATTGTAAACAGGACTGGTGATAGAACACTTCCCTGTCTCAGCCGACTAGTAATTTTGAACCAACTTGTCCTGCCAACTTGTGTTTGCACACAACTACAACATTCCTTGTACACTGCTATGATCATTTTTATTAATACAAGTCCTATTCCTTCTTGCACCAGACTCTCCCAAACTTAAGTCCTGGGGACACTGTCGTATGCCTTTTCAATGTCAATGAATGTCATCACTAGGGGGCAGATTTCTATGACCTAAAAATGTATGAAATATGTATGCATTTATGACCTAAAAAACATAATAATATGACCTATAAAATTCAAAATATGACTTAATGAATAGTATCTAAATTACATAGAAACAGTTTTATTATGATTGTCACAGGCTGCAA
Source organism: Anabrus simplex (assembly GCF_040414725.1). Classification (NCBI taxonomy): domain Eukaryota; kingdom Metazoa; phylum Arthropoda; class Insecta; order Orthoptera; family Tettigoniidae; genus Anabrus; species Anabrus simplex. The sequence continues at coordinate 324,941,221 of NC_090266.1, read as the reverse complement.
TTAATTAAGCCGGGCTGAGTGGCTCAGACGGTTGAGGCGCTGGCCTTCTGACCTCAACTTGGCAGGTTCGATCCTGGCTCAGTCCGGTGGTATTTGAAGGTGCTCAAATACGACAGCCTCGTGTCGGTAGATTTACTGGCACGAAAAAGACCTCCTGTGGGACTAAATTCCGGCACCTCGGCGTCTCCGAAAACCGTAAAAGTAGTTAGTGGGACGTAAAGCCAATAGCATTATTATTATTATTATTATTATTATTATTATTATTATTATTATTATAAATTAATTTAGAGATAAAAAGTTTTAATTCTTCGAAATCTTTAACCCAAAATCAACTAAAATGATGAATATTTCATGAACTCGTTAAGGTTACACTGCATACTCCTACGCAAGGACGGACTCTGTGGAAGACATGAACACTACAGTTACTTTCACTGTTCAATATTCAATCAGTTTTAATTTATACACAAAACATATGTTATTTCAATGAAACTTTCATACCTGATCTAGTCTCCATTATCAAAATTGTTGCAATTTATGACCACATGCATCTTAAGATTGTTGAATGACAATCACCTCCTGTTGTCGCAGAGTATTGTCTTGTAGCGAGAAAAACTTCTTTCGACATCACATGATGTAACAGGAGCTTACTTGAATTGAGTTAAATCACTCGGAGAAAAATTCGGAAATCTGCAGATGAAGGGTTTCCACAAAGAATGTAACTTATTCCATGCAGGTACACAAGTCCGCTATTTTTTCCAGTACATTTTCTAATTTTGTACACACCTTAGATGCTATTGTTCCTTTTGCATGATTTTTTTTTTTTTTTTTTTTGCTAGGGGCTTTACGTCGCACCGACACAGATAGGTCTTATGGCGACAATGGGATAGGAAAGGCCTAGGAGTTGGAAGGAATCGGCCGTGGCCTTAATTAAGGTACAGCCCCAGCATTTGCCTGGTGTGAAAATGGGAAAACACGGAAAACCATTCTCAGGGCTGCCGATAGTGGGATTCGAACCTACTATCTCCCGGATGCAAGCTCACAGCCGCGCGCCTCTACACGCACGGCCAACTCGCCCAGTTTTGCATGATTTAATTCCTGTTCAATACACTTTACAACATCCAGTGCATCGCTTAGTTCTCCACCTGAAACTTCCAGTTGTGTGATTGCTCCAGATAAAGAATCAAAATTGGACTTTATGTAAGCCAGGTCCACTTTTAATGCAGTGCTTGAAAATAAATCTTGAGTGGTTTTTATGGAGGACGATTCTGTAGGATCAAAAGACTTCACGATCTTCTCCACGACATCTAAGTTGTTGCAATAGTACACTGCGGCATCAAGCCAAGTCCCTCATCGCATTGTAACTGGCTGGGGAGGTAGGGGTAGTGAAGGTGCTTCTCCTTAACGCGAAGTGGAGCTTTGACAAACACTTCCTTACAGTTCGATATTAATTTATCAACTTCAGGGTAGCTACATCCAAATTCTTCAGCTGCCCTATGCAAGGCATGTGCAAGACATGTCACATTCATTTTTGGGTATAGCATTTTTAGTCCCTTGGCTGCCTTCACCATATACGGAGCAGCGTCAGTTACAAATAGAAAAATGTGCTCTCTCTTTGCCCTGTTTGGCCACAACAGATTCACTGAATTGTCGAAGAGAACTGGAATGGTGGAATGGTTTGTCTTCTCTAGCACTTCACATGTCAGGAGGAACGTATCTCCAGGCCGGTCTTCCTTCAGCGTGCCAACGATCACATTTGCTACATATCTTCAGTAGTATAATACAGGGATTCGGGGGCCACCACCACCGGCTCCCAGAGGCCTCCTCCACCACCACCACAGCCAGAGGCCTCTCAGAGGTCTCCTCCACCACCCGCGGGAAATTTGAATTTGTAAACAAAGCCACGTGCTTTTTGACAGACAACAACGCATCGCTAACCTCAGGACTGCTATCTTGACGGGCCTAAACCTCAGTAGTACCAACTTAACCTAACTAGCGTGAGATTTGAATTGGTAAACAAATCCACGTGTTTTTTGACAGTCACGTGCTTTTTGACAGATAACAACGCATCGCTAACCTCAGTACTGCCATCTTGACAGGCCTAAACCTCAGCAGTACCAACTTAACCTAACTAGCGCGAGATTTGAATTTGTAAACAAATCCACGTGTTTTTTGACAGCCACGTGCTTTTTTGACAGCTGTCATCGGCCATCTTTAAACTACAGAGCACCGTGCTGCCCTCTTTATCGCAGTAGCTGCAAATTCGTCACCTGTCATCGGCAGTGCTGCCATCTTGGCGGGCCTAAACCTTAGTGCTACCAACTTAACCTCACTAGCGCGAGATAAACAAATCCACGTGCTTTTCTGAGAGCTGCCATCCACCATCTTTAATCCATAGAGCACAGTGCCGCCCTCTTTAGCTACTTACCTTTGAAATGTGGTGGCGGGTAATTTTTACGTCACAGCTGTCATCCGCCATGTTGCATCGCAAACCTCAGTGCTGCACTCTTTAGCTAGATACCTTTGAAATGTAGTGGCGGCAATTTGAAAAATTCTTTATGCTATTGTTTGGAAACAAAGCCACGTGCTTTTTTGACAGCTGTCATCCGCCATCTTTAATCAACAGAGCACCGTGCTGCCCTCTTGCGTCAGCTGACATCCGCCATCTTTAAACTACAGAGCACCGTGCTGCACTCTTGCAAGCAATTTCGTCAGCTGTCATCCGCCATCTTTAAACTACACAGCACCGTGCCGCACTCTTGCGAGCAATTTCGTCAGCTGTCATCCGCCATCATTAAACTACAGACCACCGTACCGCACTCTTGCGGGCAATTCCGTCAGCTGTCATCCGCCATCTTTAATCAAGAGAGTGCAGTGCCGCACTCTACGTGGTGGTGACAAATTCCACATTCGCCATCTTTAATCTACAGAGCGCCGCGCTGCACTCTGTGGTGGCGGACAATTTGAAAAGCTGCCAAGAGAGCATCGTGTTGGCATCTTTATTCTTTGACATGTGGTGGCGGCAAATTCCACATCCGCCATCTGAGAGCACCGTGCTGCGCTCTTGATCATAGTAGCGGACAATTTAAAAAGAACATGTCAAGGAATACCTTTGTTCTAAAAGAAAACAAGACTACAGTTCTGAACGGCTTGCGTAAGATAGCGATTGTTATAACCTCCTTTTCCCTGCTCTGTTAAGGTACAGCTTTATCGAACGTACAACGCGATCTTACATAAAAGACAGTATGCATATCGCGTACCTGCAAGTTTACACTTGAACACATAATACTGTTTATAGTTCGATGTTGTTGAACACTGCATTGCAAGACTAGAATCAAACACTGTTTAGAAAAAGAAAAAAATTCTCTTCTCAACATGAGCTAGACAATAACATACTTACGAATCTGCTCATCACCTTCTTTCTTGTTTTTCTTCTCTGAGTAATAAACGAAACTCTATCTTGCAAATAAGGAGCGGGAGGAAGGTAATACCTAACCTAAAATAAAAGAATATGCCAATTCTACATTATTTATTTACATCTTCTATGTACAAGTTTTATCTCGAATCATTTTACCCTAGTGATGTTTGCATACTTCTCCCATTCTCGACGCAATTCTTGTATGTACAAGTTTAAACTTGCCATACTACGCTCTCAGCGTACCTCTCCCTATCTTTATACAATATGTACAGTGAATTGTGATGTAAGACAGCTTAACGTATATATTACAAAGTACACACCTCTAGCATAATGTTTACACACATCCGCTTTATGTAAAGTAGTACCCATCAATACTACTATGCCCCCAGGCTAGAGTGTTGGTAGAATTTGGAATGACAAACCGTTTGCAATCATCATTATTAAGGGCTACCTTACTAATTAAATGAGTGTACAACTGGTGCTTCTTGCTTCTAATGACAGACATTTGCTTATGCAAAATAGGTGGATTACTTTTAATGCAATTGTTATAGTTTTCAAAACTTAGCTGATTCTGAATGACATTCTTTTTAATCCCCTTCAATCTCTTTATTTGTAGTTCATTTAAGAGTTTTATGCAATATGACTTGGATTTAGTACCTACAAATGAATCGATAATATTCCCAGTACATTCATCTTTCATTTTACCTAGAACCTTTTTGTTCACTAGCGGTAGATGATATTGATTATTTGCAGGATAGTTACTAGTATCAAACCTACCCAAGTCTGGCTTTATATCATTGTAATAGTCATCAGTTTTGATTTGATAAATAAACGAATCAGTATCTGTGTAGAGCAATTGCGCATTATGCGCGTACTTCTTCATCATATAATCGTAATGGAATTCATACATGAGTGTTTTAGCCAATTCAAGTACTGCAAAGCCGACGTAGGTAGGTTTGTCGTACTTAACCCTAACACGATTCATCTGTATAATAACTAAATTCTCATGTATGATGGTACAGCTGTGGAAATTTGGTTTACTTATTAAATAGTTAGCACCGTATCTTTTCTTAATATTTTCCCAGTTTGTAATCAATTTTACATCAACGCGTTTGTCAACATTTTCCATAGTCTTACCAAACACACTGTTATTCATGAGCTTGTAGAAATCTTTTTCAAACTCGTTAACCGCATTCGTTCTTAAATTATTGTTCAGATCGATATATGGCTTTAGCCACGGTGACTGATTAAATTCTAGTACGCGATGAATTTTGGATAACTTCAAACTATGCTGCAAACACTGTTTTAAATTTCGGTAATGAATGATATACTTAGATTTATCACACAAATTAGCAATTAGCATTTTCGTCGTTGATGCGATGTACGGGGACTTCATATTTTCAGGGCAGAACGGTAAGTCATTATGAGAAGTGTGTAACTCTTTAGGATACTGTAAGTCAACTTCGAGGAAATAGCCTTTATCAGCTTCATTGCCTAGGGCGTGCAGCTGTAAAGCATCAATTTCGCACTGCGTTAGCCAGCGGAAACCACTCACCGGTAGATGCTGACTCATTGCCCACCCATACTGATTGTTAGCATCGAGATAAACAATATACTGAGATTCCTGACTAGAATCGAAACTTGGCATGTACTTATTATTTGCCTTAGAATACCGCCCACTACACTGACTTAGACCGCCTCGAATAGACGATTTTATAAAGTGCACCATATCAATATCAGTTAGCAGTTCCTAATTCACCTGCGTGAATTTTAACATCGCATCCCAACTAAACCCAGGCGCTGTAAAATACTGACATGGGTCAAGGCTGTAGGTTTTCTTGCAAACACAGCGAAAATTTTCGAAAACATCAGCTAACAAAAGTATATCCATCTTTAAATATAAGTCAGAGTATTCACCTAGTGTTTGAATGTGGAACTGCTCCCAGATATGTTGTGCATGTAAATAGTCATCATCACTAATATCCGCTGAATTCAGCAAGCTGTAAAAGGATTGTTTCGATGGTAAAGCATGTTCTTCGAGGCGTTCTAAGCAGTCAAGATATTCATAACAAAAAACACCCTTACGCCGAAGTAAATTAAACTGCGCTTCTTCAGGAAAAATGCGTCGAATTTCCGTAAATTGTTCTGGCTGTAAATGACTAGAAAGTTTATCGAGGCTACTCGCCATAAAGGAAACGAGTCAAGGAATCTCAGTTTTATAGAATGCTCCGCATCTACTTTTACAGACTTTGCAAACGCAATGTACCGCTCTTTATTCTGAGGGATTATATCTACTTTTTCATCTGAAGCTCCAAATTGTGAAATGATGAAATGTGAGTCGTAACCAGATAAGTTATGAAAAATTACAGGGATAAATTTAGGAACTCTGTACTTAAGATTACAGCTATAATGAGCGGCACATCTGTAGAAACCAGTTAAATGATCATGATCAAAACTTTAGGGTCATTTTTGGAAAATTTCCCCATCACAAATGCTACACTTTGTAGCGCGTTCATGATCATTTAACTGAATTTCGGTGAGTGGCTTCATAGGAATATTACTATTTAGAATACGACCAAGACGAACTGCATCACTTTCAAGTCTTTCTAAAAATACTTTAGCAGCATCAAGCCCTCGATACAGCTCTAACTTGTTAAGCGTACTATCATAACTACACTTGATGTAATACGCGAAGCTATACGGGACATGCATGTGCGTAGTATTAGTGAAAGAGTTGTCAGGATTAGGTAAGCATGTGTTGCATGGCGTGAGGATGGCTTCAAAGTCTGCATAAATCACGAAAGGTACCCACATCTGCTTGTGAAAATTTGTAAATTTTAAAACATCATTGCCTGTAGTAGGTATCTCTGTACGTACATGATTGCAGTCATTCTTGGAATGCTTCGTTAACTGATCTTCAGTTCTAAAATACTGCAAACATCCATCACATAGCCACTTTTTACACCTTTCTTTGGACAACTGACTACCAACAAGTCTACTCAGATTTTTAATCCAGCAAAAGTGGCTATTCTCACTGTTTTCGATATAGAGTAAGTTAACATGAGTACTCTTACGACATGTATAATACAGAGGACCTACTACAGACTTTTTTTCTACGCCATACACATTAATGCTAATGTTATTTAGTTCTTCAAAGCGCTTAATATCTTTTAATTGCACAGGAAATTCTATACTATCGAAATTTAGCTGCGTTGAATAGTGTGGATATGATGATATTCTCTTAGCTACGTCTGATTCCGCAGGATTTAAAGCCGACATCACCGCCCATGCAAAACATGCCTCGTCATTGTTTTGGATGTTTACAACAGCTTCTTTTTGCTGAATCCATGTCGGCAGCTTGATGTATGATGAACCTCGCATGGGATTGTACTTATTGATGTTAACTTCTAGATACATTATTTCAACTAAAGCCCACCCTGATTCCTTTTCCTGAAACTCCTCGCTCTTAGTTGAAATAATGTTCGAGACATCCCTAAGTACATCACCAAAATTAGTTGACTGACTTATGACGAAATTTTTCGTATTAAATGATTTAATGTCCGTTACTTCGGATTCATCCGTGCTTTTAATGTACAAGGCGAAAAGTTCAAAATTAACTTTAAATAAATTTTGATTGGACAAAGTTTTAGCGAGAAGCTGTTGTACATCCGGTTGAACACAATTTAAAAAAGTTTGAAGTGCTCTGAAACTTTTGACTGGCGCGAATTCTACAACTAAAAATCCTGCTTTTAAATGCAGTACTCATTTCCTCGATGTTTGCATTACAGCCACTTCTACTAGCATTATTTTTATACTCATTACTGCGTAAGTGCCCCTGAAAATGCGAAGATGGTACATCAGTGTTACAGTGTTCGCAGTAAATTGTTTGAAGTTCATTTTTCCTAGGTTTTTTACTACTAGTACTTTCTACAGCTACATCAGTAGCTGCACGCTTTTTCCCTACTACCTGAGGGCAAGTAGATATTTGATGTACCTCTGCTAAGTGAGCCTGGTATTGCTCTACATTAGTGAAGTACAGCCCGCAAACATCACATAAAGCAGATGTTATGCTAGGGTGTTTTGATTTAACATGACGCGTAAGGGCATCTACCCTCGTAAAGGTTGCCTCACACTGCTCGCAGGAGAACGTAGCAGATGCCTTACTATGTTTTATTTTTAAATGACATGTAAAGGCATGTCGTCTTGTAAAAGTTACATCGCACTGCGAGCAGGGAAACATGTTGACTTCAAGTCCTGAAAAGAGAACAACCATTTATGAATAGAGATTAGCCTAAAGTTGCAACGTGCGGAAGAAAACCAAGTTTTAACTTATAGAAGCCAGACATTGTCGTAAATTTAAAAAGCAGGCAGAGAGACATAAATGTTTTATACCTAACAAAGCAGAAGCACTTTTGTTCTTAAAACTATGGTAACTTATTGTCCTTTCCTCGAGTCGCAATGAAAAAACAAAAATTTAATTAATAACGATCAACCAGCATGAAAGATTGAAGAGAACAACTATTTATGAATGGAGATTAGCCTAAAGTTGCAACGTGCGGAAGAAAACCAAGTTTCAACCTACAGAGGTCAGACATTGTTGTAAGTTTTTAAAAGCAAACAGAAAAAGATAAATGTTCTATACCTAACAAAGTCGAAGCAGTCTTGTTGTTAAAAATATAGTAACTCAATATCCTTTCCTCGAGTCGCAAAGAAAAAACGAAAATTTAATTACCAACGATTAACCAGCATGTAGGATTAAAGAGAACAACTATTCATCAATAGAGATTAGACTAAATTTGCGATGCTCGGAAGAAACCAAGTTTCAACCTATTGAGGTCGGACATTGCTGAAAGTTTGAAATTATAAGATTAACCTCTTCTACAGCATGCTGATTGAAGAGAATAACTATTTATCATTAGACTAAAGTTACGATGTTCGGAAGAAACCAAGTTTCAACCTATAGAGGTCGGACATAGCTGTGAGTTTGAAATTATAAGATTAACCTCTTCTACAGCATGCTGATTGAAACGAATAACTATTTATCATTAGACTAAAGTTACGATGTTCGGAAGAAACCAAGTTTCAGCCTATAGAGGTCAGACATAGCTGTAAGTTTGAAATTATAAGATTAACCTCTTCTACAGCATGTAGATTGAAGAGAATAACTATTTATCAATAGACTAAAGTTACGATGTTCGGAAGAAACCAAGTTTCAACCTATAGAGGTCGGACATGGCTGCGAGTTTGAAATTATAAGATTAACCTCTTCTATAGCATGAGGATTGAAGAGAACAACTATTTATCAATAGAGATTAGCTTAAAGTTACAATGTTCGGAAGGAACCAAGTTTCAACCTATAGAGATCAGACATACCTTAAAATCTTCGCGCTGCAAACTGTTACTCGGATGAATAAAATGCGTGCGTTCAAGCCTGAAACTCAAATGATAATATTCTGGTCGTACCTAAAAAAAAGAAGAAACATATATGAATGTAGTGTAGGATACGTCAGCTAGCCTAGCTATCTTTAAACTCAAAGTTCGAAACATACCTTAAAAATGCACGTGCTGCAGACTGTTACTCGGATGAATAAAATGCGTGCGTTCAAGCCTGAAACTCGAATGATAATATTCTGGTCGTACCTAAAAAAGAAGAAACATATATGAATGTAGTGTAGGGTACGTCAGCTAGCCTAGCTATCTTTACAACTCAAAGTTTGAAACATACCTTAAAAATGCACGTGCTGAAGACTGTTACTCGGATGAATAAAATGCGTACTTTCAAGCCTGTAACTCGAATGATAATGTTCTAGTTGTACCTAAAAAAGAAAAGAAAATATATGAATGTAGATGTTTATTACCTAGCGTAGAAGTTACTTTGCAAAGAGTAACTAACAGTTCAGGCTTACCTTAAGTTGAAGGCTGAAGAATAATATTCACAGCAGACAGTACTTAGACGGGAGATGTGCACGTAATAAACACACACAAAGAACTGTGAGCGCTTCACGCAGACTGCAGCGAGTAAATATGCTCCTTGTTACCAAGCGGATATCAAGAATTGCAGACGTTTGCAGTACAAGAGTTCTGCAGGCTGTCGTATTTAAGCCGGGATCGAACCTGCTGTTGATGCCGAGATGTCAGAATTTAAGAGTTCTGCAGCAGATCGAGCCTTGGAAAGTTAGCGCGTGATCCTCGACCTCTGGACTTAAACGGGAGGGTACTAAGCTAAGCAAGAAGCCGACATCCGCGGTATTCCTTACCTGTAGGCACTTAAAGGTATTGAGCTAAAACCGCATCTAGCTAGATCATGTAATTACACGTTATGACGATCGCTCAGGTCCCTCGCCTAGCATTTGCTATTTTTACGGCTTCCGACAGTAGGATTTCGAAGCCGCTATCTCCCGAAGTAGCGAGAATGATTGCGGGTACAAGATGTTGATGCTTGATTCATCTGACGGATGGGGCGATCCTACTGTTACATATTACATTCTCAGGTAGTTTCGAATAACCAGAGGGTGTGCAAAAAGCCAGCATTAAGTAAGGGCTGTTGATGGGGACGTTAAACCTTGTGCAGGCTTCCCCGAAACTGATTGCGGGTACAAGATGTTGATGGTGATTCATCTGTCGGATGGAGGCGATAAGCCTTGTGCAGGCTTCATCGGAAGGAGTAGGCTATGTACCGGCACCGGGTTTTACCCTCTCCCTACTGCTGTATATTACATTCCTAGGCAGTTTTGAATAACCAGAGGGTGTGCAAAAAGCCAGCATTAAGTAAGGGCTGTTGATGGGGATGTTAAAGCTTGTGCAGGCTTCCCCGAAACTGATTGCGGGTACAAGATGTTGATGGCGATTCATCTGTCGGATGGAGGCGATAAGCCTTGTGCAGGCTCTTTCGGCAGGAGTAAGCTATGTACCGGCACTGGGTTTTACCCTCTCCCTACTGTAGTATATTACATTCTTAGGCAGTTTCAAATAATCAGAGGGTGTGCAAAAAGCCAGCATTAAGTAAGGGCTGTTGATGGGGACGTTAAACCTTGTGCAGGCTTCTCCGAAACTGATTGCGGGTACAAGATGTTGATGGTGATTCATCTGTCGGATGGAGGCGATAAGCCTTGTGCAGGCTCTTTCGGCAGGAGTAGGCTATGTACCGGCACCGGGTTTTACCCTCTCCCTACTGTAGCATATTACATTCTTAGGCAGTTTCGAATAACCAGAGGGTGTGCAAAAAGCATACCTGCCAACTTTACAAAAACCAAAATCAGGAGATTTTGATTTGAAAATCAGTAAAAATCAGGAGAAATCAGGAGATACAATTGGTCAAAATTGCTTATTCTACATGTCTTGCGCAATACAGAACTACGATATATTTACAACACTTATTGTCTCAAAGCCCGACTGTTGCTATACGAGGATACAAGGCTAAAAATTACACATCTCCATTGCCTCACAGGAAGTATGTGAGTGAGATGATCAGTCTCTGATAAGCCTACCGAAAATAGTATTAACTCATGCTCCACATGTGTGAATCAGTCATGCACTTAGATGCCATTACTTAGCAAATGCATAGATTAATATATTGCGTCAAGCGCCCGCGTGATTATGCGAAGATCAAATAACTAGCTGATGTACCCTCCTTCCCTATGGAATTCTCAGAAAGACTGTCCTTATAGTTTCCCCAACTGAAGGCAACATGTCATTACAATAATGCCAGTTTGAATATCACGATTAAAAGCAATGCTTTCATAAGAAATATTCGATAAAATGAAAACAGAACATTTTCTCACTTTTAGCGAAAAGTACTACAGTGTCAATCTAACAGTTCGAAGTTTCAGAGCTAGAACGACCAGGCTGCAGACAGCCGTGAACACTACTGTGTAATTATTCCGTTTAAGTGTCACATTGCTCATTCAAATCACTACCTCGGAGTAGGGATCGAATAGGTGGAATACTATGATGATCCAGTGTGTTACGTACCAGTAGTATCAGAAAATTTATGAACCACAGGAATGCCATGCTAAAGAAAGTGATCTAACTCCCCACTCCCCAGCTTCTTCCCGCCAATATTCAGGCAGGCTGTTATACTCGAAATGCAGCAGTAATTCCATCTATCGTAGATAAATGGCAGCAGAATACACAAAGCACATCACAACAACAATGGTCAATGTAATGTTATTGTTGATCAATTTTATGGGCTTTCTATATTGGAGGCCTTCACTTTAGTTTTCTTCCGAATCTGTGATATTACAGCATCTAATGTAAAGTGATTCGTCCTTTCTTTCATGACTCCCTCTTGTGTTATTATTCAGCGATCGTTCCTTCACGACTTTTTTCTCATTCATGTGTAACATACTTTTCATTGTAATCCATGTATGAACAGATAATGTTTCAGACATTTGACCTTAAGGTTACCTCCAGGCTGATGATGCCCTTAACAAGGGGCGAAATATGTCCCTGAGAAGTGTATATAGTATTATGTAAATTTGATCCACGTAGTATGTGGCTTGTATTGAATAGGTGGTGATAATAGAATAAATTATTTTTGTGATAATTTGCTCAAGTCAGTTTCAATGCGAATCATTCATGAGAACTGTCTCTTGTAAAACTGATTAAGACATAAATAATCAGAAATTGCATTCTCTGTAACTTTTGTTATGTAGTACTTTTCAATATGACCACTAGGATAGGTAATTAAAAATTAAATTTTTGGCATCTTCCCCTAAACTACCATTTCGAACAGAGTGAATAAAACTATTTATAGCATAGACTGTAGTTCCTTATTCCCTGACTTTACATAAAATTCTGTTCGCCATTTTCTCGTACCTCGGCACTGATATGGACTTAGCAAAAAAATTCCATATTCATGAATATGTCTTATCGTAGCTGGTACAGTAAAAATTTATCATACATAAATGATAGGAAATTTAATAATGTTTAACTTTAGTTATGTAGTATTTATCGCTGGGGGCAATAATAACAAATATTTGAGAATTACATTTTAGGCCCTCCCCTAAACTACCATTTCACTCAGAGTGAATAAAATTATTTATGGCCTAGATTGTAGCGACTTGTTCCCCGACATTATATACCGATTTTCATTAAATTCTCTTCAGCCGTTTTCTCGTGGTGAGCCTGCGTACGTACGTTACTATGGTCTCGACCGGCACGGAAATATCATTTTTTTAAATTCTGAGCAATGTACAGGCAAAACTGTTATCTTATTCATATTGAGATAAATTAAAATTAGTCAAAATTGTCTCCAAATGGCTCCTAAAATCTCTAGAAAAGTCACTAGTCGTTATCATTGAAGTTATGTGACTAAATTACTAATAACGCGACTAGTCTCTAGAATCGACCAAAGAGGATGGAATCGACTAGACTGATGTGAACGAACACGAACATAGCACGCGAGAACGAGAGATTGACAGTCGATATACGCGTCGCGATATACAGGTTTCAATAAACATCGCACATTCGCGCACATTTCTCGCATTAATAAACGTCGATATTTCATTTGAAAGCGGCCAATGGGCGAAGGATTTCCGGCCACTGGCGTAAAAAAGCTGAAATGGCGGGATTTGAAAATAAATGTCTGAAATTCACTAAAAATAAGCTAAAATCGGGAGAAAAGACAGAATAATCGGGAGGCGGGAAAAACTGTCGAAAATCGGGAGTCTCCCGCCTAAATCGGGGAAGTTGGCAGGTATGAAAAAGCCAGCATTAAGTAAGGGCTGTTGATGGGGACGTTAAACCTTGTGCAGGCTTCTCCGCAACTGATTGCGGGTACAAGATGTTGATGGTGATTCATCTGTCGGATGGAGGCATTAAGCCTTGTGCAGGCTCTTTCAGCAGGAGTAGGCTATGTGCCGGCACCAGGTTTTACCCTCTCCCTACTGTAGTATATTACATTCTTAGACAGTTTCGAATAACCAGAGGGTGTGCAAAAAGCCAGCATTAAGTAAGGGCTGTCGATGGGGGTGTTAAACCTTGTACAGACTCCTTCAACAGGAGTAGCCTATGTGCCGGCGCCATGTAAGCTCTTTCGATAGGAGTAGGCTATGTGCTGGCACTGTGTTTTAACCTCTCCGTACAATCATAATATTTTATGTTAGGAACTTACACTAGAAGGAATTACCTACATGATTAAGAAAATGTTCCGTGAGTTACAAGTAGCTTATCAGCATGCAGTGTCCTCGTTCAGGTTAGTACAGCCGGAAGACGAGTGTACAATTTCAGTCAACGCATGCATTCCTTAACCTCGCTCTGACTGACTGCGCCGATACAACTTCAAAGACAGTGTTCTATGCGGTGGAACAAAAAAATGTAACCCGGTGTGAGCACATAGCCTGCTACAAAAGCTTAACACTGTAAATGTTTGGAGCTCCTTTTTTAAAGCTAGATGTGGTTCCTAACGTAACAGGGCCGGGATTAAAAATATGTTTTACAGCCGAGTGCCCCATCCTAACATGAGATTTTAAATAGCAAGAATCCATTTTACGGCCGGTTGCCCTTCCTGACGCTGAAAGGCCAGGATTTAGCCAGTTACCCTTCTCGATGTAACAAGACCAGGATTTATTTTTATACTGCACTTGGCTAGAAATAGCTACACGAAATGATTATATAGAAAGAGAATTGCCGGCTCCTACGGTTTGGTTTAGTGTGCTTGCCTCTCACCCGGCAGTCTTGGGTTCAATTCTCTTGGGATTAAAAATATGTTTTACAGCCGAGTGCCCCCTCCTGACGCAAGAGTTTAAATCGCAAGAATCTGTTTTACAGCCGATTGCCCTTCCTGACGCTGAAAGACCAGGATTTAGCCAGTTACCCTTCCTGATGCAACAAGACTAGGATTTATTTTTAGACTGCACTTGGCTAGAAATAGCCACACGAAATTATTATATAGAAAGAGAATTGCCGGCTCCTACGGTTTGGTTTAGTGTGCTTGCCTCTCACCCGGCAGTCTCGGGTTCGATTCTCTTAGAATGAAGCTGCACCCCAAACACATCATTCAATGTTCGGATCATATGTTGTATCGATGATATTCTTAATCACTTATTTTGTAACATAATCTTCAAGTATTCGATAAAGCTATACCTTAACAGAGCAGGGAAAAGGAGGTTATAACAATCGCTATCTTACACAAGCTGTTCAGAACTGTAGTCTTGTTTTCTTTTAGAACAAAGGTATTAATTGACTTCTTTTTAAATTGTCCGCTACTACGATCAAGAGCGCAGCACGGTGCTCTCAGATGGCGGATGTGGAATTTGCCGCCACCACATGTCAAAGAATAAAGATGCCAACACGATGCTCTCTTGGCAGCTTTTCAAATTGTCCACCACCACAGAGTGCAGCGCGGTGCTCTGTAGATTAAATATGGCGAATGTGGAATTTGTCACCACCACATAGAGTGCGGCACTGCGCTCTCTTGATTAAAGATGGTGGATGACAGCTGACGGAATTGCCTGCAAGAGTGCGGTACGGTGCTCTGTAGTTTAATGATGGCGGATGACAGCTGACGAAATTGCTCGCAAGAGTGCGGCACGGTGCTCTGTAGTTTAAAGATGGCGGATGTCAGCTGACGCAAGAGGGCAGCACGGTGTTCTGTGGTTTAAAGATGGCGGATGACGGCTGACGAAATTGCCCGCATGATAGCATCACGGTGCTCTGTTGATTAAAGATGGCGGATGACAGCTGTCAAAAAAGCACGTGGCTTTGTTTCCAAACAATAGCATAAAGAATTTTTCAAATTGCCGCCACTACATTTCAAAGGTATCTAGCTAAAGTGTGCAGCACTGAGGTTTGCGATGCAACATGGCGGATGACAGCTGTGATGTAAAAATTACCCGCCACCACATTTCAAAGGTAAGTAGCTAAAGAGGGCGGCACTGTGCTCTATGGATTAAAGATGGTGGATGGCAGCTGTCAGAAAAGCACGTGGATTTGTTTATCTCGCGCTAGTGAGGTTAAGTTGGTAGCACTAAGGTTTAGGCCCGCCAAGATGGCAGCACTGCCGATGACAGGTGACGAATTTGCAGCTACTGCGATAAAGAGGGCAGCACGGTGCTCTGTAGTTTAAAGATGGCCGATGACAGCTGTCAAAAAAGCACGTGGCTGTCAAAAAACACTTGGATTTGTTTACAAATTCAAATCTCGCGCTAGTTAGGTTACGTTGGTACTACTGAGGTTTAGGCCTGTCAAGATGGCAGTACTGAGGTTAGCGATGCGTTGTTGTCTGTCAAAAAGCACGTGGCTGTCGAAAAACACGTGGATTTGTTTACCAATTCAAATCTCGCGCTAGTTAGGTTAAGTTGGTACTACTGAGGTTTAGGCCCGTCAAGATAGCAGTACTGAGGTTAGCGATGCGTTGTTGTCTGTCAAAAAGCATGTGGCTTTGTTTACAAATTCAAATTTCCCGCGGGTGGTGGAGGAGACCTCTGGGAGGCCTCTGGCTGTGGTGGTGGTGGTGGTGGTGGAGGAGGCCTCTGGGAGCCGGTGGTAGTAGTGGCCGCCGAATCCCTGTATTATACTACTATCTTCCATCCACATCTGTGGTCTCGTCTACTGAAATCCATATCTTACTGTCCCACATGCCACGTCTTATTATATCCAACATCTCTTCATAACAAGGGGTCAGATAGTCCTTCCTGAGAGTAGATTCGTTGGGAACAGGATGCTTTGTATATTTTTCAACAAACTGTCTGAAGCTTCGGCTGTTAAGTTCCTTGAAAGGAATATTAGACGAAACCATCATCTTGCAGAGATCTTGTGAAAATTGTGAACATTGTGAACTTGATGTTGGGGTTTCAAATAGCAGACGTTGCATATTTTCGAGTGCAGAATATCTAGTTACTCAATTCTTATGTTTTACAGCATTACAGTGTTGTTGCACAGAGAAGCGTTTTTCGGCAGTAACTTTTACCTCACACAATTTACAGAATAATATCACTCCATCCATACCGAATATGTTTTCACTGAATTCGCGAACAAAAGTTTCAGGTGCAGAACTAAGCGATGCACTGGATGTTGTAAAGTGTATTGAACAGGAATTAAATCATGCAAAAGGAACAATAGCATCTAAGGTGTGTACAAAATTAGAAAATGTACTGGAAAAAATAGTGGACTTCTGTACCTGCATGGAATAAGTTACATTCTTTGTGGAAACCCTTCATCTGCAGATTTCCAGAAATTTTCTCCGAGTGATTTAACTCTATTCAAGTAAGCTCCTGTTACATAATGTGATGTCGAAAGAAGTTTTTCTCGCTACAAGTCGATACTCTGCGACAACAGGAGGTGATTGTCATTCAACAATCTTAAGATGCATGTGGTCATAAATTGCAACAATTTTGATAATGAAAACTAGATCAGGTATGAAAGTTTCATTGAAATAAAATATGTTTTGTGTATAAATTAAAACTGATTGAATATTGAACAGTGAAAGTAACTGTAGTGTTCATGTCTTCCACAGAGTCCGTCCTTGCGTAGGAGTATGCAGTGTAACCTTAACGAGTTCATGAAATATTCATCATTTTAGTTGATTTTGGGTTAAAGATTTCAAAGAATTAAAACTTTTTCAACTCTAAATTAATTGATAATAATAATAATAATCATAATAATAATAATAATAATAATAATAATAATAATAATAATAATAATAATAATAATAATAATAATAATGCTATTGGCTTTACGTCCCACTAACTACTTTTACGGTTTTCGGAGACGCCGAGGTGCCGGAATTTAATCCCACAGGAGGTCTTTTACGTGCCAGTAAATCTACCGACACGAGGCTGTCGTATTTGAGCACCTTCAAATACCACCGGACTGAGCCAGGATCGAACCTGCCAAGTTGAGGTCAGAAGGCCAGCGCCTCAAACATCTGAGCCACTCAGCCCGGCTAAATTAATTGGAGCCTGTAACAATCATAATAAAAGTGTTTCTATGTAACGTAGATACTATTCATTAAGTCATATTTTGAATTTTGCTGAACATGAGAAATAATGACAGTCATTCAGTTGACCACCAGGGAAGGCAATTAGTTGATGAATTAATGGATAAAGAAATTACAACAAATGGAATTGAAAAGGCAGTAAGAAAGATGAAGAATGGAAAACTGCTGGAATAGATGAAATTTCAGTGAAGATGATAAAGGCAGCTGGAGCTGTAGGCCTGCAGTGGACATATCGAGTTCTCAGGATTGGCTGGAAGAATAAAGAGGTCCCTGAGGACCCAATTTTCAAGAAAGGCGATAAGAAAGTATTCAAGAACTACAGGGAAATTACTGTGATATCCCATGTTGCTGAGATAATGGAGAGGATACTGGAAAGTGGGATAAGGTTGAGGGTTGAAAATCAGATACAGGAAATTCAGTTTGGTTTCAGAAGTGGAA
Organism: Anabrus simplex; assembly: GCF_040414725.1. NCBI lineage: Eukaryota > Metazoa > Arthropoda > Insecta > Orthoptera > Tettigoniidae > Anabrus > Anabrus simplex. The sequence goes on along the minus strand of NC_090266.1, from coordinate 324,923,429 downwards.
GGTCAACAATAGAGCCCATTTTCATTATGAGACAACTGATGGAAAAGCAATGGGAGTGTGGGAATGATATGGTGATGACTAGGGGGCGGATTTCTATGACGTCATATTTTTTCCCTTAACATTATATCTTACAGTCTGAATTTTCAACACGTTTCCAAGCATGATAATCAAAATTAAACACGTTTTATTCAGCATATAAATGCATATTTAGGCTTTCTTAAGTTTCATGGCATATTTTGAACAAAATATCATTATAACAGCATATTTTGGTAATGTTCATTTGAATTTCGTTTTATAAAAATCAGAATCGAGATTACGAGGTGACAAATTCTCTCAGCTGTTATTTCTGGCTCTCTAGATTGGGGTCACCATCTTACCGTTAGATACCTCCTCAATTAATTATAAACACTGTGCCATACCAATTTTGTCCTTGTGATGCACAAATCTGACGTCGCTTTCATGGAAATGTCTCGAACGTATCAATTTGTAATATTCCCAAACATGACGTATCTTTAGCTTCTCTTTGACAGATGGCATCTCATGCCATCAATATCTGATGAAGCATTTCTCTCATGTGACACTCTTTACCTTCTGCTCTCTGTGAGAGACAACAATGTCTGATGCGAGGAAGGTGGAAACGTTAAGCTACAAAATGATTGCAGTAGATTTTGTGTGGTTTATCAAATGGACTTATTGTCCACCCTACGCAACTCTCTACTCAGAGTCAATGATTTTGATTATACAGAATCTGCTGGTTCTATTCTTCGGGATGTAAGGTATTTATTTTGATTTGTTGTTTGCCATAGTTATGCTGATCTCGTGTACTGAGACCCTATTCTACAGGTTTTAAAATTTTCATTTGCTGTAGGTTTTATTTGCTTCTCCTGTGTGCATTTATTTTTCACACAAATTATTCAATATGTGGGAACGGAAAATAGCTCTGTGTGAATGATGTGTGTTTGCCTGTTGTTCTGAATTGAGACTCTATGCTATGTTTTCTTCGTTGTTATGGCTGGCTGAGCTTGTGTTGGTGTTGATGTTGCGTTAACGCTAGTGCTGTGTAATTTATGTTTGCCCTAGGAGAGGCGATATGAATATGTCATCTAGCATGGATCCTGGATAAAGATAATGATCGTAACTGGATGAGCCTATCTATTATACGGCGATCCTTGGGTTACGACCTGGTAAGTTTTATTCAAGCTCGTGGGCCAGTGATCTTAATTATCATGCAGTACGTTTTTTATATTTTTTTTTAATTCTTTGCTTTACGTCGCACCGACACAGATATGTCTTACGGCGACGAAGGGATAGGAAAGGCCTAGGAAGTGGAAGGAAGCGGCCATGGCCTTAATTAATGTACAGTCCCGTCATTTACCAGGTGTGAAAATGGGAAACCACGGAAAACCATCTTCAGGGCTGCCGACAGCGGGGCTCGAACCCACTATCTCCCGTTTACTGGATACTGGCCGCACTTAAGCGACTGCAGCTATCAAGCTCGGTAGTACGAGTTTTCTCGTAACGTGTCTTGATAGTAATATTCATGTTGTCCTGCACACATTTGGTCTCTACACCACGCGTGAGTTGGCGTGAATTTATTTGTTTGAATATATGTTATTTTTCCGTATCTCACAGGTGTCTATTTAACACCACCCTTATTTTTCTTTCTTGTGTTCTCGGCTTACACGCCAGTTTGATTGTTTATTTTAAAGATTTGCTCTTCGTTTTACCTTTTTCATTGTTGGATACATTTAACGATCTCGCAACTATGGCAACCTCTCATCTTTCATATACTGTCCTCTTTTTTTTTTTATTTTGCCGGGCCAACTTCCCGGTGTTCTTTTGTTTATTGTCTAGTGATGCGGATCCTTAGAGGCAGTGGCGTATGCTGGGATCAAGACATGGGCTACCACTAGGCTGAGGTTACTCCTTTTCGGTCGTTGGTTTAGTGAACATCAAGCCTCCAGTGTTTTTGAGCTGCAGCCAATAGCCACCGGAGTAGCCTGCTGTATTGCCACTTCACAAGCTACTGCCCTGGCCTCCGCCAATGCCAATACTCAACACCTGGTCAGTGGAGATGGTAAGCCTACAATTTAACAAATTAAAGGCCAGCTTTGTGGCTAAATGGTTAGAATGCTTGCCTTTGGTCCAATGGCCTGGATCAATTTTCGGAATCAACCCTCTCAATACTGTTAATTCCCCTGGCTTGGGGGACTTGTGTTTATGACGTCTTCACCTCTCATTTTGTCCTCACCAGGTCACCACCTAGCCTACACAAATGCCAAGCACCATATTATTAGTATTATTTTTATTATTATTACGTAACATTTTGAATTTTACAGCAGTCGTACAGATCATTCAAAGGTTAATTAGCTTCCTCGGGAGATCAGTGGTGGTGTCCGACCCATGATCAGGGGTTCGTTTCCAAACAACTAAAGAGAACACTGAACCTGAAAGATTGCATTACATTTTAGCAGATCTACCAGTAAATAAATAAAAATATATTGCTCCTATCACAGCAGCCCTGCAGTGTCTTACTACAAGGATGTAGAAGTAAACGGGAGTGAAATACCAGCACTCTCTTATCTATGTAATTAAGTCAGAAGTATGAGGTGAGGAAGTATATACGATGAGGAACGCACGGTTGATAATTAGCAGTGGCGATCTGACAGACTGAAGCCTAGAACACCTATCCCCCCAGTCCCCGCACCTAGCCAATACACAGCAGCAAACCACGCGGGTTGAGTCGAGGGGAGAGGGACAAGAGTCTGGGCTGCAATATCAGTCTCCAATGTCTACTTGCTCTAAGAAATACTGAACCCATAATTCTACGATGAAAAAAATATTTTTTTTATTTTTTCTCAATATTTATTTCAAATAATGAGCTACTTTTATTTTTGAGAGCAGCCATGTTGCACTTCCAGAGTTTCGCTGTCGCGTGGGAACGAACTCACCCGCGGTAAGCTTGTGAAATACCGTGACACCTCGGTGGACTTCGAGTACCCCACAATTCTTCAAATTCACGGAATTCTGTGTAATGAGAGATTTCGCAACACAGTAAATACAGAAATAAATAATCTAAATTATTCTCAAAACCTACGTGAAGACAGAACCCCCAGGGTAAAATATAAATGCAGTTAAGCCTAAGTACAAATCAGCGTCAGATCAGTGGACTAGCTCCACGTGCCAAGGTCAATGGATGAAGAAAACCCGCGAAACGCCCGGGCAGAAACAATTTATTTCACCTGTTGCGAGTGCGGTAAAATTATGAGATTAACATCTAAATAAATCACAAGTCTGTCCGGAATTCTGGTACAAGTTTCATGAAAATCGCGAAATTAGCAGATTACGTAATCAAGCTTAGTGGTGTGAGTAGCGTCACTCCTAAGACTACAAAAGAAACCCACCTCTGCACATTTCTCAGTGTCGGTCTGGTTTCTGAAGCAGCGGAAGCTTACGCCCGTCGTCAGCAGAAAATTGTATAAGATTGATCTACAAATAACTTAGTACATGTTAGTGGCTGTGGTCCACATCTTCTGTTAGAAAGGGAAGGTGATAGAAATTTTCTGAACTTTCACCGACAAACTGTGAAAGCATAGGCGTCTGTTAAAGTACATAGCAGATTTTATTGTATCACCTCGTGTGTGTTGGAAAGTGTTAAGGGAGTTGGGAAGCTAGTCAGAGTAGTTCTGATTTGGTTAACTGTTGAACACATGTTGTATTAGGGTGACTGAAAGCCGACTCTGGGGAGAAGGGAGACAGTCGCAGTTGACTGCAGACCGAAGGAGGTTTGCTGTACAAATTATAACGAAGAAAGTGCGTGATTTGTGTTGTCATTTAATAACGTGTGAAAAGGCAGTATTTGTAAGATAGATATGTTTGAGAAGATGATGTTCTTTGTACCCATGTGCGGCTAAGCACGAGGTCAGCTGGCGAAAATGTAGCCAGAATACTGGAGATGACGTCAATGCAGGTGTGTCTATATTTTGTATTATGTTGTAGTTAGACTTTTTTGTTTGTCCCAACCAATTTCTTTTTTAAGACGTGTGTCGGGTTGATAATTGTAATTATCAGGTGAGAAGTGTTATAATTTTGGTCAGCGTGTGAAAATTTTAGTTTTGTAAATGTCACGTCAAGAAACTGTAAAATGCGACATTTAAATCTGGTGTTAATGTTCTATGAGATAGTGTCCAAAGTGAGGAAAATTAGGAAAGCGATAATGGTCAAGTAGTCCTGGCGAATGTCTTAATTTCAAATATCATTTGAATTCAGAAGTTTCTGTCAAAATTAATAATAATAATAATAATAATAATAATAATAATAATAATAATAATAATAATAATAATAATGTCTACCGCGTCTTCCTATGTTAAAAGTGCATTTAACGAATAAGTTCTACAAGGATCGCAGGCATTTAGAAAATTCCAGTGAAATTCGATAGAGTTATGTTTTATCATGGGAAGTAAAATTTTGTGACACCGTGTATGTTGATGATATGGAAAATCGCGGTGTGTTCTTGTATTCTCGAGGTCCGAAAGTTGTAGTAACAGTAAAATAAAGAGGTGTATTTTATAATGGTTATTGTTTTTCACCAGAGGATTGAAATGTGAAAAGGGTCTTCGCAATATAAGAAAAGCGGATTGAGAGCGAAGAATTTATATATGTGGAGATGAGAGTGATAGAAATATTGAAGGTGAAAGGAGCCTGGATTTTAAGTAATACCGCTGGGATAAGGCGAGGAGAATGAGTTTTGAGACAGGCTATGTTTGCCGAGGAAGGATTTGTGAGACAGGCTGTATTGTGACAGGCTGCAGTGTATTCTGCTAACAATCCGAAAATTGAGACGACTACTGTGTGAGGCACCGTAGATTTCTAGTAAGATTCCAAGTGAAAAACGATTCCAGTAAAGATTTAAAATCTTGGTAGTAAAAGTCAAGTGACTAATTACGTAAAGTCAGTATGAATAGTAGGATAATGTGACCTCAAGGATAAAAGAGCATTTAGAATACACGGTTGGTGTTGTTTGACCGTGTAAATTTATTGAATTTCGTTTCACTGGATAGTCATAGATATAAATATTTGAAATTGGCGGTAGGCGATTTGAGGGTTTCCAATACGGTAGTGATGATTATTATTTTTGGACAACATCCGCTAAATGGTAGACGTGTGTTGGGAATTATTATTTTCTTCCCTAACAGTTCATTGCGCATGCTGAGATCTTGTTTGAGTTGGGGGATTGTTCGTCACGTAATATTTATTTTTCGAGTTCACGTTTTGTAACGAGATAGAGACTTACAGCATTTTCCGACTTGCATTCGTTTAATAGCAAGAGACGTTGTTCCGTTGTGTGTTATTAGTCTGACCAGGTTTACAATTGAAATGTCAGAGTTTGTTTGAAATTGTTAGTTCGCCTGATATGCCAGAGGAAGCATAATACGACGCATTTTACGCCCGACAATAGATTTAGGACGTCACATGTTATCCTTGGAGTATACTGATGATGAGACATCCTAGTTCACGCTTGACGAATTAGGAAGGTATCGTGTACATAGAGATTAGTGTTAGGGTGTACAGATTTTAAGTGAGCCCGACGATAGGTCTGGGATGTCAGCTGTACATACTCAAGTCTGAGATTAGATGGGGTTTTTTTTTTTGTTTTTGCGAAGTGACCTGGGCGAAGGTAGCATCTACAGTAAAATATGAAATATGAAGAGGGTTAGATCGGTAATAATGAGGCCAACTTGTGCGCAGCTCCAACAGCTGGAAGGTGCTCCCTGAGATATGGGATCGTTATCGGCGAATGAGGGTTGCCCAACATTGGATATCGACCTGATGGTGATTAAATATTTTACTGTAATTCTCCATGTGTGTTGAGTTTAAATGACTTCCATGTTTTATTTTATTTTATTTTACGGACTTAATTGTTTTGTCGTTCTGACGTCCATTTCGTTTTGATAGTGTGCATGTTTTGTCGTTCTGACGTTCATTTCGTTTTGATAGTGTGCATATTGATACTCAATGTATTAGTGTGAGACTTGAGCTGCGAATGTGGTTTCGATTCGTCAGCCAGTAATACTATTTTTATTTTCAATCTTTGTCGTTCTTTCATTTATATACGTAGTTGAGTTCGATTAAGTGCTAACTTTATTGGTAGTGTGTTGGGACAAACAATAAGTAGATGGATCTGTAATGGTAGTCATTGTTTAAAAAGGAAAGAATTCCTTAAGTTTGTTGTATTCTTCAATGTGGACTGGTAATTTTATTAAGCGTAACATAACCATTTTCTAACCTGAAAATCGGTTTGATAATAATACCTTTCAAGTGATTTACCGCTTTTTAATTAACTTCAGTATTTGGCATTTCTTCTAAATGCGTGATGAAAAAGTGTTTCCTGCATTTCGCAGTTTTGTTCCTTCAGAACGACGTAACGTAAGATCCTCGCGGATCATGTTGTTGTTGGTTCCTTCCGAACAGTTGTTTGGGTGATGCACATTTAGCATCCGGATTATTTTATCACTTAAGGGTGTCATGAAATGACAAATACATGGTGGAATTTTATTTCAATTGTGAATGATGCTGTTAACTCGTAATGAACACCATGCTTTCCCATAATATTCCGCAACCTATCCAAAGCAACTGATAGTCAATTTGGTTCGATTAAGGGTCCATTCGGCGGGTGTTCCGTATACGCAAGGGTGTTCGACTGGTGGATAACCTTAATTGAGAGGAAATCAGGCGATCTACTTGTTGAAAGTCAGATTTTCCACGGATCATGTGGATTAATTCTCAGTTCTCGTTTGGAGTAATAGGTGCCCGGTTTTCAGGTCTTTCCTTTTTCAGTTTTTCAGTTTCGCTGTCCACTAATTTATTACTTTCTCCGAAGCAACTCTTCGATAGTGTGAGAAATAAAGCAACGCTATGCAATGTGACTGCGTTTGGAACATTCAATAATAAAAGATTTATAATTTTTTTTTCAAGGATTTATATTAAAATAACAATGTTGTCGTGCCATTTTGAATTTAATAAAAGTTAGTAAGCACATATTTGCTCCGCATTTCAAGTAGTTAGGCTCTCTTCTGAACCCCATCGTTTGGTTAAGATCGTGACCGAATTTCTTCCCGCAACGACCCATGATTTAAGAGTTCTATATTGCTCTACTGTAGCAGCTGTGGCCAACCAACGATGGAATGGTAAGTTCAAGGGTTCAATACGTGTGACTTTTTTCTCATTTCTTTCAATTTTTGTAAATGGAACAATGGGTCCGATGCTTATATTATAATGTGCTTTAGATTTCCACCGTTCACGTTTGAGGTTTGGGCTTTACCAATAGCCTTGGTAGTCCTTGGTATACGCCACTGCTTAGAAGTGATTGTTGTGAACCGCATCTTTTAAAATAAGATATGGTTTGAACTTGTGTCTGGTATTACTGAATGCTCGTTTGTGTGATTTAAGAAAGTAAATGTTTGCTTTCGTTGTAGGTATCCAACTTCTCTCTTTGGTGAGAGAGATGCTTCGTTCCAAATAATTAATTCCTTCGCCAAGAAAGAGGTATGTTCTAATTCTAGTTGTAATTGTAATTCACAACGTTTCCTTACAATTTTGTTAATATCTACCAAATGGCACTTATTATGGGAAACACAACTGCGTGTTTTACAGCCCTTACGTCTGTGATACACAAGTAATCTCTTTTCAGTGTCCCCTCTTATTTTGTTCACTTTAGGTTTTTATTTGAATTCCTACTAGTGTTAATATATTTATGTTTTTGATCCCATTCTTTTATTTGGGGGTGCGGGTTATCACCTTTCTGCCTTCTATCGTTGACTGATGAGGTACGAGTCCAGCTCCAAGCTGTTTTTAGCCTGTTCTGACCAGTCCATAAGGTAAGTATTTGTGTTAGTAGGTGTGTGTGCGGTGAGGGGCACATCACGTAGGCTGAGAGTACCTAGAACCAGCCCTCATATGCAGGTAAAAGTGCCTGACATGGCCGGGAATCGAACCCCGGGGTCTCCGGGTGAGAGGTAGGCAAGCTAGAATGTGGGGCCGGCTTCAAACATTAATTACATGAGTCAAAAATCTCATTACTTTACATTCAGTTTTACCGGGGAAATTTAGTCTATTTCCCGCAAAATCTCCTTTTAGGTCAGCAAATTTGATCAGCCAAACTCGGCAAAAAATACCTCATAAATAATGCCAAGCAAAACAAAAAGTAGTTTTTAATTCTCTAATCTAATAAAATAAAGCACATCCGATACAAAAGCATCCAAAATGATCGTGAAATGCCGTCTTCTTTTATCTTCCAATGTGATTTGGTCACCAATATACTGTTTGTAGTAAGTCTCTGGAAGTCTTGTACCACCTAAATTAGGCCTAAATTGCCTTTTAAAGGTTTTGTTGAACTCAAGAATATGGTTTGAAACGTAAGTACTGATTCTCGAACGCTCTTGAATGTATTATATTCAATTCTGCCCATCACTTATCACAAGGAAATTGGGGGAGGGGGGGATCATCAAAACTCCAGAAATTTTGGTTTCTTCATGACCTTGAACTCAGCTAGGAAGCACGTTGAGACACTTGCTGCACGAGCCAGTACGAATGGGAAGCGATATAAACATTTGAACGTTATGCTGTGCTTATAAAATGACTGTGGTTTTTGTAAGGACATTTTTACATAAAAATAATAACATAAAATTCCATCTTGTATTAGGACCAAAATAGGTGATAGGAAATTCCAAGATGTCCCATGGCTTTATGTTATGTAAGGTGCAACATCTATTCTGTCTCGAGAACATAATCGTATTCAGTATACTGTATATAGAGATTTGAGGATTTCCCCCCAATCAATACAATTTATAATTACTCTTAGCGATTAATTATATTTTAACCCTTAGCAAACAAACTTTTTTTCTCATGTAGTCCTGTGCTAGTCGTACTTGTTATCTTCAAAAAAGCTGTTTTACAATGAAGTTATAATGAAGATACAAAGTATGACTCACAACATTATGAATTAATTTATCAATCTAGATACATACTATAAACAATAAACATGTAGTTAAACAGACAGTTTGCCCCTTTCCTACTTATATTTCTTCTCCATGTGGTACTTCTTGAAGCAAATTCCAGGGTGAAGTCCAGGTTTCTTCGTGCAGGTGATGCAAAAATCCACTGTTTCTCTTCTTCAACACTTTTTCAGCCTGTTGCTGCACACTGCACAACCTTTGGAATTTCCCTTGATGTTTGAATATATGAAGTGAGGCTTTCCATGAAGCCATTCTTCTTCATTAATGGTTGATGGTCATCATTCTTGTTGACATTTCGGTTATGGACATCACCAACCAACTCTCATACCAGTTCTTTCCTGTATTGCCTTCGCCTCAGTGGCTTTTGCTGCTGTGATTTCCTCTCCACGTTGAATAATAATAAGCTGTTCACCATACAGACATCCAGCAACCAGAAGAAAAGTTTACGCCACCGTTTGTAAGATTTCCTCCCAAAATTATATGTTGATGTATAATGGTTAGATATGTCCACTCCTCCCATATGGTCAGTGTAATCACAAATTATTACAGACTTCAGAATAGGTTCAAAATCTTTCCTACTTTTAGACGTGCTGCATGCTGATGCTGTGCCATGTACTCAACACTGACACAATCCTTTTGTCCTTCCATGAAAGAGCAACCATTTTATCCTCCTTCCTAAATGCCAAAACATCATGCTTCTTCATCTTCTTCAAAGCTGTTGATTTCATTTGAGTTGGCAATCCTTTTCTGTTTGTATTCACTGTTCCCATTATGAGAAAACCTAATTTCAGCAGTTCCTCTGCCAGATCACAACTGGTATAGAATCTATCAATGTATATGTGGAAGTCAATAGTACCACAGATATTCTGAAGCATTAGTACATTTGTTGTGGGAGCACCCTAGTATGGAATGAATAAGCACACAAATGCTGTCTTTGAATCTGCTGCTGCAAATACGTGCAGTCCCCACTTAGTCGGTGTCCTTTGAAGGCCACCGTACTTTCATCTATATAAATATTACACCCTGGAGCATAATACTCTTTAAATTTCCCTTCCAAATAGTCCACTACATTATGCATTTTGTCGCTCCCTGGTTCTAGTAGCAGCAGGACTAGGAGGGCACACGTGAAACATCCAAAAAAATAGTTAGAAAATGGTCTCTGGAAAAAAACATCTTTGAAAAATGAGCATTTGTCAACCCAATCTTCAGCAAAATAATCATTTATATCTGGTTTAGGATTCATACCCACATTGAGTACAACACCGAGAAAAGTCCTCATTTCTGCGATTGTCACATCAGTCCAATTACCCCAGATGCCCCTCTCCCTCAATGGTGTATTCATTTTTATTTTTTCTCTTGCATAGCGGTTAGTCACATGAACAATTTGTGGTATCAATTCTTTCGTACAAAACAGTTTTTTACCTGCGGTGTGTGGTTTCTTTACAATATTTGGATCAGCTCGGCGATAAACTCTCCAACCACCGTCTGGTTCAATACTATTTGTATCGCTTGCATTCTCACTTTCAACTACTTCCATTTCACTCAAATTATCATCACTCTCATCACACTCAGAAACATTGTATTCACTAACCATAACTAATAATTCGTCTTAGCTGCTGTCGATTTCATTTAAAAGTCGAGCTACATCAGACAAAGTAGCACTATATATCTTTGAAAAAGATAGTTGAAACTCTATGGATTGAAACGCTATCGTGACATTCAAATAAAATAATTGCAAGACCTTGGACAATCCTCAAGAACACGAAGCAACATCAGTATAGATTCTCAAATTTTGACACCCCTGAAAATGGTTATTTACAACATAACACACCATCGTATCATTTCTGTCGCACCTATAATGAATCTCAAGTTCTCTACCAAACGATTCTCTTCTTAAGTAACGAAATCTATTTCCAAACATTTATTGACGATGATCTTTGTGGTTTACAGAGGCCTAACATCTAAGGTCATCGGCCCCGACAAACATTTATTATAAATGACAAAATCTCAGTTATAATTTCTTTCTGACAAATGAGCTGGCTCTCCTGCCGAAAACAGAGAAATAAGACACAAGCCCTCCATGGAAAGGAGATGAAGATATATTCTGGTTCCTAGACCTTACAAAAGTTGACTACATAAGCAATGAGAACGTCAGAAAGCAAATGGGATTTGGATCTATTAGAGAGAAAATATACGAAGCAGATCTTAGGTGGTAAACCATTTTTGTAAGAAGTGATGAAAATATGATGACAGATATGGCCCTCTCACAGCCTAAGAGGAAATAGGCTCTGTGTTTGTCAGGTGGATCAAGCGCTTCAAACAAGCAAGATATGGTAATTGTAGGCAATACCACTCATGCCTGCTGAAAAGGAAAAGATAGAGGAAGGCATGCACCCACAACAGACCCACCTGCATCACGGAATAAATGTGCAGAGAGAGAGAGATATTATGTGCCCATAATAATGTTGAATATCTCACTTCTGAGCACAATTTCAATTTTATTAACAATTATACTCCTGCCCTGAATTATTTTAAGAAAGAAAATTACTTTCTTCTCCTCAGCTAGAGCCAGTCCAATGTAAGGTGATATGGCCTATGTCAAGAAACTTTGAGAGTATAGTGCATGTGTGTAAATGTATGGATTCAGTGTAAAAGGCAATACCTTTTACCTTAACAGAAAACTCTACAACTTACTCATTACTGATACTTAATGAAGAATGCAATGTAATTACTATTGTACACCTGCCTAGAACCAGACACTCTGAACTATTTGTAGCCTGCTTCTTATGCAGATGCCCCAGGTTCTATTTCCTGCCAAGTCAGGGATTCTTGGCTGAATCTGACGGTAGGCTCGACGTCCACTCAGCATGCAAGAACAATTGAGGAGCTATCTGACGATGCGATACTGGCCCCTGCCTAAAATGCCACGGATAACAGCAGATAGGATTCATCACATTGACCACCCGTCACATCGTAATCTGCAGGCCTTCAAGGCTGAGTGATGGTCGCTTGGTAGAGCAAGAACCATCATGGCTGTAGTGCCACAGGATTTTTTTTTTTTTTTATGCTTATGCTGAACACATGGGACAAATTGATAGGACACAAGTTTATACCTGAAAAAAAAAAAAAAATAGCTTATTAAAAATAGAATGACATAGAACATTGTCAGATTCATTCAAATCACTTATTTGCATGGATATATATGTACAAGACTGTTTATAGAACAGAACATGTCAATCTATACTTAATAAACATTTTTAGGTGCGAACTAGTGTTTTATAAATTTGTATCCCATGTTCAAAAGGCTGAAAAACTTAAAGGTTAATTTAACATTGATTATGGCTGAAAGTTGTATTCAATCTGATCAATACCGAGCTCGATAGCTGCAGTCGCTTAAGTGCCGTCAGTATCCAGTAATCGGGAGATAGAGGGTTCGAGCCCCACTGTCGGCAGCCCTGAAGATGGTTTTCCGTGGTTTCCCATTTTCACGCCAGGCAAATGCCGGGGTTGTACCTAAATTAAGGCCACGGCCGCTTCCTTCCACTTCCTAGGCCTTTCCTATCCCATCGTCGCCATAAGACCTATCTGTGTCAGTGCGACGTAAAGCAAATAGCAAAAAAAAAAAAAAAAAAATCTGATCAATATATCTGAAGCATTTATTGAGCAGAGCTGTTCATTTCAGTTGTCTCTTTTTTCTAGAAAAGCTTAATTTTCAATCCCTCATTTGTCACATTCTTTATGTTGGCAATAAAAACTGAAATACACTAGAAGCTGGCCATCAAGATGATAATGAAATTTGTGATGTGAAAGAACTTAAGCCTTTAGCACCATCCATGGTCATCTTATCACACCATACAGCAAGTTGTGAAACCATCTAGTAATCCACAAATCTATGATCACTGTTCTGTCTGATAGCATGTACCAATTATCATGACACAAGTGCAAGCTTTATTGTGGAAAATGATTTGTTAAAATTGCAGGGCATTTTAAAGATTGGCATTATTTCAAGAGCCAGAGAAACAGCATTGGGCCTCAAGTAAGTGGCTATAGATTCAGGATGAGTCAGAAATATGGCTAAACATTTCATGTAAATGTAGTATATTACTGTATTTATTTTATTTGGCACAGCTCAGGCTATGAAGCCTGCTGTTATGCCAAACCATCTGATATATGCTACAGTGTACAAAAAAAAATATATACAGTATATATTCTCTATGTTATATATAATTAATTCTGAAATTAAATTTAAACAAATTAACAAATTAAACCAATTAAACTTAAACAAATGAAAAAAAATGGTCTGATAGCTACTACAAGGAAACCTTACTTTTTTAATATACTAACTTCTTAAATCTAAGTACCATTTACAAGGCATTATCTATCTATATATCTATCTATCTATCTACAACATCTCTTTTTAACCCCAGAACTGGCAACTGTCAAATATTTGACACTTTGGTCCCTGCTGAAGTGGCATTGTTGAATATTTGACATGTTCGTATTTCTTCTCATAATTTCCTCATTTCTTCAACAGATGTCATGACAGTCTACTTCTTGCCATTCTCGATCTCCATAGCAGCCGTTAGTTCAGTTTTATTCATATTTACAACCTCTTTGGGCGCAATTTCACAGAAATAATTGAGTGCAGTTTTCTGCCATCTGTTTGAGCAGCACTCCTGTAGTGTTTGTAAACAAACCTTCACTGGTTCTGCTTTGTTATTCTATTTCGTAGTTTTCTGCTCAGTGCACGTTATTTATTTCTGTGTATATATTATTATTTGATTGATTATATGCATTTTTAGTACAGTGTGTATCTAAATATAGCATCTTCACTTCATTACGGAAACATTAGAAATGAAGTGGTGCGAAATTTATTGGAAGATGAAAGTGACAGATCTGACTTTGAGGTTAATGAGAATGAACTGACAGATTCAGATTTCGAATGTTTATCAGCTATTTTTTTTGCATCAAATATCGGAAAGTGAAAGTGATTACGAACTTCTCATAATGCAACCTACCATAACAACGTAGTCTGCGGTCAAGCCTTCAAATTATTGCATGCAAATACATTTTCCGTAACATTTTCAAGAATATACCTCTCAGAGCGATGAAACGTTTGCTAGTCCATTACAAATACATTATTGACAATCTGTGTATGGTATATCAGTTTGTATGTGACATGTTCCAATTTTGTGTACGTATGATTGAAAGTTTCATTATTATTATTTTGAAAATGACTTACATTTTTCTAATCAAAACATCTATACCTTTCCGTGTCACCACAACAATCCTCAGTGTATTATATCTTTACAAAGATATATAAAATTTGGTAGATTTATTTTGTATCTTGGAACTTCATTTGTGCATTTCAGATAAGTGATAAGTGCCTTAACTTACGTCATTAGCCAAGATGGCAATGAACATGCAGCAGTAAGTTACAGTTGCAAAGTACGCAACTGTGTACCAAAATGATCATGATGCCTCAAGACTGGCAGGAAGCGACTTGAATGCAGCATTACCGGTGTTGAATGTGGGAAAGTGAAAAAACAACTGCTTACAAGAGGAAATAACTGTAAAAATCCAAAGAAAATCAGCCTGATTTGTTCTGGGTGATTTCCTACAAAAGAGTAGCATTACAAAAATGTTGCAAAGTTTGGGCTGGGAAGAACTGGGAGAAAGGAAACGAGCTGCTCGACTAAGTGGCATGTGATATAGATGTTGATTCCCATAGGGAATCCGAAATATTTGCTCCTAATGAGTAAATTTATAATACCAATATAAATGGTCCGTTATTGGACATTATAAATTTTCCACCTAACTCATTCCTGGTTCCCAGCATTTCGCCGTTAATGGACCATTTATATTGGTATTATAAATTTACTCATTGGAACAAATATGTCAGATTCCCTATGGGAATCAACTATATCATCTGATGGCCAAGCAGGCGTCAATTTTTGGTAATGAGACAAAGTTTCTCATAGTGCATTGGCACTGCCGGTGGCTCCAATTAGCGTACGCAGTGGCCTCCACGGTATGCACTAGCCATGCATCTTGGTAGGTGTGTTAGGTACCATCTGATGAGCCCAGCCTAGCACACGGGGGCGAAACGCTGGCAATCAGTAATGCTATTGGCTTTACGTCGCACTGACACAGATAGGTCTTATGGTGATGATGGGACAGGAAAGGGCTAGGACTGGGAAGGAAGCGGCCGCGGCCTTAATTAAGGTACAGCCCCAGCATTTGCCCGGTGTAAAAATGGAAACCACGGAAAACATCTTCAGGGCTGCCGACAGTGGGATTTGAACCCACTATCTCCCGAATACTGGATACTGGCCACACTTAAGTGACTGAAGCTCTCGAGCTCGGTGGCAACCAGGAATGAGTTAGCTGGAAAATTTATAATGTCCAATAACGGACCATTTATATTGGTATTATAAGTGGTATGTTCCGAGCTGTCAGAGCAGAAATGGCGTGGAATGACATTAATAGACGAATATGCTGCATTACCGCTGTTGAATGTGGAAAAGTGGGAAAAACAACTGCTTACAACAGGAAAGAACTGGAAAAAATCCAAAGAAAAGCAGCTCGATTTGTTCTGGGTGATTTTCGACAAAAGAGTAGTGTTACAAAAATGTTGCAAAGTTTGGGCTGGGAACAACTCGGAGAAAGAAGACGAGCTGCTGGACTAAGTGGTATGTTCTGAGCTGTCAGAGGAAAAATGGCGTGGAATGACATTAGTAGATGAAGAAGTTTTGTTACGATCTCCGCTACCGCTACGTATACATCCTACCTTCGCATGCTGGTTTTGGCCGATCACGCCGCCACTGCTTCATTCACTCTTCTGCTATGCTCACCTGTCACCTGCCTACTCTGTTCATCACGTGATCTTGACGTCATCTTCTTCTCCACGCACCGCCTCCTCTACCTGTGTGTGTGCTTGCGCTGACCTCTATTGGACACGTGATTATGACGTTTCTGGAATATGCTGGTTTTCAACTTCTCTATTCTTCTCGATGTTTCTGTACGATTATATAATCTCGCTCCACCACTCAAAATATTGAGTCTGGCTTCGTTACGGAGTGGTGGAAGCAGCCATACTACTGCTACGTTCGATATTGTCATTTACCATAATGTTATTTGGACATTAAATTCTTCATTGGGCCATCTGCCCCACTTGAACTTTACTTTGGCCAGCTTATTACGGCATCAAATATATATGCAAGACATTATTTTGACTAAAACCTTTCAAACACGAACTGTACTACGGACAATGGAATTTTGAAATCACAATATCTATTTCCTTGGACCATCGTTACCTTTTGGTATAATGTTTATTTAACACATTCTGCAGCGTAACTTCACCTGGCAAAGAGAATCCCTTTCCCCGTTCAATCCCTACTTCATTTTTTATCCTTTTTCCTTCTTTTCACTTTTTCTTTCAGGTTGCTTACTCTATATCGACTTATATTATTCTTCATTGTACCCTTTATACTTATTCATACGGTTTTGATGTTTTATATTGTAAATGTGGCACATTTTCCTTGTCTTTCAAGGTTTCCTCTATATATTTCAGTCTAGCAAACTCTTGTCTGCGATTTACTAAACTTGTTGAAAAATGTTTACTATTTTTATTATCTGTTAAATACATATCCTGTTTGCTTTGTTAAATTCGAGATTTTCTTGTTCCTGTCACCTTCTTTTGGTCCTATTCCTTCTCACTGCGCAAATTCTGCTGTAAATTATTATTCTTATTATTATGATTATTATATCCTGCTGCTTCTTCTACCACGTATATGTTTGAGCTATCAACTAATCTCATCGAAATAATTTACGAAAAGGCTAGGAAAACAATGGATAGGGAATCTGCCACCTGGGCGACTGCCCTAAATGCAGATCAGTATTGATTGATTGATTGATTGATTGATTGATTGATTGATTGATTGATTGATTGATTGAAATATCCAGAAAGGAAAACCTCCAGAAAGCCTTGCAACAGCGCCAATGAAGTAACATCAGTAAGGATAGTGGAAGTATTTGTTAATAGCCAACAGAAATCAGCCCACCAAGGTGCACATGAGCTTAGCATCAGTAGTTTGAGAAAAATTTGTGTCCACAAACTTAAGGAGGATGACACTGACAAGCGATCTGAACTGTGTGAATTTGTATGAAGAGAATGTGAAACTGATGAATCTTGGTTTCACAAATCGCACATCACCTAGTCATAATACTGTCATAACATGATGTGATTAAATGTGATCAAATGTGCAGCCATATTTCTGACTCACTTTAGAAATCACTCGGTGAAATTTCGAGCACCTACTTCAAGTTGTAAGGCTATCATGTTAAAATAATAATTTTTGTAAGAAGTATGTAATGCTGAAGTATTGCATAATCATATGATCAAACACAGCATGACTGTTTAAAAAATAATTCATTAGTTGAGTTTTTGTCATTATGGATATTTTCAAATGTGCTCTTCATAGATATAAATACTGCACTTATTCTGCAGGGTTTCATGAATTAAATTTTGAACACACAGCCAATTGTAGAAACTTTTTTCTTCCACAAATTGTAAGCAAGAATGATTTTATTTTTTGTCAAAAAAGTTTTATTTCATTTGTGAAATACTATATATTGTAATGTTGCCTCTGACAAGTATATCTCTCTTCAGGAGGCTCTTGATATATTTGAATAAGATGATATAGTTGATGATGTACAGAGTGTCTTCGAAGAACCTCCAGAAATAAATACCTACTCATTCTGACGATTCAGATGAGGAAGAAGGTGGGGGACTTGCTAACAGTCTTACTGGCTGCAAACTTTCCAGCAATGCCAAGACTGCTGTTAGTACTACAGAGAGCCAACGTTCAGGGCATGAAGAGGATATTCCAAGGCCTCCAGTTGAGCCTGCAGAAACAAAAATTGAAGGAAAGGAAATACCATATTTCTAGGTCATATGCTGACATCCAGAATAATCATAGATTATTTCCTGAAACCAATTTTCAACCCTGCGGGGAATGTCTCCTGTCCGCAATGTTGAGAAGATTTGCAATGCAGAAGTGTTGCAATTCTCAGCAATTGAGTCTAGGAAATTTGTACAATTCAAGAAAGTTTCAAGACCCAAAATTTTCTGTAGATCAACTGAAAGTTTTTATAGCTGTGCAATTATTGTCAGTTTACAGCACTGCTTCTTTAAAGAGGTCATGCTGAGAAGCACCAGGTGATGTTCATAATGAGTTCATTGTTAACACCATTACATGATATCACCTATTAGAGATGTGCAGACAAAATGAACTATTTGCTATGTGTAATTTATGTCACACTATCACGGATGGCTGTTATGGTGACGATGGGATAGGAAGGAGCTAGGACTGTAAAGGTGAAAAGGGTGTGAAAATGGGAAATCACAGAAAACAATTTTTCAGTGCTGCCGATAGTGGGGATCAAACCAACCATCTTCCGAATGCAAGCTGACAGCTACGTGACTCAGACTGCATTGCCACTCACTCAGTGACAACACCAGCCCTAGCAATGATGACAAGATGTGGAAACAGCACCCATATACGGATCTCTTCGCAAATCGTTTCCTTGTACATTTCTGGGTAGTACAAAACCTACATTTCGATGAGTGCATGGGTGAATACTATGGACAACATGGTTATAAACAATTTATCTGTGGAAGGCCAATATGTTTTGGCTAAAAGATCTGCTGCCTCAATGTTCCTTGTCGTTACCTGATATAGCTTTATATCTACCAAGATAAAAATTCAAATGGGATCGTCCAATATGAAGACACCATTGGGAAATATGCAGCTCCAATGGTATCCTTGTCTACCTCCTGGCAGGTTTATGGTATATATAAGGTAACAATAGATTATACACTTAACAATAATTATAATTTTTTTTTAAATTATCAATACTTACCGACTCTTTAAACTGCCCTGTGACAAAATTCAGGTATCTCCTCATTGGAAACTGAGGTCCCACTAAGAAACTTGCAGGGAAATAAGTGTGTCCAGCAACTTCCAAAAGTGTTGGAATTCTATCCAAAGCAGTTTTCTTCTGCTCCACTGAGAGCTGCTCCTTTAACACACATCACCAGGTTTAAACAGGTTTCCTATGAAAACTGCATTACTACCACAGAAATATTTCAAGTTACCATGATGCATAATTTTGCAAGGTAATGACTGCTATTACAACATGCAAAGTAAATAATCCCAATGAAAATGTAAATACATAAATACGAGAACATTATTATAATTAACATTAGTAAGAAATGAATTTAATTAATGAAAGCACATAAGCCAGAGAAAGTGATGATAAACCACATAGCCAGATGAGTCAACATCACAAATTCAATGCTAAATGATAATGAAGGATGGGTGCTGGTGAGGTCCTTTTCAATCCCTAAGAAAAGTACTGAAAAGTGAAACAGGTCCCATAACATACAATGAGCAGTAGTTGTTGTTGAACATTCATTCTAGAAGGGAAAAACAACAGTATGTATGTTTATGAATGGATTACGCTTCATTTCGGTGTGCAAAGTTGTGGCTATATATAGCTTACAACGGGATATTCTGCAGGTAGTTATTTTTATGAACGCACTGAGCTAACACTTTCTACTTGAGATAAGTTACATGATGATTTTTCGTCAATGCTCTTTCGCTCATTTTTTACGTTTGAATTTTTCTACTCAACTGTAAATGTATTTTTCATTGCGGAATTTGGCATCGAGCTGTTTTGGTTTCCCAAATAAACAAATAAATATATTATAGCATATACATACTGTACATATGGAAGTGTTGCCACGCTGTGCTGCTGGTGAAAAACACACGTAACATACGTAATGCTGAGCACTTCAATACTACGATAGGTCTGCTTCAAACTTACAAGCGATTGTGTAGCTGAATCCCACTGGAGACAAATACATTGAATGGCAGTTTTGTGTAACTGATGAGCATCTGAGTAATCAATAGAACACCAGAGCAAGAACAGCACTGTAGGTTTGGATGGTACTAGTAGGCTGACAGTGACCTGGGACATCCTTCTAAAGTTGAGTGGTTGAGTATAAGAGAAGTCTGCCCTTAACCCCTCAGCATCGCAACCATTTAAAGAGCTTCCTACCCCATGGCCGGATGAGATTTCAACTACGCACGAATGAAATACATCGATTCACTCAAAGCGTTACTACAAGTATAAGAGTAGCCCAATATTCACGAAATTTGGAATTCCTTATGAAAGAACGATGTACAAGCAGATAATTACATAATTGTTTCACATTTCCTTAGTAATTTAGTTTCATGTGATGGAGTTTGAAGCACTCTTCGAGACAGAGACCTGTCACACTCCTGGCAGCAGTACTCCGACATCTTCTTTTCACCGTGTTTTGAACACACAATACAGCGTCTCTGAGGTTTAGATTTCTCACTCTTGGGTGCTAATTTCCTGATAAAATGTCTTTCCTGCAACCTTGGAACTGTATTATCTAATGCGCGCCGGCCTTGATTATTTCATTCCCCGCCCGAGCGAGCGTATTTTGTAAACAAACCTTCCATTAGCTGAACCCGATAAGATGTCTGCTCAATGTTTGTCCCTGTGAACTGTCTGAATATTACTAGAGAATTTAGGAATCCAAATTCACTGTTGAAAACTTCCCTTTGACCTGTATAATTATCTATATTCTCCTACACAAAATTTCCAAGTACTGGTTTCTCCTCGTCACTCTCATCATTTATCGCTGCATCCGCCACAGCCACATCATCTATTTCATTATCACTGCTGCTAATACTGCCACTGCTACTTCCGACTAAACTTTCATCTGAATTATACAATATTTCAAGCACGTTTCTGTCAGTCAAACCACGGCTAAGCGCGGCGCGTCACACGGACTGATGAAGCAGCAGCAGGACGAAACTGAATGAGGGGAATAACAAACAAACTCGATACATATTTCAGATGAAAGGTAGAGACATCGTCTTTCAAACGAGATATATACCATGAACAACTGGTTCTCGTATCGTATGACAGAAAGCAGCACTAACTGACGCCTACACAGAGCGCTCGTGGAGAGTTACGAAAATATTACAAGCTGAGAAATAAAAATAAAAATAATAAATAAACCGCACTCCTAATGTAAAATTAAAGCAAAGAACATCACGTGAAAAGACAAACTTCTCAGATCATAATTTCTTTATTTTATTCTGTGGGAAAGAATGAAGCAAGCAGAATTTTAAAAAAGCAGAGATTAGTGCTCAGACTTACTTGACAAATATTTATCCTTGCAAAAACAACTACTTTTTTTTTTTTTTTTGCTAGGGGCTTTAAGTCGCTCCGACACAGATAGGTCTTATAGCAATGATGGGATAGGAAAGGCCTAGGGGTTGGAAGGAAGCGGCCGTGGCCTTAATTAAGGTACAGCCCCAGCATTTGCCTGGTGTGAAAATGGGAAACCACGGAAAACCATCTTCAGGGCTGCCGATAGTGGGATTCGAACCTACTATCTCCCGGATGCACGCTCACAGCCACGCGCCTCAACACGCACGGCCAACTCGCCCGGAAACTACATTTTTAACGATTGCCAATTCTTATTTACAACACAGATAAACCCGAAAATGTCTTCTTGAAAACGAAACAATTTGCATATCCATAACTCCAAACTCTTTGCGCTATAGCCATAAATGCAAAACCATGTATGAGTCTATACCACGTATAGAGGTCAGCAGCTACGGAAGAAAAGCGCTGAGGGGTTAATGATAGTAAGTTTACATAAATAAAACACATGTTTCAATATTTCAAAGGTGGTAGAGGACACCAGTGTAACAGCATTAATGTACACAGATGATCAATCATCACTGATCTACATTTAGGGCTGTTGCCAGGTGGCAGATTCCATATCAATTCTTTACCCAGTCTTTCCTTAAATGATGTACACTACAGGATGTTTAAGAACATCATGTATGGTAGCTGTAGGAAGAGAACATATGTGGCATGTGGTAGGTGTGTAACGAATTCTTACACAGTTAAAGACCTGAAGAGCAAGTATTCTGGGGTCTCATGTGTGTCCAAAATGTTATAGAGAAGCAGAACTCTTTTTGGAGCAGAAAAGGTTCCAGTACTCACCACGTAGGTACTATTACAGCAACATCCACACATCTAACATACATTCCGATATACCGTCAGCGTCACCAGCCACTCCCTTCTCTCACACAAGCCATATTTTGCTAAGGGGTCAACATTCTGTGCAGTCATTATCAGAATCTATATCCTTATTACCCTGTGGATCTTTAGCCTTGGTTTCGTGATCTTCCCATGTGTATTTTCGGTGCTAGTTTTTGTTGTACACGATCACAAATAATTTCTACTTCTTCAGCCTATTTTGCTTACTGATATGTAGTAACTACTTATTTTACACATTATGAAGAATAATTACCCTGATTTATCTTACAGTAGATTAATTAAAAACTCACAGGAACACCTGAACGTTGCAGAGCAGATATAGAACTGATAGTCTAAATTGGAAACAATAAGAAAGTGAACACAGCTTCTTGTTTCTGGCTGCGTTACCAACCAATGTAGCCTATGAAACATGAAAGCATTGAACCAACTTGTGAGAATCAAAACTGAAAATTCAATTCATGGACACAGTAGCATCTGCTGGAATATTTATAACACATTTCTCTGTCAATAAATCTCAGGGCCTTTTTTAAAGAAACTTGGGGAAAAGAAGGTGCTGCATCTTCGTATCATTGCGTACCAGCAGACAAAAAATGCAGTATGTAAGCATATAAAAAGAATACGAAAACACACTATGAGATAGTGCACGAGTGGGGATTACTGTAGGCTAGTAGTGCCCAACATTTCCAGATGGTGCCCCCTAGGTAAGCTTTGCAAATCCCATACACCCTACCCCTATACCGTTATTACAAACATTTCTTTTCCAGAAATTCTTGCATTTGAGAATAATATAGAATAAGTGAGAGAATTTCAAAATTCATAATAACAACAGTAACTAAAAACTTGGATGTGATGGTGAAACAAGAATGTACATTGAAATATATATAAATAATCATATGTCAAGAAAGTGTCAATATCAAGCTGCAGCCTTAAATTCAAAGTGTTGACCTGAAGAGTAGTTAAAATAAACTTCTTTTTTTAAAGCAATTTATCTCTAAGAATTGAACTTATGCTTCAGTACACAGACACTCAAAGTACTGGAAGGGACATGTTGGGTGAAATGGATACACGGAGGATATCAAAACAAAATCTTCAATATGTGACTACTGGGAAAAGGGCTATAGGACATATGATGAAAATATGGACTCAGACTGTAATGGACCACATGTCTGTTACTTGGAGGAAGAGGAGGATGATGAATTCAAATGCACAGGAACAATTAATTTCACCCTTAGAAGCCATTTACAGAAAAATCCTTATTCACAAGTATTACAGTTTTATGTATATTAGTTTTGTTATTGATCAGGTCAAATGTTTTTCTTTTCTTCTGAGTAAGTTGTATGTGTCCCCCTTTGTAAATGCCTCACATCCCCCACTCCCCCAAGGATGCACCCCAGTTTGCGAACAAATATATAAAGGAATTCAAAGCAAAATTTAAGCCAATAACACCAAAATTTGAAACTCGTGAAGTGGATATATAAGTGAATGAAATTATACCAAATTCAAAATATGAAACTAGTGAAACATGCATAACTCTGAATCTAAAAAAAAAAAAAAAAAAATTAAGGTCCATTTCAGCTGTACTGTGTATAAATCAAGGAGAAATCTTAGAAATATAACAATACAAGCGCGAAGTCAAGCATTTGTTCAGTCGAATATTCCAATATCACATGGAGCACTGTGCTATCATTCCCGTTCAATGGATGACTTGATGACCAATGATGTAACGAAGAATTTACAAATATACTCTGATCCTTCAACCATGTCTAAAACAGAACTGGAAAGCATCATACAGAAATTACGGAACATAGCCCATAGCAAAAACCATGATTTCGATAATGACACAGCCTTATCAGATAATGAAAGGGTAAAAGTAAACTTGTGTCCTCATTCTGAGGTGGTGCAGCACTTTTTGGGCACATCCTTAATGTAGATGAGCTGCATGTACCCTTTCAACAACATACCAGCCTTCCTGCCATTCTTAAGTCTCTGGCAATTCTGGAAATCGAACCCGGACCCCCGCAGACGGCAGCTAATAACACTAACCGTTACACTACGGAAGTAGACAAGTAATGAGTAAAACCAGCTAACAGATGTTCCCAAGAACAATTTTGACACCCTTGTGAAATCTATCCAACCTAATGTTTCATCTCTTTTGATGCATACATACAGAAAATGACAAGTCCTACACTGGTGAAACTTTGAATTGGGCTTTCGTATTCAATACTACCAATTCTTTTCAACTTGGAAAATGCATTCATATGGCTACTAAATCACTGATGTCAGAATCCGTGCCATTATATTTGGGTTATAAGTCAGAACAAGTTTGTAGTAAAACACACAAGACCTGCTGCCAAAATAGATTTTGCTAATGACAGAGACAATTTGGCTGTAGTCACATACAATGGAACTCATGTGTATCTCTTCAGTGAAAAACATATAGTATGCATAAACACAGACCTAATGTAAAACCTATGATTCTCATAAGCACGGGGAGGGGGGGGGGGTACATATTTTAAGTTTTGGGGCCATAAAATACAGATGGAAAGAATAATTATGTATCCATACTGAATTCCGCTATGGCATCTGCTTCTTTGTCCTTATGATAATGGCTTACTACTGAAGATGTTCTAATAGTTGATCACAATTTATGAGACAGTCTAGAACTACTTCATGAACTGGCACTGATAGCAAGACGACCACATTTTTTACAAAACAAAAAACAATATTATAATGTTTTATTGTGAACCAATCACATGTCATAAGGGTACTAGTTTCGGCACCTGTAATGTGGCATCATCAGCCCTAGATGCAAATTGAGCAATTATATACACATATTTAAAACAACCTAAAACACATTTTAAAATACGTAACTAGCATCTATGATAGTATATGAAATGAGTTAAAATTATGGTAGAATTTGAAATGCTGCAGTATAAAATTCTTATAGCAACCCCATCGTAAATTTTATGTAATATTGTGTAGTCCAGCCTGTGTATTTCCAGGTTAAGTGAAATCTGCAATATTTATTTTGTCATCAATGCAAAAACATACCCTGGTGCAGATTGTGGCACAGATCACCAACTACTGTTCCAGTTGAAACTCAGAGGTATGCGCTGTGTACCTTGTAAAATGCAAAAGGTGGAAGGTGAAAACTTAAGGAGTTTTGATGTGGAAATCCAGAATGTTCTTTTGAACACTAGAACGGAGCACAGTACCAATGAAGGGTCCACATGGGAAGACCTCAAACAAAATATAGTGACCATTGCAATGAAACATTCTTCTCCAATACAGAGTTGTCGCAAGTGTTGGATCAGTGATCATACGTGGCAGCTCATAGAACAACGGAAACAACGGAAAGAAATGCACATTCAAGACAGATACTGTGAGCTGTGTCGTGAAATTCAATGTAATTGCCGCTTAGACAAACATAAGTATCTGTCAGGAATCTGTGAAGAAAATGAAGCTCATGGCGATCACAATGAGACACGATATATACTGTAAAGTAAAACAGCTGTCAAATAAATACAAACCTCGTGTATGGTCCATAGAAGATTCTAATGGTCATAGGATACACGATTTTGAAATTGTATTGAACAGATGGAAACAGTACTCTGAGGAGTTGCATAAAGAAAGACAGTACAGCTGATGATTGAATGGCGAGATTTTGAACAAGAACCAGACATCTTACTTCAGGAAACAAAAAGGGCAATCACATCGTTGCGACAGCACAAAGCACCGGGTTCTGACAACATAACAGTTGAACTACTGAAAGAGACGAGCAATACTGGTGCTCAAATTATCACAGACATTTGCAATAAAATATGGAGAAATGGTAAATGGCCAGCTGACTGGGTTACATTCATCTTCATCCCCTTACATAAAAAGGGCTCAACAATGAAATGTGATAACTATAGGACTTTATCGTTAATTTCACATGCTAGCAAGATCATGTTGTAAATCTTGAAAGACAGACTCCAAAATTATATTAGTTCACAGATTCCCCCTGAACAAGCAGGTTTCGTCAAAGGAAAAGGCACAAGAGAACAGCTGTTGAACATTACACAACTAATCGAAAAGAGCAGAGAATTCCAGCTTCCTATGATCATTTGCTTTCTAGACTATAGGAAAGCCTTTGATGTGTTCAATGGGAGAAACTTCAGCAAGTGTTATTGGAAATGGGAGTTCCAAAACATCTTATCTCATTGATAAAGAATCTATATGAGTCTAACACAGCAGTTGTCAGTATAAATGGCAAGATGCCTGAAGTCTTCAAGACATGAAGGGGCATTCGCCACGGCTGTATATTGTCACCCCAGCTTTTTAATATTTATGACAAGTACATCATGAGAACTGCATTGGCTGGATGGACTGGTGGATTTCCTAATGGTGGCAGAAGGATATCGAATCTCCAATATGCAGATGACACTGTACTGAGTGCCATGGATGAGGCAGAAATGACAGAGCTTTTAGACTGTGTCAGAACTGAAAGCATCAGTTTGGGTTTGCAGATCAACAGGCAAAAGACAAAAATTATGGTAGTTGATAGGCCTGGCAAGCTGAACGAACTCAGTGCCTTCAGCGAAATGGAAATAGTTTCAGAAATGTTGCACCGTGGTGCCATTATAACTAGCAACAACAGCTGTGAAATAGAGATCAGGAGAAGGATTGTCATGGCCAAGAACATCATGTCTCAGTTATCTCATATATGGAAGGATCGCTCCATTTCTGTAATGCTAAAGATGAGACTAGTACAGACACTGGTATTCTCTATCTTCCTCTATGGTGCTGAAATGTGGACTTTACAAGCTTCAGATTTGAATAAGATCAACTCATTTGAGATATGATACTGGAGAAGAATGCTTTGCATTCCTTGGGCAGCATTTCAAACCAACGAATCCATCCTCAAGGAGCTGAACTTCAGTACCAAGCTATTGCCAAAATGTCAACAGAGGTTTCTCCAATTCTTTGGTCATACTATGCGTCGTGGAGAAGGAAGCCTTGAAAAGCACATAATTTTGGGAAACATGCCTGGAAAGAGGGAGCGTGGGCGAGCACCTATACGCTGGACAGATGGCATAACATGCAACAAAGACATTGTTCATACAATCTACCCGTACAGCAAAAGACCATGGAGGATGGAAACAGGTACAAATTAATATCTTCAGAGATCACAATCCTCAGAATTGAGGGACCGATATAGACAGACAGACATATGATTTGGCAATTGTTCACTTAAATTAGGTGGTTCCAAAGAAGAATATCCTTTTTGATCTTTTAATAAACTGGTTTAGAAACATCAAACTATCGAAAAACAATTCGATCTTCTAAGTCATCCGCAATACACATCCCCGTCAAATACCTCCAATACTCCACCCTTCGGCCTCGCCATAGTTCCATTCCCTGTCAGTGCTCCGCCTCCTTCCTTCCCCTTGCCGCTTCCCTCTACCACTACACACACACACACACACACACACACACACACACACACACACACACACACACGCACGCACGCACACACATTTGTCGGGCCCCTTCCGTCAGTCCAACACATATGTTAAACATGCTGCTCAAGGTGAGTTAATCGTTAATTTTTAATGGTTCTAGTCATTTCCATACATTGCTTCCACCATCTTCTATGCCTAATTTGGCTTCCTATTTTCTTCTTCAGGTTTCAAATTGAAGTGGGAATCTCAATCTCAGGTCACACTACGATCTCCATAAGACCAATTCAACTTCTTTGGAACCACCTAATTTAAGTGAACAAATGCCAACTGATATAGACAACATAAATATTGTAGATTTCATTTAACCTGGACATACACAGGCTGGACTACACAATATTACATAAAATTTACGACGGAGCTATAAGAATTTTATACCGCAGCATTCCAAATTATACCATAATTTGAACTCGTTTCATGTACCATCATAGATGCTAGTAATGTATTTTAAAATGTTTTAGGTTGTTTTAGGTTTATGTATATAATTGTTCAATTTGCACCTAGGACTGATGATGGCACATTGGAGATGTCGAAACTAGTACCCTTACGACATGTGATTGATTCACAATAAAACATTATAGTATTGAAAAGGTGAACCTTTGAAAACCTTTATTTTACTGTAATCCCATCCACTGCATCCATCCGCTGGGTTACTGAAGACATCAATGCCTAATTAAAACAATGGAAAGGCTTTAGAATGAGTCATGCCCAGTTAGCAAACCCCCTTCATTATGATTTCTTATGAATTGTTTGTGACGTATGCAATGCCTTTTGACCAGCTCACATTCAACATACAAAGATGAGGTAATTGCTAATAGTACGTCCCTCCAGGCTCAGAAACCCAATCAATTACGATTATTACTACAATCAGAAAACTGGAACACAACAACGAGCAGTTTGGCAGGAAATAGAAGTAGTCTGTTTAGCAGATTTTCCTAGCTTAACCGTTATCAACTGCATGATTTAATCCTTGGTGTGTATCGGATCAAACAAGCAAACCCCTATACTACAGAGCATCTTAATGAATCAGGTATGCACGAACTACAGGTTCATTCAACCACACAAAATTTTGCCACTACCTAAAATCGAAGAATCCGCTACATTAGAGACCATTGCATAAAATGAATTGACGCATTCGGCAGTCCA
The DNA here is from genome assembly GCF_040414725.1 of Anabrus simplex. Taxonomy (NCBI): domain Eukaryota; kingdom Metazoa; phylum Arthropoda; class Insecta; order Orthoptera; family Tettigoniidae; genus Anabrus; species Anabrus simplex. Next base: position 324,894,592 of record NC_090266.1, on the reverse strand, counting down.
AATTATTTTTAATGTGTTTTTGTCCTTGTCCTTTGTGCTTAATCTTAAAACTTTTCAGCTGATGATGTCTACAAGATAGATGAAACATGTTCCGGTATTTTTTAAATGTTATTTAAATGATTAAATTAAAAAAATTAGTATTGTAAAGGTGGAACATTTGACCATATCTTTTAAGTACACATTAGAGACCGTCCATCAGGGTTAACCTGTACAATACTGACCATGAAACGGAAGCATACATAGTATCTGGCTTATAGAGATCAATGAAATCGTATTTCTAGATTGACGCATAACACATAAACATCAAATAGAGCAGGACATTGTTTCTAAAAGGTAAAGGAGCAGCTATCTTTCTGAGAAACCTGTTAATAACATACTTCATCGCTAAGTGGAGGTTATATGACCTGTTCTGATAGTGAGATGTAGTAGCTTATTTGTTAGAGATGCTGTATGTGGGCGACAGAGTATAAAATGCAGTGGTTCAAATCCATCCAGTGCTTGCTACCCTTCTTTTTATTGGTAGCTAAAACAACTATTAAGCACAGTCGCAGTTTTTGGAATACCCTAACAATATTACTGGACAACAGTTATCGTAAATCCCTTATTTTGTTTCATTTCTCTGTATAAGAGCCACCGAGGCTCAGGCGGCAGTGCGCTGGCCTCTCACCGCTGGATACTGTGGTTCAAATCCCAGTCACTCCATGTGAGATTTGTGCTGGACAAAGCGGAGGCGGGACAGGTTTTTCTCCGGGTACTCCGGTTTTCCCTGTCATCTTTCATTCCAGCAACACTCTCCATTAACATTTCATTTCATCTGTCAGTCATTTATCATTGCCCCAGAGGAGTACGACAGGCTTCGGTAGCCGGCACATTTCCTATCCTCGCCGCTAAGATGGGGGCTTCATTCATTCTGTTCCTGACCCCGTCGAATGACTGGAAACAGGCTGTGAATTTTCATTTCATTCTCTGTATAGCAGTACATATGATAGTATTTGGTACACTAAAAGCTTAAATAAAAAGGTAAGCACAGAGAGAAGGTGAATTCGTTCTTGTTAATTCTGTCATTACCTACTTGCACTTAATTAGACACATTATTTTATTGTCTAATGCACAAAACATGTTAGTCCCTTGTTACATTAAGAATAACATAAATGACCTCGTCATTAACTCCTATAATTGAAGGCAACAGAGAGATTACTGTATTTTAGTAGAAGTATAACGATATAATGATGGACTGAACAGTGGAATAAATTCACAGCCTGTGAAATGGATGGATAGCGTCAAATACTGTAGTTGAAAGTTGAGGTTCGAATTTCAGTCTCTACCTTTTCTGTGTGTGTTCAACATTATTAATATTATTTTTGGTATTACTAGCGATTGCACGATGCCGTAGAGGAGTTGGCCAACTGACCCCACCTAATGGAATAAGAATCTCTTACTGTAGTGAGTTAATGATAGCTAACAATATTTTTACAGCAGCTGGAACATATACTGTAGTATATTATTACATGGAATCCGAACCAACCTGCAAGCTTGTCTTGTAACTCATATAAAAGCCTTCTGTTTCAATTATCGCTTGAAGTCTGCAAGGAATGGAAGCCATGAAACGAGCAATACATTGCTCGCTCTCGGTAACCACTTCGAAAACATCAAGGGCTAGATCCCAAAGGTCATCTTGGAACCTTGGGGCAGGGTCAGGCAAGTTCTCCCACATGATGCACTTTGCCTCTGTTCACAAATTTTCAATTAGGCTGAGATCCACAAGATTGACTGCGTCCTGTACAGTGAATCATCTCTGGACCATACTTCTCTTCCACATGTGATAAGATAACACTGAAAAATGTATAATGATAATTGCACTGTTTCACTCAAATGCACTGTCACAGAAGATAGTTGTTCAAGATGAGTACAGCAGTACCTAAAAAACAGTGCACTACAAAATGGACAAGCTTCAATTTAATTCTTAAAAAGGGGGGTTGGGTAGCTCAGACAGTAGAGAGGGTCCAAGTACGGCAAGATCAAGAAAATATTCATGGGCTTCTTTATAGGTAAGCGCAACATAACCTACAAAACAGCTTGATTCAATCCTAGGTTTCAACAGGTGGGGGAAAATGTTGTCGCATTTCAGAATGAATTATGTAAATTAGGTTAACATTGCAATCAATTATGGTAATTTATTGGAGGATTTCCTTAAAGATCGCATCGTTGTAGGCACACGTGATAAGTTATGAGACTCTGCAGTTAGATCCCGAATTATCACTTGAGAAAGCTTTTCAGAAGTGCCGCCAGAAGGAAACTGTTCGTAGACAGCAAGGTGAAATGCAGCACATGGATGCAATTCCAAAACCAGCTATTAGCAGAGTTCATTGTAATACTAATTATAAAAATCGAACAAAGCGAGTTCACCATGATAAACCGAACACTTCTACAACTACCGGCGACAACTGCAGGATGAAAGTTCAGTGCAATGCAAAGAATACCACATGCCATCAATTAATAAGGTAAAGCATTATGCAAAATTGTGTCAGAGAGGTAGGATGCCTTCTAATCAACAGAAACCCCACGGCACTTAACGCCCTTGAAAGGGCTCTGCCCTGCCCAGCGACCGCTGCTCAGCCCGAAGGCGTGCAGGTTACGAGGGGCCATATGGTCGGCACGATGCATCCTCTCGGCCGTTATTCTGGTCTTTCAAGACCGGGGCCGCCATATCACCGTCCGATCGCTCCTCAATTCTAATGACATAGGTTGAGTGGACCTCGAACCAGCCCTCAGTTAGAGAGAAAAATCCCTGACCTGGCCGGGAATCGAGCCCGGGGCCTCCATGCGAGAGGCAGGCATGCTACCCCTACACCACGGGGCCGGCCTAATCAGCAGAAGCAGGGTGGTAAACAGAAAGTTAAGGTAAATGACATACAGAATCAGCAGTCTTCACATGAAACAGGATTCCTTGGTACTGTTGGGGCAGTAATGATCGATTCTGTCAGGATGTGTTCGACCAGTGATCCATATCAAGTAGTTATCAATGTCAATGGATGTCCCATCAAATTTAAAACACATTGTGGTGCAGATGTGACTATTCTACCAGTAAGCAAGCTTGCTCCAAATCAGACTTTATCACCTCCTGATAGAATTCTCGTTGATCCAGGAAATATTCAACTTTGTGTTATAGGCTGTATTAACGCAACACTAAGTACTAATTCCAAGAGTGTTAATGAGAGGTTTTACGTCATAGAGAATCACCAAGAAACCTTTTTTAGGAAAGCCTGCCCTGATCAATCTGAAAAAGATCAAGGTCAACAAAATTGGTGAAGCTGAATTAATCACCCACTCTATAAAACAGAAGTATCCCAAACTCTTTAGTGGTTGCAAGTAATCAACTTCATGATCCAAATCGATATGTACTGTAATTTAACGAATCGATAGCAATTATTCTTCCACCTTATCGATACAATATATTGTGTGCCTTAAGCAAGTTCACAAATTAGTAGTAGTACATGTTTAATTTTATTATAAACAGCTACAGATATCTTTGCTTAGGTATGTAGGCATGTATGTTCAGTCCTCAGCCCGAAGGCTGGTTGGATCCTCAACAGCTCTGCCATCAGCTGTCATAGATGGCCTAGGCATCACTGAAGAGATTTACTAGGGAAATGAGGAGTGAGGTAGTTTCCCGTTGCTTTCCTCGCCGAGCCAGCCGTCGGTACTACATTTCCGTCTGCCAAGCCCACTGAAATGCATGCAACAACCGACCCTATGAGCAACATTTTCACACCATTCATAACAGGGACTGGCAGCATAAGGAATGGCATTACTAGCAACACTAATACCTCAATTACTTTCATATTGTCAAAGCCAAGGATAAGACAGAGAATGATCAATGAAAGTAACAAAATTGCTCTAGCCTATACCAGAAGACTTAGTGCACTATACACACTAGGTCCCGCCAGCAACGGCCACTTTGCTTAGGTAAAAACATTAAATATGCAAAGACATAGTCTTCTCAAGATGATCTTAAAAACATACTTGACTACTTAAAAATACTGGAAAAAAGTAATGACAGGCTAAGGGGGAGGAAGTAAACGGTGGAACAATAATATTACTGTCAGTTTGTTAAATTACTCTTTAGTGGTCTCAGTACTCTACAGGGTGAATATCACATCGAGTTATGTAATAAGGCTAAACTGTATTCAGTCAAGAGAGCTAGAATTATTTCTACTCCTCTTCGCAAAAAGGTAGCAAACGAGTTGGAATGCATGGTCCAGCTTGGTGTTATAAGGGAAAGTTACAGATCAAACAGAGTGGTGCGCTAATGGTTCCAGTCAACAAACCCAACGGAGCTGTATGAATCTGGGCTTTCTCAACTGAACAAGAACTGTATGTTGATCGTCTGCATCTAATCTTACCAGATGTAGAGAATACCCTAGGTAAGATTGGATCATCAAAAGTCTTCAGCATACTTGATACAGCCAGTGAATTTTGGCAGATCAAACTGGATGGCCAGTCAGCAAAATTAACGGGCAAATTACCTTGATGGTAGAAACGGGGACAACATGGTATTTCATATAGATATCCGTTCAAACTAACACAAAGGTAATAATTTATTCAATTAAATAGCACGATACGCCTGTAAATTTATATTTAAAAATGTTAAAGAAAATACACGGTATTTCACTGGAGAATTACACAACAGTCCTTGGATTGTTGAAGATCGTCTGCTGCATTCCGACGAGATGAAAGAGTAGAAGGTAATTGAGTAAACAAATACAAGTATCAGCTGATTACTGTATTCTGATAATTCGTAGTTCCAGTCCCCGGTATACTTCATACTTTGCACCTTATATTATTCATTGAGTGAAAGTTAAAAATCAAATTCCTATACCCCAATAATTGCAATTCAAGTCCCCAGTGTAGATTTGACAGAAGTCTTTTAGAGAAATTATTGTAGACCTCCTCTTACTTTTCAGCATTTAATGACACATTTATTCTCTGTCCCATGTAGCAGGGTAAATAATAGTAATCCACCAGCTGTAAAAATAACATAACCACATTTCAGTTAAGACCAGAAGCGTAGATACGGTATATTAGATAGCATCTTGCTGATATACTCGTGTGTATCTTTGTGTACGGTAACCCTCTCGTTCCTTCAGCATTTAACAAAATGGCAGTTATCATTTCTATTAGTGCATAGTAGGATAAAACAGTACTAATAATATTCTGTCTAAATATTTAGCTTTGTTGGTAATCTTTGAGTAGTTCTTGCAAATTTCAAACTTTAATTGTAATTTCCATTTCTGTTCGTGCTTAGTAATAATCTACTGTAATCAGAATACATCTGAACGTAGTTTAAAATTATTGTAGTGAATGGTAGTATCTTATTGGAAATGAGTGTGGCTTATTCTATTACCGTGAAATATTTGTGTAGTATAGTATAAATATCTGTACAAAAACCTTTACCAGAATTCTGCTGTTGTAATTAAGATAGGCTTAACTGCAGTTTAGAACTGTGAAATTGTTGCGTATTCCCTTCGGTATTCAGCAATTAACAGCAGTTTTCATCCTATTAGGGTGTTGTAGGATAAAAATTTAGTACAACTAAGTACTATTGTAGTGTAGTAGTAGCCTATATTAATTACCTTATTATCGTGTGATCTTTGTGTACTATCCTAGACAATATTTCTTCCCTTCCATTCTTATTTTGCACAGAATAAGTTATTTTATTTTTTCCCTTCTTTTTATTATTCTGTAAAGAATGGTTAAGGAGTGCAAGTGTAGGAACTGTGGGTATAGCCAGACATTAAGGAGTATGAGGGAGGAGTTGGGAGAGTTTGAGGGGGATAAGATTTTTTTTTTTTTACAATTGGCTTTACGTCGCACCGACACAGATAGGTCTTATGGCGACGAGTGTTAAGGTTCTCTCAGAGGACAGGAAGGAAAGTAGGCCTCCCTCAAACAATTTACAGGATACAATAGGTGTAAAAGAGGGATGGGAAGGAAAGGGGGAAATTGTAGAAGACAGATGGTTGAATGTTTTATAACAGCTGTATTCAGGATCAGAATTCAGGACAGGTGTCTGTGAGAAATTGGTACGAGTCACTGCAGGTAGAACAACAGAGGGAAAATGAGAAACACGGAACTGTTGCCGAGAGGTGTGGAAGTAGGAGGAAAGGAAAAGGTACGAAAGAAAAATGTAGAGCAGAGGATGAGAGAAGACAGGTGGAACAGGGTCGTGGGAGGAAAAAAAGGGAGGAGGAAGTAGCTTCTGCAGCAGTGAGAAAAGATAGGGCTGATCAGGAAAGGAGGGGATCAAATGAGGTGGGTAGGGTTGAGGCTCTGGTCATGGGGGATTCCATTGTTAGACATGTGGCGAAAGTGTGCAGAGGAAAGGGAATCAGGGTAGAGTGTTATCCAGGAATTAGGTTAAGGCAGATGTTGAGGAAAGTAGAAGAGAAGAAGTAGGGAAAGGAGAAGGTGGTATTGTATCACGGTGGTACCAACAACATAAGGCAAGCAGGTATAACTACCAACATAGTTGGGAATGTGTGGGATCTGGTAAATGCAGCATGGGTGGAGTTTAAGGAAGCGGAGAGTGTTATCAGTGGAATATTGTGTAGGAGGGATACTAACTGGAAGGTGATTGGGGATTTCAATGAGACTATGGTGTGGGTATGTGGGAAACTGAGAGTGAGATTTCTAGATCCTAATGGGTGGGTAGGAGATAGGGATCTACGCTCAGATGGCCTTCACTTAAACTGCAGTGGTACGTATAAGTTAGGAAATTTGTTTAGAAGAGTTATAGGGAAGTACATTCAGGGAAACAGGGTGATAAGGGTACAGTGATCTGGAGGTCAAGTACAGATGACATAAAATAGTTTTTCTTGAACTGTAGAAATATTGTAAAGAAAGGAATAGAACTAAGTAATTTAATAGATATGTACTTACCACATATTGTAATAGGAAATGAATCATGGCTGAGAAATGATATAATGGCTGCAGAAATATTCTCATGGAACTGAAGTGTGTATTGTAGACCTAGGATAGGAATGGTAGGAGGGAGAGCATCCATTCTGGTGAAAGAAGAATTTGTAAGCTACGAAAAAGTTAAAGATGATAAACATGAAATTCTAGGTGTAAGGCTCATCTCTACAGATAATAATCAACTTGATGTCTTCGGAGTGTACAGACTGGGAAAGGGTAGTGCTGATACTGATTCAGAATTATTTCACAATATACTGTAATCAACTATGTGGGAAACAATAAGGCAAAGGAATGTGGTGGCAGCAGGTGATCTCAACAAACCAAATGTCAATTGGGAATGTAATGCAAATGATAAGGAAGCATGACCAACAAATGGAAAAACAGTTAATATGGGAAGGGCAGCTGATTCAGAAAGTGATGGAACCAACTAGAGGGAAGAACATTCTGGACGTGGTGCTGGTAAAACCAGATGAGCTCTATAGAGAAACTGAAGTAATATGTGGTATTAGTGATCACAAAACTGCTTTTGTCGTAGTTAAAAATAAATGTGATATAAAGAAAGGTCTTAAAAGTAGGATTATTACGCAGTACTATATGGCTGATAAAACAGGCATGAGGGAGTTTTTAAAAATCAAACGGTAAAATGGAAAACGGTAAATTAAAAATGTAAACAGACTCCGGAGTGGGTTTAAAGCAGACATCGGCGCCTGTTGAAGCTAGCCCAGTGCAGCCGGGCTGGCGTGACGTACATACGGGCAGCTTATATAACAATCATACATCACAGTGAAGTGAGAGAGCAAACACGCTCTGCAGGGAAGACAGGGAGCATTGACGTTCACTCGTGATTACAAAGCTCTCCTCCACTACTCAGCGAAATGCTGAATGGGGTGCACTATTTAAAACAAAGCATTGTAATCTAAAAAAGAAACAAAACTGATCTTCTCAAGATATTCCAGATTGAATTATACTGCGCTCGATATAGTCAGGTTTATTTTCTTATATTTATTCGTTCAAAGAAAACTGGCACGTTATAATTTTTTTGTTACAATCTACACAGGTACAGGATTTAAGCGTACAAGCTATGATTTACAATTCCTTGGATGGACATGAGAGTATTCCCATTTTTATTTTTTTATAAGTAAAATTCCTGTTATTCATTAAGCAAAATTTAATATAATTACCTAATTCAACAAGTTTACTGCTTGATTTTGCACAGTGTCGTAGTGTTGTGTGACTCTCTGTTCAGTGAATTTCTGAAAATAGTTTTAAAATTTAACAGGCGTCCAATGATATTAGCTAGCCTCTAAATGGCTAGAGGGAGTTTCATCACTAATATATCACATATCTACGTACTGTCCAAGATTAAAGTACAACAACAATGTAAATAAATCTACCAGATAGGTATACAGTATGCCTTCAAATAAATCACCTAACTGATGTAATTCGTGGTAAGCATGCTTGGATTGTTGGTGAGTTTATCAGATAATTTAAACCCAAACATCCACAAGCCACAGCTTATCCACCTTAAATCCGTATTATATTAGACATGTTTCTAAAGCACCTCTTAAAATTTAATGGTGAAAATTGTAATTCATTACGTACTGGTACATTATAAAAATATTTGAAGTTGCAGGCCAAACTGTACTGTATCCAGTCAAAATACATAAAATGCAATGAAAGTAAATAACTTATTCCTTACAATGTAAATTGAAAATGACGTGGATTTCTGCCCTCTTTCTTTCATTATTTCCTACCTCAATTTCAAACTCGGGTATCTCAGCAGTGATCGAGAGTGAATGGGAGAACATTGCACAACCTTCACGGCCTGTCACGTAGCCACAACATCACTGTGATTAAATAGCATACGCTGTGGTCATTGCCTGCCAGCATGTCCGCTTACAGTGCTGGGCGCCTGCGGGATGGATTGCCCAGTGTGATTACCTCAGGTTTAAAGCAATTGTTGAGGAATGTGAAAATAGGTTTGTACCTTTAAAGGTGATAAGGAATGGTAAGGCCCCACTATATTTTAACAGAGAAGTAAAGAGACTAAGAAGGACGTGCATGTTGGAAAGAAATAGAGTTAAAAATGGCTGCGGCAGTAAGAAGAAATTGAAGGAACATACTAGGAAATTGAATCTAGCAAAGAAGTTAGCAAAGGATAACATGATGGCAAGCATAATTGGCACTCATACAAATTTTACTGAAAAAATGGAAGGGTATGTATAGGTACTTTAAGGCAGAAACAGGTTCCAAGTCAAACATTCCACAAATCATTAATAAACAAGGGGAGTGTGTATGTGAGAATCTTCAAAAGGCAGAAGTATTCAGTCAGCAGTATGTAAAGGTTCTTGGCTACAAGGATAATGTCCAGATAGAGGAGGTGGCTAATACGAAAGAAGTATTAAAATTTACCTATGATACCAATGACATTTACTGTACAGTAAGATACAAAACTTTAAAACTAGAAAAGGAGCTAGAATTGATAAGGTTTCGGGGGGATCGATCGATTGATCGATCAGTCAATCAATCAATCACTCAATCAATCACTACTGATCTGCATTTAGGGCAGTCGCCCAGGTGGCAGATTTCCTATCTGTTGTTTTCCTACCCTTTTCTTACATGATCGCAAAGAAATTGGAAAATTATTGAACATTTCCCTTGGTAAGTTATTCCAATCCCTAACTCCCCTTCTTATAAACGAATATTTGCCCCAATTTGTCCTCTTGAATTCCAACTTTATCTTCATATTGTGATCTTTCCTACTTTTAAAGACACCACTCAAACTTATTCGTCTACTGATGTCCTCCCACGCCATCTCTCCAATGACAGCTCAGAACATACCAATTAATACCAATATAAATGATCCGTTATTGGACATTATAAATTTTCCAGCTAACTCATTCCTGGTTGCCAGCGTTTCACCGTCGTGTGCTAGGTTCGGATCGTCAGTTGGTACCTAGCACACCTACCAAGACGCATGGCTAGTGCATACCGTGGAGGCCAAGCAGGCATCAATTTTTGGTAGTGAGACAAGGTCTCTCATAGTGCATTGGCCTAGTAGTCGGATTCCAGCAAAATATAGCAGATATCCCTGATTCAGCAGGTCAAATGGACTGTATCTCTATTGACCTATCTAAGGCATTTGATAGGGTGGGCTGGGAGATTACTGGCAAAAATTAGTGCAAATGGACTAGACAAAGGAGTGACTGAATGGGTGGCTATACTTCTAGAAAATAGATCTCAGAGAATTAGAATAGGCGAATCTTTATCTGACCCTGTAATAATTAAGAGGGCAATTCCTCAAGGCAGTATTATTGGACCTTTATGTTTTCTTATATACATATATATATAAATGCTATAAGTAAAGAAGTAGAATCAGAGATAAGGATTTTTGCAGATGATATTCTGTACACCATAATAAATGAGTTACAAGATTGTGAGCAACTGCAAAATGACCTTGATAATGTGGTGAGATGGACAGTAGGCAATAGTATGATGATAAACGGGGTTAAAAGTCAGGTTGTGAGTTTCACAAATAAGAAAAGTCCTCTCAGTTTTAACTACACCTAGGTGTTAATATAAGGAAAGATCTTCATTAGGGTAATCATATAAATATGATAGTAAATAAATATAGCTCTCTGCACATGGTTATGATGGTATTTCGGGGTTGTAGTAAGGATGTAAAGGAGAGGGCATATAAGTCTCTAGTAAGACCGCAACTAGAGTATGGTTCCAGTGTATGGGACCCTCACCAGAATTACTTGATTCAAAAACTGGAAAAATTCCAAAGAAAAGCAGCTCGATTGTTCTGGACTTTTTTTGACAAAAGAGTAGTTACAAAAATATTGCAAAGTTTGGGCTGGGAAGACTTGGGAGAAAGGAGATGGTCTGCTCGACTCTGTGGTATGTTCCAAGTTGTCAGTGGAGAGATGGCGTGGAATTACATCAGTAGACGAATAAGTCTGAGTGGTGTCTTCACATGTAGGAAAGATTACATTATGACAAAAATGTTGGAATTCAGGAGGACAAATTGGGGTAAATATTTGTTTACAGGAAGGCATGTTACGGACTGGAATAGCTTACCAACTGAGATGTTCAATATATTTCCAATTTCTTTGCAATCATTTAAAAAAGAATAGGAAAACAACAGATATCGAATCTGCCACCTGGGTGACTGCCCTAAATGCAGATCAGTGGTGACTGTGTGAAGGGCGCAAACTGAGATATGGTGACCGGACTGTGTACAGACGGGGGGTGCCAGGAAGTTACTAGGAGGGAGAAGTGCAGTTATTGGTCAGCTGAGGAATTAAAAGCAGAAATGTAAGGTGTTGTGTCATGGCGACCCAATACCACCATTCTTGGGTTAACATTTAGCAATATTTCCAGATCTTCTGAAGTCTCAGATAAAATATTAATATCATCAGCACATCTAAGGGTTTTGATTTCATCTCCTTGTATTGTGATTCCCTTTCAAAATTCCTCTTAGATTCCCTTTATCCCCTGCTCTATATAAAGACTGAAAAGGAGGGGGACAAACTGTAGCCTTTCTTCACTCCTTTCTGGATTCCTGCTGCTTCTACAAAGCCCTGGATTCTTTTCACTGAAGACGGATTTTTATACAGATTGTAGATAATTCTTCTTTCTTGGTATCTGATCCCTATTGCCTTCAAATCTCAAATAGCTAGGCCCAATCAACTTTACTGAATGCCTTTTGTAGATCAACAAATGCCATGTATGCAGGCTTGTCCGACTTAATTCGGTCCTCTAAGATCAGGCGTAAAGTCACGATTGCTTCACGTGTTCCTATATTTTTTTGAAGCCAATTAGATCTTCTCCCAACTCAGATAAACTTGTGTTTCCATTCTTCTGTAAAATGTGTTAAAATTTTGCACGTGCGAGATACTGAACTAATGGTAGGGTAGTTTTCACACTCGTCAGCACCTGCTTCCTTGGGAATAGATATAACTACATTCTGCCAAAAATCGGATGGCACTTCTCCTGTATCAAACATCCTACACACTAAACAGAATAACCTTGCCATGCTGGTTACTCCCAAGGCAGTCAGTAATTCAGAGGGAATGTCATCAATTCCAAGAGCCTAGTTCCTATTTAGGTCTCTCAAAGCTCTGTCGAATTCTGACCTCAAAATTGTCTCCCATTTCATCAGCATCAACAGGCTGTGGTTAAAGAACCACATCATATATGTCTACCTTGATACAACTGTTGGATATGTTCCTGCCGTCTTTCTGCCTTGTCTTCCTTCACCAGAAGTGGTTTCCCATTTGAGCTCTCAATATTCATACACCTAGTTTTCTTCTCTACAAAAGACCATTCAAACTTAAACATCATTGCACTTCTCTTTCAGCCATTCTTCCATCACTGTCCTTCACTTCCTATCCACTTCATTCTTTAATCGCCTGCATTCTTTTCTGCTGTCCTCATTTTTTGAATTCTTGTACTTTTGTCATCAATCAGGTGTAGAATCTCCTGAGTTATCCATTGATTCTTAGTTTACATTTCATTTCTTCCTAACCTTTCTTCAGCAGCACTACTGAACTTATTCTTCATGACTGTCCATTCTGTCTACTGTGTTTTCTTCAGCCTTTTCATTTAATCCCTTTGCAACATGTTCCATGAAACAATCCCTCACATTCTTTCCTTTGAACATGTCTAGATCCCATCTCTTTGCATTCCTTCCTTTCTTCAATTTCTTCAACTTTAGATGGCATTTCATGATCAACAAGTTGTGGTCAGAGTCCATGTCTATAATGAAGGTTTCTAACGAAGGTCCTCCAATAATGTATGTATGTATGTATGTATGTATGTATGTATGTATGAGGGCAGATAGGAGTGTAACGCACAATACATTTTTTCCAAAATGTTTAATATGTACCAAAACCTAACAAAGTTTCTCAACACATTCCTCCCATCATGGTACAAGTTTCAATATGCCCTGTTCATAGAAGTCCATTTGGTTGGAGTATAGCCATCAGTGGACTGCTGATTTCACTTCCGCATCTATCGTAAAGTGTTGGCCGGCCAGGAATTTCTTCATTGGACCGAACAGATGAAAGTCCGACGGTGCCAGGTCCGGAATGTATGGTGGATGCTGAAGCACCTCCCACCCAAATTTGGCAAATTTCTCGCGAACAGGAGCAGCAACATGGGGGCAGGCATTGTCATGAAGAAATCTGACACTGTCACCATTAATTTTTTTTTTTTTTTTTGCAAATGGCTTACGTTGCACCGACATAGATAGGTCTTATGCCAATGATGGGATAGGAAAGGGCTAGGAGTTGGAAGGAAGCAGCCATGACCTTAATTAAGGTACAGCCCCAGCATTTGCCTGGTGTAAAAACGGGAAACCACGGAAAACCATCTTCAGAGCTGCTAACAGTGGGATTCGAACCCACTATCTCCTGTATGCAAGCTCACAGCTGCGCACCCCTAACTGCACGGCCAACTCGCCCAGTAGCGTTGATGTTGCGGCATTTATCACGAAGGGCATGATGCAACTTATCCAAAATTTTAATGTAGGCTGCAGCATTCACAATGGTACCCAGTACAGCAAAGTCCACCAATAACACACCAAACATGTCCCAGAACACTGTCACAAGCACTTTCCTAGTAGATTGACACTTCGAATTTTTTCGTACTGAGGAACCAGCATGTTTCCATTCCATAGAGGCCTGCTTGGTTTCGGGTGTGTAGTGGTATGCCCACGACTCATCACCAATGACGATTCCCTTCAGAACGCCATGCCCTTCTGCAGCGTAACGTGTTAAGTGATCTATGCTTGTCATCATTCGCTGGCCCTTATGGTTGTCTGTCAGGTTCTTAGGCACACAGCGAGCACTAACTTTACGGAATTTCAATGTATCATGAACAATGCCATACACCGCACCACAGGAAATCTTGAACGTCTGCAATAAGGTTCGCAGGTGCACACGCCGGTTGTTCAAAACTGCTGCCGCAATGGTGCGGACATTCTGCAGAGTTGAAGCTGTTACCGGCCGCCTGGAGCGTGGTGAAGCATTAAGGTTCCTTCCAACTCCTAGCCCATTCCTATCCCATCATCGCCATTAGACCTATCTGTGTCGGTGCGACGTAAGCCACTAGCAAAAAATAATAATTGAGAATTATCATTGGATAATCAACTAAATACCAGAGAGTTTTGATTGGTGGCCGAAAAATAAATGAACAAAATTTTTCATTGGCCAACATCTTAAGTTGGCGGGAAGAGATAGAAGTGTTGTAAACTTTAGCACGCCGAAAACAAAGTATAAACAATTCAGTTTAGGAAACCTTAACATACAAAATTACTCCAGACTTTTAATAGTTCATCTTCATACCAGAGGGCACAAAATAAGTTTATGGCAGCGACATGTGTTGAGAAATGTTCTAACTTCTTGTACTAGTTGCTGCAAGCTTTATACTTCAGACGGCATTCTCCAAGACCAGGGCCATCCAAACAGCGCTCCCCGAGCGCCAAGCTCTGGCCGTGCTCTAAACCAGTGCTCCAAGCACTTTGGGGGAAGGTAGTTTCAGTAGTGATGGGAGGAGCTTGGCTGGCTGAATGAGCGGTCTGCCTGCCATGCCAAAGAAAGCAGCCGATCCATCAGTCGATAGTCGAGTCTACAGTGACTCTATACATATAGACAGTTGTCATAACTGAACATCATACAAAAAAAAAAAAGGAGTGGTGAAGCAGCAGCCTTTAAAGAAGAAGGGAAATTTCATTTTTCTGTACAGCTTATAAAGGGCATGCCCAATTTTTAGTGTGTCACCGAGATTAAATGTGTTTTTAAAAAAACGCAATTTGGAACGGCACTACAGTGCCGACCACAGGGATGATTACGGTGATTTCATAGACGCCAGTCGCCAATCGAAGTTGGAAGAATTGAAAGAAAATTTCAAGCAGCACTGTTCTGTAAGTATTATTGTTTTAATTTTTAAATGCTTGTTTACAAACGAGAGTGAGGTTGGTGGACCCATTTTACGAGCGAGCTACAAATGTTCGCTGCAAATTGCCAAAGCTGGGAGACCCTTCACGGAAGGGAATGTAATCATCAAGGAGTGCCTAATGGACGCGGCGGCATGTATTTGTCCTATGGAGCTAGTTGCGAAATTTGACAAAATCTCTCTTTCTCTTCAAACTGTGGCTCGCAGAAAAGATGATATGGCCGTTGATATGGAAAAGCAATTAATGGAGAAGGCAGCAAATTTTATATCCATTTCCATCGCCCTCGTCGAATTAACCAACACTGCAGACACAGCTCAGTTCGTTATTTCCATTCAAGGGTGGATAACGATCTTCGGGTCACCGAGGATTTCCTAGACTTGGTAGATTTCAAAGACACCACTACAGGTTTCGATATTTTTCGAGCAGTGGAAGGTGTTTTTGAGTCAATGGGATTAAAATGGGAGCGGATGACGAGTGTAACAACGGATGGAGCTGCTGCTTTACGTGGTCTACGCACGGGGTTCCTCAGCTATGTAAAATTAAAAATGGCTGAGAGCGGTAGTACCCTAATGGTGGCGATCTGTGCAAAAGTCCCCAAGCTTAAAGACGTAATGGGAACAGTTGTGCGAATGGTAAATTTTATTTAAAGTCAAGAATTTCATGTTTGGTCCGTACTGAATAGAGATTACAAAACAAGGTATGTTGTTGTATTGAAAAGGTGGATCTTGTACAATTTAACTTATTGTTTTGGTCAATTTTCTTCGCTCCCATGGACTCACGAACCGTCAATTCAAAGAGTACCGGGCGAGTTGGCTGTGCGGTTAGGGGCACACAGCTGTGAGCTCGCAATCGGGAGATAGTGGGTTCAAACCCCACTGTTGGCAGACCTGAAGATGGTTTTCCATGGTTTCCCATTTTCACACCAGGCAAATGCTGGGGCTGTAACTTAATTAACCCATTAACTACCAAATTTTTAAAATCAATAATTTAGTATATTCTGGGTACTATGATCAGTTCTAGGATTGAGAAATAAAAATATATTTTTTTAAAGTAATTCCTTTAGAGAAATCAATATATTTATGTCGATCCCCAAATGGGGATCATGGTTGATAACACTTAGTTTCACACTTCATGATATTTTGTTTCATGCAGTCTTTCATTACACACGCAACATTGTTTATAGGAATTTATCCTGCAGACTACATGCTTTTTGTCTCTTCATGTCCACATGTTTAATCGTATAGCCATTCCCGGAGATCTAGGTTTTGATTGGCAGATGTGTTTCACATCTTCAGTTCTTGTGCCAATTTGCAAAGCATACAACGTGCAGTCCCACATTGCACACACAACACTGCTTCCTTACATTCTTCTTGCACACTCCACATTTTCTTTGCTTGCACATGTTCGTACGTTCGATCATGTGTCCCCTCCGGGAGGTTCTGATGTCTACTGGAACACGTGACGTAGATGGCTTAGTGTATGACGGACGACCAGCCCGCTTCGGGTCTGAAATGGCTGATGATTCAGCTAGATATGATCTTGTCACCATCCTTCTGAACTGAAGCAATGACATATGCCCATTTGTAAGACAGTAAATTGCGTGGGAATTGACTAATGCCACATCAAGTAATGGAAAATACCATTTTTTCCCTCGTACTCTGGCCCAGTACTTCTGTACATTCCAATCCAGTTTATCGACACCCCGCATGTGTTTGTTGTACTTTCCACCCAGGTTGGGTTGAGGGACTTGTATTTCTCTATCCTGGCTCTTGCTCCATCTTTTGACAAAGTTTATTGCCTGTATTTTCTCATGGTTTGATAGCATCTTCACGCAGCTGTTATCTTTCCATATCACGGCGAAGATCTCAATGTTGCTATCAAACCTGTAGTCATAGGTTCCTCTTTCCTCCTTCATCATGTTCTTCTCACTTTCAATGGGGCATTTGTTCATGCCATTCATTCGTACGGTCCCTGTCGCTCTCACTCCCATTTCTGTTAGTGTTTTCATCAGGTGGAAACTTGTAAAAAAGTTATCAAAACAGACTTTGTGAACCTGTTGAGATTGTCATTTTCAGTATCACTGAAGCATTCGTTTTTCCTTCGTATACAGACATCTGATAACAACACATGGCCCATTGCTTGAAGCCGAATCGCACTGGCTTCAAGTAGTATAGTATCATTTGCTCATTGATACTCAGGCTTTCAGAGAAAACGCCAAATTTCATGAAATTCTTATTTAGCAAATCCAATAAGGGACAAATTTTGAAACATTTGTCTCTCTCAGACCCCGGAATGCTATCCAGAAATGAAGGTGGCATTTGATTTCACGGTATCAGTTACGACTCATACATTTCCACACAATTAATACGTCAAAATCATCATCTTCATTCCAATACAGCTGCTCCTGAGGGAGGGCGTGATATCCAGTGAATAGCAGAATCCCTATGAACTTTTTGACACATTCTGGTGATAGTTGGAAGCTGTGATTATTGTTCTGGGAGGCTTACCGAATGCTTTCACGAACAATCAATCTCGGTACTGTTTCATCAGAGAATTCTTCAAAACATCCAACAGCGGTCTTTTCTTTTAGAGCTGTTGTCAGGCTGACTTTCCGCTGCTCACTTTCTCGAGAGCCAGGATATGATTTACTGTCTGTTGCATCTTCCCTTATCCACTTAGAAGTGATATTAGACCCAACTTTTTTCTTGCGGGGTTTGCATCTTCCACTTCAGGTTGCACAGTTCCTTCACAGTCCTGTTATTGGCGAGTATGCACTTTCAATCTTCCCGTTACATCAGTTGGGACCGTATCTTCCAGTTAGGTTTTGTCAATGTCCTCACAGTCAGAAACATCTTCTACGCGATCTGGTGGTAGCTCAACAAAATCAGTAGTATCATTCACATCACAGTCATTTTCATGGACATCACGAACCATAAAGTTTGGATCATTGACTCTTTCCTCGATTTCTCTAAGACAAACTGCAGTATAGCGACTCATTACGATCTGAAAAAAATATAACAAAAACTTACATGGTATCTGCCATGAGCCCCAAATGGGGATCAAGCTTTCAGAAGCCTCCAGTGCTAAATGAAAATAACCATGAAGGTGAAAGGGTGTTCTATATCTTCTGAAAGCATTAGACATTAAATTCAGTTGATTGGAATTTGGAAATAAAATATTATAACATGACTTACTGTTATTTGAAAATTCGCAAGTGTTGAAACTTCTGAATACCATGCATCATCAAAGAAATCACACACTACAACCCACAGCCTTGGCAACAATGAATAAACACTGTAACCACAAGGTTCAAAAATGTCTGTAGAACAATGTCAACATGTAATCATTGTTACCAACCTAAACATAGAAACAGAATCTCCAAGGAAAGAAGAAATCCCCAATTGGGGATCATGGCAGTTAATGGGTTAATACCTTAATTAAGACCACAGCTGCTTCCTTCCCATTTCTGGGTCTTTCTTGTTCCATCGTCGCCATAAGACCTATCTGTGTCGGTGTGATGTAAAGCAAAAAAAAATTTAAAGACTTCTTGGATGACATCAAAGCAGAGTATCCGGATATCCCGCACCATACAGAAGTAAGATGGCTGAGCAAGGCAAAGGTGCTTCATTGAGTTTTTTGCTTGCGAAGACCAGTTGCATGAAAGGAACACGGGACATTTTCCATTGCTTGAAACAGTGAAATAAGGTGTCGACTTTGATGAGTACTTACAGGTATTTCGCCAGTTACAAGAAGAGTTTGAAGAGAGATTTTCAGAATTATCAGAGCTCCAACCATTTTCTCTTACTGCAGACAGTGCTCCACAGTTATTTTAATTAGAGTTGCTTGAACTGCAGTGCAATGTTCGTCTTAAAGACTGCTTTCTAATGTCACAATGTTTAGAAGAATTTTACAGTGGCTTTCCACAAGAAAATACGCCCTTTTGTATAAACATGCATGTAAAGTTCTGTCAATGTTCGGCTCAACGTACATTTGTGAGCGTTTCCTTTCGGTCCTTAAGCTTACCAAAAGTAAACATTGTGTAATGATGAGCGACAGAAACCTGCGCAATTGTTTAAGAATAGCTGTGTCCAGAAATATTGTAGGCCTACTAAATTTGGAGAAGATTGTTTGCTCCAAAAGAAAAAGCTCGTAAAAAACGACTGACCAAATGTCACACAAGGTCTGTACTATCTGTTCATATTGGTAAAATTTTGTTGCATTTTCCTTTCAGCTATGTTCAAATTTCATACATACATACATACATACATACATACATACATACATACATACATTATCATTATAGACTGTTATGCCTTTCAGCATTCACTCTGCAAGCCTCCGTGAATTTACTAAACGTTGCCACAATCCTCGATTTGCAACTACTGTTGTGGCCTCATTTACTTCTATACCTCTTATCTCTAACCGTTAGAAACCGAGTCTAACCATCGTCGTCTTAATCTACCTCTACTTCTCTTACCATCCACAGCAGAGTCCATTATTCTCCTAGGTAACCTATCCTCCTCCATTCGCCTCACATGACCCCACCACTGAAGCCGGTTTATGCGTACAGCTTCATCCATCGAGTTCATTCCTAAATTAGCCTTTATCTCCTCATTCCGAGTACCCTCCAGCCATTGTTCCCACATGTTTGTACCAGCAAACATTCTTGCTACTTTCATGTCTGTTACTTCTAACTCATGAATAAGATATCCTGAGTCCACAAAGCTTTCGCTCCCGTAAAGCAAAGTTGGTCTGATAACAGACCGATGTAAAGATAGTTTCGTCTGGGAGCTCACTTCCTTCTTACAGAATACTGTTGATCGCAACTGCGAGCTCACTGCATTAGCTTTATGACACCTTGATTCAATCTCACTTACAACATTACCATCCTGGGAGAACACACAACCTAAATACTTGAAATTATCAACCTGTTCTAGCTTTGTATCACCAATCAGACATTCAATTCTGTTGAATTTCCTACCTACTGACATCAATTTAATCTTTGAGAGGCTAATTTTCACACCATACTCATTGCACCTATTTTCAAGTTCCAAGATATTAGACCGCAGGCTTTCGGCACAGTCCGCCATTAAGACCAAATCGTCAGCATAGGCCAAACTGCTTACTACATTTCCACCTAACTGAATCCCTCCATGCCATTTTATACCTTTCAGCAGATGATCCATGTAAACTACAAACAGCAAAGGTGTAAAACTACTGCCTTGTCTAACCCCTGTAAGTACCCTGAACCAAGAACTCATTCTACCATCAATTCTCACTGAAGCCCAATTTTCAACATAAATGCCTTTGATTGCTTTCAATAATCTACCCTTTAATTCCATAGTCCCCCAGTATGGTGAACATCTTTTCCCTCGGTACCCTGTCACATGCTTTCTCCAGATCTACGAAACATAAACACAACTGCCTATTCCTCTCGTAGCATTTTTCAATTACCTGCCGCATACTGAAAATCTGATCCTGACAGCCTCTCTGTGGTCTGAAACCACACTGGTTTTCATCCAACTTCCTCTCAACGACTGATCGCACCCTCCCTTCCAAGATGCCAGTGAATACTTTGCCTGGTATACTAATCAATGAGATACCTCGATAGTTGTTGCAATCCTTCCTGTTCCCTTGCTTATAGATAGGTGCAATTACTGCTTTTGCCCAATCTGAAGGTACCTTACCAACACTCCATGCTAATTTTACTACTCTATGAAGCCATTTCATCCCTGCCTTCTCACTATACTTCACCATTTCAGGTCTAATTCCATCTATTCCTGCTGCCTTATGACAATGAAGTTTATTTACCATCCTTTCCACTTCCTCAAGATAAATTTCACCAACATCATTTTCCTCCTCCCTATGAGCTGGGCTGTTCACAACACCACCAGGATGATTTCCTTTTACATTGAGAATATGTTCAAAATATTCCCTCCACCTCTCCAGTGATTCCTTGGGATCTATTATGAGTTCACCTGAATTACTCAAAACACTGTTCATTTCCTTTTTCCCTCCCTTCTTAAGATTCTTTATTACTGTCCAGAAAGGTTTCCTTGTTACGAAAATCTTCCCATGACTTCTTTTTGAATTCAACAACCATTTGTTTCGCTCTGTTTCTTTCATCTACCTACAAATCCCTGTCTGCCTCGGCCCTTGTTTGGAGCCATTTCTGATAAGCCTTCTTGTTACGTTTACAAGCTGCTCTCACTTCATCATTCCACCAAGCTGTTCGCCTTTTCCCATCTTTACACATAGTTGTTCCTAGGCATTCCCTTGCTGTTTCTACTACAGCATCCCTGTATGCCACCCATTCACTTTCTATATCCTGAACCTGCTTATTGTCTACTGTTCGAAGCTTCTCACTAATCATATTCATGTACTGCTGTTTAATTTCCTCATCCTGCAGATTTTCTACCCTTATTCATTTGCAGACAGATTTCACTTTCTCTACCCTAGGCCTAGAGATACTAAGTTCACTACAGATCAGATAGTGGTCTGTATCATCGAAAAATCCCCGGAAAACTCGTACTTTCCTAACAGATTTCCTGAATTCGAAGTCTGTTAAGATAGAGTCTATTATGGATCTGGTACCCCTAGCTTCCCATGTGTAGCCTGCTTCCCTGCCTTATGCTTGAAGAATGTATTCATAACAGCTAAACCCATACTAGCACAGAAGTCCAGCAAACGCTTCCCATTCCCATTAGCTTCCATATCTTCCCCACATTTACCAATCACCTTTTTGTATCCTTCAGTTCTATTCCCAACTCTCACATTGAAATCGCCCATTAGGACTATTCTATCCTTGCTGTTGACCCTGACCACGATGTCACTCAATGCTTCATAAAACTTGTCAACTTCATCGTCATCTGCTTCCTCACATGGTGAATACACAGACACAATTCCAGTCCTAATTCCTCCAACTGACAAATCTACCCACATCATTCACTCATTTACATGCCTAACAGAAACTATGTTGCGTGCAATGGTATTCCTGATAAAGAGCCCTACCCCAGACTCTGCCCTTCCCTTTCTAACATCCGTCAAGTACACTTTATAATCTCCTATCTCTTCCTCGTTATCTCCCCTTACCTGAATATCACTTACTCCTAGCACATCCAGATGCATCCTCTTTGCTGACTCAGCCAGTTCTATTTTCTTTCTTCCATAAGCCCCATTAATATTGATAGCTCCCATCGAATTCCATTTCGTTCGCCAAGTTGTTTCCAAGGAGTCCCTCGCCTGTCAAATGGGAGTGGGACTCCATTACTCCCATAGGTCCGAGGCTTGCTTAAAATGTTCTGAGCTCGGTAAAAATAAATCACTTTACTGTATTACTGTATTAACACTTGATTTCGTTTCCTGCATATTCCATGCACCGGAGTACCTATCGATTCGCATATGTGGTATATTTGTTATGGCAAAACAGCCCAATCAATATCATGTCAACAAACCCGCAAAAGCCGTCGGACACACGACTGTACATACGTACTTAGTCAGCGGGGTCCGAACATCGTCTGTCTCAGGTCTCCTCGCTGCCACACTGTAGTGGTGGTAGGGGAAGGAGCACTAGTCTGACTGCCCAGTACTCCCCGAGTGCGGGCACGCTCTCGGAGGGCAACGGCTGGATGACCCTATCTAAGGCGCTTAAAATAAATGTGCGGTGCGGGTGTACCTCTGGTACAATTATTATTATTGTTGTTGTTGTCCATAAAATTTACCACTGATGGTCTCAAAGAAACTCCAAAAAGGCAGAAATTTGCTGTGATAGGAGTTCTTCAACATGTCAAAAAATTCAACAATATACAGCCTGCTGTATTAAATTTCACTACATGCCAACCATCTATGTGAGGATTATTCAAACCACCATAAACACAAAAAGGTACTGCCTAACAAAATGTGTTGGTTTGAATAACCGAAGATACTTGAAATCATGCTCAGAGCCGTAAGCAAACATGCAAGCAGGCACACACTCATCCACCCACTTAGAATTTTTATATACAAGAAAGCAATGAGCAAACTACCAGGTGGTCCACCAACCCCTCGTGATCCAGGTTTATACATCCCTTCACATTTACTACAATTCTGAAAAACATTGGTCCCTCTCCGTAAACCGGGGTAATATAACGAGATGTGTGTTTACAGGCTAGAAGACAGCAGGAATCGTGAGCGCCAGTATTAATTCATTATGGGTACCTTAAATGAACCCGTGAAATTAGCAGAGATATGCAAAACACTCCCTTTAAAACACGAGGTCCATGCACAGACTGGGAGCATGGTACTGTATAGGCTGGGAAGTGGGCGCCGTAGGTCAAATGTCGCAGTAGCTCACATGGCAAGCGGGCGGGGAGGTATGTGATAATGGGCAGTGCTCGAGGTAGGAGGTTCGAATCCCACATAAGAATTTATTTTAACAGCCAGTTGTCTGGGATGTTGTAAGGTTGCATACTTGATAGCTTCCACGGACTGTTTTGTTTATTTGACCCAGAAAAGAGCCGTTGGTATGGAGCTGGGTTGACAGATGCTAGGAAACATGTGACAGGATTTCAGTTATCTACGTCATTTAACGCAGCACCTGCTCAAACCGACGACCTCTGTGGTCAATACAGAGCTGCGTGCGATGTTGTAAGGACGATCTGACCTGTTGCAACATCTCTGGTGAAACGGATCGGCATGCCTCGGTGATGAGCTGTCTATGGTGACAAGGACTGGCCGGCTCCTATGCATACACCAGTTGTTTTACATGGCCCCACAGAAAAATCCAGGTGCGTAAGATCGGGCGATCTGGCAGCCCAGAGGACAGGTCCTATAAGGATACATCGCACAGAGATGGTTCCAGACGACCACTGCCGCGTGCAGTGGAGCTCCATCATGTTGAAACCACATCCTGCAGCAGTCAAAGAGTGGCACATGTTCCAAAAACGGTGGTAGTTCATCTTGGAGAAACTGCAGATAGCGTTGGCCCTCAAAGAAATGGGTACTGATGAGATGATCACCCATGATTCCACGCCATACATTCATGCCCCACTGTACCTGACAAGCTATCTGTCGCACCCAATGGGGATTATCCATACTCCAGTAATGCATATTATGGCGAGTATTGCTTCCATTGTTGTGGAATTGTGCTTCGTCCGTAAATAAGAGAATCGCTAGAAAAGCAGGATCAGTGTCGACATGCTGTAGGATCCATTGACAGAACACCACCCAGGCATCGAAATCATGACCATGGAGCTCCTGGTGTAAGTGCAGATGGTACGGATGAAACTGGTGGGTGTGCAATATCCGCATAACAGACGCTCGGCTGATGTTCGTCTCCTGTGCAGCGGCCCATATGCTAGTATGGGGGTTACGCTGGATAGCATCGAACACGACCTCTTCATTGTCAGCAGACGTTACGGGGTGATCTCGAACAGGCCATGTCCTTCCCAGGGATGCAGTATCCCACAGGCGTATTTCAACTTCTAAATGTCATGCCCGTCGGTTGTCGTCCATCCGGGTAGCGTTCTTGGTACAGGTGCTGTGCCTGGTATGCATTCTGTCTAGCTTCTCCATAGATAAGTAACATATCCACATACTCGTCGATGGAATACGTCTCGAGGCAGTGAATAAACTTTGTGTTGTGAGTTGCTTTGAAGGAGGGGGGTTCGCGCAGCTACATACTTACCTGCCATCACATCTTTTGATCGTTCCAATGGGGCATACTTTGTCCTACCTGTGGTCTACAAAGCTTCGAACATGTACGATGTAACTAACTGGCTACAGACCATCATCTCCTAATCCTCATCCAACCCAGCACCATACCAAATGCAACGATACATAAGGTTTTTACAGGGTCAAATAAACAAATCAGTCCTTGGAAGCTACCTTACCACAACCCAGGCAACTGGCTGTTAAAAAAAATTCTTATATAGGATTCGAACCTACTACTTCGACACTGTCCTCTATCACATATCTCCCTGCCCGCTTGTCATGTGAGCTATTGCGACACTTGACCTACGGCGTACAATTCTCACCCTATACAGTAACATGCTCCCGGTCTGTGCGTCCATCTCCTGTTTTAAAGTATGTGTTCTGCATATCTGTACTCGTTTCACGGGTTCATTTGAGGTACCCATAATGAATTAATAGTGACACTCACGATTCCTGCTGTCTTCTAGCCCGTAAACATACATCTTGTTATATTATCCTGGTTCAGGGAGAGGGACCGATATCTTTCAGAATTGTAGTAAATGTGAAGGGATGCATAAAACTGGATTGCAAGGGGCTAGTGGACCACCCGGTATATCAAATCAATATAAAAAGAATGTTTTTCTTAATAGTACTTACAATAGGCTTCCTGCCATCATAGACATCGAAAGCAAGACCAATTAATCGTAATGTTAGAACACATTGTGGCATACTCCACTTAATATCATATGTCTCAGTGCCAGTCATGTAATAACCTGCAACATATAATCCATAACACTTGTATGACCCAAATGAAAATATATCTTTATTCCTATGATGAACAATATACAAGAAATTCTCATTCACTTATATTACTTAACATAAATATATACATCATAGTGAGTAAAAGAGAAAGTGTGATCTTTCTCCTAGTTCACCGGTCCCACTGCTAGGC
Source organism: Anabrus simplex (assembly GCF_040414725.1). Taxonomy (NCBI): domain Eukaryota; kingdom Metazoa; phylum Arthropoda; class Insecta; order Orthoptera; family Tettigoniidae; genus Anabrus; species Anabrus simplex. Next base: position 324,869,033 of record NC_090266.1, on the reverse strand, counting down.
AGCATTTTCTCCAATAACTGAGCTTGGGCTTACAAGCTAGAATAAGAATAAAAGACAATATTATGCTTTTGCTTACCATTCCAAAAGTCAGTTGTTGGGTAGTTTAGATAGCTTCGGGGTGGACTTTGTGGTCTTAGAAAATTTCAGTTCCTTTCTAAACTGTCATGTTACAAAATAAAATTGACACTTCAGTTAACGTAAAACATGTTTAAGAATAATGTCCACTGCATGGTCATCTTAGCACCTTAATTCATTGGAATCAACTGTGATACTGCATAAACTGTTCAAACACTCATAAAATATATCATCCCACAGATTATGTTCACATGAGATTTTGTGTTCTACTACATTTTCAACTTGCACAAGCACATTAAAAACTGCTCCTGAAGGATGAGCCAGTAAAGTGTTATTGTTTATGTTGAGTAGTCAGCTCAAAGGCTGACCGGATCCTCAACATCTCTTCCATCAGCTGTCATAGATGGCTTAGGCATTACTCAAGAGGTGTACAAGAGTAATGAAGAGTGACGTAGTTTCCCCTTGCTCTCCTCACCAAGCAAGCCCACTGAAATGAACACACCAACTAACCCCATCAGCGACATTTTCACACCATTCATAACAGGACCTGGCCGAATAAAGAATGGCGTTACCAGCATTGCTCAAACCTCGTGTCACTTTCATATTGTCAAAGCCAATGGTGAGACTGAGACAGACAAGTCAATGAAAGTAAAAAGTTTGTTCTAGCCCACAGTAGAAGAAATAGTGCACTGTAAACACGAGGTCTCGCCAGAGAAGTTGTTGTTATATGTTAGTCCCTAATAAATATGAGGGCTGGAGCAAGTATTTCTTCTGTAGGCTTTCCGAGAAGCAGGCTGACACATACAAGACATTTTGTGACCTTGATTTTGTTGCGTATTATGCATCCTCCTAGATAATAAATCAAACCCTCCTTGGCAAGAATGTGGCTATCAATAGTAAATAGGCCTAATTTGGTCTCCCAGTTGGGTAAGAGGTGATCCATGTTCCCTGTAAAATCTAGTGCTTCCCATATTTCATTCTACACTTTTGTTACTACAGCCTTATTTGTCTCTTCTATCTTCTTCGTCGGTGTTCTCATTTCAATGAAGAATGATGTCAATGGCAATTCAGATTTGGGCTCGCAATTACCACCTGATGACAGGGAAAGTTCTGATGGAATATAAATAGACCGCAACACGTGTCAATTCAGAATAATGTAATGGTTATAGCGTTTGCCTTGCCAACTTGCTATGGGCCAGGCTCATCACCATATCAGCCCACACGCTTACGCTTCGATGGCGCCAATCACGAGCAAGACTTAAGTGCTAGACTGGTCCCCTCTCTCTTCTGTCTGTGGTTGCACCGCATGGGACAAGGGAAATTACCAGACAATTAATCTGGAGTCTTCCATCTCGCGAGGTTCCTGGATACATCTAGCATCCAGACTGTTCTAGAAGGGCTGGCGCGGGTATATAAGAGAGGAGTGACTAGCCTGGAGTTAGTGAGAGTGAGATTGAGTTTGTTGGTGTGAGTTAGCGAAGAGTGCAGCCGGTGATAGTCTGGGCTGAGGTGTCAGCCAGATGGAGTATCTGTCTGTTGGAGCCGAGGACATGTTCCTGTTTCCCTGAGGTCATGTGTGTGAGTCTCTTGGGGCCGGCTGCTGGAGAAGAACCTTGGGTGTTCTGGAGCAGCGCGAAGGGAACACTGGGTCCCGATGTGTGCAGACTGCGAGCGGAGTTCGACGGATTGAGTGAACAGCGGATACTATTCCAAGCCGCAAGACTGACATGTAGGCTGTGGACCGTGACAGCGCTAACGAGTGTGACTTTGTGACACAACCGTTTACCTTGTGTGTTAATGTGAAACTGTGTGGTGTGAGAACAAGTGAGAAACAGAGAGAGAGAGAGAGTGTGCAAACCGTGTAAGTGTGTATTCGTGTACTTGTGCAAGTTGTAAGCTTGGCAATAGCACGCGCGCACGTACGTGTGTGTGTGTGTGTGTGCGCGCGCGTGCATGTGTGTAAACGTGTAATTGTAGTGCTTAGTTAATAAATCTTAGAAACAGGATGCCACCAGGTTCTGTACTCATTTATTTACCCCGCTAACACGTAACAATTGGCGTCAGAAGTGGGATGGAAAAGTGTGACAAACTAGTGGATAACCTCTTACGTTAAAACTGGTGTCAGAATCAAGTACCTGGTAGCGTATTTTGTAGTCAGCAGAAATTTCTTCAAGTGAAATGAATTCCGAACAGCTCCAGATTTTTCTAAGTTTAGTGAACTTGAAAATAAAATCTTATCTGGCTATGACGAACTCATTAGTGAACTGAGATCTGAACGGACATCTAACCCAGACCAACTGAAAACTTAAGTGAACGGAAGAGTGAGCAGTTAAGGGGTGAAGACGAAGTGCGCTTTCTCAAAACTGAGGTTGACAATGACAATGTGTGGGACGACAACGAACTGGATGAGAAGGGGTCCGAAGAGATGCTCGTGGTTGTGGAGTCCGGAGTTCGAGGCCCAGCAGTGGAAGTGAGTGCCCTGCGTGCAAAAATGATGGCTGTGGAGACGCGAATGAATCCTGCTAGCAGCGATGGCGGTTCCACCATCGGGAAGTTGGAAACCCCGCGAGACAACAAGATTACTTCCAAGAGAACATGCTGGACCCAGTTCGAGACCGGATTGACATCCAAGAAGAGTGGAAAATTCTAAGTTCCCATGGAGGGAATTGAATAGTTTTCACCAATAGCGCATGTCAAAAACACATCAGATGTAAGGCTTTTCAGGCGTTTGCTCTATTAACCAGCATTTAGCTAAGACAAAACGCTGGTTAATAGAGCAAACGCCTGAAAAGCCTTACATCTGATCAGTTCTTGACATGCTCTATTGGTGAAAAATATCTAATTCCCTCCATGAGAACTTAGAATTTTCCATTTGGAATTGCTAGGCGAGCAATAATTCCATTGTGGAGATTTAATCTCCCGTATGCAGTTATCAGACTGTGCCTCTTATAATGGGCTTCTGATAAGTTCACCTGCATACACCCCAGCATTAGTGGGTAGAGTCTACCCCAGCGTCAGTGGGTAGGGTCTGACACATCCCACTCTGATGAGTCTAGTGTCAGACCTAAGACAAAACGCTGGATAATAGAGCAAACGCCTGAAAAGCCTTACATCTGATCTGTTTTTATCCAAGAAGAGGGCCGAATATCCGATCGCTGGACTATGTGTACAGAAGATGACAGTACAACGCAGCCCCCAGACAAGTTCGACCTATGAGGAGGTTATGGGTATGCTCGACGTGCGCTCGGTGTCCACTAACCGAGAGCCACCTAAGAAGTCCTAACGCAGGAGAGAACTCAGTGCACTGGTATAACGCCGCGGGTATTCAACGCCGAGATTGAGCAACTAGGCGACGTGATTGTGGAAGGGTTATGCCGAGGTGACACCAGGCTCGAGGCGGCTGACGCCTGTGATAAACTACGTGGCGCTGAGATCCATCCAGGGAGGACGATTGGCAGTAAACTGAACTACGGAGAGGCTCTGATGATAGCCCTTGAGACAGAGGCAGTGATTGCAACGGCACGGCTGGAGGGACCCCTACTAGGAGACGGAGCACCAATGGAAGAAGAACTGATGACCAACGAACGAGGATGCCACCCAACCAGAACACTTGTTCCCTGCGTGCCAGTATGAACATCGAATTCCGCACCACTGAAAGAAGAGGAGGAAATTCAGCAGGGCTAAATCTGGGATGAGCAAACAAGTTCCGGGCATCACACCAGAGGACTACGAAGGCGCTCTAGCCCTGAAAGTAGACGCGGGTGTGGACGAAAGGAAAACCACCAAAGTTCCAGCTGCCATGCGAGGACTTGTGGATCATTACCACCGGGAACGAGAACACTGTCAACCGGACCCAGCGGATCCCTCATGGGAAGGTGGTGGCCAACCAAATAAACGTCTGATACTGTATCGTGGAGCAGCTCGGGACGAGCTGCCTTAAGGAGAGGGCAATATAATGGTTATAGCGTTTGCCATGCCAACTTTCTATGGGCCAGGCTCGTCGCCGTATCAGCCCACCCGCTTACGCTTCGACGGCGCCAATCACGAGCTAGACTTAAGTGCTAGACTGGCCCCCTCTCTCTTCTGTCTGTGGTTGCACCGCATGGGACGAGGGAAATTACCAGACAATTAATCTGGAGTCTTCCATCTCGCGAGGTTCCTGGATACATCTAGCATCCGGACTGTTCTAGAAGGGCTGGCGCGGGTATATAAGAGAGGAGTGACTAGCCTGGAGTTAGTGAGAGTGAGATTGAGTTTGCTAGTGTGAGTTAGCGAAGAGTGCAGCCGGTGATAGCCTGGGCTGAGGTGTCAGCCAGATGGAGTATCTGTCTGTTGGAGCCGAGGACTCGTTCCTGTTTCCCTGAGGTCATGTGTGTGAGTCTCTTGGGACCGGCTGCTGGAGAAGAACCTTGGGTGTTCTGGAGCAGCGCGAAGGGAACACTGGGTCCCGATGTGTGAAGACTGCCAGCGGAGTTCGACGGACTGAGTGAACAGCGGATACTATTCCAAGCCGCAAGACTGACATGTAGGCTGTGGACCATGACAGCGCTAACGAGTGTGACTTTGTGACACAACTGTTTACCTTGTGTGTTAATGTAAAACTGTGTGGTGTGAGAACAAGTGAGAAACTAAGAGAGAGAGCGCGCGAACCGTGCAATTGTGTATCCATGTACTTGTGCAAGTCGTAAGCTCGGGAGGGTGTGTGTGTGTGTGTGTGTGTGTGTGTGTGTGCGCGCGCGCGCGAAATTACAAAATATTTTGTTATTTAAGGTTAACCCAATCAAAACTTAGTAAGTAAGCATTGATACTAAGTAAATATTAATACTTAAGTATTGATTAGGTGGACCTTAAAGTATTTTGTAACTCTTAACTGTCAATACGGATCACAATGAAATATAATATACCGAATAGAACATCATTCAATTTTGCAAACGTTAATTTGTGGTAAACTTTCAAACCTGCAAATTTATGGCAGTCATCCATTTCAAAAACCTGTGACAGTATTTATACAGTCGGCAACTGCCTTATTATAATAGACTTGCCTTTTGTCATGGAAATTATATCTGATGCACTTAATTGTATACAGGGTGAAGCGTAATTCGCGCACTCGGGCGTCGCAGCGCGACTCCTCACATGCCAGCAATAAAAAAATGTGTCTTACAAAATTTCGTCTTGCGAGTAAATCCGGTAGAAAACGGACGTTGAAGAGTAGCAATCTGGCAACACTGTAACCATATGTAGGGTAACTACCGCTGTCAGCACGTTTTTGTCGTGCCGTACAGTTGGTGCAGTGGGTAGAGTTTTTGGTTGGCATGCAGGAGGTCGATGGTTCAATCCTGGGTTGAGGAGCATTTTTTATTTGCTAATTTCCATCTGACATTATCTACTGTAATACAGTAAGACACCGTTTCTGAGGTCACATGTATCCTACATTTACAACATTTTGTAACGCTGAAACAACAAATACCTGGTTAGACTAATAAGAAATAGACAGCTGAAACAAACAGGTTACACATCTAGTAGATGAAGTGGTGCGAATAAGTGGGTTAACATGTTTCAAAGCTGACCAATGAAAACGATTGTTCTTCCATTTCTAGGATCGTAGTATGTAAGTGCAAATGGTTTCTAGAGGACCCACTGCAATCGCTGTTGATGATTACGATGCCAGATACCACACCACCTGGACTACATTTACGAAATAAAAAAACATACGCCTCAACCCAGGATCGACCACTCGACCTCCTGCATGCTAACCCAAAACTCTATCCACTGCACCAACTGTACAGTACGACTAACTTCTGCTGACAGAGGTAGTTACCCTACATGTGGTTACAGTGTTGCCAGATTGCTACTCTTCAACGTCGTTTTTCTGCCGGATATACTCGCAAGACGAAATTTTGTAAGAGACTTTTTTTTATTGCTGGCATGTGAGGAGTCGCGCTGCGACGCCCAAGTGCGCGAATTACGCTTCACCCTGTATACAGCATATGAAAAGGGCCTTTCCCATTTCTACACCATTTTATTAGACTTACTTCCATTAGATGTGAAACAAATCCTTCTGGCAACAATTTGCTCTAATTGTAAGACCACCTGGAATAAACATGACACAATTTGACCAGGCGTGGAATTTCAGCTTGCATAAACAATAACCGGTTTAACCCAATTATGCAATAGGGGCACAACGATGAACACAAACACAAGATTTGAGAGTTTACTTTTCCTGTGATCTTGGGTGTGTTCTCCAAATCACATGCTCTTCACTTCCACTTAACAATAACACGCAACTCTTAGGTTCCTGCCTTCACAGAAAACCACTACTGAACATGTTACAACTACAGACCATCTGTCAAACAGCAATGGTGCTACCTCTAGGGAACGAGTCACTGCACTCCCTATACTGACAAATGGTAAACAACTTGAGAGCTCACACTTTCTCTTCTACTCGCTATGGTTTTATAGTATAGCAGGGAACGTCTGAGTGGTGCAGGCTACAGGAAATTAGTTGAACAACTAGAAGGTGGGAAAAGGAAGTGTTACATCAAATGCCAGAGTTATAGATGTTTCTCATTAATAAAGTACCAGATACTGCAGCCGAAGGTTCTTCCTTATCTGAAAAGTTAAAATCTACAAGTGATACACAATGGAGCAGCCATTGCGGTGAAAAGAACAAAATCAGTCATAAACTGTCACCTATATTTTTATTTTTTGTTAACAATACCGTACTTACACAAAAAATCCCTGCATCCTAATTTTAGGAAGACTCATTCCAAAATTTAATTAACTAAAATTCCTTCCATCGAAAGAGCAACATAGGCATAAACAAACATTTCATATTAATCCACGAGGTCCACGTGGTCTTAACGAAAATATGAACATGTAAATTTACACATATAGATGCTTTATTGCAGGTAATAAATTTCAATATTGGTCTGTATTGAATTTCTGTATAATCTTAAAATATTAAAATTTATTTTAAATAATTGTTCCACCTATTCAATACATTACATTCATTTGAACATTATGACTTATACATTATAATCATAATCCTTGCTGGGACATGTTTCACCCCGTATTATGGGCATCATCAGCCTGTACCTCGTCCTAAATCATTGCGATCTTGATTGTCTATTACTAGGCTTCCTTATTATACTAAACATAAAAAATGTGAGTTAAAATGTACATCTCTGTTTGTCAATCTTAAATTAACTAATAGAATATTTGTACTATTTGATTATAAAATCACAGTAAAAAAGGATGGTTAATGCTCAGTAGAAACACATTAAAACAATTTGTGAAAGGTAAGCCCTGTTCTGGCTTTTAAGTCATTGTCCCTTAGTGAATATAATTCAAAATTACACGTCATATACAATTAAAACACCAATTAGGTAACACCTTAAGAATCATTCACTGACTTGAGAATCTGGTTAAAAATGTCTGAGTGTTGTCTGTAGTAAATATTTAGACTATCTTTAATGTCTGACTACATATTTAAACACGTGAAATCAACTAGAATACCCTTGAAAATATAAATTACTTTGTCTAAATTTGTGGTAATTGTAACTCTTTCTGAATACTAATAAATAATAATAAAATATTATACAGAAAATTATATAAATAAATAAAATTACTCAAAAATGTAATAAAATTAATAAACATAATTAAACAAAATGTCTGTAGTATGGGCGCCAGAGTTCACCAGAATGGATCCCTCAAATTTAGATAGAGCATGATAATTCTTTATATCCCGGAGCGTGTACATAATGTTGCGTACTGGTACATCTGCTTCAGGCCTTACCTAACCTTCTGAAAACGACTAAATAGGTAGGAACTGCACCTAGGTTCATCAATAACTCGACTGATTCTAAAATATCTAACTATTTTCTCAATAAAATCCGTGCATGAGCACCTCATCAACACACCAAAATACACTTATAATACACAAACAATAGATTGCTGGAAGACTCCATATTTACAACAAACAACAACAATGAAAACAGTGGGAAAACGAAAGCGAGAACTAAGCCATCATTTGTAGTTAGTTCGTTGAACAATGTACATATATGTACATAAGAACCCTTCACAGTCTCTGTATCAACACGACTTGCCAATTCTCAAAATAAGCACTTATAAAATCACACAGATATTGTACCTCGTAATACAGTGTTCACAGACTTTAACACTTGTTGTAAAGATACATACATTTGAGCAACACACACTTGTCGTTCCTGAGCATAAATTATGGAAAGTCTGAGATATAGCACCTCCCAGCTTCCAGCAACATGTAATACCAGGCCACCACAAAATGATACAATACTAAGTTGTATGTCAGTCACTTCTCACAAACATAAAAATACTACGTTCCACAAACAAGACTACGTTCCACAAACGTTTGAATTCCAGTCCAGTATAGTGCAGCAGTGTCACTCCAGTACCATATATCCAGTTTCACTCCCGTCTGTGTTCGCACTACTTCCTTCTCGTACAGTGTGTGTGCAGTACTTCCTTCTCGTACAGTGTGTGTGCACTACTTCCTTCTCGTACAGTGTGTGTGCACTACTTCATTCCCGTACAGTGTGTGAGCACTACTTCCTTCTCGTACAGTGTGTGAGCACTACTTCATTCCCGTACCGTGTGTTAGCACTACTTAATTCTGGTACACTGCGTCAGCACTACTTCATTCCCGTACAGTGTGTTAGGTTCCCGCCGTTTGATCAACCTTTATAGACATCAGCATTCCCCTTCCTCTCACATGATAAGTCTGGATTGATCCTCGCCAGCCAATCATGGTAGATCCTCTTGTCAAGACCACGCCATGAACTCCTTCTTGGTCCCAAGACATAAACAAACTCTCTGGGGTCTTTCACATGAGTCATAGAACTTTCCTAGTACAACAACAAGCTCATCTCATCAGACTGGGATATATACATGACTCATGCAAAGTTTCCAAGTTCCAATATAGCAATGTTTTCCCAGCCGTATGGTCAAAACAAATTACTCATACTACATATATGGAGACCTCCCAGCTTACAAATATTAATGACAAAATATACAATTGAAATGCAGATAATAATAATAATAATAATAATAATAATAATAATAATAATAATAATAATAATAATAATAAATCGAATACTGACAATAATATCTCTCACTTCTACATATAGTGTGAGGGTATGATATATGTACTATCACATAACGCCCCCTTGGTGAATCGATGATATAACATATTATGATTCCCCATAAAACAGAACTTCATAAATAACCCTAGAATGACATAACTGAACACTTAAACTACTGTGAAAAAGATATATACATTGCGTCTACCGCATTGTATTTGCACACGCGAAATACAATTTGTACAAATAATAACGATAATAATATGGCTATATGCAAGCAACACTGATTGTTTCATATATCCTTGAATACAATCCCTTCTTACTACTGTACACTAAATTAAAATTGATGATATTTACATCCAAGGTGCAGATCCTATCTCTTATATCTGCAAAGACTATAGATATTGTATGTCCCAAGGACCTTGTCAGAAGTTAGAAACTGATAAGCGCACTTGCCTATTCTACTGTCCACAGTATACGGTCCCTGATATAAATTTTTTTAAATATATACTTAACTTAACATCAGCATCGATAGACGAGGAATACGTACCGAAATAACATCTAACTACGTCTCGAATACAATCTATCTCACACACAAACATTCATCCCATCCAGTCACACAAGCCTTCATTCAGAACATTCATAACAAAGAAATCCCTGTTTCTAAAATGCACAGGAATCTCACTATATTTACTCTTCCACAAACTCATAATTAATGCAAGCAAATAGATCACATACTTTTTCATACATTCCACATCGATATCATTCAGCACGTCATTCAAATCATTCACACTGTCACAAGTGTAGAATGTATTGGAAGTGGAAAGTATTTATTGAAGACTTTATTTGTAAACCTTCCGTAGTACTTACTGTATGATCTGAAGTGTGGTGATATAATGTTTTATTTGTATTCCATGTAATGACCTAACCTGTACAGTGTAATATTTTGGTAACATATGGTATTTGTAAATAGTAGATTTCATTTCTATATTTACTGGAACTGTCCAGAAAGTTGTCACATGAATTTTTGAACAGGGTGTGTTGCCTTTTGTTGGTTATGTATTCTAGAAAGTATTTCCTGACTATTCTGGAAATGGAAGATTCGCGATCGTATGTATTCGAGAAAGTATTTTAACATCGCAACTGAAGTAAGAGTTGCGATTGGTGAAACTGGGTGGCGATAGGCGGGCCCCTGCGTTCTGATTGGCTACTCCAAGGCCAGAGTTCCCCTTTTAAAGAGAGCGAGGGAGCATTTCGTAGTCTGTCTGTGGTCTGTCTGGTTGTCCGAAGTTTTGACGTCGTCTCGCTACCGGGATGGGCCACTTTGGGGTAAGCACTCTCGATTTCCGTTCCACCTTAAATTTCCTGTAATGTTTGCTTGCTTTTTCGTATAGGAGTCTGCCCTAACCTCACCTAGATTCGCCACTCAATTATTTCTGATGCCTTAGCTTTTCAGCTGGGCTTGCCTGTTTGTTTTCGAGGCATTCCCCGTACCTTGATCGCTAAACATGTAAATTGTAGTTTTATATATTCACCTTGGAGTTTTGCCTCTAGTAGTTCCGTCTCACTTGATGTACGCCAGAGTTTTGAAAGGTACGTTTCACTTCACTTGCATATTATTATGTTTATTCCTACCTTCTAAATCATATTGTACAAACTGTTTGGTATCTAGATATATTGTATTGGCTTGATTGTCCGACTCGTTGGCTGAACGGTCAGCGTACTGGCCTTCGGTTCAGAGGGTCCCGTGTTCGATTCCCGGCCGGGTCGGGGATTTTAACCTTAATTGGTTAATTCCAATGGCACGGGGGCTGGGTGTATGTGTTGTCTTCATCATCATTTCATCCTCATCACGACGCGCAGGTCGCCTACGGGTGTCACATAGAAAGACCTGCACCTGGCGAGCCGAACCCGTTCTGGGATATCCCGGCACTAAAAGCCATACGACATTTCATTTTCATTGGCTTGACTCTTTGAACTTGTAGGAAGCTATTATCAAGGAACATGTATTAATAATTGGTGTGTCTCAGCAGAACATGTAAGTTGTATTTTACTAAAGTTGTGTGTCGGTACCTTCCACATGGCTGAATTTGTTCAGAATTCATTTGTAAAGTCCATTTATAAATAATATTTTGAAAATTAAGGATCACGGTTGATTATTTCGGAAACTGCAACCTAAGCCATCTCCATGCCCTTGGTAGGTTCCCAGCTCCTTCCCACCTTCCTGGTTTATTGTCATCTAGTTGGCCCTACTAATATTTACTAGTGTCGTTATCGGCGGAGATCCGCGCAGTTTCAGCTGATGTTTCACTGAGAGTGTAGTGGTTTTTGGTACTGTGTAATTGCACTTTCTTTCCTCCCTTTCTGTATTTAGTGTAGCCACTGAAGTAGCGGTTACACACACAACTCTCAGCATTAAATAAAACATAACACATACGCTTGAAGAGCCTTTCTTTCATCTCACGCACACTTTCATTGTCACTTTCAGTAAACATTCCCGACACACCCACATGATCTCTGACACTCACAAAATCTTAAAATCTGGAGTCACCATACAATTTGCTACCCTTCCGATGAATCCCCTTAAGCACAAAACTTGACATACAATTTGCTTCAAACAACCCTTCACGAACAACTGTCATAATTAACACATTCTCTCACTCACGATCACTCTATTACTGAAATCATTATCATAATTCACTTCGAAGTTGCTATCATTACTGCTTAATGACCCAACAATTAATCCATCTTCACCACCTTTCATATCAGCTCCCATTCGCACCACTTTCATGCCTACAACACTGTTACTTTCGACTCTCTTATTAGAAGTTTCATTTATCTCAAATTCACCATTTTCACACATAATCGACCTAACATTAATCTCCTCACGTACACTTAAATTAACAAAAAACATCCTCATTCTGATGTATACTCCGTAAAAACCCTTCACTTACTAAACAACCTTCCTCAACTTCACAAGGAACTTCACTTTCAATTTCAGAAACTTCTGTAAGATTATCGTTTGCAACACTGCTATTACCATCACCACTAGCACAAAGTTAAGTCATCCGACACATCATTCTTACTTTCATCATGCCCCCTATTCTGAAAATCTCTCTGATAAACGATTTCACTCTCTACTTTATCAAATACCTCCCTTAACACTTTACCCCGCTCGTCAATCTTACTGGACAATCCATCAAACATATTACTGTATCGATTTTACTAGACAATACATCACTATTACTGTTAAATTCACCCTTCAGATCTTTAATCAACGGATCAAATAGCGATTGAAGCATACCAAGAGTTAAAGTCGCCCCTTGATCTCCTACATGTTGAGTCTGAGACAGGTTACTTGGTTCCTCACCTATCGTTGCCAACTGATCTTCACTACTATTAGCCATTTCGCTACTCTCACTTAAATTAGATAGACTTGGTGTGGTGGAATTCTTTTGACTTCTTTTATCCTAATTCATACTACCAACAACTTTAACAATCTCTCTATTTCTTAATTTTATAATACTCCACTCGCTAAAACATATTTCTTCATACTCCAAAATACAAATCAAACACTTCACTGACATAGTTTGTAGAATTCCATCCACACCTGACAAGTGCACCCATGCTTATAAGCCTAACAGATGTACCAATCATTCAGCCACACGTCGGGCAGCCAATTGTAATTGTTTGTATATACTAATAAACATAAAAATATATAAATAAATAAAATACTTGAAATAAATTAAATTAATAAAAATAGTTAATCAAAATGTCCGTAGTATGGGCACCAGAGTTCACCAGAATGGATCCCTCGAATTTAGATAGAGCATGATAATTCTTTATATACCAGGGCGTGTATATAATGCTGCGTACTGATACATCTGCTTCAGGCCTTACCTAACCTTCTGAAAACGACTAAATAGGTAGGAACTGCGCCTAGGTTCATCAATAACTCCACTGATTCTAAAATATCTAACTATATTCTCAATAAAATCCGTGCATGAGCACCTCATCAACACACCAAAATACACTTATAATACACAAACAAAAGAATGCTGGAAGACTCCATATTAACAACAACAACAACAACAATGAAAACAGTAGGAAAACGAAAGCGAGAACTAAGCCATCATTTGTAGTTAGTTCATTGAACAATGTACATATATGTATATAAGAACCCTTCACAGTCTCTGTATCAACACAACTTGCCGATTCTCAAAATCAGCACTTATAAAATCACACAGATATTGTACCTCGTAATACTGTGTTCACAGACTTTAACACTTGTTGTAAAGATACATACATTTGAGCAACACACACTTGTCGTTCCTGAGCATAAATTATGGAAAGTCTGAGATATAGAACCTCCCAGCTTCCAGCAACATGTAATACCAGGCCACCACAAAATGATACAATACTAAGTTGTATGTCAGTCATTTCTCACAAACATAAAAAGCAGCGACAGAGACTACAAGATCACCACTTCAATGCCAGGAGAATGGAGACCCAAGGCCTGATCTGGTTGTTTATTGAAAGCACCATTTTCGATATGGCTGGCTAAAACAATGGGGTACCGCCTTTCCTGGAAGGCTGGTGGTGATAAGTCAACAAAATAGATGAGTACAGAATTTTCAGTGTAATTATATGAGTGTGAATGTGTTTTAATATTGCAAAAGGGGATAGGTTAGTTTTAATATTTAATTTCAGTAAATTTTGCTTTGTTTGGAAGGACTGCGTCCTATTTAAAGTAAATGTTGGGAAATTTGTTAACGTAAATATTAGTGATGGGCAATGCTCTCGCTCGAGACTCTCGAGACTGACGTCCATACTCACATCGCTTTTATCAATTCGTCCTCTAAGACACTGGTGTATCCGTTGGTAGTACGCAAGAAAATATTTAACTTCTAGTTTGCAAAACTGCAGCCTACGTATCTGGCTGTTTACCTGTCAGTCATAGTACAGGCCCTTAATAACATAAAATCTTCTTTATATGTTTGAATAGATTACTTATTAATTAAATTGGCACTTCAATAAGGGCTCATCAGTGTGTCCTGAAGGCCAGTGACGCAGAGTTATAGCGTAACCATTTGGACAGCTAAGACTGCGACACAACACACATGAAATCCCATGAGGTGACAGTAGTGTTTTTCCGCCTTTATCCTCACACCATACAACATTCAAGACTAGTCGGTACATGTTGCAGTTACTATGGAAGGGAGTTCGGCACAGCAAAGGCCATCGATGCCAAGAAGTTTCAAACCTTCCTGAGAAGAGTATTTAATAATTCAAGAAAATAACACAGCAACATGTTTAATATGTAATAAAATATTGAATCACATTAAAAAATGTAATCTGCAGCGCCATTATTCCTTGTACCATGTTAACAAGTATGACAAATATGAAGGCCAGGAAAGGATAGCTCTGCTAAACGAACTTAGAAATAACACATGTAAATTTCGTATTATTCTACTCAACTCTTTGTCTTATAAAGTTCTTTAGGTGATTTATGTATCGGCACGTATTTCATTATTTTTTAGCAGTGAACCTGCTACAAGATAGGGCATAATTTGAGACCCTTCAGTGAGTGTGCGCTTGTGAAAGAATGTATACTTCTGGCAGCTGGGGCACCGTGTGACAACACTGATATTAATGACATCTCCCAGCCTGCTATTTTTATCAGAGATTTAAACAGTGACTTTTGTGGCAGGGAGGACCTTTTAGATATAGTGCCAATGAAACATACAACAAATGATTTTGATATATCTGCAAGTCTTGAAGTGTTAGTGGAGAGTTTCGGCCTGCCTTGGGAAAAAATAGTGTCCATAGCAACAGATGGCGCAGCTGTGGGAAGGACACAGGAGTTGTAGGACATCTCCAAAACAAATTAAAAGAAATGAACATTCAACCTGATCTTCTGCTTCGGTGCTGCATTATACACCAAGAAAATCTATGTACAAAGCAGATCCAACTTGGAACTGTCATGGATGTCATTACTAAAACAACTAACTTTATCAGATCAAGGGAAATGCTAGTGGCTTTACGTCGCACTGACACAGATAGGTCTTATGGCGACGATGGTATAGGAAAGGGCTAGGAGTTGGAAGAAAGCGGCGTGGCCTTAACTGCCTGGTGTAAAAATGGGAAACCCTGGAAAACCATCTTCACGGCAGCCGACAGTGGGATTCAGACCCACTATCTATCAAATGCAAGCTCATATCTGCGCGCTCCTAACCGCACAGCCAACTTGCCCGGTTCAAGGGAAACAAACCACAGAGAATTTCAAGGGTTTCTTTGTGACATTGAAAGTCAGTATGATATTCAGCATTATACGAACATGCGGTGGTTAAGTAGAGGAAAAGTTTTACATCGCTTCTATGCTCTGTGGAAAGAAATAGCTCTCTTCATGGAAATGCGCAATGAACCAGTAAAGGACTGAACGATGGAAAATGGATATGAGATTTGTCATTTCTAACAGATTTCACCAGCCACCTCAACGATTTTAATTCCTCCCTACAAGCGAAAAGCACTGCTGTGGGAAAGTCAGTTCATGATAGGCACAACACATTTTCCCACTTTGACTGCAGAGTTATGTCTAGCTCCAAAGTATTCTGGTACCAATTAAAAGAATATAAAGAGGTTTTGATGTAGCCATACAACAAATGTGAGAGTAGGTTTCACGATATTCAGACATTAGAAAATGATCTGCAGGAGTTCACTACGCCCTTCTCGGTGGATGTTAGACCAGAACTGCAGCTAGAGCTGATTGACTTACAGTGTGATACTCAAATGAAAGATAAGTTTGTAAACACAAACAGTTTGACATAATTCTATGTAAGTTTTCCATGGGAGAGATTTCCTAGATTGCACAAAATTAATGCACATATTTTAAGTATATTCGGATCAATTTGTTTACGTGAACAGATGTTTTCATTAATGAAAATGTGCAAATCTAGACACAGAAGTAGGTTCACCAATATAAACTTGAAATGTGCTTTGCGACTTGCCAGTATGCAAACTATAGTACCAAACATTGACACAATACTATCTAAATGAGCCCAAAAGTTCTGTGGAGGAGCAGAACCCAGTGATATGTTTCATTTCTTGTGTTTAGTTTTTCATAGTCGTAAATGCCACACAAATATTGAAATGTAGGTTGATGAAAGTGTAAGGAATGTGCACAAATCATATAAATTGTGCTTTCATTCAATAAATGTACATATCCCAAAGCTTCAGTTACTTAATCTTGAAAATGTATTTATTCAGGACATATTGCACCCTGCTGTACACCGAGCTCGATAGCTGCAGTCGCTTAAGTTCGGCCAGTATCCAGTATTCGGAAGATAGTGGGTTCGAACCCCACTGTCGGCAGCCCTGAAGATGGTTTTCCGTGGTCTCCCATTTTCAAACCAAGCAAATGCTGGGGCTGTACCTTAATTAAGGCCACGGCTGCTTCCCTCCCACTCCTAGCCCTTTCCTATCCCATCGTTGCCATAAGACCTATCTGTGTCGGTGCGATGTAAAGCAACCTCCATAAAAACACTGCTGTATATTTCCTTTGTCAGTTGAAAGTGTTGCAACAAAGTGGCTTGGAAACCCGGGGTACGGCAGGTAGTATAGGCTGAAGATTGGAGTTGATCAATGTGGATGTACGTGAGTGGACATTCTATGTCACATCAGACGCTCGATAGCCAATACGAGGGCTTTGTTTTAAGCAAGGTTAGGTTGACCGAGTGATGCATGAAGAAGTGCCTGTGAGGGCGTTGCTACCAGTAAACTTTTCAGGACGCTATAACCACATGTAGCAAGCCTATATAAGTATGTATGAGTGTGTGGCAAGTCATTCTGATTCTGATTCTGATTCTGTTACTCATTCGGACCGGTGCGCAGGAGCTACTTTTGCGCAGTTTCCTATGCATTGTTCTATTGTTCTTCAGTATCCATTACGGAATGAGCACTCTAGATATCGCTGATGCTAACGAGTTTCTGGTGGCCATTCTGTAAAAGACACTACTAAGTGTTTATTTGTCGCTGAAACTCTGTATAATAATTATATTATAATTCTTCTATGAGATAATGCACAGTAGATGTGGTGGTGCATACTGAATCTACATTCTGAAGTGGATGTGTGGTTGTGCACAGAGCTAATTCTTGGTAACGGAAATCGTCGGCCGAGTACGCAGTTTTTTCATTTGGAGAAACGTGAGGCGACACACTAACCTGTGTGGCAATGACTCAAGACACCGATGAAGAAGTGTGTAAATAAGGTTAGGGATGCTCTTCATGAAGAAGGGTGCATCTGTACATAGAGAAAGTCGTGGTACTTTTCTTTTCTAGATAAGGATTTTCTTCTGTAGCAGTGGCACTGTTACCTGGAGGTATGTTGTAAAATATATATAGTGAAAATCATTTTCGATGGTGGTTTTTAGTTGTTTGTATATATGCCCTTTGTAAACGGCAAACACGAGTTGGTCTCATCAAGTGATGAATTTTTTTTTTTTTTTTGTGTTGGTGGTTTTTAGTTGTGTGTATATTTGCCCTTTGTAAATGTCAAACATGAGTTGGTCTCATCAAGTGATGATTATTTTTTTTAAGGTTGTTTGTAGATTTGCCGTCTGAGAACGGCAAACATGAGTGGGTCTCATCAAGTGATGATTATTGTTGTTCGTCATAATTATATTTTTTATTACTCTGGGAGTAAAGTCATTGAGTGAAACATGTAGTAAATCTTTTATCAGTGGAGTAAGAATGAACCTGACATGCTACCCAAATTTAATTTCAGGGGTAAACAGCAACAGGTGAGGTTATAAAGTAAGTCTGGACCTTCGTCAGCCTGATGACTGTCGCTTTGGGAGAGGGAGTTGCACGTTGCTCTACGGAGTTAATTATTCCTGTAATTGTTTTTGCAGGTGGCGCCCAATCTTGTTATTTATACTTATCTTAGTTACCATTTATCCATTTGGTATTTTCAATAACTTGTAGGTGTTTCAGTTTCCTCCATTCGGTTATGCCTATAAGTTAGTCTTATTTTATTATGCCCGGATGCACTGCGGTCCTGGGAGGATGGATGTTGTATTACAGGAATGGAGGGATGTACGGTCGATCCTCGCAAGGTCCGAAGGGCATTTGTTCACCCATCAGTATGGATTCATTTTTTGGTTTTTCCAGATGAGGTGGCATTTGACTCTTGACCCAAAAGGTCCCATACCTTCCAGCAACATGGCATATGGTCCCATATTGCTGTAGCCCAACGTAGGTCATTTGTCGTTGCTGTGGTATGGTACCAGTAACAAGATTTGTGAATTTCTGGATTTTAAAATAGGTAAAAGAACAGGTTCTACGAGATTTTGAACTTTAATATTCTTTTACTGAAAAGTTAGTGAAAGGTTGATGAACCTCTTCTTTCCCTGTACCCTTCATTTGTAAAGAATGGATTCTAAAAGTTAATCCACAGAAAACCAGAGTAATGGTTTATGAAAGGGGTGAAAACCTTTCAAAAAGTGAACAGTGGAGGATGGATAAGACAGAGCTAGAAGTTCTTAAAAAAAATTGAATAGTGCCTGAAGTGAATTTTCCCAAAGGCATTCATGTATGGGTTCAAGAGGAAGGATGGATGGATACAGCTCTTGTCCAGGACTGGGTCCGTATGGTGTGGGAAGCATGGCCAGGGTCACTGCTTCGATGCCCAGCATTGCTAGCGTGGGACAGTTTCCGTGGATATTTGGTGGAAGACACAAAGCAACATCTTCAGGAAATGAAAACTGATCTCATTGTAATTTCTGATGGACTCACACATTGTCTACAGCCCTTGATGTTTCCGTCAACAAGCCCTTCAAGGACAACAGACATAAATTTTATGCCGAATGGATGGCAGGAGGGGAGCATGAGCTGACGCAAACAGGCAAAATAAAAAGGCCGTCAGATGAACATGTGTGTGATTGGGTTATGCGGGTATGGGTTATAGTGTCGACAGACATTATTGTGAAGAGTTTCTTGAAGGTGGGCATTGCAAATGCATTGAACAGAAGTCAGAATGATGCAGTATGGGATAGTGACCAGAATGATACACGCAAGAATAGCTCATAGACTGAAGACAGTGACAATGAATAGGGTAAGTGCGCCAGTTGTCTTGTTTCAATAGCCGAATGCACATTTTACAGGGTTGTTTTTTTTTTTTTTCTTCGGGAATACGATCTTTTGCACAAATCCCCTCATATATCACACACTGAAAATGTTCACACTTATTTTTTGTCATAAAGGTGCAAGTTATATGCGAGTAAATACGATATTTGTAACTGCTAATCCCATACTAGCCAAGAAATCCAGCAAATGCTTCCCATTCCTATTAGCTTCAATATCTTCCTCACATTTACCAATCACCGTTTCATGTCCCTCAGTTTGATTTCCAACTCTCGCATTGAATATTTTTTCATAAATAATCACCCCTGTTGAATATATTCATCAAATTCACAGGACCATATGTTCGAGCCAAGATAGCCAAGATAGATTTAATATATTTTATCATTTTCTTTTCTTTCTTTTGTTCAGGAGGTTGATCTATACAGATTTTTCGCCCCTACTTGTACCATTTGATATGAACCTGCGTGTAATTGGAATTGCAGAAGTACAGATTGTTGAATGTGAGGAAAGGAACGTTAAGGACAACACAAACACCCAGTCCTCAGGCCAGGGATAAAATTCATTTACAATCAAAAACCCCTGACCCAGCCGGGAATTGAACCCGAGGGCGCTGAGTGACAGGAAGATATGTTGCCCCCTACACTGCAGGACCGGTCATATTTTATCATAGAAAATGACTTACCTTTCAGTAGACAGAGGTTAATCACTAATTTAATAAACTGTCTTGAACTTTTTTTATGGGGGTGGCCAGGAATACCAGTCAGAATCAAGGAGCTGATAACAGATGGTCAACATCCATACTGATAACTTTAGTTGTAATATTCATATGCAATCAGGAAATATGTATTTGTGTATCCACAATTAGATGGAGCTGGAAATGGGAGAGGAGTTTTGGGTGGCCATTTTTTTTTTAGGTATTATCTTGGCATTGCTGGGGCATGATGTGAGAAGCTACAGAAATCTACTTCTAGATGACAAAGAGTGGTATTTCAATCTACTTTACCTTCACAGCAGTGCTCCCATGACAAAGTGCATGCAACCTCTTCTACTAATACAAATCGGTCTTAAATTTGTGTCACAAGCAGGAAACAAACCGAGTTCAACTAAGCAGAAAGCTATCATCCAAGGAATTGGATAATTCTCGATTTGCACATTGAGGAAGGGCTATTTTTGATGATAATTTTCTTTTACTCAATGACATGAATGGTCAGATACATCTCTAGTGAGGTATGGCATTTACAGTGTGGTGTGTATTCTAGTTAGAATTGCCAGATTTCCGGATGGCAAATAAGGAACACTCATTCGATTCCAGATAGCAAATAAGGAACACTTCCATTTCCTTGACATATAGCACTAAATTACGGCACCATAGCCATGATTAAGAGAAGAGACCAGGGTTATATTAACAAATAAATACCGGTAATAATACAACAGCGTCACCGTAAAATACAAGGTGTCCAGGTTAAAGATATAATACCGGGCGAGTTGGCCATGCGGTTAGAGTCACGCAGCTGTGAGCTTGCATCCGGGAGATAGTGGGTTCGAATCCCACTGTTGGCAGCCCTGAAGATGGTTTTCCGTGGTTTCCCATTTTCACACCAGGCAAATGCTGGGGTTGAACCTTAATTAAGGCCATGGCCTCTTCCTTCCCACTCCTAGGCCTTCCCTATCCCATCATCGCTGTAAGACCTATCTGTGTGGGTGCGACGTAAAGCACATAGAAAAAAAATATATATAAAATGCAATAACTTGAGAAATAATGGAGATATTTACAGGCAGTTTGTTTCTACAACTAGGGTAACTCAAAATGTTTTCTGTGTTTGCTTGCGGTGGCAGTGGTACCACATGCGCATCCACAAAACTGCACTGTTCATAAGAAGCGCACCAGTAACCATGTGGGCTTCACAGCAGAAGGTGTTCCGTGTGCTTTCGCTCGTGGAGATAAAACCCGTTACACTAGAACAACGTAGATTTCGGCGTGAGTATGGACTGTTGCCAACTGATGACGTTCCCACTTACGTAACAATCATGAAATTGGACAGGCGCCTTCGAGAATATGGGTACTTGCTGTCGATGTTGGGTCGCCACGCCAAGCACGCAGTTTCAGAAGCTACTGTTGATTTAATCCATTGAGTCCTTCAAGCAGAGCCCTCATAAGTCAATTCGACAAGCAAGTAGGCAGTTACAGTTACCTCGTTCAACAGTACACGATGTCGTCCACAAAAGGTTGCACCTATGGGCATACAAACTGCAGCTTTGTCAGAAAATCAAACCTCAGGGCAGGCCGCTATGGAGACAATTCTGGCAAAAATTGATGGAAATGAGGCATTCCTCGATTCGGTCTGTTTCTTGGACGAGGCTACATTTCTAATTTCTGGCATGGTAAACAAGCACAATTGCCATATATGGGGATCTGAACCCCCCCCACGTAGTGACAGAGTTGGAACGGGACTCTCCAAAAGTGAATGTGTGGTGTGGATTGTTGAAGGACAGGGTTATTGGCCCATTCTTCTTCGCAGAGCCTACAGTTGATGGAACAGGTTACCTAGACATGTTGGAGCAGTATGTTGTGCCATACCATCCTCGTGACGTGATCTTTCAGAAAGACAGTGCACCATGCCATTATGCGGAAATTGTGAGGGATTTCTTGAATCGTGAGTTCCCAGATCGCTGGATTGGGTGAGGTAGTCTATCAATTTCTTTGCCCCTTAGAAGTCCCAACATTATGCCACTTGATTTTTTCCTGTGGGGGTTTGTCAAGAATCAAGTGTACCAGACACCAGTTCGTGATTTACCAGATCTGCATCATCGCATTCATGCAGCTATCGCAAATGTCACGCATACAATTCTGCAGAACACTTGGAGAGAAGTGAAATACCGATTAGATGTCTGTCGCACCACTAATGGTGCACATATCGAGGTTTATTAGGTATGTAAACAAACATTTCGGGTTACCCTACTTGTAGAAACAAACCACAAATAAATATCTCCACTACTTCTCAAGTTATTAAATTTTATATTATTATACATTTAACCCGGACACCTTGTATGTACAGTAGGTACTTAATTTATTACATACTAATTATGCATTAGTCTTTACATTGAAATGAACATTTCACAAGTACTTGTCATTTGAAGATGCAATTTGTAACAGTTCAACAAAACTTTGAGAAATTCCTTACAATTCTCATCATAGTTGAATTATACAAGAAGTTCTTTTTTTATTAAATCTACTCAGCATCCGTTTCTGTTATTTCTCCATTTTATTGCTATTACTGAAAATCCTATTTAAGTACATGCATTCAATGGAAATATACTTAAGACATACTTAAGACAAACTTAAGTACCATCAAAATGTTCTTCAATTTTTCTGGGCCAATTAAACCGGTGATATATACCCACCTATCTGGTATTGTTTTACTTATGAGAGCTAGTTTTAGCTTTTCACCAGCACCACCCTCACCAGAAAATAAATTGACTATTTCTACTACTTCTGAACATGTGTATCCACTAACTTTAAAATCTTGCTGAACCGAGGTGAGTTTTCTAGAGTTATACAATTCATCAGTGAAAAAGAATCATTAGAATCATCACTAAAATCAAACCTTTTACATTGATAATTAGCACAAACCTCATAGACATGTATAAAATCATTTTCACAGACCTTAACTACCCCAGTAAACAAATCATTACATACATACATACATACATACATACATACATACATACATACATACATACATACATACATACATACATTATCATTATAGACTGTTATGCCATTCAGCGTTCAGTCTGCAAGCCTCTGTGAATTTACTAAATGCCGCCACAATCCTCGATTTGCAACTAGTGTTGTGGCCTCATTTAGTTCTATACCTATTATCTTTTAATCGTTAGAAACTGAGTCTAACCATCGTCGTCTTGGTCTACCTCTACTTCTCTTACCCTCCATAACAGAGTCCATTATTCTCCTAGGTCACCTATCCTCCTTCATTCACCTCACATGACCCCACCACCAAACCTGGTTTCCGTACAGCTTCATCCATCGAGTTCATTCCTAAATTAGCCTTTATCTCCTCATTCTGCATACCCTCCTGCCATTGTTCCCACCTGTTACTACCAGCAATCATTCTTGCTACTTTCATGTCTGTTAATTCTAACATATGAATAAGATATCCTGAGTCCACCCAGCTTTCGCTCCCGTAAAGAAAAGTTGGTCTGAAAACAGACCGATGTAAAGATAGTTTCCTCTGGGAGCTGACTTCCTTCTTACAGAATACTGTTCATTGCAACTGCAAGTTCTGTGCATTAGCTTCACGACACCTTGATTCAATCTCATTTACTATATCACCATCCTGGGAGAACACACAACCTAAACACTTGAAATTATCGACCTGTCCTAGCTTTGTATCACCAATCTGACATTCAATTCTGTTGAATTTCTTACCTATTGACATCAATTTAGTCTTCAAGAAGCTAATTTCCATACCATATTCATTGCACCTATTTTCAAGTTCCAAGATATTAGACTGCAGGCTTTCGGCACAGTCTGCCATTAAGACCAAATCGTCAGCATAGGCCAGACTGCTTACCACATTTCCACCTAACTGAATCCCTCCCTGCAATATTATACCCTTCAGCAGATGATCCATGTAAACTATGAACAACAAAGGTGAAAGATTACAGCCTTGTCTAACCCCTGTAAGTACCCTAAAGCAAGAACTCATTCTACCATCAATTCTCACTAGAGCCCAATTGTCAATATAAATGCCTTTGATTAATTTTAATAATCTACCTTGAAATCCATAGTCCCCCAGTATAGCGAACATCTTTTCCCTTGGAACCCTGTCATATGCTTTCTCTAGACCTACGAAACATAAACACAACTGCCTATTCCTTCAATTTATTTAATGTGCAAGTCACTTTGTAACCAAAACATGATTCCACCATTCTCTGTTCTAGTCGCATTTTCAAAATTTGCATAACAGTATATACCTCACAGACTGTCAGATCACTCTTTTCAAGACTAAGAACTGCCTTATGGAAAACATCTGCTAAATGTAATGGAATACTGTATATAGATACAATTCTACTAGAAGTGTTTGCTTACCAGAATCTGATTCTGAGGCACCTAACAAATATTTCTTAATGAATACTGGACAGTCATCAACATTTGAAAAATAAGATACTATATAGTTGGGAGATTTCTCAGCAGTGTTTCAATAGCAGGCTTCATAGAAAACTATCTTGTTGGCACATGTCTTAACAAATTAGTGTATTCAATATCAAGAAACTGAAAAAATTCTTCTAAGTGCAAAACTCTTTTTTGCAGAATTTGAAGAGTAATTGAATACTTTAATTATCAACATTACAATATCAATTGACACAGAATTCATCCCAGCTTTACATGAATTGTGAACAACATCTGCATAACAATTTGACTTAACCAAGGTTGGATTTTTTGCAATTAGGTGTACATATACAGAATTTTTTTCCCAATATTAGAATTTGTGCTGTCAGCTGTATAGCTTGAAATCTGGGACAACATTAAACCATGATACAAAATTCTGTTATAAATTTGTTGAGACATTTTTATAGGACTTTCTTCCGCATCTTCATAGAAGTCTATAATTCTGTTACAAATACCCTGTTTGTCGTCAAAATACCTCATAGCTATTGGGAAACATTTTTGGTTTCCTTTATTTGAAGCATCAAAACCCACACCAAAAAGGACATGTTCTCTTAATTGTTTTGTTACACATTCCACACTATATGGACCTAATACATTTTTCCCTAGAGCCTCACATTTTGTCTTCTCACAAGATATTCTATTTGCTAAGGATGAATCCAGAAACAATTCTGACAGAAGCTTGACATTGCAGAGTGTGCTGGCGTGACTTAGGTGGTGTTTTACAGCATGGTATACAAGCGTAAGTTCCGTGCACTTTTCTGAAGAAAAAAAAAGATAGGCCAACATTAGAGTCTACTCATTTAAAAAATGTATGCTGGTCCAACTCTTACAATGAAAATGTTGACTTAACTTTTCTGACTCAGAAGAATTTTTCTGAAAGTAGCTTTTCAATACAGTTGCATGTCGTCCTGAACTCTGCCTCTCCTCATGCGAAGCATTGTTCAAATGTTACTGTACATCCGTTATTCTGCCATGACTAACAGAAAAGCCTTCTCCAGCTATTCCAGTAACACTTTACATCTCGCTTTGTACTAATTACCCACGACGTGCTGTAATTCTGGGAAATCTTTTTCCCAGACAGAACGATACTGCTGCAACCTCCTTTTCTTCTTTGAGTCTTTCTCTTCAACTTCATCGATTTCTTCCCCTTCTCATTTATTTATTAATGTATCCATTACAGTTATCACTCAAAATATTCCATGTGGTTAACGTAGCTGTCATTTACATAACCCACTAAGCGAAAGCAATTTCTTGTTTACCGCACACGCCCCTGCGTCCGCTCACAATGCAACCCAAGAATAAAATGGAGGAAACTCATGTTTTACATGCCCACTAGTACCACTAGCACACTGCCAGAGGCGCTGTTCTCAACTGTAATAACTGATCATTGGTCAGAATACAGAATATTTTAATCATAACCGCTCACTTTTTCGATACTATACTACTATGGGGAAAGCCTTACATCTGATATGTTTTTGAAATGCTCTATTGGTGAAAAATATCTAATTCCCTCCATGGGAATTTAGAATTTTCCATTCGGAATTGCTAGGCGGGCAATAATCCCATTGTGGAGATTTATCTCCCATATGCAGTTATCAGACTGTACTCATATATAGGCTTCTGATACGCTCACCTGCATACAGAGGACGAGTTCGACTGCGCTAGCGAGAGGACCTACGTGCCTATCGCTCCGCTCTCTCTCTCCTCTCATCGGCTGCGGGTAGTGCTACGCACTGCTCGCCGCACACCGAGACCGTCAAGACCTTCGAGATGGACACTCACTCGCCCCAACCGGCTACCGCTTCTCGGTGCCTAGGGTTAGTCAGGGATTGCCGTGAGCCAGGGGCCCGTTCGTGTCGGATCACCCCGCGTTCACTAGTTCTTGTTAGCTTGCCCCCACAGATACACACACAGGACCAGGCTCATTCTTTCCAAAAGAGCAATCTTCCGAAAGAGCAAATTGTCAATGAGCCTGGGATCTCACAGACAATCTTCAAGCACCGAGAACTTCCAGAGACGGCCGCTAGGGGGGAGCAGCTGTTATCACAGCACTCAACCCAAGTAGCGGGCGTCATTTCGCCGGTCGTGAATGAAGCGCTGTTCTCACAGCGCTCTCACGAAATGCAGGGACTACAAGAGCTGGTAACCACACAGACCAGCACCGCTACGCTCTTGTCAGAGTGTCACTTCCCCCCTCTCCCCGAACACAATTCACCGGTCGTCGGTTCCACAACCGAGACCCTTAAGGGGAGAAAGGCCACTATGCAGGCTACCCCCCAGGCTGCGAGGACACCGTTAAGCGCCGTGCGCGCAGACGGCAGTACCATAGCACGCACGGGGAGCATATCGCGCAGTGGTCAAGCCCCCTTAAACACCGAACGCCGCACGAGATCTGAAAAATCACAGCGGACAGGTATAACAAACCTGGCACCGGGTACATCACCCGACGGGCAGGCTATATACCTGGAGCAGAATATTCATCTCTCAGGGCGATACATTGCAAACTTGGCACGCACAAGTACAACATACACAGTCACCACCACCACAACCATAAGCTCAGGGACGCACATACCAGTGCAAGCGGCACCTAGCCGGCCGGCAAGCATTATTGCAGAGCCCCTATCTAGAAGCGCGCTGCACTGGGAAGGCGGAGCAGAATGGTATGTGGAGCAGGAGAGCGAACGGGAACCGGGGCGACGCCCTCAAGAGCCGGACCTCTCCCGCTCGAGGCTACAGACCGGAACGGCTTGGCCAAGGACTCCAACTCGGACAATTCAAGGCTGGTAATAGACGAGTCTCTCATCATCCAGACCAGGGAAACACCCGAGAAGGAGGAAGGCAGGGTAGTACCGGAGCTCACAGCGCGCACACTGCAAGCCACGGCGCCCGAACCGGAAAACCAGCAGGGCCGCTATGTAACAGTCAAGAGCAGACGGACACGCCAGAGGGAGCGTAAGCAGGGTAAGGAAACCCAGGCTAACGAACAACCCAACGCCTCTATCCGCTCTGAAGGGTCCCTAAACTCAACTGTACAGCAACCCAAGAGACACCACAACAACATGAGAAACCACCCAATCACCATATACACCAACGACCTCATGAAAATTGAGTCTGCACTGCTCAAGTACCTCCCACACTATAAGTTCATAAAGCCCAGGAGGGATTCGCACGAAGCTGTACAGCTGATATTATACTCAGAAGAAAGCTATCACCTGGCAACTATCGCACTTGATGAGCAAGATATTCAGTACACTCTGCTCAACTACGGGAGGACTAAGAGATATGTACTCAGAACCCCCGTAAAGAAGTACACGTTCAAAGAGCTTGGCGACGCCATTACAGCTGAGCAAATCCCAGTCCTGGCAGTACAGCGGATGCGAACAAGGGAGGGGAGGAAACAAGCCCCACTCTATCTTGTCACGCTAAAGGACCAGTCGGGAGTGGAAAAGATGGAGAGTCTGCGCACCCTCCTAAACATGACTGTAAAGGTAGAGCCTTACCGGCCTAAAGCCACATGCACCCAGTGCAGAGTGTGCCAAAGGTTCGGTCACTCCCAAGTGGGGTGTAAGCTTAGCCACAGATGCAGGTGGTGTGCCGGGCCCCACTCCTCCCGAGACTGTCCGAATGGCGGAGACAGGGAATTTGTTAAATGTTGCAACTGCGAGGGGAAACACGCGGCCAACTACAGTGAATGCCCGAGCCGCAGGGTATACGAAAGCTCCCTCAGAGCTAAGAGGCCGAAGGGCGCGAGAGAACAACAGCGTGGCCGCCCTGAGGCTCAAAAATGCCCATCAAGTAACAAAGGCCCCCCTAGCCAACCAGGCCCCTCAGGTAAACCTAGCCAACCAGGAAATAAAGGCCCTGCCAATTGTATAGGCCCCTCAGGCAGAGGCATGACCCAAAATAAACAAGCCAGACAAGACAGACACCCCGAGGCTCAAACCCAACCAGACCCCACTCTCCAAGCCTCGGGCAACAGAAATATAGCCTCAAACAACCAAGGCAGGACAAACCCACTAAATAAAAAGAACAAAAGGGACGCAAAGACCACGCCTAGGGAACCCGAGCAGGAACTAAAGGGAGAACCCGCCGCCTGCTCCACACCTCGCAGTCAGCGCACGATAACCAGGATTACACACAAAGCATCCGCTACCCAGACCACGCCCACCACCACGAACACAACACTCAACACATTACCCCAGCCACAACTTTCACGAGAACCTCCAGGTCAGAAGACCAACGCGGCCGAAGACATACTGAAGTCACTAGGCATAAATATACTGCTGACCATCCTGATACCCACTATACTAAACTTCCTAAAAATGGTGGCAGAGGAGGAGAATCTCAAGTGGCTGAGGATAATAGTAAACCTCATCGAGTCATTTATCTCTATTCCCTGAAATGGCTGCACAAAATACACACCACATAAACACACACAACACACAGGGACTGAGAGTTCTAATTTGGAATTGCGATGGAATACGCAACAAGAAAATAGAACTCAAAGCCTTCCTAGTAAAGCATGAAATACACGTAGCACTAATCGCAGAGACATTTCTCACCCCAGGCTCGAAATTAACAGTTAAAGGCTACAAAGTACACGAGTACGACAGACCCTCACCCAGAGGCGGCGTAGCAGTACTGGTAAGAAGGGACCTAAAACACATGGAGCTTGAAATCCCAGAGCTAGTAGCAATGGAAGCATGCGGGATATGCCTGTTAGTACGTGGGACGTTAATTAACGTCATTGCAACGTACTCCCCTCCAAGGACAGTCAACACAGGCGACATTGATGTACTCCTAGGACTAGCCAGAAACACGATAATTGGCGGAGACATCAATTCGAAACACGAAAGCTCGGGCTGTCTTAAACCCAACAAACAAGGCACCACGCTATACGAACATATGCTCGCCCGCGAATATGTCATAGCAGCACCCAAGGAACCCACCTTCCTAGCTCCGAGAGGGCACACTTCCGACATACTGGATATCGCCCTACTTAATCACATCCCTCTGGAATACAGCATGAAGGTGATCAATGATCTAGGATCAAGACACCAACCAGTACTACTAACACTGGATGCTGACCCCGAATGATACGAACTAAATCCCAAGCGAAGGCTAAACTATAAAGCAGCCAAATGGGACAAGTTCGCAAGGTAACTTGATTCGCTGTTACAGGGAATAGAAAACAACACCCCTGAAAGCCCTGCCGAGATTGAGGAGACAATATCAAGCATCATTAAGGCAATACAAAAAGCGACAGAAGTGAGCGTACCCACCCACACACATAAGGAGCACACTTTCGAAATTCCAAGCACCGTCAAGGAACTCATTCGAAGACGGAACCGCCACAGGCGAAGCTGGGCCCGATACCACGACGACATAGACAGGGAAATGAAAAATCAGCTGAACACTGAAATTCAAAATGCCCTGAAAGAACATCGGTCCAACGAATGGAACAATAAACTGCGAAAATTCAACACGAACACCAGACCCGTCTGGCAACTAGCAAGACACTTCACACGCGAACCACACGTTATTCCCACCATTAAGGGGCCAAATGGACCAGTATTCGACACGCGGGAGAAGGCCGAAATCATAGCTGACACATTAGAGGCAGCATTCACACCGAATGACAGTCCTTCCGACCCCGAATTCACGCGGCAAACCGAAGCAAAGGTAGAGGAATTTCTGAACAATGCACCTAGGTCAGAAGTTAAAAAGACAAATATCCATGAAATAAAATGGATTACTGATCACCTCAACCCCCAAAAAGCCGCAGGGCCAGACGATATCATGAATCTAGTTCTCAAAAAACTAAGCAGGAAAGCCCTCACAATAATTACCAATGTATTCAATGCCATGCTTAAGCTGCAATACTTCCCAGAACAATGGAAACTAGCAAAAATCCTTGTATTCGGGAAGCCAGGGAAAGATAAATCGGATCCCAACAATTACCGGCCCATAAGTCTCCTAACAGCCTTAAGCAAAGTATTTGAGAAAATACTGCTAAAAAGGCTCATAAACCACATAAAGGAGAAAGGAACACTAAGGAACGAGCAATTCGGGTTCCGTAACGGACATTCCTCCACACAACTCCTCACGCGGTTCCTTGAACACGCCACTATCGGGTTTAACAAGCAAAGGGATACAGGCACGGTATTCTTAGATATACAAAAAGCCTTCGATAAAGTATGGCATGAAGGCCTGCTAGCAAAACTGATAGACTACGAGTTCCATCCAGGATATGTAAGGCTAATTAAGTCTTACCTAACAGACAGGAAATTTCAAGTAGACGTGCACAACACTCTATCAAGTACTCGAAACATCAGAGCGGGCGTAGCCCAAGGCTCACTAATAGGACCGATCCTATTCGTCCTGCATACCAACGATATGCCGACCGCAGAGCTCACTACCACGTACCTCTATGCAGATGACACAGCAATTACCGTCCAGCACCCACAGCTTCTGAGCACAAGAAAGAGGCTCCAGGTAGCGCTGCGCACAGTGGAACCGTGGCTCACTAAATGGCGCATTAAAGTCAACGTAGAGAAGTGCCAAGCAGTGATGTTCACACGTAAAAACAGACGCACACACCAACCCGCCAACATCAAACCACTGACACTATTCAACAAACAAATAGAGTGGCACGAAAAAGCCAAATATCTAGGGGTAATCCTAGACAAAAAGCTAACGATGCTACATCATGTCAGAGACTTAAGGCGAAAAGTTCAAATAAGGCTTGTTAAACTGTACCCCATATTAAACAGCATATCCAGCATTAACACCAAGGTAGCAGTCAACATGTATAAAGCCTTAATTAGGCCAATCATCATGTATGCTGCCCCAGCATGGGGATACACGGCCAAAACCAACATAAACAGCCTCGAGAGCATACAAAACAAATGCCTGCGAGCAGCGGCGAAACTCCCTTACGGAACGGCAATAAGGGACCTACGCACTCTAACAAACACTCGCTCTATAAGATACCACCTTAGAAAGCAAACACTACGAATGTACACCAAGGTGTGGGGCAACAAAATCAATCCCCTAATCAGGAGTATTGGAAGGTACGACCCAGACCAATACAAAAAGTACCCCACGCCAAAACAAATACTATTCAGCCACAGGAATAGAAGGTAACGGACTCCACACTCCTTCTAAGGCATAACTCATCAAAATATACTCAAATCAACACCACTCAAAAATCACAAATAATAATAATAATAATAATAATAATAATAATAATAATAATAATAATAATAATAATAATAATAATAATAATAATAATAATTTTAAAATAATAATAATAATAATAATAATAATAATAATAATAATAATAATAATAATAATAATACCAGTGTATGTAAATTGTATATTATTTTTTCCACTTCCTTGTATTTCTATGTATATGTTGCAGTAACACGAGGGAAAGCAGCTGGCCAGCCCCTCAAGAAGCGCCCATGGACAACAATCGCACAAGATTAGCCACATTGTTTATATATGTGTATGTGTATGTTTATCTCTAGATTAGACGTGACATGAGTGGCCACCACCGCAACGCAGGGACACACCCAAGGGATGAGAAAAGAAGAAGACGTTAAAGAAGACGCTAGCCCCAGCTATACAGCTGGCTTGGCTTATCCCTTCTCCATAAATGGAGGCTTGGCACCAGGGAACAGTGGCGGCTGGACAATGGGACCTTTCCTGTGGTTCCAAAGCCCAGAAGCCATTGGACCCGCGCACGAAATCCCGCAGTGCCAAGAAGGCTGATCCCCATATAACAAACAAACATTTCTGGATAATGGACATGACTTGTGCATGATACCTACTCCTCACTAACACAACCTGGAAAAATCCAACCCACATCCTTGCATGTGCTATCTACAAAATGTCATGTTTTACATGTAGGCATCTTTCTATTTCCGCCTATGTGGTTTTTTCCTGACCCTTACTACCCGATTACACCACTATTGATACCCACAACCACATCTGGCCTGGTAACATGCTGAGCATGGGGACAGGCAGATACTCCTGTAGTATCACTTCCCACTCTACCCAGCTATCTCTTTTCTTCTTAGAAACTAATAGCATGTCGGAGGCCATGTAGATTGAATCGATGGTCACGGCGGGGGAGCGGGCTACGGGGGCCCCCCCGTAAAAAAAAAAAAACATGCATACACACAGCGTCAGTGGGTAGGGTCTGACACATCCCACTCTGATGAGTCTAGTGTCAGACCTAAGACGAAACGCTGGTTAATAGAGCAACCGCCTGAAAAGCCTTACATCTGATATGTTTTTTGACATGCTCTATTGGTGAAAAATATCTAATTCCCTCCATGGGAGTTTAGAATTTTCCATTTGGAATTGCTAGGCGGGCAATAATTCCATTGCGGAGATTTAACTCCCGTATGTAGTTATCAGACTGTCTCTCATATATAGGCTTCTGATAAGCTCACCTGCATACACCCAGCGTCAGTGGGTAGGGTCTGACACATCCTCCTCTGACGAGTCTAGTGTCAGACCTAAGACGAAACGCTGGTTAATAGAGCAAACGCCTGAAAAGCCTTACATCTGATATGTTTTTTACTATACTACTGTCTAAACCACAAGATTTTGAAAAACGGAACATTGCGCATACGGTTTAAAGGGTGCACCGTACGTGGAACAAAATGAGGAAAAACCGTATATTTCTGGGCAAAACTGTACATCTGGCAACACTAATTCTAATATGCAGCAAAACAAGCTTTTTTACTTCCTTTAATTTATCTCATTGCCTTTGTTGGTGAGATGTAGTATTTACAGTGCACTATGTCTTCTGGTATGGGCTAGAATAAATTTGTTACTTTCATTGACCTGTCTCAGTCTCATCCTTGGCTTTGACAATATAAAAGTTACTGAAGTATGAGCGATGCCAGTAATACCATTCCTTATTCAGCCAATCCCTGTTATGGATGGTTTGAAAATATCAGTCATACGATCGGTTGGTGCATGCATTTCAGTGGGCTTGGCAGACTGATATTTAATAGCAACTTCTGGCTCAGTGAGGAAAGCAACAGAAAACTACCTCACTCCTCATCTCCCTACTATGCCTCTTCAGTGACGCCTAGACTATCTATGACAGCTGTTGGCGGAACTGTAGAGGACCAAATCAGCCTTTGGGCTGAATACCCAACGTACAGACATAATCTATCTCAGTCTTTACCCCTGACTTTGATGATATGAAGAGACTGAGGTATGAGCTATTTTAGTAACTTCATTCCTAATGCAGCCAGTCCTTGTGATAAATGTTAGGAAAGTTTGGCTTGTATAGTCAGCTGAGTATACACTGACTGAGCAAATATCATGGGATAGCGGAGCACTGATGCGCAGGTGTGTTGTCTGCGCACCACACGCCCCGTGTGCCAGTGGCAGTTGTATAGCAGACCTTGTGAGCAGTGGCTGTGCATGTGACAGGTGTAACATGGAACGTCGCATGAGCTAACACCGTTCGATCGGGGTATGGTGGTCGGTGCCCGACGGATGGGAAGTGTGATTTCGGAAGTGGTGCAGGAATTCGGCTTCACACGATCAACCATGTCCAGGGTGTATCGTGAATGGTTGAATGCGGGTGTCACCGTCAACAACAGATGAACGACCGGCCGTCCAGCCACCCTCGATGACCGTGACCGGTGACATCTGAGACACGGATTGTCAATAGTGACAGACGGGCAACCATGCAACAAATCACGGCTCAATTCAACACAGGCCATGCTAGACAAGTCTTCCAGTGGACAATCCATAGGAACATGGGTTCTATGGGGTGTGGGAGCCGGCTCCGCACACGGGTGCCACGGGCACAACAACGTGCATTTGTCGCCAGTTACCAGTGATGGACACTGGAACAATGGCATAACGTGATATGGTCAGACGAATCACAAACTGCACCATGCCGATGGGAGGCACCGTGTATGGCGCAGACCACATGAAGCGATGGATACCCCCTGCCTCGAAGATGTGGTCCAGGGCGCTGGTGTCTCTGTTATGGTCTGGGGTCCATTTTCCTGGTATGGAATGGGCCCCCTAGTTGTTCTGGAAGAGACTTTGAATGGAACACGGTATGTTGAACTGCTGGGAGACCAACTCCACCCATTTTTGGCCTTCCAGCGCCCAGACGGTTCTGCGGTGTTCCAAGATGATAACGTGCCGCCACATTGCTCCCACGTCACCCGGGAATGGTTCCAGGAACATGCAGCGGAGGTCCAATGACTGCCATGGCCACGCAGGAGCCTCGATATAAACCCTATCGAGCATATCTGGGATGTCCTGGAATGCAGGCTCCGTGCCATGGATCCTGCACCCACAAACAGACCAGCATTGGCGGCCGCTCTGCAAACGATTTGGTGTCAGCTGCATCCAGAGGACTACCAGGGACTTGTCAACTCACTTCCACAGCGTCTCACTGCAGTTCGCAGGGCCAGAGGAAGCCCCACATGCTATTAGATGACATTTGCTAAGTCAGTGTACTTATCAGTGGGTTTGGCAGACTAACATGAAATAATTCCTTTTGGCTCTGTGAGGAAAGCAACGGGAAAATATAAATCCCACTTCCCTAGTGTGCCTCTTCAGTGACAGCCAATGGAGGAGCATATGGAGATGCAATCAGCCTTCAAGCTGAGGACTCATTATGCACACTGGGATCTAGGAAACACAAATGGTAAAGGAATGCTCGGTTCACCCAGAAGGATATGGGTTCTACTGTATTTCCTGCCAGTAAGCTGAGAAATATGGAAACAAGATTTTCACGTGTGGAGTGCCACATGGCCCACGGGTTCACTCAGTCCACCATATGATGATGATGATGATTGTTGTTTAAATGGGCCTAACATCTAGGTCATCGGCCCCAATGGTACGAAATGAGGCAGAATGTAACGACAATTTACAAGTCAAAAATTCATCCACTGACCAGAATTGAAAATGTGGTGATGAAAGAATGGATGAATATGAATTTAAAACAATCAGTAGATCCAACTCACAACACTGAAAGTTAAAAATGATTCCAAAATTGATCCACAGGCTAGAATTCAAAAAGACGACGATTGACAATGATTATGAACTTCCCAGAAACTATCTTAAAACAATAGTATTACTGACCAAGGGACTGCTTCCAAAGCGCAATTCTGAATTGACGATACTTGCTGTCTAAAGGGGTCCAAAATCCACATCAACGGCCCCTCACAAAGGTACTTATCGCTAGTAAAGTAGAACCATGGTGTTTCCTTTGTAGCGGTACTAATCAAAATATTGTAGACTCACGGTGTTCCACACATTATGGTACCACGCACAAGTAATGTACGTCGCACAGGTAACACAGTCCTATGGTGTTTCTCACATAATGGTGCCACTCATAGGCAATGCGATCCCATGGTGTTCCTCACATAGGTGTACTAATCACGGGTACCAGTATTCCCGTGGTATTCCTCACATAGTGGGTACTAATCACAGGCAACGCAGACCCACGGTGTCGCTCATATAGTGGTACTAATCAAAGGCAATGCCGAAACCCGTGGTGTTTCTCACGTAATGGTACTAATCACAGACAACGTAAGCCCATGGTGTTCCGCATATAGTGGTACTAATCACAGGTACTGTAAACCCACAGTCAACCACTCTCTGCTGCTACTAATCACAAGTACCTGACACAGTGGTACTACTCACAAGTACAGGCAACCCATGGGTTTCCCCGCATGATAGTACTAATCACAAGTAGGCTCATGGTTCTTAACCCTTTGCAGTCCAATTTTCTGTCACATGTTCCAACAGTCTGGTCCAAATTAGTTTTGCACATTATTACCTAGCAGATTAAACTCAGAACTTTTATTAGTAATTATAATTATATTATTATTATGATTATTATCGTATATTCTATTGCATAGGAATTAGTTTCAATAATTTTCGTCATCAGTGCAGGAGTAAAAAACAACATAAAAAACTGAAGTGGAGTGATGCAGCTAGGCAGAACCTGTGGTCCTCTAGTTTTCTGACCTAATGAATAACTTAGTCTAGGAGACTCACTATCATGAAATGTTACATTCCGGTAAACACTACTGTCGTTTGCATTCCCATATGTATGTGGCGGAAGTATGTTCAGCATCACTGTTACTCAAATTATCAACAGTGACCTGAGAAGCATCATCATTGCTGTGTGCCGATCCCCTTCTCCACCCCGGCCCATTACTATCACGTGTCTTCTTGCTTTTGTAATAGTCACTGGAACTTCCTCTTCTGAATCTACAGAAACAGCATATCATTCCATGTTTTTTTACACACAGGTCCAGTTGCTGAAGTTACACTTGCAATGCTGGAGTTCACTACACCTTCATCTTCACTTGACAGTTCTCTCAACTCTTCGTCTAATTCAAATAAACAATCATCCTCACAGCTGTCTAAATAAACGTGCATATGTATTTATTCTTCATTCATATTTGCCGATTTTATATTGCAAATTCAACCGAGACAATTAGCATTCACAGATAAACATGCCTAGTACAACATGTGTGCAGCACTAATCAATGTAAACACAGCTGACAGGCCGCGGGTCACAATGACAACACAGAAATATTTTTGAGAAATTATTGTAGACAACCTCGTATTTTTCAGTAGGCCTAATTAAGGACACTTTTATTCTCCGTCCCGTGGAGTAGGGAAAATAATAGTAATCCACCAGCTGTAATAACCACATAACCACATTTCAGTTGAGAATTGTAGTGAAGATGAGGTATATTAGATAGTATCTTGCCTGTTATATTCGTGTTTTTCTTTGTGTACGGCAATCCTTTTGATACTTAAGCATTTAAATAAACGCAAGGTTTCGTTTCTATTAGAGCATAGTAGGATAAAGTAATACTAAAGAAATAATATTCTGTCTAAGCGTTTAACTTTGTTGGTAATTCTGAAGTACGGTAGTTCTTGCGAATTTCAAACTTTAGGCTTAACTGTAATTTCCATTTCAGTTTGTGCTTAGTAATAACCTGTTGTATTATAATTAGGATACGTCTGAACATAGTTTAAAATCACTGTTGTGTATTATAGTAGGTATCTTATTATAAATTAGTGTGCTTATTCTATTACTGTGAAATATTTGTGTAGAATAGTATCTATAGTATCTGTTGTATCTGTATTAACTCTCTTACTAGAATTCTGTTGCAGTAATTAGGGTAGACTTAACTGCAGTTTGGAATTGTGTAGACCTAATTCTTGTGTATTACTTTCGATTTTCAGTAATAAACAGTAATTTTCATTCTGTTAGGGTGTTGTAGAAAAAAAATTTGTACAACTAAGTAGCAGTGTAGTGTAGTAGTAGCTTATATTCATTACCTTGTTGTTGTGTGATCTTTGTGAACTATCCTAAACAATATTTCTTTCCATTCATTTCTATAGGCATTATTACTTTCTTTTCAAATTTATTTGCACAGAATAAGTTATTTTATTTTTATTTTTCTTCTCATTATTCCATAAATAATGGCTACGCAGTGCAAGTGTAGGAACTGTGGGTGTAGCCAGGCATTAAGGAGTATGAGGGAGGAGTTGGAGAGTTTGACAGAGATAATTAGGATTCTCTCAGAGGACAGCAAGGAAAGTAAGCCTCCCTCAAATAATGTACAGGATACAGTAGGTGTAAAGGAGGGATGGGAAGGAAATGGGGGAATTGTAAAAGACAGGTGGTCTAATGTTTTAAGGGGAAGGAGATTGCAGGCTAAGGGCTCTATTCAGGATCAGAATTCAGGACAGATGTCTGTGAGAAATCCGTACGAGTCACTGCAAGTAGAACAACCGAGGGAAGATGAGGAACAGGGAACTGTTGCTGATATGTATGGAAGTAGGAGGACGGGAAAAGGTAGGAAAAGGAAATGTAGTGTAGTGGAAAGGAAAAGACAGCTGGAACAGGGAAGGGAGAAAAGGGAGGAGGAAGTAGCTTCTGCAGCAGTGAGAGAAGATAAGGCTGATCAGGAGGGGAGGGGTTCAAATGAGATGGGTAGGGTTGAGGCTCTGGTCATGGGGGATTCCATCATTAGACATGTGGGGAAAGTGTATGGAGGAAAGGGAACCAGGGTAGAGTGTTATCCAGGAATCAAGTTGAGGCAGATGTTGAGGAAAGTAGAAGAGAAGGAAGAGGGAAAGGAAAAGGTGTTAGTGTTTCACATTGCTACTAACAACGTAAGGCAAGCAGGTATAAGTACCAACATAGCTGGGGATGTGTGGGATCCGGTAAATGCAGCACGGATGAAGTTTAAGGAAGCGGAGATTGTTATCAGTGGAATACTGCGTAGGAGGGATACTGACTGGAATGTGATTGGGGATATAAATGAGACTATGGAGTGGGTATGTGGGAAACTGGGAGTGAGATTTCTGGATCCTAATGGGTGGGTAGGAGACAGGGATCTGCGCTCAGATGGCCTTCACTTAAACCGCAGTGGTACATATAAGTTAGGAAACTTGTTTAGAAGGATTACAGGCAGGTACATTCCGGGAAACGGGGTGGCCTAGGGAGCAGTGTTAAGCGAACAGGGAACTGGAAGTCAAGTAGGGATGACATAAAAATGTTAGTGCTCAATTGTAGAAGCATTGTAAACAAAGGAATCAAATGACATAATTTAATAGATATATACTTACCAGATATTGTAATAGGAGTTGAATCATGGCTGAGAAATTATATAATGGATGCAGAAATATTCTTACAGAACTGGAGTGTGTATCGTAGAGATAGGATACGAATGGTAGGAGGGGGAGTATTCAGTCTGGTGAAAGAAGAATTTGTAAGCTACGAAAAATTAAGGATGAAAAACATGAAATTCTCGGTGTAAGGCTCATCTCTAAAGAAAATAGGCAACCTGATGTCTTTGGAGTGTAAAGTCTGGGAAACGGTAGCGCTGAAGCTGATTCAGAATTATTTGATAAGATTATCAGCTATGTGGGGAAAGGAACGTGATTGTAGCGGGTGATCTCAATTTACCAAATGTCAATCGTGAAGGTAATGCGAACGACAGGAAGCATGAACAACAAATGGCAAATAAGTTAATATGGGAAGGGCAGCTGATTCAGAAAGTGATGGAACCAACTAAAGGGAAGAATATTTTGGATGTGGTGCTGATAAAACCAGATGAGCTCTATACAGAAACCGAAATATTAGATGGTATTAGTGATCACGAAGCTGTTTTTTGTCGTAGTTAAAAATAAATGTGAAAGAGAAGAAGGTATTAAAATTAGGACTATTAGGCAGTACCATATGGCTGATAAAGCAGGCATGAAGCATTTTTTGAAAGTAAATATGATCGGTGGAAAACGGTAAATAAGAATGTAAACAGACTCTGGGATGGGTTTAAAGCAATTGTTGAGGAATGTGAAAATAGGATTGTACCTTTAAGGGTGGTAAGGAATGGTAAAGATCCACTATATTATAACAAAGAAGTAAAGAGACTAAGAAGGCGGTGCAGGTTGGAACAAAATAGAGTTAGAAATGGCTGTGGAAGTAAGGAGAAATTGAAGGAACTTACTAGGAAATTGAATCTAGCAAAGAGGTCAGCTAAGGATAACATTATGGCAAGCATAATTGGTGGTCATACAAATTTTAGTGAAAAATGGAAGGGTATGTATAGGTATTTTAAGGCAGAAACAGGTTCCAAGAAGGACATTCCAGGAATCATTAATGAACAAGGGGAGTATGTATGCAAGGATCTTCAAAGGCAGAAGTATTCAGTCAGCAGTATGTAAAGATTGTTGGTTACAAATGATGCCCAGATAGGGGATGTGAGTAATACTAAAGAAGTATTAAAATTTACCTATGATAACAACGACATTTACATTAAGATACAAAAGTTGAAAACTAGAAAAGCAGCTGGAATTGGTAAGATTTCTGGGGATATACTAAAAGCAATGGGTTGGGATATAGTACCATATCTGAAATACTTATTAATTATTGTTTGGTTGAAGGAGCTATACCAAATGAATGGAGAGTTGCTATAGTCGCCCCTGTGTATAAAGGAAAGAGTGATAGACATAAAGCTGAAAATTGCAGGCCAGTCAGTTTAACATGCATTGCATGTAAGCTTTGCGAAAGCATTCTTTCTGATTATATTAGACATGTTTGCAAAATTAATAACTGGTTTGACAAAAGGCAGTTTGGGTTTAGGAAAGGTTATCCCACTGAAGCTCAGCTTGTAGGATTTCGGCAAGATATAGCAGATATCCTGGATTCAGGAGGCCAAATGGACTGTATTGCGATTGACCTATCTAAGGCATTTGATAGGGTAGATCATGGAAGACTACTGGCAAAAATGAGTGCTACTGGACTAGAAAAAAGAGTGACTGAATGGGTGAGAATTAGAGTAGGCAATGCTTTATCTGACCCTGTAATAATTAAGAAGGTAATTAATTCCTCAAGGCAGTATTATTGGACCTTTATGTTTTGTTATATATATCAATGATATGTGTAAAGAAACAGAATCAGAGATAAGGCTGTTTGCAGATTATGTTATTCTGTACAGAGTAATAAATAAGTTACAAGATTGTGAGCGGCTGCAGGGTGACCTCGATAGTGTTGTGAAATGGACGGCGGGCAATGGTATGATGATAAACACGGTTAAAAGTCAGGTTGTGAGTTTCGCAAATAGGAAAGGTCCTCTCAGTTTTAATTATTGTGTTGATGGGGTGAAAGTTCCCTTTGGGGATCATTGTAAGTACCTAGGTGTTAATATAAGAAAAGACCTTCGTTGGGGTAATCACATAAATATGATTGTTAATAAAGGGTACATATCTCTGCACATGGTTATGAGGGTATTTAGGTGTTGTAGTAAGGATGTAAAGGAGAAGGCATATAAGTCTCTGGTAAGACCCCAACTAGAATATGATTCCAGTGTATTGGACCCTCACCAGAATTACTTGATTCAAGAACTGGAAAAAATCCAAAGAAAAGCAGATCGATTTGTTCTGGGTGATTTCCGTAAATAAAAAAAAAGTAGCGTTGCAAAAATGTTGCAAAGTTTGGACTGGGAAGACTTAGGAGAAAGGAGACTAGCTGCTCAATTAAGTGGTATGTTACAAGCAATAAATCTCATTGTTGAACATTCTTATTAACTGACTGGTAGCAATGAGTTTGTTTATTACACTGCCAGCTCTGTATTATACCTTATGTTTTTAACCTATGGCAAAACGATTTGCATGCTTTTTCACTTAGCCATGATGAAAAGTCTTATATGTTTTCACACTTGTTTTATGTATGAACATTCTGATTGACTGACTGGTAGCAATGACATCCTATATGATTTTAATTATTTCACTACCAGCTCTGTATTGCACTTTTTGTTTTTACCTCTGTTCAACATGATTGTATGTTTTTCTCTTAGCCATGATGAACATTCTATGTTGTTGTTTTTTTTTTTTCACACTATTTTTAAGCCTATTTGATTTTCTAAATGTAAATGTTTATTCTTAGGGTACCATATATTTTAAGGACAACAGGTTCAGGGCCCTGACCTAACTTTAGGCTAAGATTTATTTTGGCTGATGATGCTTACGACAGTTAAGCGAAACATGTCCCATCTTATAATGCCTGTTGTAATGTTTATATCCTAAATATAAGGAAGGATAAGTACTTTAAAGGTGGTGTAAACTGTAATTCTTATTTTAATGTTCATAAGTGGTATGTTCCGAGCTGTCAGTGGAGATGTGGGAGGACATCAGTAGACAAATAAGTTTCAGTGGTGTCTTTCAAAGTAGGAAAGATCACAATATGAAGATAAAGTTGGAATTCAAGAGGACAAATTGGGGCAAATATTCGTTTATAGGAAGGGGAGTTAGGGATTGGAATAACTTACCAAGGAAATGTTTGATAATTTTCCAATTTCTTTGCGATCATTTAAGAAAAGGCTAGGAAAGCAGCAGATAGGGAATCTACCACCTGGACGACTGCCCTAAATGCAGATTTATTGATTGATTGATTGGATTGATTGATTGATTGACTACATACATCTCGTATTATATCCATGAGATAACAGAACAGCTTATTTTGTGCACAAAAATTTGCACTAGAAACTCCAGGGATATCGATCATCCTCAATCAGGTCCAAGAACTTCAATAAATAACTTCTCAAGTAGAATAAAACATAACGTCAAGGTCAAGGTTATGGAATGGAATGGAAGCCTTTACCTTCCACTGGCTATTATGGCCTGTATGGAGATGGATTTTCTTTGTTTTAATTATGTGCAAAGCTATTTATGGTATACGAAGCATTATATTTCAAAGTAGTCAAATTCTTTTCGTCATGAAGCTTACAGTGCTCGTGGTAGCTGCATTTTAAAGGAAGCAATTGTCAGTAAGCCTATTTCAATACCTTGGTAGTACATCGAACTTCAGCCACTGACCTACCACTTAACTAGAATCAGGACATGTGAATTATTTTAAGGACGCTAGGGAATGCGGAATAGAGACAGCAAGACATGTCCATAACAGGGTATGCTGGACGACAGCTCTCTTGCCCATACCAATTCCTTTGATAAGCTCTACATAAAAGTTACAATAGTCAGTTGCTTATGACAGAGAATTGGATGAAGGATTATAACAAATGTCATTTAGAAATGGAGTTGAAGAAGACCAAATTCCAGTTAACAATAATACAAAGAGCATCAAGAAAAATTTGATAGTGCTACTGACCTGCATTTAAAGTTTTTGACAAATGGTTATCAGTTCCATGTTACTTGTAAACTTAAAAACAGTCTGATAACCTCTGTTATTCTGGGAACTGTAGGACCATAGGTTTAGGAAAATGTGTGTTTGACATAGAGTATGGATAGCTGCCCCAAAGCATTCGTAAACATAATAATCAATCTTCAGAAGTAGGAAGTACATTTACAATTAGCTATCATCAGTACCAACAAAATTCATATTCCCAAGCAGTGCAGTTCTCAAGCTTATTGTGGAGTAGACTTAACTAAGAAGCTGGGTCATCTTATATTTTAAGAGGATCACGGAATGTTTAATCAAACAATTACTTACGATATCTGACACTGATCAGTGCAAATATACCGTACATTCAACATATTTATCTAAAAATTAATGAAAATATATGAGTAGAGGAGTGAAGTGTCTATTCAGGTTCTGCTACATGATGATAGATAAAAAGTAACTCACATGAAAAAGGCATTCATTTCTGAGAAATTCATACTTTCTTAAAAAGATGATCTTACCCATTAAAAGATATCCCATACTGAATGTGAAAACCAGTAACACTGATGCCGCTGTTCCACCAGCAAGAACCAATATTGCATATACAACAAGCACTGAGGCAGTAGAATGCAAAACTTCCGTTCCTGAAACAAAAACATTTTATCGATGTTAAAGAAACAAAAAATATCTTTTAAACACAAAATAAATCTCCTTTATACAATGATATGCTCTACTGGAATATTACAAAGCTACACTCTCCCCTTAAGGAAATACATATATAGGCTAAAAGAAATAGAGGTATGTACAGAAATACGTCTTCAGTTAAGACACATTAAAATATTTTAAGAGTATTTCCGGAAGAAAGAAGTAGTGCACAATTCACCAAATTTACCAATTAATCTTGCATTGAAGAACAATGATTTTCTTCCTGGTGATTTAACATCACATGAACTCAAGAGATAGGTTTTAGGCAATGGTGGGAAAGGAAGGGGCTAGGACTGGAATGTAACCAGCCATGGCCTTAATGAAGGTACAGCCCTAGCCTTTGCTTGGTGTGAAAACAGGAGACCATGGAAAACAATTTTCAGGGCAGTTGATAGTGGGGTCTGAATCTACCATCGCTTGAATCAAATAAGTATCCTTCATAAGCTCCTTAACTGAGGTTGGCGACAGCCGTAAAAACATGTCATATAATATAATTTCACCTCATCCCCGATCCACTG
The DNA here is from genome assembly GCF_040414725.1 of Anabrus simplex. NCBI lineage: Eukaryota > Metazoa > Arthropoda > Insecta > Orthoptera > Tettigoniidae > Anabrus > Anabrus simplex. Next base: position 324,824,585 of record NC_090266.1, on the reverse strand, counting down.
AGTGAGTTGGCCATGCAGTTAGAGGCATGCAGCTGTTAGCCTACATTCAGGAGATAGTGAGTTCAAGCCCCATTATTATTATTATTTGCTCCAATGAATTACAGCTTCTTTCCAACAAATTGTTTCTGAATGCTAAATGAAGATGACTCATAAATATACTTAAGAAGGGTTCAGATTGCCAAAGAATTTACTGAAGGATATATTACAGAAATAGTGTGACATATGTTTGAATGATATAAAATAATTTCTTTTAACATTTAAAAAATATTTTATACATCTTTCCAATAAAACCCTTTTCTTATCAAGCTTTTTTTTTTTTTTCAATCTCAAACAATGTCTAATCTATTTCTTGTATACAAGATGCCTCTCCAGTAGTTCACTGACATATCCTCTGACTCACCAGTTTCCTAAAATAACACTATTTTATCACTAACTACAAGATTTCTAGGAAAGACTCAACATCAACATATTAGTTATTTTCCTGTTAATGGATGCAGGCAGCTATTCACATTATGCATAAATTTCATTTTCTGAAGAAAGGATTATTATTATTATTATTATTATTATTATTATTATTATTATTATTATTATTATTATTATTATTATTATTATTAGTTTTGCGTCACACTGGCACAGATGATATAGATGTTGATTCACAAAGGGAATCTGAAATACTCGTTCCGAATGAGTAAATTTATAATACCAATATAAATAGTCCGTTATTGGACATTATAAATTTTCAAGCTAACTCATTCCATGAGATGGCCCAGAAGGCAGCCAAATCATTCGATATATTTAAGTTCTATCACACATTGCAACTGAACTACAATGTTATTAGATATCTGAAATACACAAAAGTAAGAATATTCATAACTACAGTGTGAAGCATTCTGGTATGTATATACATACTGCATATATATTTTCGTTATAGTTACAAATCACATCAAATAAGTATCCTTCATAAGCTCCTTAACTGAGGTTGGCGACAGCCGTAAAAACATGTCATATAATATAATTTCACCTCATCCCCGATCCACTGAGTGAGTTGGCCATGCAGTTAGAGGCATGCAGCTGTTAGCCTACATTCAGGAGATAGTGAGTTCAAGCCCCATTATTATTATTATTTGCTCCAATGAATTACAGCTTCTTTCCAACAAATTGTTTCTGAATGCTAAATGAAGATGACTCATAAATATACTTAAGAAGGGTTCAGATTGCCAAAGAATTTACTGAAGGATATATTACAGAAATAGTGTGACATATGTTTGAATGATATAAAATAATTTCTTTTAACATTTAAAAAATATTTTATACATCTTTCCAATAAAACCCTTTTCTTATCAAGCTTTTTTTTTTTTTTCAATCTCAAACAATGTCTAATCTATTTCTTGTATACAAGATGCCTCTCCAGTAGTTCACTGACATATCCTCTGACTCACCAGTTTCCTAAAATAACACTATTTTATCACTAACTACAAGATTTCTAGGAAAGACTCAACATCAACATATTAGTTATTTTCCTGTTAATGGATGCAGGCAGCTATTCACATTATGCATAAATTTCATTTTCTGAAGAAAGGATTATTATTATTATTATTATTATTATTATTATTATTATTATTATTATTATTATTATTATTAGTTTTGCGTCACACTGGCACAGATGATATAGATGTTGATTCACAAAGGGAATCTGAAATACTCGTTCCGAATGAGTAAATTTATAATACCAATATAAATAGTCCGTTATTGGACATTATAAATTTTCAAGCTAACTCATTCCATGAGATGGCCCAGAAGGCATCAATTTTTGATAATGAGACAAAGTCTCTCATAGTGCACTGGCACTGCCGGTGGCTACAATTAGCCTATGCAGTGGCCTCCACGGTATGCACTGGCCAGCGTCTTGGTAGGTGTGCTAGGTACCAACTGATGAGCCCAGCCTAGCACACGGGGGCGAAACGCTGGCAACCAGGAATGAGTTAGCTTGAAAATTTATAATGTCCAATAACGGACCATTTATATTGGTAAGATAGGTCTTATGACGATGATGAGATAGGGAAGGGTTAGGAGTGGGAAGGAAGTGGCTGTGGCCTTAATTAAAGTACAGCCCCAGCATTTGCCTGGTGTGAAAATAGGAAACCACAGAAAACCATCTTCAGGGCTGGCGAATGGGGTTCAAACCCACTATTTCCCAGATGCCCCTAACCGCACTGCCAACTCACCCAGTCTGAAGAAATGAAGCATTTTACAGAAGATGTGCAAAATATATTTTCATACACATGGCTCTAAAGTCATTTATGCCTCCTGAAAAATAATGAAAGTGAGCCACAATCCTAAAAATCAATAGATGAAAATCAATTCCAAGCCATACTGAAACAAAATGAACATTCTGAAACATTCAGGATGGTCACTCAAGCAATTCTCCATGTAAGATCATAGGCGTACAAAATTCAAGAAGATAAATACCATGACTATGCGCTCCGTGATGTGCACAACTGTTCCGTCAAGTGCCATGACTTGCAACCAACTGGTGGTTTGATAAGAGTTGTAGCAATATGCACACACAAGGAACAGTATGTATTACAGCTGTTGACAGATAACGTGAGCAAATCCAAGGTTAGTGAAGTTTTTTTTTTTTTTTTTTTTTTTTTTGACAAAGCCTTATCAACAGAAAAGAAAAACAATTATGCTCGAATGTTTTATTATGAATATCAACAACAGGTGTGGGAAGAGCTGTAGAAGACCACAAAGCTGTCACTGGAACCAGATTTTGTGTATGTTATTAAGTAGTGCCATGAAAAGAAAACATATATGACCACAGACAAAGTTCATGACCACGTTGATGGATCGCATCATACAGAGATTATCAGAAGTTATCAAAGGTCTTCATGTTGAAGTTCAGACTTCCATGAGATTTGATGGTAGAACAAGTTCCTGGTTATAAGTACAAGTGAAGTGGGACAAGGCTGTAATCTTTCATTATTCTTGTTGATTGCTTTTATAGATCTTTTCTGGAGATCTCAAAATGGTAGGACAGGATTCAGATAGTTTGCACACCAGCGCATCAGTGAAGCGACGTGCAGCAAATTTAACTTCAGGCAAGCAATGATAATAATGGTATAAAATATAAGTGCCATATAAAGTGTCCTCCGTTGTTCCAAATAATTATGTCACTCAAGAAAAGAAAACAAGGTGAACAAAATAATCTGTTGATTAAAATCTTATCAGATAAATAAGTGTTCTTAGCATATAAATTAATACCGTATAAAAATGTTGAATAGAAGTTTTCAATCTGGTAGAAATATTAAATTGAGAAGTGGAATGATCTTCCTGAAAACTGCTTTCTTGTTTCAAAGTGATCAGGAAGCAAAGTTAGTTTGCAGAAGAAAAACAACATGATCACATGTACATATTCCTAGACCAAAAGTTCTGACTCCATATCTCCCTTGCAATGTCAGAAACTCTTATTTACAATCCTTCATCACTTCATTGCACACAATTCAACAGGGTTTTTATTTTGTAACTGCAGCAGCAGTACTCAAGTCATTCGCCTTATTGACACTCATCCGCTGGCCGGTCAAATGTGCACCATATATCTGCGCCACACAGTGTCAAATAAAAGTCATAGAAAGCTATTTTTGGTGAACTAGAAAACTTAAAGGAGATGCTCAAGTGACAGCTCTCAGCTCTTGAACACATTTTCCATCTCTTAAAACAGGTTTGCTAACACTCGGAGAATCTCAGCTTAAGAGATGTTGATGTAACTTACCAAATGTCTTCCTGTAGTTCTCTTGTGTAAGGGTTGATGATGATGATGATGATGATGATGATGATGATGATGATGCTTCTCGTTCAAAGGGACCTAACATCTAGGTCATTGGCCCTGTGTAAGGTTCGTTAGTGTACATTTTTCCTTTAAACATCCTCCACCTGTAATAATTGTATGGATTTGAATTGGGAGGATCTAGGAAGTGACAGAGATTTAGATGGGCTTCTCTTCAAGAGCACTCACATTTCAGTGAAATTTTCCAACATTAACACAGTTCGTCTCCTACTTTCCTTTTCATTAATCCTCGATGAATATTCATGGGTCTGAATGACCCAACCATGAAACCAAATAGTTATTGCTTTATAATACTGCACACGACACAGCTATTCTCCTTGTTACAAGACGACAAATATAATATGATTTAAAGACTGAAGTGACATGTTTCCCAGGCAAAAACTTATCCAAAAATGTGGTAATTTTTACAAGTACCCTTAAGTTACATATCATGGGGTCCTTAAGGTGTATATTAATTGTTAACTTCAAAGAAACTTCTAAGCTCCCGTAAATGACCCTTTGCACGCCTTTAATTGCTTGGAAAAGAGTTTGACACTGTTAGATCACACAGGTGTGCTCAATAGGGAAGCAAATTACACTATAAAATGAGTGCAAACCTAACAAACATAAATATCACTACATTACCTGTGACCATTCTTTCACATCCATACCTTTGGCCACATCAATGTTTACAAAGGGACTCATCTTGGTTGGCACACTAAAATCAAACAAAAAAGTTGCCGAAGATATTCTGGACCAGATGTCAGGAAACTACACAACAAGGAGAAAAACCAAGAGATGGCCTTGTACGCTGTTTCACAACATGCTGGATGTAGACTGAGTGAACACATTTCTTGTGAATGAGACACAACACCAAGATTTTTCAACAAAATTCACTATCAAGAGGAAACATTTTCTACAGCAACTTTCTAAAAGAGTAATGTTGCCTCATACGGAAGAGCAAAGAAATAACTATATATGCAATACTAATGTGCAGACTCCATCTTAAGGCATAGAAGCTGAGGCAAAGGAGAATAATAATAATAATAATAATAATAATAATAATAATAATAATAATAATAATAATAATAATAATAATAATAATAATAATAATAATAATAATGTTTCTGGTTTTATGCACCTCTAACTACTTTTATAGTTTTTAGAGATGCCAAGGTGCCGAAATCTTGTCCCGCAGTTCATTAATGTACCAGTAAATCCACTGACACAAGGCTGGCATATTTGAGCACCTTAAAACACCACCGGACTGAGCAGAGATAACCCATTAACTTGAGCTCAAAAGGTCAGTGCTGTAATGTCTGAGCTACTCAGCCTGGTGCAAAGGGGAAAAGGTGTTGCATGTGTCCAGTCAACAAAGACAGGGAAGCCGTGCGCGTAGAGGTGCACGGCTGTGAGCTTGCATCCGGGAGATAGTAGGTTTGAATCCCACTATCGGCAGCCCTGAAGATGGTTTTCCGTGCTTTCCCACTTTCACACCAGGCAAATGCTGGGGCTGTACCTTAATTAAGGCCACGGCCGCTTCCTTCCAACTCCTAGGCCTTTCCTATCCCATCGCCGCCATAAGACCTATCTGTGTCGGTGCGACATAAAGCCCCTAGCAAAAAAAAGAAAAAAGACAGGAAATCCAAAACTGTATGTGTAGACTACAAGAAGAATGTTTGTAGTAATGAGTGTGGTAAGGTGCAAAGCATGTAGGTAGTGAATAGCAGTACTGGTGGTTCAGTACTTAAAGTTCTGATCCATTGAACTTGTGTAAATGTTATCAATTAACAGTAAATCTGTGGTTCAACAGTTAATTCTGGTATTGTGAGATTGGAGCAATTGGAGCAATTTGTGAGAAAAACACCATTCCACCATCATCTATGTAGGCTACTTAGAATAGTTTCAATATTATTAATCACTTTAATATAATTCTGACTTGCCATCCTGTTGAGAGTGAAATAAAAATGAGTTTTACTTATTCATTTTACTTTTATTTACCTTGATGCAAAGATTGCGTCCGAAAGTAGTTGTGTGTCGGTATCGCTCCATGTCTTTTGTCTACTAGTAATGTTCAAATGTAGTATCACGTCCGTTCAATTTTGCCTCCGGGATGAGAATGTGCTAGATTTCGACGTGAAATATGAAAACCTTTGGGAAAGCGCTTTTGTGAATGGTTCGGAGCTTCGTATTTCGGCCCACATGCTGGCTTCAAATGAAACTATCTATCTGCGAGAAAGCAACAGGCAAACTCTAGTCCAAAAATATCTGGTTCAGCGATTTGTGTGCTTCTATTGGCTTTGTCCGGCGACATACATCTGAATCCAGGACCCCAGCATGACAGCGGTATGAATTTCTTCTACCAAGATGTAGGGAGCATGTGTAATTCTTTGACGGACTTTGACCTCGCTTTCAGTGATGCCAGCAAAGATTGTATTTGTATAGTTGAAAGTTGGTTAAATGATTCTGTTGGTGATAATGAACTGTTGTCTACTGATTACTGTTGTTTTGTCAAGACAGACATCAGGTCCATAGTAGCAAAGTGAAAGGGGGAGGGATTATGATTGCTGTGAAATCTGCTCTAAGGCCAGTTTCCCGGCCAGAGCTGGCGGGAGACTGGGAGTGTCTCATGGTCAAGGCCACCCCAACATCAGGAAGGTCTGCATTTGTAGTGTGCTGCTACCTGGCACAGGACGAAGTGACTGCTAGGATGAGTAATCTTCGACCAACACTGGCCAACGTCACAGCTGTTTTAAACCCGCAGGATATCCTTGTAGTTTGCGGAGACTTTAACATCAGGCATTTGGCTTGGAATCCTGGTCCCGTTATAAAACAAAGATGTGCGGAAAGTCTTCGTACTTCTTGAATTCGGACTCAATCAAATGAGTCACTTCCCAACAAGAAACAAGAACTTCCTGGATCTTGTTCTACTCTCAGATCAATACTGTGGACACTTGGACTGCTCTGAGATGGAAAAGGTAATTACATCCGACCATCAAGCTGTAGAATTCACTCTATCTTTACCGCGAGTTATGCGCCCCGTACCGCAGAGGAAGTTTATGTTCGCATGGACTAAGGCCAATTTTCCACAAATGAGAGACCTCATTTCGTTGTGTCCCTGGAATTTAATAGAGGACTCCCCCTCAATCGATGAGGCGTTAACCCTTTTCTACGACTTCCTTCACGCTGTAATAAAAGACACTGTACCGCCCCGGATAGTTAGCACGCGGAAGTACCCATGCTGGTACGACTCTGAGGTAATAGATAAATTAAAAGAAAAGGAGAGTGCAAGAAGGAAGTTTAAAACATGAGCCATAGTAGTGATTATGTGCAATTTTCGTCTATACGCGGTGAATTTAAGCGTCTTCAGCTCAAAAAATACAGAAACTATATAACTTTGATGGAATCAAAATTAGCTGCCAACCCAAAGTGTTTCTGGAATTTTGTAAGCAACAAACGGAGGTCATCTCGCCTTCCGTCTACTATGATTCAGGAAGGGAAAGAATTACAGGACAAGAGGAGCATCTTGGACAGTTTTGCAGATACCTTTGAAAAGTATCACTCACCTGCCGCACAGTGTAATCTATCCACTTCAACCGTGTCCTAACTTCAATAGTGACCTCTCCAGCAGAGGTATCTTCAGTTCTTGCATCTTTGGATACCTCCAAATCATGTGGTCCAGATGACGTACCCGCAGTACTATTGAAAGAATGTGCATCTGAGCTAGGTAGGCCACTTAGGATCATAATAAATATGCCATTCTCATCAGAATATTTTCCATGTGAGTGAAAGAAAGGTTATGACATACCTGTGTTCAAGAAAGGAGACAAAATAGTGTTTGATAGCTATAGGCCTGTTGTGTTATTGTCCCCGATTTCAAAGGTGGCAGAGAAGATCGTGTATAAGAGACTGTACAGTTCAGTTTCACAGTATATTAATACAGCGCAGCACCGTTTTGTACAGAAACGTTCTACCGTGTCCAATATGGTGGTGTATATCAATTTCATTTCACAATCTCTGGATAGGAGGCAACAAGTGGATGTTGTTTACACGGACTTCTCCAAAGCCTTTGATTCAGTTCAACATGAAGGCTCTTTACTGGGCCCTCTTTTCTTTGTCATATTCATAAATGATATAACATCAGTTATACAACACAGTAATTGCCTTCTCTATGCTGACAATCTAAAGATCTTTAAGGTGATCAATAGTGAGTTGGACTGTAAGTTGCTACAGTCTGACTTAAACCTCCTAAGCAACTGGTGTAAAAAGTCGCTGCTTGGTTTGAATACAGTCGAACCTGTCCTAACGGACACCCTTATGCAGCGGACACCTGCCTATACGGACAATTTCCCTCGGAACCGATTTTATTTTACATAAGACAAGTGTTAAATTGGCCTCATTTAAGCGGACAACTCGAACTCCGGACAGCGGACATCGCCATTTGTCCAGTTCACTTGACTTAAGCGGACACTTTACACGTTGCAGGACAATTTATTACGCCGGACCACATGTCATCCTTTCTTTTAAAACCATTCTTCAGACATAAGGAAATCCCTTTTGATTGTTTGTACTATTTTGAGTGCGAGGGGAGAGAGTGTACATTGGAATGCAATTCTGATGATGATGATGCTTGGTGTTTTAAGGGGCCTAACATCGAAGGTCATCGGCCCAGGAATGCAATTCTACCTAGTGGTGTATAGGCCTATTCCGAGAATTCTAATTGCCCAAAAATGCTGCCTGAGACTGTTGACTCACAAGTTACCTGGGGATTTTCGTCCCTTCTTGCATCATTCTATTCATAACTCGGATTGTCACTGATAAGGTCAAGCTCAGGTAGTCAACTTGAGAAGGAAAAGACAGTACAGGTGCTAATTCGTGAGACAGAAATACTGTAGCAGTTCAGTTGTCTGTTAAACATGAGTAACAAGGGACAATCATGTTTAGATCTTGAGGCAAGAAGAAATGTAATTATAGAAAGTGACAAGGGACTTTCAGTGAGAAAGCTTGCCGAAAAATTCAACTGTGGGAAAACTCAAATAAACACTACTGTGAAGAATAGAACTGAAATTTTAAAGGAGTGGGAGGAAAATAGGAATCGAGGAGTGAAAAGAAAGTGGGAGTCAGTTTTTTCAGAAGTGAACGTTGCGGTATATGAGTGGTTCAAGTGTGCTCGAGTGAAGAAACTGTGTGTGAGTGGACCAATGTTACAAGAAAAAGCTCGAGAAATCGCAAATAATCTGCAAGTTGAGAATTCTGTAGCTAGCAATGGTTGGTTAAATTGTTTTAGAAAATGTCTTAACGTTAGTTTCAAAACCGTCTGTGGAGAAGGTGGTGATGTGTCTGCAACTGAAGTAGCGGATTGGAAAGATAGGTTACCAGACATTTTGAATAGTTACGAACCGAAAGACATTTTGAATGTTGATGAAACTGGTCTGTTCTTTAGGGCGATCCCGAAGAAGTGACTGACTTTGCCGAATGAAAGTTGCAAGGGTGGGAAAATGTCAAAAGAAAGAATCACCATCATGTTTTGTTGTAACGGAATCTGTGAAAAGGAAAATCCTCTAATAATCGGTAAATCCTTGAGACCGAGGTGCTTTAAAAACATGGACTTAAATTGTCTTGGTGTCGAATGGCATGCGAATAAAAAGGCATGGATGACGTCAGCAATATTCGAGAATTGGCTCCTAGCTTTGGATTCCAAGATGAAGGCCAGATAGTGTAACGTGATCTTATTGCTAGATAATGCTACGTGCCATCCAGAAATACAGCTTTCAAATGTAAAACTCTTGTTCCTTCCACCCAATACTACTTCTCATCTTCAGCCATTGGATCAAGGAATACTTCAAGCATTCAAATTAGACTATCGTAAGAGGGTTTTATGGTTGTTAGTGGCACACATGGATGAAGTAGACTCGGCTTTTGATTTGATGAAGAAGATCGATGTTGGCAATGCAGTTTCGTGAACAAAGGCAGCCTGGAATGCAGTCAGCAAAACCACAATCAGGAAATGCTTTGCAAAATGCGGCATCGTTAATTCTACAGTTGAAGAACAAGTAGAGGTAGAGGTTCAAAATGAATATGATGAACTTCAGACTTTAGCAACGACAGCTGGATTGACGTATGATATTGAAGCCGAAGAAGAGAATATTCCTTGCTGTGACGATCTCGAGGGCGACTGGCAGTCCCGACTCCAGGACGCACTTTACGGTAAGCTTTCTGTGTTATCAAGTTATTCAGTAATTGTGTGTTGCACGTATCGTAAGGTCCATGTTTGTTTGCACCTCAACTCCTCATTCATTTTCTTCTTGTGATAGACAGCTTTTAATTCTTTCAAGCCAAATTTTCATTTAATTCACTGCACTTCGTAAATATTTCTAGCTATCCATAGCAGCCTTCATTAATCGTACAAAAGGACCATTTTGAATAGAGTAAAACTTTTTATCGTTTTACAGAGCCTGAATCAGGAACGAAAAGTGACGATGACGGTGAGGCGGAAGAAGAACAAGAAGTTCTGACAATGAAGCAGGGACTAAATATGCTTAAACAGAGAAAGAATTTGTGTATCACGCTGGACCGCGAGTACGGCGAGAACACTATGGAACCATTTAACAGACTTTATTCCATTTTCGAGAATATCGCAGTTAAGAAAACATGTGCTAAATTTACACAGACGAAGCTTCACGATTACTTCACGAAGCTGTAATGCTTGTAAATGATGTAAAATCACTTATAATAACTCTCTATGAAATACTAACACAGAAATGACTTAGAATAATAAAAATAAAGATATGCATGCTTATATTTAAGGTGGATGTTCTTTGCCGTTAAAATGTTCGATTATTTTTACAAACTTATTTTAGCGGACACCTCGCGTAACGGACATTATTCCTCGGAACCAACGGTGTCCGCAGAAGGGAGGTTTGACTGTACTTCAAAATGCAACACAATTACATTTTCACATAAGTTAGAACCAGTAAATTACCCTTACCATTTATGCAATTTCCAAATAGCTCGTGTGAATGAAATAAATGATCTTGGTGTGACATTTTCAAACTGATATGGTCTTTCCTTCGAGAAACATTTAGATAAGATTTCTAGGAAAGGGTTTAAATACTTGGCTTTCTAAAAAGAAACTGAGCCGAATTTTTGTTTCTCCTAGAACTATAATAACTTTGTTTTGCACTCTAATCAGGCCATCGTTAGAATACTGCTGCGAGGTGTGGCTACCTTCTCAAGCAGTATTTAATACAAAACTTGGAAAGAGTCCAAATAAGGTTCATGAAATGGATCAGCTACAAGGGTTTGGGTATTTCTCTCGCTTCGTACAATTACTAGTGTTGGCTACTGAATGCATGATTCGAAGCATTGTATCGATTCATTGAAGTGTCCGAGTGAATCGATTCACAGGAACGGCGAGCTCACGGCACACGATTCAGCTTACTCCCAGCGGACAGTGCTGAGTGGCGCACTCACTGGACATTGATGGGGAGCCGAGCTTCTGCTGCAGCGAGACAGTGAATCATGGCACATCGAAAGAATCGTGAACGAGCACGGCTCAGTGAGACACAAGGTACACATGGCTCCTTATCGGCTCACTGGACACGCGGAGAGCCGAGCTTCCGCTGCAGCGAGACATACAGTGAGCCATCGCACACCGAAAGAATCGTGAACGAGCACGGCTCAGTGAGACAAAAGATACGCACGGCTCCTTATCGGCTCACTGCAGCGAGACATACAGTGAGCCATGCTACACTGAAAGAATCGTATGCTATAATGGTCTCTCGAGCTCACCTCATTTGAAAATAATACCCATTTGCATTCACTGTCCTCTTCTTACAGGGAGGTTTAAATAATAGATGGATTTATTTGCAGTGTTAAAAAGGTAGTCACAACATAATTCTGAAGTAGGTAGGCTATTAGGTTATACTATTTATTAGTTTAATGAATCTTAGTATTATAACTTAGTTGACATTTGACAATTAAACTTGACTCTAGCCTGCCCTATGACTAAGAGTCATGCTCATGACCTTTCAAAAGTACCAGTTTTATATTGGGAAGAATGGCTCAGTATTCTCTCAGTTCATATGTCACATCGTTGCACAAGACTTCAATCATATGTGGACAGACGCAATAACAGTATGCTGAATCAGAAAACCAGCGGGCTACTGTACATCTCGGGTAGCCTATACAAAATATGACGATTAAAAAAATCCTCAGCTGATAGAAAAATACATATTTTCAAAAATGACTGAGCGAGTTGTCGTGCAGTTAATATCGCGTGGCTATGCGCTTGCATTCGGGGGATGGTGGGTTCGAATCCCACCATCAGCAGCCGTTAAGATGGTTTTCCGTAGTTTCCCCATTTTCACACCAGGAAATGCTGGGACTGTACCTTAATTCAGGCCATGGCTGCTACCTTCCTAATCCTAACCTTTCCCACCCTGTGTTGCCGGAAACCTTCGATGTATTAGAGTAACTAGCATTTTTTTAAGAAAGGAGTTCATAGTATGAAGACCAGATGGCAGCTGCGAGCACTGAATGTTGTTGCTGCTGTCTTACCAGCACATACTACACAGATGCAGTAGGAGCGGTGACCAATGAGCCGTGAATCGGATCACTGTACTGATTCAGTAACATGAACGGAATCAAATGAATCGATTCAGTAAAATGAATTGAATGTCCCATCACTACCGATTACGAGTCTTTTTGCAAGACTATGAGCATGAGGACATTGCACTCACGCCGCAGATGTGCCAATGCCCTCTTTCTTTATAAGTGTCTGATGAATAGAGTGGATTGCTCAACATTACTGGAGCTGATTCCATTACATGTTCCTCGTCGCAAAACTAGGCAAAGGTATATTTTTCACCTGCCTAAAGTGAGAACTGTGGCTCGGGCTAACTCATTGCTTGTGAGGGCACTAACATCACTGAATGAGGTGGGTGAATCAGTGGACCTTTTTCACTCACCCCTGTCTAAAATCAGATGTGCCCTAATGACCTCATGAATGTAAGGCCCTATCTGTAAGATATGTAAATATGTAAATGTTACTAGATGTAGTTTAATAATGTCAATTATTTAAGGAAATTTATTTATTTATTTATTTATTTATTTATTTATTTATTTATTTATTTATTTATTTATTTATTTATTTATTTATTTATGTATTTATTTATTTATTTATTTAAGGTGTTGTAAATATGCATATATAAAGGTCTCTAGATTTAGTTTGAACTTAGTTATTATTTTAGGAAATTAGTGTTATTCATTTAAGGTGCATTTGTTGTATGTTTTATTCAATCATCTTTAATTGGAAAAATAACCTGTTGTTGATAAATAAATCTATTCTATTCTATTTATAAGAAAATTATGCCATAAATTGGAACATGTATGCATTTCAAATGCAAGCCTGTCTGGCCCATGTTGTGCACATGTGCAGAAAGAAGAGAGTTGTGTAGTAAAACGTTGAGCACCACAGGGGACACCGGTGAATATTTTTGGTTTTCCTGCAAGGCCACGGCACACATGGGTGTCCGGTAACACAGGGTAAAAGTAAAGTGTCGGCACATGGAGCAAAACATAAAAGAATAAGAGAGAGAAAACATTGGCGCCCAACATGTTAGAGGGTTAAGAAAGGACCTAGTGGACCTTCTTATTTGGAAGACAGACACAAAGAACTCTGCGAATGAATTGAAAGTGGCACTCCTTGACAAGGAATAACTTGTACAGCACTCAGCAGTGAAAACATGTTATCCTAATGTAAAAATCACTCTTTAAGCAACACTATACTAAAAACATTCATGCAGAAACTACAATGCTAAAATAAACATATTTACACCACAGCGATGGACACGACATTAAACTCTTGTCAAACTCAATAAGGCAACTTCATTTATCAGCCTCGCATATTAACATTACCTAACATCCTACTGCAGCTGTACACGAAGAAGTCATCATATAAATAGTACTGCACCTATCGTTCACAACTTTAAAATAAAGATCCTGTACATTAAATAACTATGAAAATGACAGAAACACAAGCACGTATAGTATATAAAGAACATGTTCTATCAGAAGAAAAATTATTAGTTTATAATGAATAGTGGATGCGAAAGAATTAGGGACCCCACTGCATCTATCAGTACCCCTTTTACCAAGCGAGTTGGCCGCGTGGTTAGGGGCACGCAGCTGTGAGCTTGCATTCAGGAGATAGTAGATTCAAATCCAACTGTCGGCAGCCCTGAAGATGGTTTTCCATGGTATACCATTTTTACACCACAGGCAAATGCTGGGGCTGTAAGTCAATTAAGACCATGGCCACATCCTTCCCACTCCTAGCCCTTTCTTGTCGCCATGTAGACAAATCTATACTGGTGCGATGTAAAGCCAAATGTAAAAATATCAAAAAAGTACCCCTTGTAAAACATCATGGAAGTAAGCAATATATGTAAAGTTGTGTGCTATGCGGTATGTTTGCCAGCTGCTACTTCCAAGTTTCCTGGCTTCAAAGAGTGAAATGGATTACTAGTCATGAAGAGGTGGTCCACAACCCTCACTCAGAAAGTATGCAACTGGTCAACAAACACAACAGCAAACGAATGAGAATTGCTATGTGGAATCTAAGGACATTGTTCTAAGTGGGAAAGCAGAGGAATGTCACCCCCCACGGAATGGAAAGGATGATACTTGATATCATGCGAATGTGTGAGATCCATTGGACAGGTAATAGACAACAAAGAACCGAAGGAGCAACCCTGTATTATTCAAGTAGCTCTGAAGCTGGCCGCTTGGTTAAGAACATCTCAAACTTTGTACCATATTCAGATCACTGCATACAACTAAAAGGACACATCACTTTAATCCATGTCCTCATATCAAAAACTAATATATCACAGGAAGGGGTTAAGGAAATCTATAAACAAATGCAAGAACTGTTGGGAACCTTGACGGATTATGACATAAATATAGTTATGGGAGACCTGAATTTTAAAAATGGATCAACAGATTGGTAAGACTGTGGGACCACACAGGCTAGAGCAGATGAATTAAAGGAGTGATAAATTGCTTCAGTTGTGCTAAGACAGGAAAATAGTCACCTTGAATACACGGTTCACCAATCACCTTACCGTCCGTAATATCTGGCGAACTCCGTAATAGCTGCCATGCGCGCGCGCGCGCGCACACACACACACACACACACACACACACTCACCCCCCTTCATTATAGACTGTTATGCCTTTCAGCGTTCAGTCTGCAAGCCTCTGTGAATTTCCTAACCACTCCCATATTCCTCTATTTGTAACTAGTTCTATGGCCACATTTAGTTCAATACCTATTATCTTTAAATCTTCAGAAACTGTCATCTTGGTCTCCTTCTAATTCTCATACCCTCCATAGCAGAGTTCATTATTCTCCTAGGTAACCTATTCTCCTCCACTCGCCTCACATGACCCCACCACCAAAGCCGGTTTATGTACACTGCTTCATTCATCAAGTTCATTCCTATCTTATCCTTTCTCTCTTCATTCCGAGTCCCCGCCTGCCAATGTTCCTGCTTGTTTGTACCAACAAACATTCTCGCTACTTTCATGTCAGTTATTTCTGCCTTTTAAGATACCCTGAGTCCACCCAGCTTCCTCTCCATAAAGCTAACTTGGTCTGAAAACAGACGGGTGAAAAGATAGTTCAGTCCGGGAACAGACCATCCTTCTTACATAATACTATTGATCGCAACTGCAAGGTCACTGCATTAGCTTTGTTGCACCTTCATTGAATCTCACTATACTACCTTCCTGGAAGAGCAAACACCCTAAATACTTGAAATCATGTACCTATTCTAGCTTTGTATCCCCAATGTCACAATCACTTCTCTTGGATTTTTTACTTTCTGACATCAATTTAGTCTTGGAAAGGCTAATTTGCATACCATACTCATTGACCTATTTTCAAGTTCCAAGATAATAGACTACTAAGTTGTGGCACAATCTGCCATTAAGACCAAGTCATCAGCATAGGCTTACAACAGTTTCTCCTAACTGAATCCCTCCCTGCCATTTTATACCTTTCAGCAGATGATCCATATAAACTATGAACAGCTAAGGTGAAAGATTACAACCTTGTCTAACCCCTGTAAGTACTTGTATTTCTAACGAGGTAACAACTGCTATCGGCCATGTCATTTACGCATTTATTACAAAAATGTATTATCCTCTTTCACTTTATTTTTTCTTTTAGGGAACAGCAGTCGACGTCTATAGGCCCGCTCCCACCTAGTGAAATGGAATCAAATCGAACAGAATTTGTTTTTAACATGTGTTTAAACAGGAGATAGAGATGGCTATCACCACGAGTCGAATTGAATCGAATCAAATAGAACCGAACATTACAGCATTCTCTGCCAAGAATATTTTTTGACTAGCGGAGTGGAATCTAACAGTATTATCAACATCCTTGCAACTTCGTAAATGATTGGGATATTTCGGTCAGTCATTTGGCGGCAAATGTCTATTAGCTTCTGCGGCAAAGTCAGCTGTTTCCTGCAGACGATCGGGAACTTTCTGTCTCGTTATAGTTTATTCAACTTACCAAGAACGGACACGAAAACTTATCGATTTGGTTCAAAAATACCATTTCTTTTACGACAAGACCCACGAGTACCATATTATTGCAATAACATTAAGAAATAATGCCTTGGAGAAAATAAGCAAGGCAATGAGAAATCAAACTGGTTAGAATATTCAGTTTCGTGGTAGATTACTGTAGCCTATATCCAATTTATGCCATAATCATTGCTGACTTAATCACAAAATCATGTTAAATTGGAGTCCACATACAGAATGACTTTTTTTATTGCTATTTGCTTTACGTTGCACCAACACAGGCAGGTCTTATGGCGATGACGGGATAGGAAAGGCCTAGGAATGGGAAAGAAGCGGCTGTGACCTTAATTAAGGTACAGCCCCAGCATTTCCCTGGTGTGAAAATGGGAAACCACGGAAAACCATCTTCAGGGCTGCCGACAGTGGGGCTCGAACCCACTATCTCCCGAATGCAAGCTCACAGCTGCGTGCCCCTAACCGCACCGCCAACTCGCGCCGTACAATAATTGACATCATTTCGGATGTACAGTACCTTTAATTAAAAACTATGAAGTGTATTTATTTTCCTCAGCAGAGCAGTTTCGAATGCATTACGGTACAGTTTGTTGGGAACACCTGCACAACAGTGTCAAACGTAGGGAATGCCACTTACAAAATTGTTCAAATGTAACTACTAGGAAGTTCAATCTAGCAAAGAAGACAGCTAAGGATAACATGATGGCAAGCATAATTGGCAGTCATACAAATTTTAGTGAAAAATGGAAGGGTATGTATAGGTATTTTACGGTAGAAACAGGTTCCAAGGAGGACATTTCAGGAATAATTAATGAACAAGGGGAGTGTGTATGCGAGGAACTTCAAAAGGCAGAAGTATTCAGTCAGCAGTATGTAAAGATTGTTGGTTACAAGGATAATGTCCAGATAGAAGTGGAGACTAATGCTAAAGAAGTATTAAAATTTACATATGACAACAATGACATTTACAATAAGATACAAAAGTTGAAAACTAGAAAAGCGGCTGGAATTGATAAGATTTCTGGGGATAAACTAAAGACAATGGGTTGGGATATAGCACCCTAAGTGAAGTACCTATTTGATTATGGTTTGGTTGAAGGAGCTATACCAAATGAATGGAGAGTATAAAGGAAAAGGTGATAGACATAAAGCTGAAAATTACAGGCTTGCATGTCAGCTTTGGGAAGGCATTCTTTCTGATTATATTTGACGCATTTGCGAAATTAATAACTGATTCGACAGAAGGCAGTTCGGTTTTAGGAAAGGTTATTCCACTGAAGCTCAACTTGTAGGATTCCAGCAAGATACTGTACCCATCTAAATGGTGCCTGATTGAATTTGGGGAAGCTGGAGTAATTTTTGTTACCGAACATTGGGTTACAAGCAAGTATACATCAGCTGTTACCGTGCCGTGCTGGCGGACGTGTTATGTCACCAGGCTGGTGAAGGTCGCCACATCACACATTACGTCACTTAGCGAGCCGACTGCCGAGAGGGGAAGGATACTCTGGATACATCTGCTTGCCGGTGTGAAGGACGAATTACGTCACAAGGAGGGCAACAGCCAATGAACATCGAGGAAGGTGCTGGAAGGTCTTGAGATTATTCTAGAAAGAATTCGAGGAGAAGTCTCTAAGGAAAATCTGAAGAGAACAGTATAGTTTCTACAAGAGAATTGAACGGAAGAGTCTCTGAGGAGAAATTAAGTAAGACAGTCTTCAGGAGGAACATCGTATAATTTCAACCATCTAGCAAGAAGATGAACTTTTGCAGATATGGTTACTTTCTGCGTATTTCTTGTATGGCACAGCCACTATGTAATTTGAGTGCTAATTCAACTTTTCTTCAGCCTACTTCGGTGTAGAGCGAAGTGTTATAGCCGCACGGTTCACCGAGTGGAACTTGAGAAACCACAGACAGTTCGTGCGCTCACTTAAGCCGAGTGTTGCAGTGGAAATTCATGGAGTGTCTCTTTGGATATTGTACGGGAAATGAGCTATATAAAGCGAATATTCGAAAGGAAACCTGGCCTATAGAACGTCAAAATACTAGTAATAATGTTCCGTCAGTTTCAAGATTCACTGTAATCTTGTGAATGTGCTCGGAATTTGAAGCTTGGGGTACAACTGAACCTGATCGTACATCATTGTGCCAGTTAAGTGTCATAAATAATTTAATAGAATACAACTAGTGTGGAACCATTTTTCTTATACAAAATTTTAGTTTCAGCTACCATTGTGAAGAGGAACCGACAGCATGCAACGAACGCGAGGAAAATCCTGGAATTTTCTGGAACGTTGTGGGAGTGATACAACGCTGCTGTTCATAGCCGTAGTCATCATGGGTTAAGCCAAAGTGTGCACGCCAGTGCAATGACCTTGTATATCTATGAGCCTCCATAGAGCAGGAAGAGGACGCTGACACCCATAGTTGCATCCCGACGCCAAGGATTTCCATCGGAACCTTAAGTACCATTGTAAAATTTCTTCGCTTTCGGTAGATGAATAGTAGATTGTATTCTTGCTTAGAGCAGTGTAGTTTCTTTTGGAAATGTTGTATTTAAATGGTGATGGTGGAGTACTCATGCATTCTTTAATTTATGGTTTCTACATTTTCAATCTTTGCATTTTCTTAGAACAATGTTCGTGTTTTTGATTCGAAGATAAGTAATCCCAGTTGCTAATGAGTTACATGAGGTCATGTACAATTAAGATCCTCAAAAGGAATTATGGGGGATTAAGACCTAATAATAATAATAATAATAATAATAATAATAATAATAATAATAATAATAATAATAATAATAATAATAATAATAAAATATGGTTATAATAATCACGACGAGGAGGATAAAATTAAATATCAGAGTAAATACCAGTAAATCGAAGTCTTAATGAACTATTAGTTTGTGATATAATTGATATCAGAAGGGATGGGCATTGATGTGTACTAGGAGCAGCTCATCGAGAAGACGTTTCTAGGAGCCATAATAGGAGGAATAAAAGTAATTCATTATAATAATAACGAAAGTCGGGTATTTGACTGGTTGTTGAGAATAAAAATGTACGGCGTTATGATGGTAGATTTTAAGATGAAATTGACTATATGGGACCATTAGGGTGCATATCAGTCATAATGATTATGGTGAATTATAGTGATGATAGTGATTTATAGTGATTTGATAATATTTAGGGACTAATAATAGTTCATTCCTTCGCTCAACAACCGATATTGTATAACGTACGACTTGCTTATTATTAGCCTTTCCTGGGGCTCACAGACGCATCCTTCTGATGATGGTGGTGATGATTATTTCTTCGAGATTAACTTAGTCATCCTATGTCGTCTTGTAACAACAGACTTAGTGAATTCTGATTAGGATTGATTCATGCTATAAGGGTCTTCAATAAAATTTAAGAGGAGAATATAATAATAAATGATGATGATAATAACATATGACAAGTTCAGCTGTATGATAAATTTGCCTATAAACAGTTGGTGTGATTGAGTTATTCATGAATATTATTCATGTCTTTCCAGGAATGCTTATTCTTTTCATATTTTTATGTGATTTATTGGTCAACGTTGTTGTTGTTGTTGTTGTTGATTACGCGTGGTGTTACGTGATGCTCTATCCATCCATAGAATACTAGTCAGATAGAAATTGTTGATGTAATTTATAAAGGAATACACTCGAGCGAAGTCTGCGAGAGGGGAGAAATGCGCCATGGATTTTTCAAAGAATTTTTCAAAGGAATCTCTTAAAATTGTATAAAATTTCTTAACTTGTAAAATATTTCACAAAAATAATTTGAATAGAATTCCTCAAGAATAAGATGTAAAGAAATTCTCAGTGGTGTGGAAAAAATGAGTTAGGAAGGATTTTTCAGAAATGTCAAAGTAATTTCTCAAGAGAATTTTCTCCAAGTATGCCAATATAATTTAAATAGAAAATCTGTCACAGATGTGTTAAAGTAAAAATTATTTAATGAGAATTTGTGAAGATTAAAACAGTAATGAGAAATAGTTATTTTCATGTTCAATGTGGCATTGTTTCGTTGATGTTAGTACGACGGTATCACTAATTGCCCGATCAATCAATGTTACAGAGAATTGCTTCGGTTGGAGTTCATTGGAGATATTACTGAATCCCATGAAGCGACAAAGCATGTCAAGGACTTATAGTTATTTGTAAATGAGAAGATCAAGCAGTTGAATTATGTTGAAGAGATGTTGAAACAATTTTTTTTTTCTTTTGGTGCTTTGTCCAGACTGAGTTTTGTTTTTATATTTTAATAAATGAAGTGGTTATTTTGTTCTGATTTTTATTTCACATTATGTCTCCTATCCAGTCACCAATGGCCCTGTAAATAGAAATTTTCTGAAGGTCGGTCCCGTAATAGCAAATCGGCCCTGCGAACAATCCACCCTTTTGGGACTCTCGCTCCGCCGACTGAGCGACCCCGGAGAAGGGGACAATATAGCAGATATCTTGGATTAAGGAGGTCAAATGGTCTGTATCACGATTGACCTCTCTAAAGCATTTGATAGGGTGGATCATGGGAGACTACTGGCAAAAATGAGTGCAATTGGACTATACAAAAGAGTGACTGAAAGGGTTGCTATATTTCTAGAATTTTTTTTTTTTTTCCTAGGGGCTTTACGTCGCGCTGACACAGATAGGTCTTATGGCGACGATGGGATAGGAAAGGCCTAGGAGTTGGAAGGAAGCGGCCGTGGCCTTAATTAAGGTACAGCCCCAGCATTTGCCTGGTGTGAAAATGGGAAACCACGGAAAACCATTTTCAGGGCTGCCGATAGTGGGATTCGAACCTACTATCTCCCGGATGCAAGCTCAGCCGCGCGCCTCTACGCGCATGGCCAACTCGCCCGGTCTAGAAAATTATATATTATATTATATTATATTATATTATATTATATTATATTATATTATATTATATGATATTATATTATATTATATTATATTATATTATTTCTAGAGAATTAGTGTAAGCGAAGCTTTATCTGACCCTGTAATAATTAAGAGGGGAATTCCTCAAGGCAGTAATATTGGACCTCTATGTTTTCTTATATATATATAAATGAATGATTAAAGAAGTGGAATCAGAGGTAAGGCTTTTTGCGGATGATGTTATTCTGTATAGAGTATAATTAAGTTACATGATTGTGAGCAAATTCAACATGACCTCGATAATGTGAGATGGACAGCAGGCAATAGTATGATGATAAACAGGGTTAAAAGTCAGGTCGTGAGTTTCACAAATAGGAAAAGTCCTCTCAGTTTTAATTATTGTGTTGATGGGGTGAAAGTTCCTTTTGGGGATCACTGTATCTAAGTGTTAATATAAGGAAAGATCACCATTGGGGTAATCACATAAATGGGATTGTAAATAAAGGGTACAGATCTCTGCACATGGTTATGAGGGTGTTTAGGGGTTGTAGTAAGGATGTAAAGGAGAGGGCATATTAGTCTCTGGTAAGACCCCAACTACAGTATGGTTCCAGTGTATGGGACCCTCACCAGGATTACTTGATTCAAGAACTGGAAAAAATCCTAAGAAAAGCAGCTTTATTTGTTCTGGGTGATTTCCGACAAAAGAGTAGCATTACAAAAATGTTGCAAAGTTTGGGCTGGGAAGAACTGGGAGAAAGAAGACGAGCTGCTCGATTAAGTGGTATATCGTAATCTATAATCTTCATTTCCATATTGACGAATTACACAATTAAAAATAGGAAAGAATTTACACCAATCAATACTTGTTTATTGCTTATATTAAGCTACAGGACCGGTTTCGACCCCATATACAAGGTCATCTTCAGCTGAACCATGAATACATATTTATATGATGAAGCTTTGATTAAATTGCATTGTCAAAGGAATGTCATATTATGATGTGCATTTAGTCATATACAAATGGGGCACGTCTCAACGTGAATTGGCATATATGTCAGTATGTACAATATTGCAACTGTATGTATAAAATATTATGTTGAGGTCCTAAAATTAGTGTATAAAACATATCTTCACTTTAACTTATATATATATATATATATATATATGTACAGGATAAAATACAATATATAAAAAACATTTTGTGCACATGAACATTCGTGTCTTGCTTGTTGGTCAATTCATCAACTCTCGTATTTAAGTCCCATTTGCAGTTGTACACTCAGCTGCTGTTCTTGGAGTTTAAAAGATATGGTTGTAAAATTGCATGAGTAAAAGATTTAGTCTTCATGTGGGATAAAACACTTTCCAATTTAAAAAAAAAAAGTTGTCAGATGTATGGATAAAATTCGGCTAAAATATGTTCAGCTCTGCTGCAAGCTCGCACGTCAAACGCAACTCGGCTACACCAACAATAATAAACATAACACCATTGCACAGCTACAAATGGGAAAGGAGCCATTACTTTGAACCCAATTTTACGGACACCACAGGACAACAAGATTTGATTCTAACATAAGGCAAGATGAAGTAAATATTCCCAAAATGTGTTCTAACATAATGACTATGATCCAGGCACTCAATGAACAGAATAACACATTTGCTGATCAAATTTCAGACGTAAATGACAAACTTTCAGGCAAAATTTCAGACGAAATTTCTTAAGCAAACTCAGTTTTAACCTAACAGATAGCACAAGTGTACACAGGTCTACAATGTAGAACAGGGCCTAGAATCAAAAATTTCAACCGTAAATGACGAAATTTCATCACAAATTAGCGACGTCACCGATCGATTAATGCAGCGGATATCGGACATCAGATCAAAACTGGGACAGGTTGACCAGATCGATACTAGAGTAAGCATAGTGGAAGGGGATGTCTTGGACCTCAAGGAGGGGGTGGAAATCATGGTTTCTGGCATAAAACAACAGGTTGAGGGAAGGATTTCCAACATCAAGGGAAATTTTGAAAGTCGTATCTCTGCCATCGAGAGAAATCTTGGGAGCCATATTTCTGCTGTTGAAGGAAGGTTAGAAAACCGGTTCTCGACCATCAAAGGAGATATGCAGAATATCAAGGAAAACATCTAAAACATCCTTCACGCAGTAGAAGATAGATTAACACAAACAGGGCGTATCACCACACCTCTAACCCCCTCAAACCTAACCGGCAATATACAGCACACCTAGACCCGAAGGTGATTATAGAGAGCCTTCCAGAATACCACGGGCGACTAGAGGAGAACCTTTACTAGCTCTGTCGAGGGATCGGTCAACCTACTGGGAAGGACTAATTTACCAAGAGGACATCTTTGTGCAACTCATCACACCGCCATAAAAGGGGAAGCCACTACTTGGTGGAACAACTTGAAAGGATTAAATCTAAACTGGATGGACTTCAAGAGGGAATTCCTCGCTAGGTTTAATTCCGAAGGGGTGAAGAGCTCAGTGAAAAAGAAGCTACTGACTGAGGCACAACCGACTGGCATAAGAGCTAGCACCTTGCAGAAGTACCAACTCTTCAAGCGTCTGCACCCGGAAGGAAGCGAAAAAGAGATCTTACCAGATATCACAGAGTTACTCTACGATAAAATTCAGCCCCTAGTGAAAGTAACACAACCCAGATCCTTTGATAATTCACGCAGAATCATCGCCCAGCTGGAGGAGGAACATAAGAGCAACAAAGCTACAGAAGAGCCCAGCGCAGTTAGGAAGTGCTACCAGTGTAGAAGAGTGGAACACTTGAAGAACAAGTGCCCAGACTTGATGTCAGAAAACTAGTTCTGGCACATTCTGGATTGAGGGGGGATGGGACTGGGAACAGGGATGCGCCTCAAGACCTGACAAGTAAGCAACCCTGATCAAGTAGGAGAGGGATTGGTCAGATAGTGAGTGGAATAGGCCAACCCCACCCAGCTATCATCTTAAGAATTGGCAATGAGAACTTGTCAGCCATACTCGACAGCCAAGCAAGTCATTCATTTGTCAGCGGGACTGTCGCCAGATTACTACCGCTTATGAAGTCTCATCACCTCGGAAGGACAGTGGGAGCAGCAGACGGGGTAACCTATTCCATCCAAGGACAGACTAAAACTTACCGCTAAATGCATGAACATGCCTATTGTAATTGATGTTGCAGTGATTCAGAACCTGATACCTCACATCATATCAGGTCATGACTTTCTGGTGAATACAAAGTGATCCTAGACTATGCAGCTCATGAAGTCTTTTTGGGAAAAGACAGATATTTGTGGGTCGCCTGGCACGATGGAAATCTCTGGACTCACAAGGATACGGAAGTTGACGTAAACCTGGGAGATATCCAGTTAACACATCTTCGACCGAGTGAAGAAGAAGAGCTGAGACACACCTTAAAGGACTTCCCGGAAGACATCACGAATAAAATATGATGGACTGCCATGGTAACCCACACCATTGAATGCTGCGCCCCCTCACCTATCAAGCAACATCCATATCCAATCAACCCGGATAGATGCAATTTCGTCATCTAGAAGATTCAAGAAATGGAAGGGCAAGGTCTCATTGAACCTCTACATCCTGTAGGGCTTCACCTATCACCCTACAGAAGAAGAATAAGAAGAAGAAGAAGAAGAAGGAGGAGAAGAAGAATGGGAGTACTGACTGTGTGTGGACTTTCGCAGGCTGAACGAAAAGACCGTTAGTGACGCCTAACCCATGGCTGACCTGAAAGACTCGCTGAAACAAGTAAGTGGGTCTAGGGTTTTAAGCACGCTGGATCTCAACTCCGTATACTGGCAAGTGAAGGTCGAGGAATGTTCTAGACCACTGACCGCTTTCATGACACCGAGAGGATTGTACCAGTTTGCAGTAATGCCCTTTGGATTGAAGAATGCTCCTGCACCTTCATGCGAGTGATAGATAAGGTATTATCAGGATATGTTGGAGATTTTTGCCACGTGTATCTCGACGAGATTTTAATTCACAGCAAGAATTTTCAATAACATCTTGTACATCTTTGGAAAGTGCTGGAACGACTGAAGATTCATGGACTGACTTGCCAACTGGAGAAGTGCCACTTCGCCGTCCCGCGTAGAATATCTTGGCCATTTCCTAACATCTGAAAGCTTAGAATGGCAACCGGAGAAGAATCGAGCTATCAAAGAAGCTGAACTCCTGCGGACCAAGCAGCAAGCACGCCAGTTCCTTGGCTTGTGTGGATTGTATAGCAGCTTCGTGCCACACTTTGAAGAGAAGGCAATACCACTCACCGATCTACTCCTTAACAACTGCCGATTCCAATAGACCAGCAAGGAAGAGGCAGCAATCCAAGTCATTAAGGCTGCGATATGCAATGCTCCCGGTCTAGCCCATCCCGACCCTCAACAGAAGACGTGCCTGCAGATGGAAGCCAGTGACTCTGGCTTAGGAGCAGTGTTATTCCAGGAGAGAAGTGACGGCGGAAGGGACGCCATCGAGTATGCCAGCAGGAAACTATCTCCCACCGAACAACGCTACTGCACTGCCGAGAAGAAAACCACCTTAGCCATGGTGTGGGCCATGGGCAAATTCAAAGGCTACTTGGAGGGAAGGAAGTTCCAGCTCTACACCTATAACGCTGCTCTCAAATGGTTGAAGTCATTCTCAGGCTCAAAATCTAAATTGATGCAATGGGCTCTGTTAATAGCAGAATTATTTTTATGTGTGTCACCTCCCAGGACCGACAAACATAGGAGCAGGCAGCTTATCTAGGAACCCAGCGATGGAACCTGAAGCTAGGAGCACCATTGTCGAAAGGGAGTTCCCACAAAAATACCAGAGTTAGCCTACGGAACCTGTTCTTATTACCATCAAGAAGGAACTTGATCTGGGAGTGATCAAACAGTGGCAGGAACAAAACAAGCCCTGTAGGACCACGACACAGTGGATTAGGAGACAGAACATAGATAGTCGACTTGTCCCGACGGAATTAAAGATGTGCTACAAGAACTTCAAGGTTGACGGAGGAATCTTGATGTACAGGTCGCACCTCTCTGACATGCCTGCAGTAATGGTGATCCCCAGACAGCACACGATGGACATCCTCGAGAAGTTCCACGACAGCATGGAAGCCAGACATCCAGGAGGCGAAGAGACATATCAGTTTATCCGACGAAGATTCTTCAGGGTCAACATGCGGAAAGACATCCTGGACTACGTGAAGGGATGCTACATCTGTGCCTGCACCAAGGCGAGCAACAGGAAGGCAGATTCCAGCCAACGAGGAAGACGGCCACAACGCCCGTTGGGGGTCATAGCCCTGGACTTGATGAGTCCTTACCCTAGAACACCACGGTGTAAAACAGGGCTCCTAGTAATCACTGACCTCTTCAGAAGATGGATTGAGGCATTTCCGATACCTGAAGCCATGACGGGACACATCACCAGCCTGCTACAAGATGAGGTATTCAGCCGTTATGTTATCCACGGTGCATTCTGTAAGAAAACGGGAGTCAGTTCACGTCGAGGAAGTTGCAGCAAATGATGACGGAATGGGGTGTGGAGCACTGGACCGCCCCTATCTACAACCCAAGGGCAAATCTAACGGAACGACGGAACCAGGAGCTGAAAAATATGCTACGAGTCCACCTGATAGACAAAGGACTTCGACTGTGGGACCGTCAGGTACAGCAGTCACGCTTTGCCCTGTAACAACGCATCAATCATACCACCGACTATTCCCCAGCAGAGCTGTTTCTTGGTCGACAACTGTACGGCACCGGGGATCAGGAGATTCGTCCACCACCCAATTCGGGTCAAGATGATGCAGCTGTTTCCCTGGCAGAGTAGCAGCAGCAGAACATCAAGGAGAAGCAAGTCTTGGCTGAGAAGAGATCACTTAACCAGGCAAAGGCTCAATGTGTCGAAGAGACCCAGATCTTCCTACCAGGACAGCAAGTACTGCGACGTAACCACCCAGTCAGTAATAAGATTGGAGGGTTTCACGCAGGTCTCGCACCTAAGTGGGTTGGTCCCATCGAGGTGAATAAACAGGTGGGCCATGGGGTCTACTTACTGAAGACCAACCCTCCTGTCAAGGTCCACGCATCGGAGTTGCGGTGAGTCACCCAACCGCTGCGCATACAGAGTAAGCCTGGAGGAAAGGCTACTAATGCCACAGCACCATCTGGTCATTGTGAGGAGAACGCATCGACTATCATCGAGGAAGAGGCTGGCAGCGAGGCAACCCCGACCCCCGACACGGCACATACTAGTCAAGAGGAGGAGAGCACATCCAGCGACATCGAGGAAGAAAGAAGATGCAATTCACATCCAAAGCAAAGTCGACGAGTGTGACAAAGTGTGGAAATTGTTTCAAGTTATAGGGGGGATATTGACGCAAGTGTGATAAACAGTTATAACTTGAAAACAATATTCTCTCACCCATGGGTAACTAATGCAAATATTGAGATCGAATTATTATTATTATTATTATTATTATTATTATTATTATTATCGTCGCCATAAGACCTATCTGTGTCGGTGCGACGTAAAGCCCCTAGCAAAAAAAATTATTATTATTATTATTATTATTATTATTATTTCATGATCATGATTATCATTATCAACATTATTTTACAATTATTATTATTGTTGTTGTTACTTGTATGTATGTATGTATGTATGTATGTATGTATGTATGTGAAGTGTTACATCCAGTTAGTATTTGTATTATTACGATACGATCGCACTGTGTGTGAAGTTATGTCATGAAAGTATTAGTAGTATTATTATTTACGTAATTGAATGATAGTATTGTGTGTGAGGTTATGACATGTACATAGACATTTATATCAGTTCCGTTAATGTAAACACCTGTAAATTAATATTATAATTTATTACCCGTATATAATTTGTAATCCATAATTGTGAAACACACTGTAACTTCCAGAATGGTAATAGGCACAAGAACGATTAAGAATGTTCTGTACATTACAATCTATGTATTACGCACTCTATAGAATTTTCACGAAGGTACTTTTTGTAATGTAGCTTTCTAGAAGCCTGGCCAGGACCTATATATATAAGGAGATGATCTTGACGGTGAAGTAAGTTATTTGGGAGTTACTGTTAAGTGAGTTGTTGGAAGAAGGTTATTGTGTAGCCAGGTGCGACATGCATTTCAAGCAGTCAACTGTTTGTGTTCCAAGGTTGTAACCTCTATGTGCTGTGTTATTCAGTTGTTTTTAAATGGTGGTTTGTATGTGAGCATTTTTGTTGTGACAGCATTGATCAATGTTTTGAGTGTGTTTAATTTGTAGATGCATGTAAATAAAAATCATTGTACCAACTGACAGGATCTCATGTGCGTCTCTGTGGATACGTTAAATGATGATGATGCTTGTTGTTTAAAGGGGCCTAACATCGAGGTCATTGGCCCCCAGGATACGTTAAAAAAGCTGATCAACAGATCAACAGGCTGAGAACGAGAATAAGCCAGCCCTTCATATGGTATGTAATATATATTTGTTACATAATCATTATTAACTTTTATAAGTATTGTGTGCATACATTTACACTTGTTTTTTTTCTTTTTCTTTGCAGCTGATCTCAAGAGGGCTCCATTTTAACTGTTTAAAACTTATTTTAACAACTAATTGTGATAACACACTCATGTGAAATGAAATGTTTTAAAATAATTTCAACACTGATGATGAACCTTAGAGTCCAAAATCTGGTTTTGAAATAACATTTAGTGTACTGATACAACTGTATATGATTAATTATAATAATAATTAAAGAAATTGAAACTTATTTTGTCAACTACTGCAGGTAACAAAAGTCAAGCGAGGCTTCTTATTAAGTGAGCTATTGCACTATCTGTAGGGATTCATACCACTGTTAAATATCTCATTAAGAACTATATAAAAATAATTATTTTTAAAATATTGGTTGAAAGACAATGTTCTAATCAATGTTATTTGTTTCTACATACCATTAACTACTTCTATGGTTTTCGAAGATGCTGAGATGCCAGAATTTTGTCCTGCTGAAGTTCTTTTATGTGCCAGTAAATCTACTGACACTGGGCCAACGTATTTAACCACCTTCAAATATCACTGGACTGAGCCAGGATTGAACCTGCCAACTTGGGCTCAGAAAGTCAGCGCTTTAACCATCTCAGCCACTCAGCCTGGCAACACAATACAGTATTCTGTTATCAATAAAATGCTTGTCAGATTCCACTTTTTCAAGACCCGCTCAGCACATGAACAAAGCCACAGAACTGGAGATTACTTGCAGAATAAAAAGCTAGTGTTCCCTTCAATGAATAGTTGGATTTAACCTGTGATGTAATTCATGCATTTCTGATTTATGCACAATACAGTATAATATACAACAATGTTGTTGAGATTTTTTTCTGCAACCTCCGGAAAGCTTGTTTTGCAAATGAGGAAATATTCACCTTGGTGGACAGTTATTTACAAGGAAAAAAAGTACTATTACGGGAATGATGCATGGTTGTATATACTGACAGAACTCAACTGATGACAGGGAAATGGCATGGTTAAATTGCAGGTGTTAAGGCTATTGTATCAAGAATAGAAAGTAGCTACTGTGCTATTCAGACAAGCAATTTTGTGACAAAAGTGGATTCCAAGGACCCATAACACTGTTCTGTAAAAAGGCTAAACGTCGCACCGACACAGATAGGTCTTATGGCGACGATGGGATAGGAAAGGCCTAGGAGTTGGAAGGAAGCGGCCGTGGCCTTAATCAAGGTACAGCCCCAGCATTTGCCTGGTGTGAAATGGGAAACCACGGAAAACCATCTTCAGGGCTGCCGATAGTGGGATTCGAACCTACTATCTTCCGGATGCAACCTCACAGCCGTGCGCCTCTAAGCCTCTTGAATGGAAGTCTATACAGTAGCCTTTTTAGGTAGTCAGTTCTCTTTACTTTTGTACACAGAAGAATAGCTGTCTCAGATTCATGACAATTCATCTTTTCCACTTATGATCAGATGAATTAGGGTTTTTTTCTAATTGATCATTTAGTGACTTCCACATATCGTCAGAACTTACTGATCCAATTTGGTTACAATGTTCAACATATCTAACTGATCATTTTTGTTTTTGTCAATCTCATTTTCAATGACTAAGTAAACTTGTAACTGTAGACAAATACCAAATACCCCTCTTTCCAGACCATACAGCAAAATAAAACTATTAACTTTACAGGTACAATAACAAATCAATCCTGCTATTCCTGTATGATATCAAATGATAGTCTGTAACATGTAAATACACCCTGTGATGACAAAGTTTGGTGAGTAGTCCTGTACTATCAAGATAGATGAACAATGCATGACAGTGACCTTACTATCCTTTGAAATAGTCCCCTCCCATAACTATGCACTGCTCAGATCGGTGATACATGTCCTGCAAACTTTGCAAGAAGGCTTCCTTTGGGATGGTGTTCAAAAGCCTCATCACGTTTCATTGGATGTCAGGAATATTGTCAAATCTCTTTCCTTTCAAAGCGAGTTTGAGTCATGGAAATAGGAAGAAGTCTGGAGGATTGAGATCTGGTGAGTATGGGGTATGTTCAAGTTGCACCACAGTTAATCTGCAGTTCATCCGCTATCACGCGCACAGTTAATCGACTATCATTCGTGATTAATTTCCTCACCTTCTCAATGTTTTCGTCACTGACGGCGGTCACCAGTCTTCCGCTACAAGGGTTGTCAGAAACACTTTCCCAGCCTCCTCGAAAACAGGCGAACCACTCGTACACACTTCAAGGACAGTGCTTGATCTTCATAAACATGTACCAGCATAGCATGCGTTTCTTTCAGTGTGTTGCCAAGCTTAAAACAAAACTGTACATTGATCTTTTGGTCGTTCATGTTCCCGTTTGCAGTTCAGAACTAACGTACTAAACACGCACTGTGTCAAACAGACACGGCACACACACGGTGCTCAACTGAACAACGTTGGGAGCAGGTGGTCAAAACCTGCTCCTACGCAGGTGCAGCATTGTGTGTCGCCAGTGTTGCCGGATTGACCCTTCTGACTTCATTCACCGAAATTTGTCACAGGTTGTATTTAAGACCAGAGGTAACAAATACACAAGTATACTCAATTGTGTCATAACAGACATTTATAAAAATCAGAAACATTAAATAACTGAGTGCTGTCGCAATGGCAGGCACATATCAACAGTAAATTAATAGCTCATAAAGTATACAGGAAGAATAAAGGAAGAAACCAGATATGATACAATTTTGACAAGAAAAATATTTAAGAAGCTTTAGAACATTTTTCATAGCTGTCTAAACGAACTATGGGCACACTGAGTATATTTCCTCTTATTAGATGTAGGCACATAATGTTGTCCACCATTACAGAAAATATTTCAAGGAACCCCAGTAAAAGCCTTGTGGAAACCTGGAGTTATATACAACAGTTTGAAATTATTCTGAGCAATGGATCGTTATCTTTTTTTATCTTTTTACAATTGATAAGGTTTTTAACTCTTCTAACTAGTTAAACTAGAAGTATTTTTTGTAATGTTTTCTTTCCATGGAATTGGTTGTTGCACTCTTGTTGATGTTGTTGGCTAGTTATGTATTTACCTTATTATCACACTACTATAAGTGATCATTGCCAACAGGATATTTTCCAAGTGAGATGTATTTGCTAAAAACAACAACTACCACACCAACAACAACAACAACACCAACAACAACAACAACAACAACAACATACAATTGGCCATAAGACCTATCTGTGCCGGTGAGACATAAAGCAACTAGCAAAAAGAAAACAAACAAACAAAAAACCATATAATAGTTTAATTCTAATTGCAGTCTTTCATATTTTGCTTTTTACATTACTGTTGCATAGATGTAGGACATTTCTCTTTTTCTGGTAATAACAAATACAAGATAAATGTATTCATTTTTCACGAAACACTCCAGAATTTTATCAAAGGAGTTAGGTACTCTGGATATCTAGGAGCACCACATTCCCCATCCACAGCAGCAGGAATGACAATCTGCCTGATCAGGGATGCAGGGAATACAGATTACCAAGAAATGATTTTGGTAATGCATCAATATGCTCTTCAGCTATGGTTATATTTTCTCCACCTTTCTATATAACGAATACACTTATACAAATAAATAAATAGGTAACAAGGGTAATTTTCCCAACTTCAGTATATTTTTTCATGGTTGGAACTATTACAAATGAAATAGAATCTATTATAATTACACTTATATTCATTAATATCTCATGAATTTTCATTGACACCATTATGACTTACAAAAGAAATGAGAGTTCAAATTTCACACTGATATATTCAAAGCTTGAGACTCAAAGAATTATTCTGCTGAACTGGTATTCTGGAGATCTGGAAAGAAATAGAGATGAAAAGTTAAAAGCCAATATTAACAAAGTGTAAAATAAAGCAAAGGGATTATATATACCTGAAACTTAACCTAAACAGAAGAAACATTAAGACCCGTACTCAAACACAACACTGAACATAATATAGAGGCCAAATTTGCATGTGATTAAGTTAATCAAAAATACCATTCACCATCAGTCTTTTGTAGTATTATGCAACCTTTTCTTCCACCTAGCGTACCAATTACACCCCTGCCAACATGCCACATCAAAAAGTCCCAGAACATAGAATTTCATAAATTCACAGCAATATTTACCTCAAACTGAAACAGACTCAAGTGTATTACATCTTACTAAGTCACTGTTACAAAAAATGACAGAGCATTACGAAAAATTACTATGCATGTCTATCGTAGATTTCCAACAGATTGAAACAAGACCAACAAGTCTATTCCATGTACCACGAACACACGACAACTTTTTAAACCAAAACCAAGAACTTTTTAAGTGCCAAGTAGTTTAAGTCTTTGTACATTTCATTTCAATGTATATATATTTCATCCAGTTTATTCAGATAGAAACAAGACTATCAATTCCAAGAACATTCTTAAAGCGGCATGTGTTTCATATCATTACAAGTGCTTCATGTTGTATTTGTGTGTATTTTCAACCAGTGCATATGTTTACAGTGTTTCTGTGTTCCATGAACACACGACAGTTTAAGCCAGAACTAAGAACTTTTTAAGTTCCAAGTATTGCTTACCATTACATTTCAAGGTAATGTTTTTCAACCCATTGATGTGTTTTCAGCCAATCGCCTTTATGTACATAATTTTTTTATTATAATGGCTTATGTCAACCAATCAAGCTGTATGTAAGCACCCTAACGATTATTGTTATCAGATTTCCCTTGATTTGATATTCAATAAGAATTCATGACGGCTCCATTGGTAAAAAATATCTAATTCCCTCCATGGGAATTCAGAATTTTCCATTCGACTCCAAGGGAGTCGAAACCGGTCATCGCCCAATAAATTTAGTATATTTTACAATTGGGTTACTGTAGTCACGTCCTAGTTCGTGAACCATGGGCAACAGCTGAGTGGCCTAGTAAGTGGTCCTGAGAGTCGGGATACCAGTTGCTATGGAATGGATTGGGAGTGGGCATCTAGGACATATTCTGAATTTTTTTTTTTTTTGCTTTACGTCGCACCGACACAGATAGGTTTAATGGCGACGATGGGACAGGGAAGGCCTAGGAAGCGGCCGTGGCCTTAATTAAGGTATAGACCCAGCATTTGCCTGGTGTGAAAATGGGAAACCACGGAAAACCATTTTCAGGGCTGCCGACAGTGGGGTTCGAACCTACTATCTCCCGAATACTGGATACTGGTCGCACTTAAGCGACTGCAGCTATCGAGCTCGATTATATTCTGAATCGCGGCCCTCCTCGTGCTCAGGCGGCTAGGACTATACAATTCACCGGTGGTCCATAACGCGTTAGAGGAGAGATCCTCACTTGGACTATGTGCAAGTAGGGTAGCATCCTGCTTCATGAATTTACCGAGCTCAGAACATTTCAAGCAAGCCTCGGACCTATGGGAGTAATGGAGTCCCACTCCCATTTGACAGGAGAGGGACTCCTTGGAAACAACTTGGCGAACGAAATGGAATTCGATGGGGAGCCATCAATATTAATGGGGCTTATGGAAGAAAGAAGGTAGAACTGGCTGAGTCAGCAAAGAGGATGCATCTGGATGTGCTAGGAGTAAGTGATATTCGGGTAAGGGGAGATAATGAGGAAGAGCTACGAGATTCTAAAGTGTACTTGACGGGTGTTAGAAAGGGAAGGGCAGAGTCTGGGGTAGGGCTCTTTATCAGGAATACCATTGCACGCAACATAGTTTCTGTTAAGCACGTAAATGAGCGAATGATGTAGGTAGATTTGTCAGTTGGAGGAATTAGGACAAGAATTGTGTCCATGTATTCACCATGTGAGAGTGCAGATGAGGATGAAGTTGACAAGTTTTATGAAGAGTTGAGTGACATCGTAGTCAGGGTCAACAGCAAGGATAGAATAGTGCTAATGGGCGATTTCAATGCGAGAGTTGGGAATAGAACTGAAGGATACGAAAGGGTGAATGGTAAATGTGGGGAAGATATGGAAGCTAATGGGAATGGGAAGCGTTTGCTGGACTTCTGTGCTAGCATGGGTTTAGCTGTTACGAATACATTCTTCAAGCATAAGGCTATTCACCGCTACACTTGGGAGGCTAGGGGTACCAGATCCATAATAGACTATATCTTAACAGACTTTGAATTCAGGAAATCTGTTAGGAATGTACGAGTTTTTCGCGAATTTTTCGATGATACAGACCACTATCTGATCTGTAGTGAACTAAGTATATCTAGGCCTAGGGTAGAGAAAGTGAAATCTGTCTGCAAACGAATAAGGGTAGACAATCTCCAGGACGAGGAAATTAGACAGAAGTACATGGATATAATTAGTGAGAAGTTTCAAACAGTAGACAGTAAGCAGGTTCAGGGTATAGAAAGTGAATGGGTGGCATACAGGGATGCTGTAGCAGAAACAGCAAAGGAATGCCTAGGAACAACTGTGTGTAAAGATGGAAAAAGGCAAATATCTTGGTGGAATAATGAAGTGAGAGCAGCCTATTAACGTAAAAAGAAGGCTTATCAGAAATGGCCCCAAACAAGGGCCGAGGCAGACAGGGATTTGTACGTAGATGAAAGAAACAGAGCGAAACAAATAGTTGTGGAATCCAAAAAGAAGTCATGGGAAGATTTTGGTAATAGCCTGGAAAGGGTAGGTCAAGCAGCAGGGAAACCTTTCTGGACAGTAATAAAGAATCTTAGGAAGGGAGGGAAAGAGGAAATGAACAGTGTTTTGAGTAATTCAGGTGAACTCATAATAGATCCCAGGGAATCACTGGAGAGGTGGAGGGAATATTTTGAACATCTTCTCAATGTAAAAGGAAATCATCATGGTGGTGTTGCAAACAGCCAAGCTCATGAGGAGGAGGAAAATGATGTTTGTGAAATTATGCTTGAGGAAGTGGAAAGGATAGTAAATAAACTCCATTGTCATAAGGCAGCAGGAATAGATGAAATTAGACCTGAAATGGTGAAGTATAGTGGGAAGGCAGGGATGAAATGGCTTCATAGAGTAGTAAAATTAGCGTGGAGTGTTGGTAAGGTACCTTCAGATTGGACAAAAGCAGTAATTGCACCTATCCATAAGCAAGGAAACAGGAAGGATTGCAACAACTATCGAGGTATCTCATTGATTAGTATACCAGGCAAAGTATTGACTGGCATCTTGGAAGGGAGGGTGCAATCAGTCGCTGCGAGGAAGTTGGATGAAAACCAGTGTGGTTTCAAACCACAGAGAGGCTGTCAAGATAATATTTTCAGTATGCGCCAGGTAATTGAAAAATGCTACGAGAGGAATAGGCAGTTGTGTTTATGTTTCGTAGATCTAGAGAAAGCATATGACAGGGTACCGAGGGAAAAGATGTTCACTAAACTGGGGGAGTATGGAATTAAAGGTAGATTATTAAAATCAATCAAAGGCATTTATGTTGACAATTGGGCTTCAGTGAGAATTGATGGTAGAATGAGTTCTTGGTTCAGGGTATTTACAGGGGTTAAACAAGGCTGCAATCTTTCTCCTTTTCCGTTCGTAGTTTACATGGATCATCTGCTGAAAGATATACAATGGCAGGGAGGGATTCAGTTAAGTGGAAATGTAGTAAGCAGTCTGGCCTATGCTGACAACTTTGTCTTAATGGCAGATTATGCTGGAAGCCTGAAGTCTAATATCTTAGAACTGGAAAAAAAGTGCAATGAGTATGGTATGAAAATTAGCCTCTCGAAGACTAAATTGATGTCAGTAGGTAAGAAATTCAACAGAATTGAATGTCAGATTAGTGATACAAAGCTAGAACAGGTCGATAATTTCAAGTATTTAGGTTGTGTGTTCTCCCAGGATGGTAATATAGTAAGTGAGATTGAATCAAGGTGTAGTAAAGCTAATGCAGTGAGCTCGCAGTTGCGATCAGCAGTATTCTGTAAGAAGGAAGTCAGCTCCCAGACAAAACTATCTTTACATCGGTCTGTTTTCATACCAACGTTGCTTTACGGGAGCGAAAGCTGGGTGGACTCAGGATATCTTATTCATAAGTTAGAAGTAACAGACATGAAAGTAGCAAGAATGATTGCTGGTACAAACAGGTGGGAATAATGGCAGGAGGGTACTCGGAATGAGGAGATAATAGCTAATTTAGGAATGAACTCGATGGATGAAGCTGTACACATAAACCGGCTTCGGTGGTGGGTCATGTGAGGCGAATGGAGGAGGATAGGTTACCTAGGAGAATAATGGACTCTGCTATGGAGGGTAAGAGAAGTAGAGGGAGACCAAGACGACGATGGTTAGACTCTGTTTCTAACGATTTAAAGAGGTATAGAACTAAATGAGGCCACAACACTAGTTGCAAATCGAGGATTGTGGCGACGTTTAGTAAATTCTCAGAGGCTTGCAGACTGAACGCTGAAAGGCATAACAGTCTATAATGATAATGTATGTATATATGTATGTGTATTTTACAATGTGTTGAATGGTGGAACATCCCTCAAACTTTCTTATTTATGCATGTCTGTAGGCAGCCAGTTTAAAAAGAAACCAAACCCCATGGCACTACAGCACTGACGAGCTGAATGGCATGGATTGGCCTATCAACTGATGCACGTAAGAAAAAAAATTTTTTTTAATCAGACTTCAACACTCATGGTTTTTCAATCTTTAATATTCTAATGCCTGTCAAGATAAAATTAAAAATATGAAATTACAATACGAAATTATATGAAAAGCCTTCCACCTGATATCTGAAGAGCACAGGTTTGGTAATGATTTTTTAAATCCATATAAATTCACGGTATCCATCTTCACGTCAGTAACATTTCCTTGTACACTGATCAGAAACCATTTTAATGTGCAACTTTGGGAGGAACAAACTAGCCTGGCTCCAACGGTGGGCAACTTCATCGAGTTATGCCCTCGCCCTCTTGCCACTGGAGGCTAAACAGTCTGGGACGAGTCAGACACACTTTGGTTAGTGCATCTCCTACAACTCCTGTCAACATCCAACGTCTTTCAGCAGCATGAGAATCAACCACAAAGGTGTAACGAGAGCATTTGATTTCCAGAGCGCTCCAAGGATTTCTCCTCATTCAAAGTATCTCTACATATATATATATATATATATTCTTTTGCAATTGGCTTTACGTCGCACCGACACAGATAGGTCTTATGGCGACGAAGGAATAGGAAAGGACTAGGACTGGGAAGGAAGTGGCCATGGCCTCAATTAAGGTAAAGCCCCAGCATTTGCCTGGTGCGAAAATGGGAAACCACCGAAAACCATCTTCAGGGCTGCCGACAGTGGGGTTCGAACCCACTATCTCCCGGATGCAA
Source organism: Anabrus simplex (assembly GCF_040414725.1). NCBI lineage: Eukaryota > Metazoa > Arthropoda > Insecta > Orthoptera > Tettigoniidae > Anabrus > Anabrus simplex. The sequence goes on along the minus strand of NC_090266.1, from coordinate 324,786,302 downwards.
GCTCACAGCCGCACGCTCCTAACCGCACAGCCAACTCACCCGGTGGCCTCTCTATAAAAGACCGGCCAGACTAGATTGTGATGATTCAGTTTGAATCCAGTTCTGCCACTGATTAAGATGGTTCCGTTCTGTGAGTGGAAGCGCTGTGAAGCAAGTGCTGTTGTGTGCAAACTGATGAATGCAAAACGGTGTAACTAAGTGACAGAGTGACATTGTGATCAAAGTCAACAGAAAGGATAGGATAGTGTCAATGGACGATTTCAACGCGAGAGTTGGAAACAGACCTGATGTATACAAATGGTGATTGATAAATGTGGGGAAGACATGGAAGCTAATAGGAAGCGTTTGCTGGACTTCGTGCTAGTCTGTGAACAGCAGTTACAAATACATTCTTCAAGCATAAGGCTATTCACTGCTACACATAGGAGGGCAGGGGACTGGACTGCCGTGTGCATGTAAGACTGCGATTGAGTGTGCACGAACTGAGAACCGTGCAGCCACTAATAATTGTACACTGAATTTAATCATGAACTACCCTAGGGTGCAAGTGACAGTCGTAGAAGAGTGTGTTGTGTAATTGTTTCAACTCATAAGTGTTAGACTGAATAACTGGTGTAACTGAACAGTGAGAACACAAAGGGAGTATGTTAATTTTTTTTGCTAGTTGCTTTACGTCGCACCGACACAGATAGGTCTTATGGCAACGATGGGATAGGAAAGGGCTAGGAGTGGGAAGGAAGCGGCCGTGGTCTTAACTAAGGTACAGCCCCAGCATTTGCCTGGTGAGAAAATGGGAAACCACGGAAAACGATTTTCAGGGCTGCCGATAGTGGGGTTCGAACCTACTAACTCCCCAATACTGGATACTGGCCGCACTTAAGCGACTGCAGCTATCGAGCTCGGTGGTAGTATGTTAATTAGAGTGATTGTGTGCAGGTGTAATTGTATAGCAACTAGTGTTAGCTAATGACTCGGAGTAAGCACTACCAATCATGTACTTATTTTCAACAAAACTTATGTCACACGAGAGGCAAAACATCTGTGAATAGGTTTTTAACACTTCTTGGTGAATGGTAACATTAATTGCGAATATCTTACTACACTGACTGGCAAAATGGAAGGTATTACACCCAGAAGCAGCGGTCTTGGGTGAATAAAACTTGATCCAAAATAATGCCATATGAAAGGATGGGATTATTAAAGACTGGATGAAAAACGAAGTATGGAAAATTACAGGCCCTTCTTTATGAAACAGTGCTATGTTGCTTTATAAAGCATAAAACATATCATCAAGTAGGACCATTTATCATAGGTTAATGGTGACTAGGTATATTACACAGTATGAGTAAACTCTGTTCAATCAAATGTTAGACTTTCAGACAGGTCAGATAACTGACATGTTCGAGAGAAGGGTACCATATCACAAAGTCATCTGAAGGACCAGCTGCAATACAATGTCAGTGCAGACAGTGGTTACATGATAGTCCTTGGTAGGCTTCGATACTTTCAGAGCCGTGCAGGTCCACAAAGAAGGACAAAGCCATGTGAAGATCACCATATCGTTTTGATGGCAGATATTCCAACCAGTGCTTACACCCAAAGTCACCCAGTGAAAATGTAAACTGGTTGCCTGAAGCTCGGTTGCAGTCTCCACAACTAAACTTGAACTTGTCCCCAACAACAAGTATTCACCTGAGCACAACTGAACATGTAAAAGGTATAAAATTGTGATAAGTGAAAAGTTCCAATTCTTTCTATAACAAATTGATAACTGACAACATGACCATCATTATGTTGGAGAAAGAGTCATCCTGTTGTGATTAAAGGATGTCAAATAGGCCCTAATCCTGGACTCATGGTTCAGGACACTATAATTTATGACAGCAGGACAGTTAACACACAATGACTACTCATCATGGATTTATGAAGCACTGAGTGACACTGTAATCAGCGTCAACAGCAAGGATAGGATAGTGTTAATGGGCAATTTCAATGTGATATTTGAAAATAGAACTGAAGGATACAAAAGGGTGATTGGTAAATGTGGGGAGGATATGGAAGCTAATAAGAATGGGAAGCATTTGCTGGACTTCCGTGTTAGTTTTGCGATTGCATCATCTATTAAAGGCAATGCCTTGTCACTGTACCCTCATCTGACAATCTTTTGCTAGCCTCTTCATTTTGCTGTATGAACCACATGCTAGTTCACGGACGGAGTTCCTGATGTATGACATTCTTGGTCATCCCCTGGGTCTCTTTCCCAGTACTTTACTTTCAGTGATGATTTGGAGAAGAATCTTATGTCTCAGTACATGTCCAAGAAACTTTGTTTTCCTCTTCTTTATGATATTTAATAAACATCGATCCTCTTCTATATTTTTTTAAAAACAAGGTCATTAGTTTTTTATCCATCAAACTTGTTTTTCTAAATCTTCTCCAAAAGCACATTTCTGTAGCCTCTAGTTTTGTTTCTTCTTGTTTCCCTAATGTCCAGGTTTCGCATCTATACAGCAGAAAATTCCAAACGAAGGCCTTGAGAAATGATTTTCTGGTCTCCAAACTTAGATGGTTGTTTTACAGTAAGCTTTTCTTATTTAGGGAGGCTTGTTTTCCTACCACTAATCTTTTCTTGATTTCTGAAAGGGATCTGTTATCAGAGGTAATTGCACTACCCAAATAGGAGAATTCTGCGACTTGATCTATCAGTGTGTTATTTAATTTTAAGTGAAAATCTTCTCTACGTCAAAACAAATCTTCCTGGTGACGTCACGAACAACCAAGCTCATGCGAGGAGGACAATTATGTTGGTGAAATTATTAATCAATCAAAGGCATTTATGTTGAGAATTGGGATGCAGTAAGAATTGATGGTAAAATGGGTTCTTGGTTCAAGGTACTCACAGGTGTTAGGCAATTAGCATTTTCAAGACTAAACTGATGTCAATAGGTAAGAAATCCAAGAGGATTGAATGTCAGATTGGGGATACAGAGCTGGAACAGGTAAACAATTTCATGCATTTAGGACGCGCATTCTCCCAGGATGGTAGTACAGTAAGATTCATACCTGCCAACTTAAAAAAATATGAAGATATTTTAGCTTGGATTTCATAACATATATTGCACCACGGTCTAGGTGAAAAAAGGAGAGGATAGGAGGCATACATATCATCAGTTGCAATGCAAATTGACCATTAAATTTAAAATCTTAAACTAAGAAAACAAAAATTGTTACATGAAAATGTACGTAATCATTCTCATGTATGACACATACACACAAATAATAATATATCACACTGATACACGCAACAAAATGCATAATAGTTCCCTTTATTAGATTGTAAAATGGAGGAATTTTAATTTTATAGATATCTCTGAAAACTTGGAAATAACGTTTGTTATGTTTTTTGGCCATAACATGAAGAGAAAATACCAGAAACTGTTACCGACACAACTCCCTGAAACACATGCAACCCATTAAAGTTATGAAGTAAGAATGAATACAAACGCACAGAAATACGCAAAACTACCATATACAAAACAGATCAATGTATCTCATATGTATTTAACATATGACTTTGACAGGGGGAGAAAGCACAGAACCGCAAGAAAAAACATGTGGCCTAGAACTCTACAAACTCAACCAAACGACGCGCAGAAACGATGTTAACAGTCCGCAAACCGCGCAATACAAACTCATTCTTTCGTCTTGATTAACTTAGTCGCTAGCGCGCGCTGGCCTCTATTGCTTGGAGGACGATTTCCATCCTGAATCCCCAGCCACTGTGGTGAGCAGGAAACACAATATACGAAGGCGAAGGACGATACACTTGAAATAAAGCATCAAATAAATAAGCTTGAAAATGACGTTGCGTAAATTACACAAGCACATAAGAATTTATCCTTTATCCTAGGGTAAGATTATTGACTGTACTGGAGGTAATATTGGTCAAAGATAGGAAGAAGTAAGAATAAATCAAAAATCGGAAGAAGAGTTAAAAAACGGAAAGTTTCCGGGTAAATCGGAAGGGCTGGCATGTATGGAGATTGAATCAAGGTGCAGCAAAGCTAAAGCAGTGAGCTCGGAGTTGCTACCAATAGCATTCTGTGAAAAGGAAGTCAGCTCCTGGACGAAACTATGTTTAGATCAGTCTGTTTTCAGATCAACGTTGCTTTACGGGAGTGATGGCTGGGTGGACTCAGGATATCTTAATCATAAGTAAGAAGTAACCGACATGAAAGTAGCGAGAAATAATTGCTGGTACAAACAGTTGGGAACAATGGCAGGAGGGTACTCAGAATGAGGAGATAAAGGAAGGGTACATTAGGAATGAAATTGATTAATGAAGCTGTATGCATAAACCAGCTTTGGTGGTGGGGTCTTTTGAGAGGAATGGAGAAGGATAGGTTACCTAGGAGAACAATGGACTCCTATGTAGGGCAAGAGAAGACAGAGGGAAGCCAAGAAAACGGATGGTTAGACTCAACTTCTAAAGATAAGAGTTAAAGAACTAAACGGGGCCACAAAACTAGTTACAAATACAGTATGCTGAAAGGCATAATAGTCCATCATGAAGAGGTATGTATGTATATATGTATTTATTGAGCCCTTATTCAGTGCTCATGTAAATTAGTATACTACATTAATGGAGTTATTACAAATACATTGGATTGGGAGCCCTCACGCCAGCTGTCCGCAAGGATTGTAAAACAAGGCCTTTTGCGTTTAGAAGAGAAATTTTTATTTTTGCTACTTGCTTAACGTCGCACCGACACAGATAGGTCTTATGGTGATGGGACAGGAAAGGGCTAGGAGTGGGAAGGAAGCGGCCATGGCCTTAATTAAGGTACAGCCCCAGCATTTGCCTGGTGTGAAAATCGGAAATCACGGAAAACCATTTTCAGGGCTGCCGACAGTGGGATTCGAACCTACCATCTCCCGAATACTGGCCGCATTTAAACGACTGCAGCTATCGAGCTCAGTTTAGAAGAGAAAGGTACAGTAGCCGTTGGTTTCAAGCCTAGATGACCTCGCCACGTTATATTTTGAGACCAGGAGAAACTCGGTGTAACAGTAGAAATATGAACGGTTCCAATTTCAGAGGCCTGGTGTGACGCTACCACAGACGTTACCCAAGATGACTGGTGCAAATGTCGAGTGTCGAAAATTTTAATAAAGTGAAAGAGATGTGTGAACGTAACCCAATGGAATAATAGCGCCATCTTAATATTTTGAAATGGTTGGTCCAAGTGGAAACCGAGGCATCGTACAGGCATGAAGACTATCAAAGGGTAGAGAAAGGTCCACCTATTCAATACTTCGACCTTTCTCTACACTTCGATAGTGATCAATTGACAATACGGACCATAATGAATTTCATAACTTACAAGCATGAAGAGACGAGGAAAGATTAAATAATAAATATTGGAACGCAGAGGAGAAGAGAGTGAGTCAATCAACAGAAGTCAGTTGTTACTTGTCAGTCGTGAGTTATCCTTGTATTTTCAAAGGCACGAGTCTTTTGAGAGTTATTGTGTCGCAGCTATCGAAACTGCAGTGTCCAAAATTACTTTGTGTTGATAGATGCAGATACACTTTAGAAATTATGAACATGTTTAAGATGATATTGAAGACTACTTGTATTTTCAATATAACTGAACGATTTTCCACATTTCTTACCAAACACTGTTTTTCTGTATGTCACCTTACCACAATCACTCGATTTAAATCTGGAACTTTCACCAAGTTTTCCTCACATCAGCTCATAAGCCATATTTGTAACTGAAGTTCACAAAAACTGAATGTGAATATATACTGTCCTCTGAATTACAACCATACACAAAGTAAGGTTTAAGTTTTCACTTTTTCTACTGTGTCTTTCTAGCAATTGGTATCTGCCCATTCGCACAGTACCCAGAAATGCTTGGAAATTTCTTAATGACAGTCCCTTCAAGTACCTTCCCCATCCCCACCCATTATGTCACCCAGCTGTGTGTTATAAAGGTCCGCAAATACAATATGTCCAATATTTCCTTTCACATAGTTTATACAAGCAATGGTCATAACCCTCGTTTTAGAAGAAAGCAATTAAGGAGGTATTATTGCTTTTACCTTTCTTTACCTTTCTGAAAGAAAGATATGAACATCAGCTTACTTTAACGACCTGTGAGTCTTAAAAAACTTGAGGGTAGGACACCAAATGGCAAACAATAATACCGTAATACAATACACATACATACTTCACGAGCTCAAAATCTCTAAACTAACAAACAACTTTCATCATACAATGTGATGTATCCTTTTCATAATTTCTTTCCACAATTTCTTTATTTACAGATAAAACATGTTTAAGTGAAACATTTCCATGAAACAGTATTAGTATCATTTTCAGAAACGAAACCAACTTTTCTGTTTTCAAATTTACTGTTGGCAAAACAGAAGTGAAGTGAAGTGAAGTGAAGTGAAGTGAAGTGAAGTGAAGTGAAGTGAAGTGAAGTGAAGTGAAGTGAAGAAGTGAAGAAATTCTGCTATATTCCACTGGGTTTCTTTTACTGCCATTTTATATGCATTTGTTTTTCTAATTGCCTGCTATGGCTAGGCTATTCATATACCTAATGATGCTATTGGTTACTTCACATTCGAGATCGCATTTGTTTTTACTGTTTATTTTCTTTACAATTATTCCCTGGCATAAAAGACATGCTCTAGATTCATGTTATAAAAACTGAAAAAATGCTTCTATTATGCGGATAAATACGGTATGTCCATTTTATCTGGCAGAAGAACGAATTTCCAGTTTTTCTCTGAATTCCCAGACATTTCCTGGTTTTCCCAATATTTATCGAATCCCTGACATTTCCCAGTTTCCTCGGTTTTCCATACGGGTGGGCACCCTGTTGTCACAAGAAGCCAAAATACTGAAGAGAATAATAAAATGGAGGTTGAGAGGAAGGGTAGAAGGAAATTAAGAAGAAGAGCAGTATGGCTTTTGAAAGGGCAGGTCAACGATAGGTCCTATATTTACCATGAATCTACTGATGGAAAAACAGTGGGAATATTGAAAAGATCTGGTGATGGTATTCCTTGATCTAGAGAAAGCATACAATAGTGTTAATAGAGAAAAGGTGTGGGGAAACCCTGGAAAGAAAAGAATGTGGAATGCAATCGAGGGAACCAGTGAAAGGAATATATAAGAATTTTTCCAGTAGTGTCCAGACCCCAGTGGGGAGAACAGATTGGTTTAGAAACCAAACCGTGTTCTCCGACTACAGATAATACAAGCGGGCCATATAACATAACTTCGTTCATCAAAACTTACCTTAAATGTTTCCTGTCAGTCACCATTATTAATTATTAATTTGATTTTTTTTAATCCACTTTATACACTAGAAAACAGACAGTTCAACTTCAATAACAACATACATTTGTCACCCTATGACTGAACATAATAATCAAGTCAACAGTGTACAGATATCAGTTGAATTGCATCCGGGGAAAACGAGAATATTGCAACAAAAGGCCTCCAGCTCAAAAAAAATTTTTACGACCACCACATTATATTTTTAATTTGCAACCATTTTTTTAAGGAACAATTTTTAACAATAACTTCATACTGTGTGTCTAATGTTTTTAGTTTATTACACATATTTTACTAAGGATGACCCTACACCATGTCGAAACATGTCTAAAATTTAATCTCAATTCGATGCATACTGAGTATTGACTGGAGGATAATAAACACAATTTTGTACAATGAAAATCAGTGTCGAGAAGAGCAAAATAGTGGTGATGACAAAAGGAGAAAGAAAAGGAAAGGGAATTGTTAATACAGGACAAAACCTTGAGGTTGCTGAATACTTCAAATATTTGGGAAGTGAAATAATGCAAGATGCAAGGTTGGATAAGGAGATCAGCGGGATACAAGCGGGAAAGACGTTCTACCAAAATGTGAGGAACCTGGTGTGGAACAGAGAAGTTCCATTGAAATGTAAAGAGAGAATATACAAGATGTACTATACCCCTATATTAACATATGCATCAGAGATTTGGACACTGACAGCAAGAGATGAGAGTAAATTCAGGCCAGTGAGATGAAGTTACTGAGGAGTATGGAATGAAAGACAATAAGAGACAGAAATGTTGAGGTCAGAAAAACAGGAGTAGAAAAACTGAGTGACAGAATGGAGAAGAATAAATTGAGATGATCTGGACATGTTATGAGGATGGAAGGATAACAAGACAAGTGTGGGAGGCAAAGATAGAAGGAAAGAGGGAGGACCAGAGTAAGGTGGACAGACTGTCAAGAACAGTATAAAAAAAGGAGACTGGACTGGAATACAATTACTGAAGAGGAGTGGTGGAAGGAGAAGCAACGGTGGAGAATTACCATCAACACATCATTTACATCATCAATAGAAGAAGATACAAAAATTTTACACCATACTGAAAAAAGTAAATTATTAAATATTTACAAAAATACATACATTGAAATAAACAAAAAAAAAAAAGCCAACTATAATCTGAATGAAATATCCAAAACAATTAGTATTCTTCTATAAGAAACATACAATTAAAATTTTAAACTGAACAAAACTTTATTTCTTTCACCCTGTTCCCTTTATTCCCCTTCCCACATCCTCTGACTCCTCCTACCTACCCGCCTCCCTTCCTTTCCTTTTCCCTCCCGACATGCGCTGCAGGTTTCGTGTGTTCTGCTCCTAAGCTTCTGTCAGTGCTGTAAAGCAACACACACAAATCCTCTCACAACACTCCACCGGCCCAATAGGAGAGTAAACATTCAATACGCTGAGCGCATTCCGCGACATACAATAAATGTTTATTTTTCAATATACTGACTAGATTTTTAATTCCTAGGACCATTACATAAATATTTCGAGGATCCTGTCCTGGACTTCTACTACTAAGAAGAATATTTATTAGACGTCATTTCAATCCTGTATTGACTATATACATAAAAGACAACATCTACACCTAAATCCTATTTTGAAACAAAAAATTTCGGCAGATATAGCCAACAATTTGTACACGATTTTAAGGTAAATTCATCATATATTTCTGTACTGTCCAGAACGCATGTTTTTTCTAGCTGCTTTACGTCGCACCGACACAGATAGGTCTTATGGCAACGATGGGATAGGAAAGGGATAGGAGTGGGAAGGAAGCAGCCGTGGCCTTAATTAAGATACAGCCCCAGCATTTGCCCGTTGTGAAAATGAAAAACCACTGAAAACCATCCTCAGAGCTGCCGACAGTGGGGTTCGAACCCACTATCTCCCAGATGCAACCTCACAGCAGCGCGCCCCTAACCGCACAGCCAACTCGCCTGGTGAACGCATGTATTACACGAGAACTAAAAGACATATATTTTTAAGTAAATCAATCTCATATTGTTTATGTCTTTCCAGTGCTGATGATGGCTCTATTGGGCTGAAACATGTACACTTTTAAATATAATGTTAATTAAATAATCTATAAGATTATAGATTTTTGCCAGAATGTTATACCTATTCCCAAGAAAGCCAGTGCTGACAAGTATGAAAACTATCGTACCATTAGTTTAGTATCTCATGCCTGCAAAATTTTAACACGTATTTTTTTTCAAAAGAATGGAAAGACAAGTTGAAAAAGAGTTGGGAGAAGATCAATTTGGCTTCAGAAGAAACGTAGGAACACGTGAAGCAATCCTGACATTAGGTCTGATCTTAGAAGATCGAATTAAGAAGGACAAGCCCACGTACATAGCGTTCGTAGATCTACAAAAGGCATTTGATAATGTTGAGTAGATCAAGCTATTTGAGATTCTGAAGGTGATCAGGATGAGATACCGAGAACGAAGAAATACCTATAATCTGTATAAAAATCAGTCTGCAATGATAAGAATCGAGGGCTTTGAAAAAGAAGCAGCAATCCAGAAAGGAGTGAGGCAAGGCTGCAGTTTGTCCCCACTCCTTTTCAATGTTCATATAGAACAGGCAGTCAAGGAAATCAAAGAGAAATTTGGAAAGGGGAATCACAATCCCAGGAGAGGAAGTCAAAACCCTGAGATTTGCTGATGATATTGTTATTTTATCTGAGACTGCAGATTTGGAGAAATTGCTGAATGGTATGGACAGAATCTTGGGTAAAGATGAAGATAAATAAGCCCAAGACAAAAGTAATGGAGTGCAGCCATATGAAGTCAGGAGATGCAGGTAATATCAGATTAGAAAATGAAGTCTTAAAGGAAGTAGATGAATATCGTTACTTGGGCAGTAAAATAACTAACGATGGTAGAAGTAAGGGGGACATAAAATGCCAACTAGCACAAGTAAGGAAGAGCTTTCTTAAGAAAAGAAATTTGGTCACTTTGAATATTGATACAGGAATTAGAAAGACGTTTTCTGCAGACTTTCCTCAGGAGTGTGGCATTGTATGGAAGTGAAATATGGACGATAAGTAGTTCAGAAAGAGAATAGAAGCTTTTGAAATGTGGTGTTACAGAAAATGCTGAAGATAAGATGGATGGATCGAATCACAAATGAAGAGATACTGAATCAAACTGGTGAGGGGAGATTGATTTGGCTAAATTTGACGAGAAGAAGAGATAGAATGATAAGACACATCTTAAGACACCCAGGACTTGTTCAGCTGGTTTTTGAGGGAAGTGTAGGCAGTAAGAACAGTAGGGGTAGACCAAGGTATGAATATGACAAGCAGATTAGAGCAGATGTAGGATGCAGTAGTTATGTAGAAATCAGAACATTAGCACAAGATAGGCTGGCATCAAGAGCTGCAACATACCAGCCTATGGACTGATGACTCCAACAATAACAACAACAAAATTATAATGTGTAGTATTGAACAGGTAGAAATCATATACTTTAATTTAAATACTATAGTCAATACAGAACTTGAAATATGAATTTCAATTCTTACAATAAGTAGTAAGTTCTATTTATAGGTTTTATTTTCGTGTTTTAATTTTGTGTTTGTCTGAGTGGGGCATACTTTCCTATGCAATATCTGTCTTACCTTTTCAGTAACTTAAATTTTACCTAATACCAACACGGAAGTTTAGTACGAAGGCCATCCGGAAAGTGGTAGCCATTTGCGCAATAAAGACACAGGAGTAAATATTAACAAATATAAACATTTTTATTGGAAAGAGCATACTTTACACTACTTCTCCACATAATCTCCAAGCAAATTTAGGCATTTGTCATAACGTGGGACGAGTTTTTTTATTCCAGCGTCATAGTCCTCTGCCGCCAGCATATTGAGATACGTAGTCACGACTCGTTTAACTTCTTCATCGCTGTCAAATCTTTTTCCTGCCAGAAAGTTTTTAAGCTTCGTAAAGAAATGAAAATCCGAAGGGGCCAAGTCCAGGCTACACGGGGGATGGTGGAAGGTTTCCCACTTGAATTGCTGCAAAAGTTGTTGTGTTATCGCAGCTGCATGAGGCCTGGCATAGACATGAAGGAGAATGATGCCTGTAAATAATAGACCTTGCCATCGATTTCGTATCGCCTGCCGTAATTTCTTTAATGTTTCACAATACACATTAGCATTAATTGTGTCTCCACGGGCCATAAAATCAATGAGCAGTACACCTCGGTGATCCCAGAAAACGGTTACCATGAGTTTCCTGGTGGACAGAACTGTCTTGAATTTTTTTGGTTTGGTTGGTGAATGAGCATGATGCCACTCCATTGACTGTCGTTTACTCTCAGGTGATGCGTAACAAACCCATGTTTCGTCCCCATCAATGATGCGAGTCAGGAAAGAGTCTCCTTCATAGCAATAACTTCCCAAAAACGTCAGTGCTGCAGCTATACACTTGGTTTGGTGCTCCTCTGTAAGCATGCGAGGGACCCACCTTGCACAGATTTTTGAATAATGCAGATGGTCTTTGATAATTTCATGAACGATTGTTCGAGACGCATTAGGAAAATGTTCACAGAGTTCATCAATTGTGACGCGCTGATCTTTCCTCACGCATTCGTCTACTGCGCTCAGCAGTTGGTCTGTAATGACTAGGGCTCGGATGTTTACAAAAGTCATATTTTTTTTTCCTTTGTCTCTATTTTCTTGCATGATTTGATATTGGTGGAAATCAGGTGATTATCGTCACAATTAAGTGATTTTTATTTGTCATATAAATGCATATTTTGGCTATTTTTTGTCATAAGGTCATATTTTGAGCTATTTTCGTAGAAACGTCATATTTCGGTGGTTTGAAAACAGCTGTAGCTGTGCAAAATAACCTTCAACTTACCAAATACGAACTAGTATTCACAAAACTGTTTCTCGGTATCATGTCTGCAGCTAATACAAGTGGAATACTCTGCCTCTTCTATCAATATTGTTGAATTGTTTTCTAACAGTTTGTCATAAATTAAGTCTAATTTTGGAATTAGATCGAGTGCAATTCCTCGTTTAGAAGCTGCTAGCTTAGAAATTCATGCACGTATTGAAATTGTGAGAAGTGCTGAACTTTCAGTACATCAATCACATGGAATAGTTGGCGACAGTGTAAAACGGAAACTTTAAAACGTGCTTAGTCGAAATGACACTTTTCGCTGTGTGTGCAAGATAAATTATGTTCTTTACGAGTACATTTCAAGACGAGTGCATACTCGTCAGAAGTGATTTAACATTAGTTAAATATGCACTAATAACGTTTTGTGTCGTAAATAGGAGCTTCTCTTCTTACAATAATGTGTTAAGTGATAATCGGAGGTCTTTCGCGCCTTATGCTTTGAATATGAATCTTGTCATACACTCAATTCCATCCTCGGAGAAGAATGAAAAAGGTATGCGAGTTTGCACTATGTGCCCTGCCGCCCTACCATAATGTACTGAAAGACATCTACTTAATTAATTTTGTGGTCTTCAATTTAAACGTTAACGCATTTGAGTAATATTAATGAAATCTGGACTTAAACATTGCAAAATATTTAAAAACAGATTGATTTCTAGTTTTAAAGTGATCATATTTAGATTAATCATTTTCGGGTCATATTTTGTCATTTTACGTCATATTTCGTCACTTTTGAGGTCATATTTTGCCACTTTTGAGGTCATATTTGCTTGCTTATTTGGGCTATTTTTAGGTCTTAAACATCCGAGCCCTAGTAATGACAGATGGTCTCCCTGAACGCTCCTCGTTGTGTGTATTCCCCCCTCCCCAGGTTGAAGTTGCGACACCAGCACCGAACAGACGACTCGTCCATCACATTGTCTCCATACACCTCCGTTCATTGGCGATAAATATCACAAGTTCGAACGTTTCGTGCATTAAGAAATTTAATCACAGCCCTCACTTCACAACTGGCGGGGTTCTCAATTTGTTTAAACATTTTAAACGATCACAGAGACAACACAGGCAATGCTAGCGTCATGCAACCTCGCACAGAGCAGGCAGACAAGCCACTGACGCTGTCTGACCTTGCCCAGCGGCTACCTGAGTCATCGGTGCTTCATGCGGCGCTAACGGGTACTACTTTCCAGATGGCCCTCGTAGTTTCTCTTTCACAACATATTAATATGTTTTATGGTGCAGTTTCATTATACTTTTAATACACAAATGTGTATATAAGTAAATGATAGTTTAAATAATAATACATTTTGAATTGTATTGACTAGGTGGAACCTGGACACAATTAACTGTTACAATTAAGCCAATACGAACCATTAGTGGCCATCATGGTCAAGTTAATAGATACCGACTTTGAACAAGACTCAAACTCATAACCTTGCAATGATTAAGCGAGCCCTTTAATGTTGTTCCACGGGAAGCACATATCAAAAAACACCTTAAACACCAGAGTGCAGAAACTGTTTCAACTGTGTAATTAAAAATGTACATATCGTGTAACAGCACTGCGATCCAAAGTGGAAATTAGAATATATTCACTGTTCACAAATGTGGCCACTTTTATTTTTGACAGCTGTACAAAACAGTGTCCGAAGGATCAACTTCTATAAGGTGTGGAATCTAGTCTGGGACGAGGCAGTTCTTTTAAAAGCAAAACACACAATGTTCAAATCATACCTTCTGTCAATCATGACATACATCTTGGAGAGTTGTGTATTAATTACACAATTAAATTATTAGCATGTGAAAGGAAGTTTCTAAGATAAGCTATGCAGAAGATGTGAAGGGACAGATTCAGGAAAGACAGAGTTGAATGGCTGACATGGTTTGGCCATGAGAAGCGAATGCACGAGATGCGGATTCCTAGGAAGTACTTGGAAAGAACGCTGCATGGAAAAAGACCAGTCAGACGTCCCATGAGGAGGTGGTTGGATCAATTTTTTTTTTTTAATGCTATTTGCTTCACGTCGCACCGACACAGATATGTCTTATGGCGAAGATGGGATAGGAAAGGCCTAGCAAGTGGAAGGAAGCAGCTGTAGCCTTAAGTAAGGTACAGCCCGGCCATTTGCCTGGTGTGAAAATGGGAAACCATGGAAAACCATCTTCAGGGCTGCCGACAGTGGGGATCGAACCCACTATTTCCCGATTACTGGATACTGGCTACACTTAAGCAACTGCAGCTATCGAGCTTGGTAAGGACCAAATTAAAGAAGATCTAATCAAAAAAGGAGAGACACTGCAAGATGTAATGAGATAAGTAGTTTACGAAGACAGGAACAGATTTAGGCATATCATTCATACAAATCGTACCCATCCTGCTGTAAAGATCCACTGACGATGACTGTTATACAGGGTGTAATAATAAGGTAGGACAAATTTTCAGGACACATTCCTTACACAGTACAATTTACAAACTTCATCATATAGATCAGTATTGATACAGTTAAAATTAAGAAACAATGTTAGGTTTATGGTAAACCCAATCAATATACATCACTTTACAAGTGAAAACTATTTAATATAAAAACATATTAAACATATTTTGGGACATGTTTCGTCGCTATTTGAGACTTCTCCAGCCATAAAATCACATGACAGATTACAAAACTCATTGTTCAGAAATTGAAAAAAATGGAAGAATCCAATGCCTTTTTAAGAACTATTTGAGATACACTAAAGATATAATATACACTTATTTACACAAAATTGTCCTCACTTGCAAAAACTTTTGTTATCTTCAATGTTAAAACTTGAAATATAACTTGAAATATGACATGCCAGCCATAACGTCTCGTAACAGAATACAATGTTCATTGTTGCTGTCTAGTAATTTAAAACGGTAGTACCTTTATGAACTGTTGAGAAAGCACTGAAGACAAAATATACACATTACTAAATAAAGTAGTTTACACTTCTTGCAAACAATCTTTCTTCAATGTTAAATCTGAACGATCTTACTTGAAAATGTTACAAGCAGTGTTGGTATCTGGTAGTTTCAGTGTGTTGACTGAGGGAGATTGAAATTCTGACCTCAGAATAGGATTGGGACCAAATCCACCTCGGAACATATAAAAACTTAAACTTGTATGGAAATTTCTTTCAAAATTAAGCTATTCTGGTAGAAGAAATCTGAAGCCTTTCAAGATAGCCTGTCATATGGCAAAGATCAGCGCTGCATGACCACCATATTCATGGCCTAAATCTTATTAATATTCCTTTTTTTTTTTTAAGACAAGGTTTGGAAAGAAAAAAATATAAAAATTAATGGGTTTAAAACCCTGGGAAATTTAAGAAAAGAGATTCCGTCACGAACTTGTGATGTAAAGGCTTACCATCAAATTTGGTGAAACTCCCTATAGCTGGTTCACGACTGAGCCTCGCTCTGACTTGCTTCTCGCTACGCTACTGTGCGTGTTATAATTATGTTTTCTTTCGCTCAGTAGAACTTGGCTAGGGGCGGTGGAACAGTGCTATTAGTGGGGAAAGGAGAAACAGCTCGTCCTATAGTTGGAGCAGGAGGGTGGGATGTTTGTTTTAGAGGAAGTGACTTCAAATTATTAATTTTTCGTGATGATGAAAGCGATGGTATCTGTTCATATAACTGATTTTTGTTCTCTTGTACATCATTCAAATTTTTGTTTGCATTAATACTCTGGTCCAAACCTATATAAATATTTTTGTAATTGTTCATCAGGTTCCCTTTGCTCACTTTTTTAAACATGGTCAAGTGTTAATTTATGTCAGTATATTGGTGACCAATATCTTCCGTATGGACACTCATTGCAGAATACATCTTGTGTCTGTTGGCATTGACGTGTTTGTGATACCTAGTTTGAAAACTCCTACCTGTTTGTCCCACGTACGTGAAACTTCAGTCGCACTTCAGTTTATAGATTCCTGAATCTAAGAAACCCTCTTTACTGTAATTTACACTATTATGGTTATAAAATATATGACTATTATTGTTCTTAGTTGAAAATGAGACTTGATAGTCATGTTTCTTAAATAATTTTGTGATTTGAAAAATCCCTGGGTTTGTAAATGTAAAGTTTGCATATTTTGAACTCTTGCAATTCTGTGGTGTTAATCTTATGTTGTTCTTTCTTTTTACTTTACTTATAATTTTATTAACGGTATTAACACTGAACCCATTTATAATGGCTATCTTCTGTATGTATATTAATTCTTTTTCTCTTTCAGTATGAGATAAAGGTAAATTGCAGGCTCGATAAACCATACTGAAATAAGCAGCCCTCTTATGACTCCCAGGAGGTAAAGAATCATTTTTAAATGGTCACTGGAGTAAACGTATCTTTTCTGTATACTTTATAAGAGAACTTACCGGGTTCCCTCTTAACAGTCACATCCAAGAAATTCAAAGCATTGTCCTTCTCATTTTCAAGTGTACATTTCATTTTTTCATCTAATGAATTTAAAAACTGTAAGATATTGTTACTATTGTATAAGGCTTATCTATTATTACAAAGGTGTCGTCCATGAATCTTGTCCAAAAATCCAAATCTCTAATATGTCCAATTATTTTGTGGTGTTCTAGATGGTCTAAATAAATATTGGCTAAGATACCAGAAGCTGGAGCTCCCAATGGTAATCTCTCTTGATTATAAATGGTGTTGTTGCTCCCATTGGTAATCTCTCTTGACTATAAATGGTGTTGTTGAACGTAAAATAGTTGCTTTTTTGTGACGAACTCTAGAATTTTCATGAATTGATCCATTTCTAACTTTGCTAGACGACCTTGACTAGTTAAATTCATTCTAATAATATCTATTGTTTTACTGACCGGGATATTTGCATACATATTAGTTACGTCGTATGAACATTAGTAATGATGTGGCAGAAGTTTGAAACCTTCCCAAATTTTACAAAAATCTGCTGAATTTCTTATTACTGACTTATTGTGAAACCTATACTTGTTAGAAAGAAATCTGTGTATAAATTTGGAGGTTTTATACGTAGGACTGTTCTTACAGTTAATAATAGGTCTAACAGGTACTCACACTTTATGGATTTTTGGCAACACTCTAGCCGTAGGTAACCTGGGGTTCATATTTATCATCTTCTGAATTTAGTCTTCAATGAGGATGAAGGTAGAATTTTTCAATAAAGATTTTAAACTTTTTTTTGTATCCTAGCTGTGGGGTCTTTATTGACTCTGGAAAACGACTCGTCAGAGAAACACTTTTCTATTTTTTTTTTTAATGTAATCTTTTCTATCCAATATGACCGTACAACTACCTTTATCTGCCTTAGTCACGATAACATCACTGTCTTATTTTATTCCTAAGATCCTTGTTACATTTTACCTTGTCTAATGGAATATTGGTTTTAAGCTGACTGAGGGAGTCTTTTCTTTATTTCACAGCTAAGATCGTCTTGAGAATCCACTGAGAGTTTTAGGATATTGACGGACACTGATGAACACGTCAATGCCAACAGAAACAAGAAGTATTCTGCAATGAGTGTCTATATGGAAGACACTGGTCACCAATATACTGACATAAATTAACACTTGGCCATGTTAAAAAAAGTGAGCAAAGGGAACCTGATGAGCAATTACGAAAATATTTATATAGATTTGGACCAGAGTATTAACGCAAACAAAAAATTTGAACGATATATCAGAGAACAAAAATCCGTTATATGAATAGATACCATCGCTATTATCATCACGAAAAATTAATAATTTGAAGTCACCTCCTCTAAAACAAACATCCCACCCTCCCGCTGCAACTATAGGCCGAGCTATTTCCCCTTCCCCCACTAATAGCACTGTTCCCCCCACCGCACCTAGCCAAGTACTACTGGACAAAAAAAAAAACAATAATAACACGCACAGTAGTGTGGCGAGAAGCAAGTCAGAGCGGGGTTCAGTCGTGAACCAGCTGTAGGGAGTTTCACCAAATTTGATGGTAAGCCTATACATCATGCATCGTGACGGAATCTCCTTTCTTAAATTTCCGAGGGATTATTTGATGCTTGTTATTTTAAGGGGCCTAACATTGAAGGTCATCAGCCATCCGAAAGTTTTAAACCCATTAATTTTTATATCTTTCTTTTCACATTTTGTCATTTAAAAAAAAGGAATATTCATAAGATTTAAGCTACGAATTTGGTGGTCATGCAGCACTGATCTTTGCCATATGACAGGCTATCTCAAAGGGCATCAGATTTCTTCCACCAGAATAACTTAATTTTAAAAGAAATTTCCATACAAGTTTAATTTTTTGTGTGTTCTGAGGTGGATTTGGTCCCAATCCTATTCCGAGGCCAGAATTTCAATTTCCTTCAGTCAACGCACTGAAACTACCAGATACCAACACTGCTTGTAACATTTTCAAGTAAGGTCATTCAAATTTAACACACTGTTTGCAAGTGTTAAACTACTTTATTAAATAATGTGTATATTTTGTCTTCAGAGCTTTCTCAGCAGTTTATAAAGGAACTTCCATTTTAAATTACTAGATAGCAACAATGATCATTGTATTCCGTTATGAGACATTATGGCTGGCATGTCATATTTCAAGATATATCTCAAATTTTAACATTGAAGGTAACAAAAGTTTTTGCAAGAAGTGAGGACAATTTTGTGTAAATAAGTGTATATTATATCTTTAGCATATCTCAAATAGCTCTTTAAAAGGCAGTGGGTCCCTCCATTTTTTTCAATTTCTGAACAATGAGTTTTGTAATCTACCATATGATTTTATGGCTGAAGAAGCCTCAAATAGAGACGAAACATGTCCCAAAATACGTTTAATATGTTTTCATATTAAATAGTTTTCACTTGTAAAGTGTAAAGTTGTAACATTGTTTCTTAACCCATTGCCTTGCAATGATGGAAATTGTCCGCGGGTTCCCTAAAATGCAATGACGGAAATTTCCGTCCACACTCTTTATTGCTTTGTTGATGTTTCCACGGATATATATTGATATATCTTTGCAATCCCAACATGTCTACAAGATGTTGGTAATCGCATTTCAGCTATCTTTGCCCTTCAGCTACATATTTTGCCGCCAAAGAGTCTAAATATGATCGAGTAAATTGCCACGTAAAGCTTTAGTGAAGGTAAAGTCAACGTCATGGCCGAGTCGGATGAAGCTCGAATATTACGTTTTTTGGAGGAAAGCGATGTCAGTGACTGTTTTTCCGATGAAAGTGATACTGAATTACCTTCAAGTGACGTTAGCATTAGTAATTCCGAAGAATTAGATGACATTATTGAAGAAAATGAAGATGGGGATGCAGGTGGGCGTGTTCATAACCTAGAAGACTGAAAGTGTACACAAACAGACAATGTACCAAATAATATGTGGTGTAATTTTCTTGCTACCGCAGAGTTCAGTTCTCCAAGCTCCATAGTTTTTCTTCTGCTGAAAGAAGGTATTGATGCGGTTTGTCAAACTTGTATTTATTATTATTACTATTATTATTTCGTTATGCCTGACTAATGAGCGCAATTAAACTTATTTAGCTCATGTAGTTGCCTTTTCCTTCTCCCAAAATCTCTTCATCTTCTCACTGTGGCTTTTCTTGCAAAGTCTGCTATGACTGCAGAGGAAAAAATCCCAAGGGAAAGAACAGGGGTGAATCCCGCTATGAATGTGAGAACTGTAAGGTGGCAATGCATGTATATGAGTGTTTTAAGATCTAGCACACTGTGTTGAACTATTGTTAGAATGTGAAATGTGTTTCAGTGTGTTGACTTGTTGTAGCAAAAGTGTTCTCTTTTAAGCCAGATTAAATCGCAATCAATGTATATTTATTTACAAGAAAAATTGCAGTTCAATGGGTTAATTTTAACATTCCTTGCATGTCGAAGAAGAAAATATGTTATCTGGACATGGGTTCGGAAACACTTTATTTCTATGTTAGAAACCATTTTCTACACCTCTACATAGCACATAAATGATAGGAAATACAAAGGAACAGAAAGTACCCACACACCACATGAAACTTTTTTTTTTTACACAAAATGATCAAAATGCCCTCCATTAACACTGATACATGCATCAAACTGCAGTCACACTGTATA
Source organism: Anabrus simplex (assembly GCF_040414725.1). NCBI lineage: Eukaryota > Metazoa > Arthropoda > Insecta > Orthoptera > Tettigoniidae > Anabrus > Anabrus simplex. The sequence goes on along the minus strand of NC_090266.1, from coordinate 324,765,869 downwards.
AGATTATTCATCTACTAATGTCATTTCACGCCATCTCTCCACTGACACGATGGAACATTCTGCTTAGTCAAGCTGTTTGTCTCATTATTCCTGAGTCTCACTACCCCAGAATTTGCTAAATTTTGCTAACACAACTCTTTTGTTGGAAATCACTCAGAACAAATCATGCTGCTTTCTTTGGGTCTTTTCCTGTTCTCAAATCAAGTAGTCCTGGTGAAGTCCCATACACTGGAACCATAATCTAATTGGCATCTTACCAGCAACCCTCTTCATTTACATCATTGCTACAACCCTAAATGTCCTCATAACTATATGAAGAGATCTGTAACCTTTCCTTACAACCTTGTTGATGTGATTACCCCAATGAAGATCATTACTTAGATCAGTGCCTCTCAGAGTGCATTGCATGCACTGTGCACGGTGCAAAAGACGATTTCGCTTGGTTGACCAGAGTGCAGACCCCCACTCCATGATTTTGAGCAATAGCGCTGTCTCTCTCTTTCCCCACGCCTGTCACGCTCGCTCCGCCTGTCTCCCTCTTCCTCACTTGCTCCGTAACGCTCCAAATCCGAGCCGAGTTGAGCTGAGTATCTAAGAGACGAAGCGTTGGTCCGAGCCGAGGCAAATGTGCACAGGAAATCTGCACCTCAATTTGCACACGTGAGATTTTGGGCATTTGAAAGGCCCTGCCTTAGATTAACACCTAGGTACTTACATGAGGTAAATTTTCTCTATCAACACAGTAATTAAAAATGAGAGGATTTTCTTTTTGGTGAAGTTATGTATGATACAATCTAATATGACACCCCCTAATCCACCCACCCACATTTTAAGAAATACAAGCACTTGTGTTTTGATTGATGCCAAAAATCAAAGACATATGAGGTACTACCAAGAAAACTTACTTTTTAAAATTCAGAAAGGCGATTTCAATCAATCAATACTGATCTGCATTTAGGGCAGTCATCTCCCTTGGTAAGTTATTCCAATCCCTTACTCCCCTTCCTATAAATGAATATTTGCCCCAATTTGTCCTCTTGTATTCCAACTTTATCTTCATATTGTGATCCTTCCTACTTTTAAAGACACTACTCAAACTGATTCGTCTACTAATGTCATTCCACGCCATTTCTCCGCTGACAGCTCGGAACATACCACTCAGTCGAGCATCTCGTCTCCTTTCTCCCAGTTCTTCCCAGCCCAAACTTTGCAACATTTTTGTAACGCTACTCTTTTTTCGGATATCACCCACAACAAATCGAACTGCTTTTCTTTGGATTTTTTACAGTTCTTGATTCAAGTAATCCTGGTGAGGGTCCCACACACTGGAATCATACTCTAGTTGGGGTCTTACCAGAGATTTATAAGCCCTATCCTTTACATCCTTGCTACAACCCCTAAACACCTTCATAACCATGTGCAGAGATCTGTATCCTTTATTTACAATCCCATTTATGTGATTACCCTTATATTAACACCCAGATACTTATAATGATCCCCAAAAGGAACTTTCACCCCATCAACGCAGGAATTAAAACTCAGAGGACTTTCCCTATTTGTGAAAATCACAACCTGACTTTTAACCCCGTTTATCAGCATACCATTGCCTACTGTCCATCTCACAACATTATCGAAGTCATTTTGCAGTTGCTAACAATCTTGGAACTTATTTATTACTCTATACAGAATAACATCATCTGCAAAAAGCCTTACCTCTGATTCCACTCCTTTACTCAAATCATTTATATATATAAGGAAACATAAAGGTCCAATAATACTGCCTTGAGGAATTCAAAATCAAAAAATCAAAATCTCTTTATTTGCAAATGAGGTGTCTACCTCGGTGGCAAATGGTACACTAAAATACATTATTGTCAAGCACTACATTTTAAATTAACAGGAGACGAAGAAAATTTTCCTAGAATACAATATTATACAATTTACGCTAATAATTCTTTCTATTAAACACGCACATCATCCTTAATAAATTTATATTGTTTACAAAATTCTACTTATAATATCTTACAAACACAGTCAACTCATATACAGTACGGTATGTGAAATTACTTCTAATAATACTATACAACTGGTATAAGATTAATTCCCCTCATTATTACAGGGTCAGATAAAGCTTCGCCTACTCTAATTGTCCGAGATCTATTTTCTAGAAATATAGCCACCCATTCAGTCACTCTTTTGTGCAGTCAAATTGCACTCATTTTTGCCAGTAGTCTCCCATGATCCACCCTGTCAAATGCTTTAGACAGGTCAATCGCAGTACAGTCCATTTGACCTCCAGAATCCAAAATATCTGCTATATCTTGCTGGAATCTTACAAGTTGAGCTTCAGTGGAATAACCTTTCCTAAAACCGAATTGCCTTCTATCGAACCAGTTATTAATTTTGCAAACATGTCTAATTTAATCAGAAATAATGCCTTCCCAAAGCTTACATGCAATGCATGTCAAACTTACTGGCCTGTAATTTTCAGCTTTATGTCCATCACCCCTTCCTTTTACACAGGGGCTACTACAGCAACTCTCCATTCATTTGGTATAGCTCCTTCAACCAAACAATAATCAAATAAGTACTTCAGATATGGTACTATATCCCAACCCATAGTCTTTAGTATATCCCCAGAAATCTTATCAATTCCAGCCGCTTTTCTAGTTTTCAACTTTTGTATCTTATTGTAAATATCATTATTATCATATGTAAATTTTAATACTTCTTTAGCATTAGTCACCTCTATCTGGACATTTTCCTTGTAACCAACAATCTTTACATACTGCTGAGTGAATACTTCTGCCCTTTGAAGATCCTCACGTACACTCTCTCCTTGTTCATTAATTATTCCTGGAATGTCCTCCTTGGAACCTGTTTCTGCCTTAAAGTACCTACATACCCTTCCATTTTTCACTAAAATTATGCTTGCCATCATGTTATCCTTAGCTGCCTTCTTTGCTAGATTCAATTTCCTAGTAAGTTCCTTCAATTTCTCCTTACTTCCACAGCCATTTCTAACTCTATTTCTTTCCAATCTGCACCTCCTTCTTAGTCTCTCTATTTCTCTATTATAATAAGGTGGGTCTTTATCATTCGTTACACCTTTAAAGGTACAAACCTGTTTTCACATTCCTCAACAATTTCTTTAAATCCATCCCAGAGTCTGTTGCATTCTTATTTACCGTTTTCCACCGATCATAATTACTTTTTAAAAACTGCCTCATGCCTGCTTTATCAGCCATATGGTACTGCCTAGTAGTCCTAATTTTAAAACCTTACTTTCTATCACATTTATTCTTAACTACGACAGAAACAGCTTCGCGATCACCACGTCCAGGATATTTTCCCCTCTAGTTGGTTCCGTCACTTTCTGAATCAGCTGTCCTTCCCATATTAGCTTATTTGCCATTTGTTGGTCATGCTTCCTGTCGTTCGCATTTCCTTCACAATTGACATTTGGTAAATTAAGATCTCCTGCTACAATCACATTCCTTTCCATGTCGTTCCCCACATAGCTGATTATCTTATCAAATAATTCTGAATCCGTGTCAGCACTACCCTTTCCCAGTCTGTAAACTCCAAAGATATCAAGTTGCCTATTATCTTTAGAAATGAGCCTTACACCTAGAATTTCATGTTTGTCATCTTTAACTTTTTCGTAGCATAAAATTCTTCTTTCACTAGAATGAATACTCCCCCTCCCACCATTCCTATCCTATCTCTACGATACACACTCCAGTTCCGTGTGAAAATTTCTGCATCCGTTATATCATTTCTCAGCCATGATTCAACTCCTATTACAATATCTGGTAAATATATATCTATTAAATTACTTAATTCTATTCCTCTCTTTACAATACTTCTACAGTTCAACACAAACATTTTTACACCATCCCTACTTGACTTCCAGATCTCGGTACCCTCACCACCACTCCCTACCTCTCAGCTCTGAAAGCAATGGAACACATTCTGTTCCTTTAAATTGACTTTACTTATTCATTACTGTGACAGTCTGTATGATCTGCGTACTTACCAGTAACAGACAAGTATTTTCCACTGCAACCATGTGTAAGGCACAAAAGCAAGCCAATGATTACCTCATGCAGATGTGAATAGACATTAGGGACAAAAAATAAAAAATTAAAAAAATAATTCAAAGAAATGTTTAATTGAAGAATAAATAAAAAGGTCTACAGGAGATGTAGAAAACTGCCGAGGTTTAGGCAACAAACAATCCAACACCTCCATGACATAGGAACAGTACCATAGCTATACTTTGTCTTCAGTTTTTTTTTCAAGAAAACCTTCCACAAAATACTGTTCCAAAAATTCAGTTGAAAATTTGACCAAACCACCTTAACATGCAATACCCAATACAGGACATGGCTAGAGATTCTGTACACAAAAAACATCACATTCACACCAAATAAGAGCACGACTTTTGCCACAGCACCACTGAAAGTATAAAAGACAGGAGAAGAGGCATGGTGATGTTAAATAAGGCAGAGATCTAATTATATAAGCAAACTGCTGTGTATGGTCTTACAGTAATTTTAGACCTGCATATAACTTCAAAACAAAGTATGTCAATAGAGTTCCCACCTCTCTCTATTATAATAATGACACCATTATGACAAAAATACAGTGCCAATATGTCAAAACCATACAACTACAAGTCTATTACCTAAACAGCAAATTTCTGAAATTGCATACAATGAGAGTAATCCATCAGTGAAGAATACTGAATAACTACTCTAAAAATACAATGACTAATTAAAAATTTCTCTATGTATTTTATTACCTTCAACTCTACTTCTGGAGGGATATTAGTGCTTTCCAGTGCCAGTCCCAAGCCCACTTAAAGGAGGAGGATAAGGAACGGGTTGTTTTTAGTCTTGAGGGCAGCACTAATATTAAGGAGGTGCAAACGTTAAAACTCCAGAAACACACAAGTCGACTGCTCTGCTCTCATCACAACCAGCAAATCATCTAGCTTGAAACGAGAAAGATGAAAGTGAATATGCAGAATATCAAAACAAGGTATTCTCAGCTAACGACAGAAGAGTCCTCCTAGTATGTTGGATACACCAAAGATGATGATGATGCTTGTTGTTTAAAGGGGCCTAACAATGAGGTCATCGGCCACTAATGGTACGAAATGAGACGAAATGTTATGACAAATGAAAAGTCCGGATGGACGGACGGATGGATGTGAATTTAAAACGATCAGTGGAACTGACCCACAGTGCCTCACATGCACAGAAGCTGGCAAAAAACAATAGTATTACTGACCAAGGGACTGCTTCTATAGCACGATGCTGAATCGATTATGCTTGCAGTCAAAACGGGTCCAAAATCCAGGTCATTGGCCCTTCATAATGGTACTTATCGCTAGGAAAAGAGAACCATGCTATTTGTCATTTGGCAGTACTAATCAAAAGTAACGAAGACTCGCAGCATTCCACACATTATGGTACTATTCACAGGTAGTGTAATGCGCACATGTAACACAGACCTATGGCGTTTCGCACAATGCGGCGCTATTTATAGGCAACGCAAACCTATAAAGGCAATGCAAACCTATGGCGTTCCTCACATAAGTGGACTAACCACAGGGACCCGAACTATCCCATGGTACTCCTCACACAGTGGGAACTAAGCATAGGGAAGGCAGAACCATGGTGTTGCTCATATAGGGATACAAATCACAAGTACTGTAAGACCCTCATCCTGATTCACACAATGTCGCTACTAATCACAAACCTATTGCGTACCTAACATAGTGGTACTACGTGCAAGCAAATGCGACCCATGGTGTTCCCTGCGTGATGGTACTAATTACAAGTAGTCTCACAGTTCTAATTTGAACATCCCTTTGTTGCCCCTTTTAGTCGCCTCTTACAACAGGCAGGGGATACCGCGGGTGTATTCTACATGTGCGTCCCCCACCCGTAAGGGGGTGATACACCAAAGAAAACTGCACTTTTTGACTGGAATGTGCCACTTTCTGTGGACATAGTCAATGCCAAAAGGTAACTTTCTAGATAGGGAGCCACTTGAAAATCCATGTAAAACACCACAATGGCAGCCATTGGTCGCCGTATTGGCACTAAGTTGTTTTGTATCTCAGCTCCTAATGGTCGGATTTCAATTTCTTTATTTTTATTTGAAAGCTCTTGTTAAGAGGACACATTTTGTCCCTATACATTTATCTCTACACCTTAAGGGTTCTGCACAATTTTCACAAAAACTTCTAATTTTAGGAGTTTTTCTTTGTAATTTGATGATTTGTGGCATTCTCTTAAATTGGTTTTCATTCCATTATAAAATTTTTGTCATTTTAAACACTGAACCTTCTTTGTTTCAGATTGAACTGTTTTGAAACTTAATGAAAATTGCTTCAATGCGTCTGTGGCTGGCAGATATTATGTTATTTGCTTTACGCCCCACTAACTACTTTTATGGTGTTTGGAGACGCCGAAGTGCCAGAATTTAGTCCCGCAGGAGTTCTTTTATGTGCCAGTAAATCTACCAACATGAGGCTAAAGTATTTGAACACCTTCAAATACCACTGGACTGAGCCAGGATCAGACCTGCCAAGTTGGAGTCAGAAGGCCAGTACCTCAACCGTCTGAGCCACTCAGTCCAGCGCTGGCAGATATTAATTCTCCTCCTAATGCCATAGTTTGGACCATATGTTGCTTATGTCAAAAGTCTAGAGATAAAGACTTTATTTGCCCTGACATACACACTGCTGAATCAGTTGTTGGTGCTGGCTACAAGATGCTTGCGGAAAATACTGAATGCAGGGTAATTGGGGATTTAAATGAGACTATGGAATGGGTACGTGGGAAATTGGGAGTGAGATTTGTAGATCCTAATGGGTGGGTAGGAAATAGGGATTTGCACTCAGATGGCCTTCCCTTGAACCGCAATGGTACATGTAAGTTAGGTTTGTTCGGAAGTGTTATAGGTAGGTACATTCAGTGAAACAGAGTGGACCAGGAAGCGGTGATGACAGTATAGGAAGCATGAAGTCGAATAAGGATGACATAAAATTGTTAAACTGTAGAAGTATTGTAAAGAAAGGAATAGAATTAAGTAATATGATAGATATATATTTACCAGATATTGTAATAGGAATTGAATCATGGCTGAGAAGTGATATTAGGGATGCAGAAATGTTCTCATGGAACTGGAGTGTTTATCATAGAGACAGGTTAGGAATGATCGGAGGGGGAGTATTTATACTGGTGAAAGAAGAATTTGTAAGCTACAAAAAAGTTAAGGATGAGGAACATGAAATTCTAGGTGTACAACTCATCTCTAAAGACAATAGGCAACTTGATATTTTTGGGATGTACAGACCTGGCAAGGCTGGCACTGATGCTGATGCAAAATTATCTGGTAAGATAATCAACTATGTGGGGAATGATACAGAGAGGAACGTTGGGGTAGTGGGTGATCTGAACTTGCCATATGTTAACTGGGAAAACATGACCAAGAAATGGTGAATAGTTGTCATGGGAAAGACACCTGAATCAAAAAGTGATGGGACCAGCTAGAGGGAAAAAGTATTCTAACTGTGCTGCTGATTAAACCAGATGATCCCTATAGGGAAACTTAAGTGATAGATGATATAAGTGATCATGAACCTTTGTCAGAGTTAAAAATAGATGTGTTAGAAAGGAATGTTATAAAAGTAGGACTATCAGGCAATACCATATGTCTGATTAGAGGGGAATGAGGAAATTTAAAAAAAGCAATTATGATCAATGGAAAATGGTAAATAAAAACGTAAACAGTCTATGGGTTGGGATTTAAGCAATTGTTGAGGAGTGTAAAAACATATATGTACCTTTAAAAGTGGTAAGGAACAGTAAGGACCCATTATAACAGGGAAATAAAGAGATTAAGAAGGAAGTGCAGATTAGAAAGAAATAGAGTTAGGAATTGTCGCATGAATAAGAAGAGATTGAAGGAGCTCACTAGGAAACTGAATTCAGTGAAAAAAATCAGCTAAGGATAACATGATGGCAAACATAATTGGGAGCCACATAAATTTTAGAGAGCAATTGAAGGACATGTATAGATACTTTAAGGCAGAAACAGGTTCCCAGAACAACATTCCTGGGATCATTAATGAACAACGGGAGTGTATATGTGAGCACATACAGAAGGCAGAAGCATCCAGTCAGCAATATGTAAAGGTAGTTGGATTTAAGAGGACAAACTGGGGCAAATATTCATTTATAGGAAGGGGAGTTAGGGATTGGAATAACTTACCAAGGGAGACGTTCAATAAATTTCCAATTTCTTTTCAATCATTTAGGAAAAGGCTAGGAAAGCAACAGATAGGGAATCTGCCACCTGGGTGACTGCCCTAAATGCAGATCAGTATTGATTTATATAATGTCCTGATAAGGGCGGCGACTAATAATGGCGAAGTACTGAAATTTACCTATGATAACAAAGACATTTAGAAAAGATACCGTACAAAAGTTGAAAGCTAGAAAGGCAGCTGGGTCAACTGTGGTTGATACGATTTCTGGGGATAAATTAAAGGCTATGGGTTGGGATATAGTGCCATTTCTGAAATATTTATTTGATTACTGTTTGCTTGAAGGAGCTATACCAAATGAATGGAGAGTTGCAACAGTAACCCCAGTGTACAAGGGAAAAGGTGACAAACATAAAGCGGAAAATTACAGGCCAGTCAGCTTGACATGTGTAGTTTGCAAGCTCTGGGAAAGCATTCTTTCTGACTGTATTAGATATGTTTGCAAAATTACGAATTGGTTTGATAGAAAGCAGTTCGTGTTTAGGAGAGGGTACTTCACTGAAGCTCAACTTCTAGGATTCCAGCAAGATATAGCAAATATTTTAGATTAGAACTCAGAGAATTAAAGTGAAGCATTATCTGATCCTGTAATGATTACAGTCCTCTTAAAACACATGCGTATTCTGACAGCCCGCAGCATGTGGCACCGAGCAAAGGTGCGGGAGCACCATGTTGCCACATGTTCCAGCTGATGTTACTACCATCACAATCAAACCCTATCGCTCTGCGCTAGGTGCTGTACAGGAATCAGGAAAGCGTTAGCATAATATTAAATATTGTTAATATTATTCCAATGTGGCTCAGCATTAATTTATTCGGCTCAAATATCGTAAGACATACTCCTCATTGCACTTCCTCCCAGGCTTTTATCAGTCTACCTCCGGACGATTGGTAGATTTCAGCAGCAGGAAGGCACATTTAAAAACATGACCTGTCCTTATATTTATATTATATTTACATTATTGTGGAAATATCCATTGACATCATAACCAATAATAATTAGACTGGTCTGCTCAATTTCTGGGTTCAAATTCAGGTGAGGTGGGGAGAAGTTTCTAAGTTTAAAACTGAACACAGAGGAAGCAAATCCTGTAACTAGAGGTTGAGGACGCTGTATCTGTATACCAGACCAGTCATGCTACCTTCGGTAGGAATTAGGGGCGTACGTGGTAGAAGTCAATTCTCAATAAATAAATAAATAAACAAATAAATAAATAAATAAATAAACAAATACAGTAGAGTCTCGCTCAACCGACCTTCGCTTATCCAACATTTCGTGTTATCTGACAATGGTAGACTTAATTTTGAACTTTTGGTGGAGACTAAATTCTGGGACACCCGGTGTGGAGGCTGCGACCGTGGGAACACCATTGGCCTGACTGCTGGCGGTACGACCGGTATTTTCTCAAGGACAGGTGCAGCGAGTCTTCAGTCGTTGTTCAGGGTAATATTGGTTGGGTGCGGATGTTATAGTTTTCATATCCTCTGTGAGTATGGTGAGTAAAACGAAGAAACTGATTGTTTCTATGGAAGACAAGTTGTGTGCATTAAAAAGACTGGACAAAGGGGAAACTCTTCAAAAAGTGGCTTCAAATTATGGTGTTGGATATGTTACAGTTGGAGACTGAAAAAAAAAAGAGGGAAGAAATTGAGTGATCTACCAGAGAACAAGTGATGCACTGAAAATCAGAAATGCAATGAAAAAATGTAGGTACAAAAAAGTGAAGCACTATTTCTTTGGTCCACTCAAAACCGGGAAAAGGGCCTGCCAATATCTGGCCCCATTCTGGAAGAAAAGGCAGTGTATTTCCACAAGGAGTTTAATGAAGGGTACCCTAATGTTACTGCCAGTGCTGGGTGGCTTGATCGGTGGAAAAAGCAGTACGGCATTAGGCAGCTTAATATCTGTGGAGAAAAACTGTCCGCTAAATCTGATGAGGGTGTAAAATTTAAAAGGAATTTAAAGAAATAATTCTTGCTGAAGGATTAACCGGTGATCATAGTTTTAATTGTGATGAAACTGAGCTAAATTTCAAGATGCTGCCATCAAAAGCTCTCGCAGCCCAAGCCGAGATGTCTGCACCTGGCTACAAGCGTAGTGAAGAAAGAGTGTAGTAGTAGTAGTAGTAGTAGTAGTAGTAGTAGTAGTAGTAATGTTACTGGGAACTTAAAAGCAAAATTGCTTATGATCGGTAAAGCAAAGAAGCCTAGGGCATTTAAAAACATTTCTGTTAATGCTCTTCCAGTCCATTACACAATTCAGAAAGCTGCCTGGATGTCTGCTGACATATTCAAAGACTGTTTTTTTGCACAGTTCGTTCCAGATGAAGAACAATTTCTAGCTTCAAACAACCTCCAAAAAAAGCTCTTCTACTAGACAACACTCCATCACACCCAAATGAAGAGCAACTTAGAAGCGGTGACATCAAAGTCATGTTCCTCCCTAATAACGTGATGTCATTATGCCAAAAAATGTGCTGGAAATATTGAAGAGGAAATATCGACGGAAACTCCCGTCATAAGTAAGATTTTATTAGAATAAAATTTATTGTAGCTACTTTTTCAATACAATTCACTGTTTGTGGTGATTAAATTCTAAGTGATTTATATACACTACATAGGTACATATTTGGCCTGTTTTTGGGCATCTTCAGCCTATTGTCAATCCTAAGGTCTTTTTTTTTTTGCTAGTTGTTTTACGTCACACCGAAACAGATAGATCTTACGGCGACGATGGGACAGGAAAGGGCTAGGAGTGGGAAGGAAGCGGCCGTGGCCTTAATTAAGGTACAGCCCCAGCATTTGCCTGGTGTGAAAATGGGAAACCACGGAAAACCATTTTCAGAGCTGCCGGCAGTGGAGTTCGAACCTACTATCTCCCGAATATTGGATACTGGCCGCACTTAAGCGACTGCAGCTATCGAGCTCGGTAATCTTAAGGTCAAGACCCAGGTCTTGTCTGAGTTAAACATTTGGAACCAATATATACAATATGACCTTATACTAAGAATCTTCCTATTATCTGTAAATAAAAAATGGGGCCTTACTTTAGGTGATATGTACAAAAATTATAAAATGTGCAACTTCAATTAAAAAACAAAATTTGTTACATGAATACATTTAAAATTATCTAACAATTTAACAAACTGTACAAAGCAACAAATTGGATCTCTTCATCATTGGGTGAATCGTTAGGTTGGTAGTGTGTAGATAGTATGTTCGTCCAAAGGTGCTTTTTGTTCACTATGGCATTCGTTTGGCAGCAACAAAATAGGAACCATGGTTTGTCGTCGTTCTTGCAAAGCTTGAAATATCCCATGAGGAAAGAAGCATAGTTGGATCTTACTATTATAAGGAATCAAGCAATTATTGTGGATTAAACTTCGTGTATGTTGGAGTACGTTATCCAGTGTCATGCAGTAGTTAGCTGTTCCTCTATGAAGTGTTACTTGGATGCTTTTTAGACTAGTGTTTCATTGTTCTGCCTTGGGATTGTTTATGTGTATTGTCTGTAAATAAACAGAAAAAAATAAATTTAGAATTATGAAAGTTATAACCCACGTTAATAATAATAGTGTATATCCCATGATTGTGGTTGAACTTACATTTCAGTCTGATGTTAGCTGGATCCACTTGTTCCGGTTGCATCTGAAAGACTAACCTTTCTACTTCTAGTGAAGTACTGGTGCGGTAACGGATAGGTGGAGCGTAGAGGGGGAAGGGGAATGGGTTGTGCTTTGTGCGCATGTGTTATTGTTAAGGAGGTATTGCCCAAACTGGTGTGGGCGGGTCTAAGATTAGGTGTGGTTATTGGAACATTTGAGTGCTGTGGTTGAAAAATAATAGGGACCTTATTATGATTTACAGTATGGATCAACTTTGGAGTTATTTCTAATAACTGATTTTTGTTGTCAATGACGTTAAGATTAATTTCTTTATTATAGGTTTGGTCAAAAGAAATGTATAAGTTCTCCCTTTCACTCAATAATTTCCCCTTGTCTAAGTATCTAATGATGGTTAGATCTTTCTCGATTGAAGAGAATTTGTGTCCCGTTTCTTTCATATGCTGGCTCATGGCTGAATACTTGTTATGTTTGGAGGCATTGAAGTGTTCCAAATACCTTGTATAAAGGCTTCTCCTATATGACCTAGATACGTGAACCCACATTGTGTGCACATTAATCTATAAACTCCAGATCTTGAGTAAACGTTACTATTATTGACCTTATTACGGTTAAAAAATATGTTTTGGTTAGTATTTACTGTCCTGAAAGCTATATTGATGTTATGTTTTTTTAGAACATTAGTGATCTGGTGAATAGCCAGGTTGTTCTATGTAAATATGGCGTAGTTATTTTTCTTAGATTTATCTGGCACTAAATTGGAGAATAGTTTAATTTTTATTAGTTAATTGATTGACCATACTTACACTGACTGACAGAGCAAATGCAACACCAAGAAGGAGTGGTCAGAACTTTATGCCAATTGCAGGGTAGACTGACGTCACTGAGGTATGCTCATGATGTGAAATGCGCCGCTGTGCTGCGCACGTAGCGAACGATAAATGGGACACGGCGTTGGCGAATGGCCCACTTCGTACCGTGATTTCTCAGCCGACAGTCATTGTAGAACGTGTTGTCGTGTGCCACAGGACACGTGTATAGCTAAGAATGCCAGGCCGCCGTCAACGGAGGCATTTCCAGCAGACAGACGACTTTACGAGGGGTATGGTGATCAGGCTGAGAAGGGCAGGTTGGTCGCTTCGTCAAATCGCAGCCGATAACCATAGGGATGTGTCCACGGTGCAGCGCCTGTGGCGAAGATGGTTGGCGCAGGGACATGTGGCACGTGCGAGGGGTCCAGGCGCAGCCCGAGTGTCGTCAGCACGCGAGGATCGGCGCATCCGCCGCCAAGCGGTGGCAGCCCCGCACGCCACGTCAAACGCCATTCTTCAGCACGTGCAAGACACCCTGGCTGTTCTAATATCGACCAGAACAATTTCCCGTCGATTGGTTGAAGGAGGCCTGCACTCCCGGCGTCCGCTCAGAAGACTACCATTGACTCCACAGCATAGACGTGCACGCCTGGCATGGTGCCGGGCTAGAGCGACTTGGATGAGGGAATGGCGGAACGTCGTGTTCTCCGATGAGTCACGCTTCTGTTCTGTCAGTGATAGTCACCGCAGACGAGTGTGGCGTCGGCGTGGAGAAAGGTCAAATCCGGCAGTAACTGTGGAGCGCCCTACCGCTAGACAACGCGGCATCATGGTTTGGGGCGCTATTGCGTATGATTCCACGTCACCTCTAGTGCGTATTCAAGGCACGTTAAATGCCCACCGCTACGTGCAGCATGTGCTGCGGCCGGTGGCACTCCCGTACCTTCAGGGGCTGCCCAATGCTCTGTTTCAGCAGGATAATGCCAGCCCACACACTGCTCGCATCTCCCAACAGGCTCTACGAGGTGTACAGATGCTTCCGTGGCCAGCGTACTCTCCGGATCTCTCACCAATCGAACACGTGTGGGATCTCATTGGACGCCGTTTGCAAACTCTGCCCCAGCCTCGTACAGACGACCAACTGTGGCAAATGGTTGACAGAGAATGGAGAACCATCCCTCAGGACACCATCCGCACTCTTATTGACTCTGTACCTCGACGTGTTTCTGCGTGCATCGCCGCTCGCGGTGGTCCTACATCCTACTGAGTCGATGCCGTGCGCATTGTGTAACCTGCATATCGGTTTGAAATAAACATCAATTATTCGTCCGTGCCGTCTCTGTTTTTTCCCCAACTTTCATCCCTTTCGAACCACTCCTCCTTGGTGTTTGCTCTGTCATCAATTATTCGTCCGTGCCGTCTCTGTTTTTTCCCCAACTTTCATCCCTTTCGAACCACTCCTCCTTGGTGTTGCATTTGCTCTGTCAGTCAGTGTATTTTAAAACCACTTAAATGAGCTAATTTTCTTATATATTTTAGTTCTGTTTATAAATTGTCTGGAGAAAGAGGAAGTGTTAGAGCCCTATATATTAAACTATCAAAAGCGGCTTGTTTTTGAGTCTTAGGGTGCAGCGATGAATCTTTAATAGTTATGGGTGAATGAGTAGGTTTCCTGAAAATACAAAATTCAAAGGTGTTACGCTAACGCGTAATTGTTAGATCTAAAAAATTTAAAGAATTTCTGACTTCATCTTCTTTGGTAAATTTAATATTAGGGTCTATTTTGTTTAATGAATCCAGTATATCATCACTGTTAGTAATGACTTTGTTTATAACCAATAAAGTATCGTCGACAAATCTAAGCCATAAACAAATGCCCTTTATTTGTGAAATTATTTTTGTTTGTTCTATCGAATCCATGTAAATATAGGCTAGAATGCCAGAAAGCGGGTCCCCCATTGCTAAGCCTTTTTGCTGATAATATTTCCCATTAAAAGAGAAGTAATTATTATTTAGAACGAAATTTAATATCTTCATGAATTCTTTTTTCCATTTTACTAAGACCGCTGTGTTTATTGATGTTATCTTGGATAATTTTGACAGTTTCTTTAGTGGGAATGTTTGGGAACATGTTCGTGATATCATAAGAACACATAATGTGGTTAGGTTGCAGATTAAACTTTTGCAGAATTTTGCAAAAGCTAATTGAATTTTTCATGGGGTACTTATTGTTGAAAACATAATGTTTTTTTAAGAAACCATGAATGAATTTTGATACTTTGTAGGTGGGGCTGTTTCTACAGTTTGTAATGGGACGCACTGGAGTGTCCTTATGAATCTTCAGCAAGGCTCTAGTGGTTGGGATCTTGGGGTTCATGTTGAAAAGTTTTTGTTGTTCTTGTTCATTGAAAAGAAAATTAGAATTTTTATTATTTAAATTTCGTTGAATTTTTAAAGTCGGGTCTTTGTTGACTATCGAATAATTCTTATCATTAAAGAATTCTTCAGTTTTTTGGGTATAGAACTGTTTATCTAATAGGACCGTAGAACCCCCTTTATCTGCTTTTGTAACAATACTGTGATTGTTATCTGTCTTTGTTTTTAAATTCTGAATTTGTTCCCTGTGATTGAGATCAAAATTTGCGTTCATTTCTTCTGCCAGTTTTGGTAATTTCTTTTTTACCTCGAACCCAACATCGTTTTGTATCTCGATGCGGAGTTTCGGAATGTTGGTTTCTATTTCTGCTACTGTATTGATGATGTGTCTTGCTTTGTTTCCGCTAGGCCAATTATATTTTAGGCCCTTGTTTAACAACCCAATTTCTTCTTCGGAAAACTGAATGTTCATTAAATTGACTACTGTGGGTGTGTTGTCATGTGGGGATACTGTTTTTCTTTGCAAAATTGTATTACGTGTGGAAGATCGTACTTTAGAATGTAGTAATTGGGATAGTTTTTTGTCAAGAGTTTCTTGCTTCTTTCCCAATAAAATATTCATTTTATTGTTTAAATGCAACTGGAATGAACTCCATTCCAACGGAGACAAATTATGGGCCAAAAGTAAATGAACCTTATATAATTGTAAATTTAAGAGGGATTTCTTTTTGTAAGCTGCCTTAATTTCATTTCTTATCCAAATCTCGTTGACCTTGTTCTGAATTCCGTTCCTATTGGTTAGATTTTTTCTCTGCGTGGGTCTTAAAAAATTTTGGAACTAATTTATGCTCTAGACATTGTTTTAAATATGTTATGTCCTTTGTTAATTTGCATATTTTGACCTTAAGATTGATATATCTGTTTAATGGATAATTTGTCTGGTTGGCTGTCAAGTTACAAGTAACTAACCTCATGTCTGTTCCGTATTGAAGATAACAATAAGTAAGATTCTATTAGAAAAAAATTTATTGTAACCACCTATTCAATACAATTCACTGTAAAGTGTCCAATGCGCCGATAAGGAGCCGTGAGTGCACCACTCAACACTGTCCGCTGGGAGTAAGCTGAATTGTGTGCCGTGAGTTCGCCGTTCCTGTGAATCGATTCACTCGGACACTTGAATAAATCGATACACTGCTTCGAATCATGCATTCAGCAGCCAACACTTCTCCCCACACCATAACACTTGGACCACCAAAATGATCATGTTCGACAATGTTCCTAGGTTTGCAAGTGATAAATATCATTATAGATCCGTATTGAAGATACTATATGTAGGATGCTAATACAAATGTTCCTAGGTGCCTACGTGTTCCCACCTCTCACCAGATGGGGGTACATCTAGAATAGAGGTGCCAACCTTTGAAGCGAGTTATCAGTAATATCCCCCCCGCCACCCCTCACAAACTTTTCGAGTCCAATCCAAAGTATCCTCCTACCTTCTCGATAATGACACAACCTTTGCCCTCTCCGAGAGCAATCAATTCTAAAGTATTTAATATTACACCATAAAATTTGCACATTAACAGTTAGTTCTGTCACAAAACATTCTTTGTAGCTTGTTTCACACCCAACAGCTGCCTTCAGAATGGATTTTTCTTGAATCATCCATCCCCCTTTGATGGCATTTTCGCCTTCTGAACCATAAGCAATTACAGTGCAATGTGCTTAATGTAGACTTGAATTCCCTCTGATTTTTTCCTAGCAAAAGTGAAAACTCTTTATGTGGTCCTGTAAAGTACACTTAATATTACAAATACAACATTACTTAAGGTTTTATAAGTAGAGAAGAGCAGAGTGAAGCTCCTTCAATGACAATGAATTTCACAACGCTCACAGGTAGCAAAGGGCAGTGGCGATCGAAGTATCATTGCCAACTCACTAGCATTGAAACGAGGAGGTTTGAGCAGTAATGTTCGAAATGATTCATTTTTCCTCCTTTCCTTTTATCCCCCGTTGAAAATTATTTGTTTGTGATATTGTCGCTTTTTCGTAATATTTTTAACTTTGACTGTAATGCCGTAATGGTGAGGGGAAATCCGTAATAATTACAGATAATCCGTAATAGTTGGCACCACTGTCACTGTTCAGACTGAATCTGCTCTCATCTGAGAAGAGCATGCAACCCCACTCCTCGTTGGTCCAGACCTGATGCTTTTGGCACCATTGCAAACAGTGCCGCCGATGTCAATGGAACACAACGTAATTGTCGGGTAAACAGACCACCCCCATGCAGACGCCATGCCACTGTGGAGGGTGAGATTGGGTGCATTGCAGTCCTGTTAAATAGGGTTGCAACTGCACCCGCTGTTTGATGCAAGTCTCTTCTTGCCTGTTGCACAATGTAGTGGTCATCTGTTGCTGTAGCTGATCGTGGTAGGTCCCCTTTTCTCAACCGGACAGCAGTGCCCGAGGTTCGGAATGCTCTCCATGCACGTGAAACAATGCTGTGAGCAATACCAAACTCCTGGACTACACTAGTCAAACTTTGTCCTTCTTCCAGTTTCCCAATGATTCTTCCCCCTGTGAACTCATCCAAATGTTGTCTCCAGGCCATGTTATAATGAATAACACCACCACAGTGCACCGTAACAGCTCGCTGATTGACTCAAACTGTCTTGACCTGTTCCTTCAACTGCCTTGTTTTATGACGTGCGACCCATTTCGCGCCACAGTCGCGCTGACCTCACGCCAGGTTTCTATGCACTTGTGGGAGACCTCTGGCAACATGTCACCACACTTTCATTCATTTCCACCAAGTAGTTAATATCTTACATTGCTTTATCTATCTTGTCCTCAAGTTTTGCACAGCAGTGTAGTTCAAATATAGAACTTCTTGGTTCCACAATAAACCTCTCACACCCTGGTAAAAGCTGTTTGCTTGTTGTACTCTCTGTCCAGTCTCCTCAGTTACATTCCACCTTTTGTGATTACAGATCCAAAGTATTTTTCATAATTTCTATTTGTATTCCATTTACTTTTATCTTCCCCCCTTTCCTTCCTTCCTTCCTTCCTTCCTTCCTTCCTTCCTCTTGTCATCACTACCACTTTCGTATTTTTTAAAAATGTTTAATTTTTTTTTTCCAAGTTTCTTTACGTTGCACCGACACAGATAGGTCTTAAGCCAAGGATGGGACAGGAAAGGGCTAGAAGTGGCAAGGAAGCGGCCGTGGCCTTATTTAAGGTACAGCCCCACATTTGCCTGGTGTGAAAATGGGAAACCATGGAAAGCCATCTTCAGGGCTGCCAACAGAGGGGCTCGAACCCACTATCTTCCAAATACTGGAAACTGGCCGCACTTAAGCAACTGCAGCTATCGAACTCGGTCACTACTGTTTTACTCTTCTCTATGCTTAATCTCTTTTCATACTCTTCCAACACTAGATTCCATACATTAAGCTGTTCCTGTACAGTAAAACCTGTCCTCAGTGGAAATCCAAGAGACCGGAAATGTTTTCCACTGTACACAGGATTCCGGTTCCTAAAGGTGGTTAAAAAATAAAATAGAATCGGAAGTATATACCTCTGTTAGATAATCCAACATCAGATTTGTATGATTTTATGCAGTAGTAGATACAATAATGACCTGTACTGCATGCAACTAACCTTGATTCAAAGTTTAAACCTTTGAAATGCCATGGAAAAAAACGATTTCCAAATGTATCCAACAAGGCGCATTTACAGTATTCAAATTCACAATACAATATTCACTTGGATAACTCACTGACAGACATAACCTTACACAACAAAAGAAAACAAAAGCACAATTCAAAGACGAGGAGAAATCTAAGCTGGCTCCCCTGAGCAAGTCCTTTATTCATTGGATTACTGAACTGAATGCATTTTAGATGTCCTGTACTTGCACGGAAAGTACCCGATGCCCTTAAAACATCATGGTTTATCGAACTTTCCTATGACGAGGGGAGAAAGGCTCTCGCTTCCATCTAAATTCGAACACAGTCCCGTGACTCACCTATCCTTGTACGATTTCCCGCCATGGTACTTATCTCGTAATTCAGAAATGCGAACCCTTGCCAAATACAGTAGAGATAATACGCGACACTGAGCGAGATATCGAGGGACAGCTACTGGAGCTCACTCTAGCCGATAGACCTGAACAGTACTGATTCTCTCATAAGAGCACGTGTATTTTTGTGTGAAGTTTTTGGTGTTATTTATGCGTTTTCAGTGAGTTGACATAAATAAATAGTAGTGTGTGTCATTCCTTGATATCTCCTCTCAACATGAGAGGAAAGGTATGTGCTGTGTTTGGCTGCAGTAATTACGAAGTAGAGAAAAATGCGCGGTCGTTCTTCAGGTTCCCTCGTGACAAGAACATGTAAGTAAAATTGTGTCTGCATATATATTCTTCCAGTGACAGAGATTTTTATAGTGCTTCATAATCTTCTGACCTGCTCGACCCATATTTTAACTGGCTTAAAATGTAATACGCATATTTTATTCTATAGTGCAGCAGTTAACCTTCAATACCAATGTGTTGTTGTAGGTGTGATCTGCGGGTTTTGAAAAGTCACAGAAGTGATTTGGATAAGGTGTACAAGATAGAAGGGGCGTTACGCTTATATAAGAATTATAAGATCTGTTCAGATCATTTCCAGGCCAGCGACTTTAAAAATCCTCGACTATACAGCCAAGGGTATGTTACATTTTTACTCTAATTGTACATAAATATTCCTCAAAGCATCACTATCGACAACATTTTCACACTTTTCTTTCTTTTATCCCTCTTCTCAGATTAAAGCTGGGATTTTATAGTTTTTCTTTCTGTTAGTAGGCTTCATGTTAAGAGGAAAATTGTCCAGCTATTAAATGTTAATGCGCCAGGCTGAGTGGCTCAGACGGTTAAGGCGCTGACCTTCTGACCCCAACTTGGCAGGTTCGATCCTGGCTCAGTCCGGTGGTATTTGAAGGTGCTCAAATACATCAGCCTCGTGTCGGTAGATTTATTGGCACGTAAAAGAATTCCTTCAGGACTAAATTCTGGCACCTCGCCGTCTCCGAAAACCGTAAAAGAGTAGTTAGTGGGACGTAAAACAAATAACATTATTATTATTAAATGTTAATTCATTGCATCATATGTGTAAGGAATATCTTTCTGTTAGTAGGCTTCATGTTAAGAGGAAAATGGTCCAGCTATTAAATGTTAATTCATTGCATCATATGTGTAAGGAATGTGCCGATATTTTTATTGACAAGTGTCTTAATGTGATGATACAACATTTTAAAATGAGAAAAAAGACAAATTCAACCGTAAGAGTTCAGGCAGGAATGCTAAAGCTAAAAAATTAATGCATAAATGGAAGATAAAGCCATTTCACTTCTTGTTTATATGTCTAATTTCAGTCTTTGAATAATAACCTTTTAAATAATTCTTCATTCATTTATCCAGAATTGCTTTAGCAAATTCGAAGTTAATATCTCAATAACACTTTCTTTCTAGACGTAATTTATTTATCCATTTCCGTATATACATTTCCATTGATATTTGAATTTAGCGCGATTTGTTCAGGTCAAGTCACTAGGAGCGCCACCGTTGAATTGTCTCCCATTTTAGCAAGGCGAAATCCGTAAGTGTCGCGTATTATATCTACTGTATTTGCCCTTGCTGCGTCACAAAGTATTCTAAGACGCATTAATGCATGCAATCACCTTGATTCACAGTTTAAACCTTTCAAATGCCTAGGAAAAATTTATTCCCGAAATGTATCCAACAAGGTGCAATTATATTATTCAAATAATGCACTTGAATAAATCACTGGCAAACATAACCTCACACATCGAAAGAAAAAACAGCACGATTCAAAGACGAGGACAAATTATGTTGGCTCCCTTGTGCAAGTCCTTTATTCACTGGGTTACTGTACTGAATGCATTTTAGATGTCCTGTACTTGCACGGAAAGTGCCCGACGCCCTTAAAACATCGTGACTTATCGAACTTCCCTATGATGAGGGGAAGAAGTGTCTCACTTCAGTGTGCATTGCAACACGATGCAATGACCCCCCCCCCCCCCTTGTATGATTTCCCGGCCGGCACTTCCCTCCTATAAAACTGTAAGTCCGTTTGGGCTCGGCATAAAAAATTTTTTTTTTAAATGCCATTTTATCGGCATTGACAATATTCGGTGCGTACGTATTGATTATATGAGCCACGCTATTTTGCCAACTGTCGGCATCGCCGGTGTTCACGGATTCTGCTTCTCTGCACACTGCCTGCTTAGTGATATTATCGTGGTCCTTAAAACACTGAATACAAAAGATTACAATTTTACACGAACTTAGCAAATATGAAGCACACTGTAAACACACCGAAGTGAGTGAAAATACTGAAATCTGCCACAGCACGTTCCGGAAGACGCGTTCTATCATGACGCGGATAAATTTCGAATTTAAATTACTCTGAAAAAACCTATTTTTTAAAACAGTTTGTATTTCGAATTAAATAATTTAAACATGCAAAACCATACCTCATGTTTCCGGGAACGAGAGTTTCTTCGAATTAGGTGAGACTCTGAATTAACCAACTTTGAATTATCAAGGTTCTACTGTACAGAACATACACTTATTTAATACACAACACGTGTTTTATAGAAATAACAAAGCAAAGCTAAGTCATCTCTGTACAGACCATGAAGGCCCCAGGAGGGGTGGAAGGCAAGGACTTCCACTATCCATAACCTCGACACTTGGTGGGGTAAGTGGTTAGTTCTACATCCGGCCGCCTGTGCCTCTAGGAATTAACCTAGCACTCATTTCTGGTGCAGGCTGAGCAAACCTCAGGGCCGTGTGTATCTCCAGAAGTGGAATTTACAGAATAACACCTACAGGGTGAACTTTAATAAAACCGACAAACTACAGGGACTTATTCCCGACTGGAAATGGAGGAAAAAATGTTCTATGAACATGTGTTCGGAAATGCACTGTTGCGATAGTAGATGGCACTGACTAATGAAATTTTCTGTGACTACTTGCAGTGTGTTTCTTCTGTTGCAGACAGTGTAATTGAAGCAGCGTACTGTCAGAAGCAGGATGGTCCGGTATTCGTGTCGGGAACAAGCTGAGATGGTGTTTGTGTACGGCCAAGCCAATGGAAACGGTCGAGAGGCAGCACGGCTATACCAAAACAAGTACCCTCACAGACACCAACCACATCACACAACGTTTTAAGCCCTTTTTGGGCATTTGTGTGATCATGGATCCTTTCAGACAGACGAACGTGCAGGGAGGCAGCGGACTGTGCGTACACCAGACCTGGAGGAACAGGTTCTACAGGACATTGAGACGAACCCTATTACAAGCTCCAGGCAAGTGGCCCACCAACATGGTGTAAGCCAGACTACGATTATGTGTATCCTGCATGACAACCGCTATTATCCCTATCACCTGCAACGAGTGCAAAGATTATCAGCAGCGGATTTCCCTCTACGGGAAGGATTTTGTCCGTGGTTTTTGCACCAGGCCATCACAGTTATGGGATTTCTGTCATCAGTCCTCTTTACCGATGAAGCAACCTTTACCAGAAATGGCATTGTCAATCTGCATAATCTTCATCTGTGGGCTACAGAAAATCTCCGGGGAATGGTTGAAGCGTCTCACCAGCATCGATTCAGCATCAATGTTTGGGCAGGGATTCTTGGCGACCACACACTTGGACCAGTTATTATTCCACAACGCCTCAACGGAGGAACGTACCTGGACTTCCTGCAGAATACTCTGCCTGGATTGTTTGAGAATGTGCCTTTGGCAATAAGACAGGTTATGTGGTTTCTGCATGATGGGAGCACCACCCCATTTCCACATTACAGTTCGCCAACACCTCAACAACATCTTTCCCAGGTGCTGGATAGGACGCGGAGGCCCTGTTGCATGGCCTCCAGGATCACCGGATTTAAACCCCATGGATTTTTACCTCTGGGGACATCTGAAAAGTGTTGTGTATGCTGAACCAGTTCCTGATGTGCAGACCCTTCAACAGTGTGTTCACGACGCCTGTGACGCTATTCGGCGAGAGGCCAGAACATGCGAAAGAGTGAGACAATCCATGATACGACGCCTGAAAGTGTGCACTGCAGCGCATGGAGGCCACTTTGAACATCTGCTGTGATGTGGATGCGATTCAGCTATGTACTGTGTTCTGGAACTATTTGTTGTCGTTGCACGAACACTGTCCATTTCTGGACACATGTTTGTAGGACATTTTTTCCTCCATTTCCAGTCAGGAATCAGTCCCTGCAGTTTGTCGGTTTTATTAAAGTCCACCCTGTATAGTAATACTGTACACTACTCTTATTTACTTCTTCCAGTAATCCAGAATTGTACACTGGACGTAACTATCCCTGGTAGCACAGCTCTCAATTAAAATGTGAGCACAGCAAATAATGTCAAACAATTCAGAGTCATTCTTCACTAGTCTCTACTTCTAAATCAATGGCCACGTAATCTTCTGCACCAACTCTACCATAATTACACTGTTCGAGAGTTTGTTGTAGCATATCAGTATTTTCGTTTATAATGGTTCCATCATCACGGTGTGGGACAAATTTGTCGTCCTTGTGAAAGCATTGACATACCATATTTGGTGACACCCCTTTCACTGCTTCGGCAACCCAAATTACAGCATCGAGCACAGAAACAAACTTAAGTCAGTTTGGTGGCAGAGGCCACTGATTCCATGTTTGGAAGCAATGATGCAATTATAAGTTTTCTGTAATTAATCTTAAAACAATTAATGATGCCCTGGTCCATTGGCTGAGTTACATTAGAAGTATTTGGAGGGAACCATGCGAGCTTAACGTTAGAAAGCTATTTTGATGGATGACATGTGGCACTGTCAAGAAATAGAATGATATTCCTGTTTTGTTGCTTCATTCTCAAGTGGAATGACACCAACCATTCTTCCATTTGGTGCAAAATCATCCATGCCCTCTTATTGGATCTCCAATCGACAGGTAGACTCTTTACATCAATGTATTTTAAGCATCTGGTTTTTGCTGCTTTGCCTATAACTAATGGCTGCTCAAGATTCCTGGAAAGAAAACCACATTATAAAATGTCAATCACTCTTTGGAAAGTTTCCTTCCTGTATATCTTTCCCCTTTCAGAGATAATGTTTCACCAGGTAGTGTTTGGAAAAATAGTCTAGTTTCATCACCATTAACTATGTTCTGGGATTCATACCCCTTAAGTAAGGAGACAATTTTTGAAGTCCAATTATCAGTGCTTCCTCAGCAACAACTCCAGCCTATCCGCAGACCTCCTTTAACACTATCTGATGTCTTTTAAAACTTTCCAACCACCCACTGGAAGTGGTAAAATCTTCCTCTCCGAGCTTTTCTGCAACTTCTCCGACAGCGCTGTAGCGTTGTCCCTGACATGAGCAAATTTCTTGCTCTTGCACTAACGAACCATGCCCAAAAATTTGTTTTTAATTTTCTCATTCCCAGTAACTCTGAGCTTTCGTTTCACTGCTCCATTTCCCCGTATCCACCCGTCATTTAAGTCGAACTTCTTATTTCTTTTTTAATGTCGCACCGACACAGAAGCTGCACTTCTGCTTTGTCAACTTCTGCATATTTCGCAAATGATAATTACACCCCATAAAAAATCTACAGCTGAGAAACCTACCAGAAACGAAACTGGATTGACCAACCAATGGTAAATAGGCAAACGAAAAAAAGGCCAATGATTTTCAACTCTGTACAGTTAGAGTTTACAGTTGAAGTAGAACACCAATTCAGATATTTAGGAAGTGTAATGGCTGGTAATAATAGAGATGAGATAGAAATAACAAACAGAGTAACCAAAGCTCTAACTTTTACAGTATCGTTAGACACCTACTACAGGATGAGAAGGTCCCACAAAGAACAAAAATTATCCTGTACAAGTCGTATTTCATTCCAATCTTTACATATTCTCTGGAAACCTGCACACTAACATCAAAGGACTGTAGTAGGATTCAAGCCTGTGAAATGAAATTTCTTAAAACTGCCCTCCGAAAGACATGACTTGATCAAGTGAAAAATTATGAGATCCGATCTAACCTAGGTCTAAATGAATCGATGGAGGAAAGACTTAGGTCATCTAGACTTAAATGGTTTCGGCATGTTAAACGAATGAATAGCACAAGATTACCATGTGCTTATATGGAAAAGAGAATAACGTGTAGAAGACCAGCTGGAAGACCAAGAAGAAGATGGATGGACCAACTGAGGGAAGACGTGGAGAGAAGAGGATGAATTGGGAATTTGTCATGGACAACAAAACCTTTTTGAATAGGCAACTTTGGAAGACGCTCGTTTTCAAACACCCTACCCGGCTCGCTGGAAGGGCAAACTGACGATGATGATGGTGATGATGATGATGATGATGATGATGATTATTACTATTATCTTATTTACTTCTAACAATACAAATATAGATTACCCTTGATGCAAACTGAAATCATTCTTATATTGTTAACATTGATGCATGCTTTCACGGCTCCTTAGGACATACTGTCTATTGTAAGCCTACCCACACAAATCATTATCTCCATGCAGATTCTCACCACCATCCAGCACAAAAAGAGGGCATTCTCAAGACGCTCACCACGAGAGCGACACGAATTTGTGAGCCATCAAATATCCAGAAGGAGATGGACAAACTCAGTCATGTTCAAGTGTAATGGTTACAACGATGTAGAGATTCAATAGAGCCCTGCACCCCAGAGGGACAACTAAGCAAAGCTCACAGAAGAAGTGAAAGGAACTACCTACCTCCCTTACATTCACAATACCACAAACCAAATTGCCATGGTCCTCCGCAAGCACAATATAAAATCCGAGTTTGGCACCGTCACTAAAAATGTTCACAGTTTAGGTGAAAGCAAGGACAAATTGTTCCCAATATTACAAAATTCCCTGTACTTGCGGCACGGTATACATTGGCCAAAGGACACCAAAGAAATAACCGTGTCAACCAGCCAGAGAAGTCAGCAATAGCTGAACATGCCCTATTGTCGGGTCATGATGTCGTGTTCCAAGGAGTTTGAGCACTAAACTACAGGTCTAGGATTATACAGGAAGCTGTGGAAATACGTAAAAATCCCAACAATTTCAACAGGGACACTGGCTATCAATGAAGTAATACGTGGTTGCCACTCATTAAGGATTTACATAAGTAGTTCTCTTCCCTGTCCTTTCCCTATTGTTATTTAGTTTTGGTGTTTTCCAAATTCGTACATTCGTCATCACCAGATCGTTCATTCCAAGCTAAGTGTTATACTTTCATAACATGTGTACACTGGTTATGCCCCCCTCTCCCCCACAGTCTCATCATTATCATCCTCTGGTTTTCTCCACAGTTTCTTTCCATTCTTCAACTCTGTTCTGCTCTATCCTGGTGTCTTTCATTGCATTTTCTTTTATTAGTTTCTATTTATTTCTGCAACCAAATTTGTTCCTAATTCATCTGCTGTTCTCTCTGTTACTTCTCACACACACACGGTGTGATACCAACATCTTAATGGGAGCTTAATGTTGTCGTCAGCTCCCGCTTGGAATACTAGTGCTGTGCCAGCATACAGAGAGCCACCTGGTGATGAATGAACGTACCAATACATCTCCAATGGTAAAGCATTCTAAAATTCAAACCGTCATTATTGTAGAAGTCTTCCTAGTGAACACACTCAAGATTTTCTTCAGAAGATGCGGAGTAAAGTTCTCTGCGAAATGTTAAGAGTTTCACATTGTTTTCTTAACATGATATAAGCCCAAAAGCCAATATCATGTTTACAATTCTTATATGTTAACATACAACAGAAAATGTTTCACTTAATACTGACAGTATTAGTTCAAATTGTCCATATACCCATTTTATTTACATATAACACCCTTAATGCTCCCTCAAGTACTATTAATCTTAATGAGATACTAAAATTGCCAGAATCCTGCCCTGAGAATGTGTTAACACACAAGTAAATCTAACAAGTACCTCTCACATTTAAACACCAACTGCACTAGAATTTGATCCTGCAACATTGATCATAGACAATGAGTGCCAAAGCAACTAGGCTATACATTTCATCAGTACACTGATTCATAATCTTCTCTTCAAGAATCTAACTCTCAACTGAAGCACCATCCCACAGCTAATGATGAAATGTTTAGGAAAAAATGTTGAAAATGAATAATGGTATTAGTCTCCAGTAATGTAGTGGTTACCCCACCCATAATCATTAAAACATTTTAAAATCTAAAATAATTACGTACAAGAGACAGAGCAGGCACAGCTGACAAATGTTAAAACTTACCAAATAACAGATGGCATTAACAAATTCTCATCAGCATTTTTTCACATTTTATGTTCCCCTCTCTGACAGTGATGCTCCATATACTAGTGCATTAATGTTTAATGAGTTAAACACTTTCAGGAATTCAGTAGCTGCATCTAGGATACATCTGTAAATACAGGAAATTCATTAAAAGAAGGTTCAACAAGAAAGACATTTATGTTAAGGCAGTTTTCATGTAGCATTTATGTTAAGGCAGTTTTCATGTAGCCACTACAACTATTTTGTATGATTTTCAGTAATTACATGCACTAGTTACTAAGATTATAAGCATACCATGGCATACTGCCATGGTAAAAAAAAATATTATCAGAAAAACTTTAACATTTCACATTCAAAGAACTGTTTATTTTTCAAACTCAAGATATTCTTGCTAGAATGAAAACTACAATTTACAAGAAGATAGTTGGTTATGTAACTTACCAGAGAAATTTCCCAATTTTTAAAAAAATTGCTAGTCTTCAGATCCATGTTCTTATGAAATCCAAATTAATTAAAAGTGTAAATTTTTGCAGAGAAATCTCTCTCTTTAAACAGTACATAAAGTGGTCAATTTTTCTTCTAATTTATGGCTAGTTTTTACAAAAGATTAGAACAGTGAGAAATCTTCAAAAAAGATTCCTCAGAAATTTCACTGGCTTTGTATCTAGGAACGCTCCTTAATAATTAAAAAATTAGTACAACTCAATATAAAGCCACAAGACTGTCCCAACAGTTTCTTAGCAAGAATGGAATCTTTTTTAAGGATTCAGAATAGAAAGATAATTCAAAACTGAAGTACAAAAACTCCATACAAGATATCTAACACAAACAACCACCCCAGCAATATCCTAGGAATATAATCTTTCAGCTTATCCCAGCAATTTCTAGGGTTGCTTGGAACTAATGGATGCAAACTTCAGCCTCTGGGGAGGTCTATGAATAAGACATATGCCCTCACGTAATAATAATAATAATAATAATAATAATAATAATAATAATAATAATAATACAGTCAAACCTGTCTCTAAAGGAATCACACAGGGCCATAAAAAAATTACATCGTGAACAAGTTTCAGTTTAGAACTGGCTCTAGATACAGAATTCAAATAAATGCATGATTATATACCTTAAACATGTGATAAAGCTGGTTTATTGACCAAACATGAACACATATTAATTAATCTTATGTACACACAAAACACAATTTCACTTTTTATGTCACAAAGAAGGAATCAATCAATCTTACTTATACACACTATATCTCAATAAAAGCAAATTTAAATGGTACGGTATGATTAATTTTTTCCATCATTTGTCTAGTGTGTTCTGCACATTAGTGGCTTAGAAGCCTGGCTCCCTTCAACCATTCTTGCTCCACTTTATCGCTTGAAATAACTCTGAATATTTCCTGATCGAGGAGAAAACCTGAAAAATCTCTCAAGTTATATAAGGCCTCACAATAGTTCTTACATTTCAATTCCAAGTAATGCTCTTGTGAAGCTTAATCTTGTGGTTTTCCCCATGTATTTCTTCACCCTTGATCAATGTCTCTCAGGCTAGCTTCAGTTTCAATATCCATGTAATATTCGTGTAATCTCCAGCTTATACTTTACCAAAGTTGGCTAGGTCAAGTGTTTCCTGAAGATTCTCCTAGCCGTCGGCAGTGGCTAATTCTTCGCCGTTCGTACACTTGAAATTTACTTTCATGAAGCAAGATCGTATTGTGTCTGGTAGAACTTGTTTGATTAGTTACGAAATCCAAACAACTGTTTCAAGCACAAAAATGGACAATGCCTGGCAAAAGTTGCCCAAGGAGTTTTTCTATCTCCCAGGTCATAATTGCACACAACAAAACAGCAGAGTGTTTCTTTTTTTTAAGTTTCCCTTGCCAAAACAACTCTCATCTTTTAAGCACAGAGATTTATCTGGTAGTGCTTGGAAAAATAATCCTGTCTCATCACAGTTGGCGATTTCCTTTGGTTTGTAGTCATCTAAGTGACAATCGTTTGACAGGCCTGTCGCGAGCACCGATTCGCAACACGTCCTTCCGTGGGAAATTATGGGGCGAGCGCATCGAACGAGATTCGATCCGTGACCTCCCAGTCAGAAATCCCTAATACTCATGAGTAATTTAAGTGTAATATATAAAAGGAAGATACAGCAAGAAACAGTGGAAGTGAATGAGTAAGTGTAATAGAATATCAGTGCAGTGAATAAGTGCAGAATTGCAATTATGATTAAAAGCATTTCTTAAAGCTAGTCTCAACTTGGAACATTTCAGTGAGCTGAGAATGAGGCAAACTTGTGCAATCAGAATATTGGTCAGAGAAACAAGTAAACAGACTACAAGGTCATAGTTAGAAGCTTTTAGAGGGTGGACCAAGAAAAGCAAACCTGTTGTTGGTCACGTAGCAAGGTGCCCTGTAAAAATAAGAACGCATGCTGTGGTGCAATAATTCTTTCTAGAAAGAATCTCTGGAAGGTCACCAGTCACATGTACATCCATGAGACGGGTGGGACCACACTTGAAGTAACCAATAGGAAACTAACAGATCAGTAATGTGAGGGAACATAGTAGTAGGGGATGACTTGTTCCAGAAGCTCAGAGAAATGATAAAGGGGAGGGACAAAGGAGCCTCTTGGTCATTTTTGGTCATTCGGTCGTTCGGGCATTCTGCATCATTCTGGTCATTCTGTGTCATTCTGTTGGTAGTAATCCTCGTATCATTCAGGCAGTTATTCTATAACATTGGAAAGGAACGTTCTCTTGGGAAGGGACGGACACTAGATCACTTGGCAGAGAAGAGACACTGTAGAATAAAGTCAGTGAAGCTAGCAGTATATGAAGTTAGTCAGATTAGGCAGTAGTTGAGCCTGCCATCAGTTAGTAAAGACAGCAGTATAAGAGGTTATTCAAATTAGGCAGCAATTAAGACTGTCAAGCAGTAGAACTGGTTAGCAGTGTCCCACAGGGTAAAGTACAGAGACAGTACTTAGAGAGCTCACTGAGTGTTCGAAGGAGACTGTAGCTTCAGTTAGTATTCACCTGAGAGTTCTGTGTTTGAGTCCTGAAACCGTCAAGGAAGATTCAGAGGAACACCACAACGAGGATTCAAGAGAGAAGCAAGAAGAAAGAAGCTTCAAAACCCGAGATAAGTATCAACTAGTTAAGAAACTTTAAAGACTGAAGGGAATTTATAAATGTTGTAAAGTGAATCATAGAAGTGTGTGTATTTTCCAAGGAAGTCAGAGACTGATAAACTGGTTATTTAAAAATAATATTGAGAAGAGAATAATTACAAGTGTGATGTAATATTATTGGAAGGGTATATTTGATAGTTTGTTTAAATAAATTAGACTAAGAATTTAATGGTGTCAGGAAGTGTTTTATATAAAGGTCAATCTGATATTCGAACCCAAGTCCTCAGCCTGTCCTGTTCATAGAATACGACAGGTGGACGAGAAAAATATTAGGTGTCAGATTCTGGGGTAATTAATTAGTTAGGTTGAAGTAATAACCTATCTAATACAAGCTTGTACATGTTCCAGAAAGTTCGAGTATTGTGAGACCAGTGTTGAAAGGAAGTATCCAGCAGCAAATACTTGGAGGCATCATCAAAAAAAGTTACCGGCAGTAGCAGCCCAGCTCAGAGTCCTGTTTTATTTAACAGTAGGGTGAGTCAAATTCCTAGTTCATAATGGATGGGTCAGATAGAAGTGGTAGTCCTGCTCCCAGCAACATTGATGTAGCTCATGAGGAAGTAGTGCATGCTCACCTGTCCGCCTCCGTAGCGTAACGGTTAGTGTTATTAGCTGCCGTCCTCGGGGGCCCGGGTTCGATTCCCGGTACTGCCAGAAATTTAAGAATGGCAGGAGGGCTGGTATGTGGTTGAAATGGTACATGCAGCTCACCTCCAATGGGGGTGTGCCTGAAAAGAGCTGCACCACCTCGGGATGAGGACACGAGTTTACTTTTTTTTTACCATTATACTACAGTAACAGAGGCTTTAAAACTTATTGGAGCAGAGTTTGATGGCTCTTACCCTGATAGGTTACGAGAATTTTGTGAAAATCTGGAAACTGCATTGGGGTTAGTGAGACCAGGTGACCTAGATTTATTTTACAAGTTAATTCTAACAAAGATTACTAGAGAAGCGCGAAGTAATTTGATAGTAAGATCAGATATCCAAACATGGGAAGATATTAAGGGTGCGCTAGAAGAATATTATAGCGAAAGGCGAACAATAGATTTCTAAGCATGTCAGTTGTTCGCAGCCCGACAAGGCAAAAACAAAAATATTGCTCAATGGGCCCACAGGATTGACCGTATGGGCACGGAACTGAGAAACACGGCCACACAGGGGGAAACACCTGTAGCTAGGGAACACCAGGCGAGATTTATCAGAAAACTAATAAAGGCTAGTTTTGTCCAGGGCCTTAAGGATGAAAGAATCCAAAATTTAATTAAAAGTAGAAACGCTCAAACTCTAGAACAAGCTATGGATATTGCTAGAGAGGAGGAGACTGTTATCATCTCCACTCAGGCAAAACAGCAATTAATGACACAGGTGCGAAGACCTGTAGAGGTAAGAACAAAGTCGGAACCTCACTATCAGAGGACGTCCATGCCCGCCCGTAAACCTAAAAGACAGGCCACCATTAGAGTCATATGTTACAACTGTAACAGAGAGGGACATCTCGCCCATGATTGTAAAGCTCAAACAACAGTGAAACGGGAACCAAGACGAGATACCTGTAGCTACTGTAAAAAGATAGGGCATCTTGAGAAAGACTGTAGGAATAAAAGAAAAAGGAGGCAAAGTGGAAAGCACGAAATAAAGATTTTTTTTGCCAGGGGCTTTACGTCGCACCGACACAGATAGGTCTTATGGCGACGATGGGATAGGAAAGGCCTAGGAGTTGGAAGGAAGCGGCCGTGGCCTTAATTAAGGTACAGCCCCAGCATTTGCCTGGTGTGAAAATGGGAAACCACGGAAAACCATTTTCAGGGCTGCCGATAGTGGGATTCGAACCTACTATCTCCCGGATGCAAGCTCACAGCCGCGCGCCTCTAAATAAAGATTTGTGAGATTATAAGATGTTATAATTGCAATAGGATGGGACATACCCAACGGTATTGTAGGGAAGTCCAAAGACAGTGCGGAGACAGGGCGTGCTTTACGTGTGGACGCAAGGGTCACTTGCAAAGGAACTGTAGGTTCAATCCTCAGAACACAAGGGGTCCAAGAAATCGCAGAAAGGAGAAAATCAGAACTCGTGATAAAGAACAGGGTAGAGAAGAGGTCTCCAGCAGAGACAGAGATTGGGCTAAACCGAAAACCCAAAATTTAAACGAGAAAGTGGCCGCCAATACGGGTCGAAGGGCGGGTCCCAAGAATTAAACGACCCACAAAGTAACGAACCACGGAGTAGGGGAGCCCCGAAAAATCTGTCTGCTAAAGAAAAAGTGGACAGGAGGACAGATACACGGGAAGAACATGATCGAACCGGCTCTATTCTAGTTCGAGCCAGAGAGCGTAGGGCACCCCTCAAGCTCCTTATTGATACGGGAGCTGATGTCAGTCTAATTAAGGAAAGGAGTGTGCCGAAAAAGGAAGTCCATTATCGAAACCCAATAATAGAGTTATCCGGTGTCACAGGAAGGACATCCCATACAAGGGGATCTGTGAAGTTACATATATGGAAATCCACCCCTGAGTTTCATGTGGTAGGAGATGAATTTCGTTTGTCAGTAGATGGACTCTTGGGAAGAGACCTTCTACAAGACAGTATAATTAATTATCGCGAAGGGTACGTGGAAATCTTTGGACAAAAGTTCCCTATGGGATTAAGTATAAGAGAGATTAGTTGCATAGCAATAAAGGGCATGAATCATCCATGGGAGAATAAAAGTGTAATTTATCTTGAGGTGCCGGGTCAGAAGGACCCCCTTCGATTCCTGATAGATACAGGAAGCGAAGTGTCCTTTGTGAAAAGAAAGCTTGTGCCACGAGAGGCACTAATTGTGAACGAGCCTACCTTAAAATTAAGGGGGCTAGGCACAGAAAATATCGAAACTAGGGGCAAAATAAAACTCCTAGTAGGGAAATCGAACCCTAACTTTTACGTAGTGGATGAAAACTTTAATTCACATTATGATGGCATTATTGGAAGGAATGCCTTGAGAGATAGCATAATTAATTTCAAGGAAGGTTATGCTATAATAGCAGGGAAGGAATACCCCTTAGGTGAACGGACTGCTCAAGTCCAGGTAATACGTCTCGAACCCCGAACAGAGACTATAATAGAAGTAAGGACAGATAAGCGAATGCCAGATGGTGTGATTGAAAAAAAAAAGGAGGTTCTGCCAGGAGTATATGTAGCAAGTTGCCTAACAAAAGCACGTAATCACAAGGCAGTAGTGAGCGTGCTAAATACAAGAGATGCAGAAGTTGAATTTGAAATGCCAGTACTCTGCATCCATGAAGTCGAACCCGTGACACCTCCGAAGCAAAATCAGCGAAGGACAGTCAACCATGTAACCCAAGTAAAACATGAGAACACGAAGTCCCGAGAACAAAGGGTGATAGACCAATTAAGGGTCGACCATTTGGCACCCAAAGACCGAGAAGACTTGTATGCCATCTGTGCGGCATATAATGACATTTTTCACTTGGAAGGGGATAAATTAACTTACACCGATGTTTTACAACATGAAATTCGGATCAGGGAAAATCAACCTCCAATTAATGTGAGACCTTACAGATTACCGGAGGCTCAAAAGGAGGAGATCCAAAGACAGATTGACGAAATGCTAGCGGATAAAATAATCGCGCCTAGTACCAACCCGTGGTCTGCACCGTTACTCATCGTCCCAAAGAAAATGGACGCTTCAGGAAAGCAAAAATACCGCATTTGCATCGATTTTCGAAAGCTCAATGAGGTGACGATAGGGACGGTATTCCCAATACCTCTCATATCAGAGCTCTTAGATGCTTTAGGGAAAGCACGTTACTTCTCTACTATGGACCTAGCGTCGGGGTACCATCAGGTGTTAATAAGGCCAGAGGATCGTGAGAAGACGGCATTCTCAGTCTTAGGACGGCACTACAAGTATTTGTGTATGCCGATGGGGCTTAAAGATGCTCCTAGTACCTTTATGAGGCTCATGACGACAGCGATGTCAGGCCTAAACGGTGTAAAATGTTTGATTTATATGGATGATATTTTAATTTATGGGAATTCAATCGAGGACCATAATCAGAAATTGCGGAAAGTGTTCCAGAGGCTCAGGGAACACCGGCTAAAATTACAGCCAGATAAGTGCGAATTCCTGCGAACAGAAGTGGCATTTCTAGGCCACGTGATTACCGAGAACGGGGTGCAACTGGATAAACGAAAAGTTGAGGCAGTGAGAAATTTTCCAAGGCCTACAACCACCAAACAATTGAAGGGATTTTTAGGTTTGAGCGGGTATTATAGGAGATTCATACCTGAGTATAGCAAGATCGCAAAACCCCTATATGAACTCCTGAAGAACAATGTCCCTTATGTATGGACAGACAAACAGGAGATGGCTTTCAACATCTTGAAACAAAAGTTGACCGAAAAGCCCATATTACAATATCCAGACTTCGAAAAGCCATTCATCCTAACTACGGATGCAAGTGGTGAAGCTCTCGGAGCCGTTTTATCACAGGGAGAATTAGGGAAAAATTTACCAGTGGCGTATGCGAGTAGAACTCTAAATAAGGCAGAGAAAAACTACTCGGTGACAGAGAAAGAATTACTTGCAATTGTATGGGGAGCGAAGTACTTTAGACCGTACCTATTCGGGCAACATTTCACAGTAGTGACAGATCATAAGCCATTGAAGTGAGTCATCCAGGTTAATAAAGTTCAGGCTAAAGTTAGCTGAATATGATTTCACGATAGTATACAAGATGGGTAAAACAAATAAGAATGCCGATGCATTAAGCACAATTCCCGTTGTGCCTGAAAAAGCGGTACAAGTTGTGAATTCAGAGGGAATCATATCCCAAGGGACTGCTGAGACAGGTGAAACTGAAAGAGTAAAAAATGAGCGGAATGATCTCGTGGACGCGGAAGCAGAGAGGTCAGGTGGGAAGGTACGAACCAAAGACTCTAACTCCGAGGACGCAAAAGCAGAGGAGAATGAGTCCAAGGAAGAAGAAGAATCACCTGTTAATGAGTGTAAATATTTGACTGAGGAAGAAAAGTTAGCAATACTACATGATGCCCACACGTCCCTTGTAGGTGGACATCAGGTGATCACAAGAACATTAGCGCGAATAAAAGACGTTGTTCAGTGGCCAAACCTGAAGAAGGATGTGGAAGCCTTTATACGCTCCTGTCCTTCATGTCAGAGAAATAAAATTACAGGTCTGGAAATTAGAGCACCGTTAGTATTAACAGATACTCCAAATACTGTTTTCGAAAAGATATCATTGGATGTCGTAGGCCCCCTACCAGTTACCGAAAGACAGCATAAGTTCATACTTACTTGCCAGGACCAATTGTCCAAATATTTAGTTGCAGTACCAATGGTTAATCAGGAAGCTGATACTGTGGCGAAGGCATAGGTAATGATCATTATTAGTGTATTTGGGATACCGAGCTCAATTTTGACTGACATGGGGAGCAACTTCATGAGTCAAACTTTTAAAAGGCTGTGCAAAATTTTACGAATTCAAAAGGTACACACAAGTGCATTTCGGCCACAAAGTAATGGTAGTATAGAGAGAGCACACAGAGTGCTCACCGAGTATTTGCGTCACTATATTTGCAAGGAACAGAACGATTGGGATGAATATTTACCCACAGCCACGTTCGTGTACAATACTTCAAAACACAGTAATACGGGATTTACGCCCTATGAATTAATATTCGGAAGAAAGGCGAATATTCCGGGAGTCCTCCAAAGGAAACCCGAGACATCTTATAATGAGTATCAAAATGTAGTCGAAGACTTAACTCGCCGACTACAAGAAAACCATGAGATTGCTCGAAAAACACTAATACAGAATAAAGAGAAAGAAAAAGAGAGATATGACAAACGACAGCACGACCTAACCTTACAGGTAGGAGATAAAGTATTGTTAAGGGATGAAACGCTGAGACGGGGTAGGTCCCGAAAGCTAGAACCTCCGTTTACAGGCCCCTATGAGATAGAGCGAATTGATGGCGTAAACTGTCTTCTAAAAACTAACAGAAAGGGAAAATTAATAAAGGTGCATAGGAACAGATTAAAATTACATATTTGAATGTGAGAAAGGATTGGCTTCATTTCGGCCGCGATGGTCTTGCGCTCTTCACCATCCCAACGGCTTTTTGGAACTATCGATAGTTGCTGGTGTGGTTAGTAAAAATACCATGCCAAACTGCGTGCAAAATTTTTGAAGAGAAATTAGGAATTTAACCTGGGGATATTGAAGCCAAGGAATTCTGGTACGGGAATATCAGTGCGTATATATCCTTAGTACACGTCACGAAAAGACAGTGAGATAGCGAGGCCACAGTCCAGATGTCAACCTCGAAAAAGGACAACAGCGCTGGAAAAGCTGAGTCCTGCACTTAATAAGTGCCCCTGTATTTGAAGGCGACACGAATTAATAACAAACCCTTACATACATAGTGATTGTAATGTAGAATGTAGATGTAATGAAAACCCTGAATCAGTAGAATAAGATAAACTAACACAAGAATATTACACTTACAAAAGTATAGCGACTTTTTGTTTTCTTTACTGGTCATACGACAAACGATATGGAGAATTCCAGAACGAAAATAGTCTATACTCTAGCTTTAATATGCATGTTAAATTTTATGGGAGAGGCGTTAGATTTTCAGATTATGCCTTATGAGAAAACACCAGGTGTTTATTTTAAGAATCAAGGGGAAATGCAATTATATTCCACAGAGTGGAAATTAATCACTTATGTAAATTTGAGTAAATTAAATGATGCGTACGTTGTTACACAGAAAAATATGCAAAAGACCCAAACATTGTGCTATCAATTACAGCAAGAATTAAATCACACTTGTCGACACGAAATACAGCTAGAAGCAAGTCGATTGCAAAAGACTCAAGAATTACAAGAAACAATAAAGCAATTTACTAAAGAAAAGGGTAAACGCGAAAAGAGAGGAATTTTCAATTTTATAGGAACGATATCTAAAACATTATTTGGCACATTAGATGAAAACGACTCCGAATACTATCAAAATAAAAGTTCAGAGTTAGAGAAAGAGCAGATGTCAATGATAAAAATCACGAAGGAACAGTTAACCGTTGTTAAGTCAACTCTACAATCGGTCAATAGTACTTTATATGATGTAACAGTTAATGAGTTACGCTTGAATAAAAACTTAGAACAAATAAAAGAATTTCTTAAAAATGAAACGGGTCAGTTAAAACAAGTATTTACACAAATGGATATAGAAATTACAGTCAATAGGCAGCTGTTCAAAATTGAGGATCTGATATCACAGTTGTATGATCAATATAAGGTAATAGCATCAGGGATAATGTATGCACAATCAGGAATCATACATGTGCAAATTTTAAGCCCCACAGAAATTATAAGAGCCTATAGAAAATCTAGGGATCAATTTCCAC
The DNA here is from genome assembly GCF_040414725.1 of Anabrus simplex. Taxonomy (NCBI): domain Eukaryota; kingdom Metazoa; phylum Arthropoda; class Insecta; order Orthoptera; family Tettigoniidae; genus Anabrus; species Anabrus simplex. The sequence continues at coordinate 324,727,683 of NC_090266.1, read as the reverse complement.
ACACTATGACCTTACCATTTGAGCTGGGAACGACTCAAGAACATTTAATCTATAAGATTGTAAATGTAAATGCAATTTATTAATAAGAATATGCTAGGATATGTAATAATGATGCCTCTTAGTGACAAAAAGACTTATAAATTGTATGAAATACTTCCTTTCCCAACACCAGTGCAAAATAACATAGGAGAGTTTGTACACATTAGAGCAGAGAAAGATTTTATTGTAATTGACGCTGAAAAGCAATTATATGCATACTTAACTGATAAGCAAATAAGAAAATGTAAAGAAATTAACGAGGAATGTAGGGTATGCAAATCAGACTTTCCACTAAAGATAATACAGGTAGACAAGACTGTATAGTTACTCTATTAAAAGGGATAAATACTGTACCTAAAAACTGTGCAAAAGATGTCACTCACATTGAACAATTAACATGGTTGTTCATTAAAGAAAATAAATATGTGTATCTAGCACCAGAACCAACAAAAATAACTGTAGTGTGTAAGGACACCACTGAGGTGACTTTAAATAATTCAGGGATAATTACATTTTATGAATATTGTACAGTGTATGGACCAAACAGTAAACTACGGTCCACAGAAAAGGTAAATACCACTGACAGGAAAGATTTAATACCAGATGTCTTGTTAAAATATGATTGTTGTATACATTTGAACAGTGATTTAAAATTAGGAGATGTAATAAATTTAAATGAAGTCCCCTTGCACAGTTTGTTAACACATGTCGAGGACTTTAAACATGCAGGCAAGAAAGTAGAGGAAGTCGAGAACTTAATTACTGATAAAGAAAAGGAAATGTATACAAATCACATGTATTCCAATTTTAAAGTCTATAAAATAATCGTATGGACTATTGTAACCATACTTGCCATATTAATGTGTTAACATGAGATTAGTCACTTGCAATATTAATGTGTTTTAAATGTTGTAATCCATGTCTTGTTAGCATATGTAAAAAAAAATATTGGGATTCAGCTACTGGGTGTTGTATGAAAATTTGCGTCAAGCAAAAGATAATTAATGCAAGTCGAGTAAAGGCGAAGTCATCAGACGATGACATAGTAGTGCATTTTGAGAGACCTAGAGTAACTGGCACTAGATCTAGTATTCATAACCTAGAATCAGAGTCAGGTATTTCAGAGATAGAGGAGGATAAAGAAAAAGTACAAACATCCCGTAGCCTGAGGATCAAAGACAAAGCCAGAGTATAAAAGAGTACAAAAAAAGTCAAAAAGAAGGGACTGACAGAAGTGATAGCAACGTGGGTCGCGATACACTTCTTTACCTGGGCGGGGAGGTGTCGCAAGCACCGATTCGCAACACGTCCTTCCGTGGGAAATTATGGGGCGAGCGCATCGAACGAGATTCGATCCGTGACCTCCCAGTCAGAAATCCCTAATACTCATGAGTAATTTAAGTGTAATATATAAAAGGAAGATACAGCAAGAAACAGTGGAAGTGAATGAGTAAGTGTAATAGAATATCAGTGCAGTGAATAAGTGCAGAATTGCAATTATGATTAAAAGCATTTCTTAAAGCTAGTCTCAACTTGGAACATTTCAGTGAGCTGAGAATGAGGCAAACTTGTGCAATCAGAATATTGGTCAGAGAAACAAGTAAACAGACTACAAGGTCATAGTTAGAAGCTTTTAGAGGGTGGACCAGGAAAAGCAAACCTGTTGTTGGTCACGTAGCAAGGTGCCCTGTAAAAATAAGAACGCATGCTGTGGTGCAATAATTCTTTCTAGAAAGAATCTCTGGAAGGTCACCAGTCACATGTACATCCATGAGACGGGTGGGACCACACTTGAAGTAACCAATAGGAAACTAACAGATCAGTAATGTGAGGGAACATAGTAGTAGGGGATGACTTGTTCCAGAAGCTCAGAGAAATGATAAAGGGGAGGGACAAAGGAGCCTCTTGGTCATTTTTGGTCATTCGGTCGTTCGGGCATTCTGCATCATTCTGGTCATTCTGTGTCATTCTGTTGGTAGTAATCCTCGTATCATTCAGGCAGTTATTCTATAACATTGGAAAGGAACGTTCTCTTGGGAAGGGACGGACACTAGATCACTTGGCAGAGAAGAGACACTGTAGAATAAAGTCAGTGAAGCTAGCAGTATATGAAGTTAGTCAGATTAGGCAGTAGTTGAGCCTGCCATCAGTTAGTAAAGACAGCAGTATAAGAGGTTATTCAAATTAGGCAGCAATTAAGACTGTCAAGCAGTAGAACTGGTTAGCAGTGTCCCACAGGGTAAAGTACAGAGACAGTACTTAGAGAGCTCACTGAGTGTTCGAAGGAGACTGTAGCTTCAGTTAGTATTCACCTGAGAGTTCTGTGTTTGAGTCCTGAAACCGTCAAGGAAGATTCAGAGGAACACCACAACGAGGATTCAAGAGAGAAGCAAGAAGAAAGAAGCTTCAAAACCCGAGATAAGTATCAACTAGTTAAGAAACTTTAAAGACTGAAGGGAATTTATAAATGTTGTAAAGTGAATCATAGAAGTGTGTGTATTTTCCAAGGAAGTCAGAGACTGATAAACTGGTTATTTAAAAATAATATTGAGAAGAGAATAATTACAAGTGTGATGTAATATTATTGGAAGGGTATATTTGATAGTTTGTTTAAATAAATTAAACTAAGAATTTAATGGTGTCAGGAAGTGTTTTATATAAAGGTCAATCTGATATTCGAACCCAAGTCCTCAGCCTGTCCTGTTCATAGAATACGACAGGCCATTCAGTCGTGATCTCTTCACTAAGGTCTCCAGCTTCACAAAAAAGAGTGACCAAACAGGTTAGCTCAGTGCATCCTTAAAGTGGGAAGGGCGCCCCCGGGGGCCACAGAGTGTGATAAAGGGGGGCTCCAGCTCTAATTGAAATATTTATATTTCATATTCTGTAACAAATATTGCTATCCTCAGATTCTCACATTCATGAACCTAGGATGGAAGCTCCTCCACTGCCATTCAAGACTCATACTTTTGCTGCCTTATTTCACAAGAACTGACCAGTAGATCCTGCCAGCAAGTATTCCGAGAAAATGTGCGAGTAACATTTCCCACCCAGCATCCTTTCACCTGCCACCCGCAGCGGTATCACCATACCAAACACTTAACCACCACTAATGACAATAGGCCGCTTGACAATGTGACCGCCACTTCTTTACAAGAACAGATTCTCCTATTTCTGCCATTGTCGACTCGATTTCAGCCACTAGGTTCAAAGACAGTGAGTGAACAGGCATATTCTAGTGCGTTTAGTGGAGGTGGTTAGCCCAATTTACAATAATCTGATGCAGTACAAGTATCGCCATAACCATGGATAAGTGGCTTATTAGCAGTGGTAAAAAGAAACACCATGGAAGTGATTTATCGAGTGCTTGCCCTCCTTCGAAAATATTCAGTCGTAATAAAGAGTAAGATTCAAATTTAATCATATTGCATTGTTCTTCCGCTTCTACTTCTGCTCCCACCAGCAACATTAATTCTACACCTAATAGCTAAGTGCGTAAATATCACAACGATTATTTGAAATTAGGCTTTACCAGCATTTTTTCAATAATAGACAGAAGCAAATACTGTAGATTTCGTGATCCGTTTTTTGTGTGAAGCAGCCTATGAGAAGTGCTAAGAAAGGAAAGAAGAATAAGGAGGGGGAAGGTAGGGGGCGCTAGATATTTCTTGTTTCAGAAGGGGGGTGCGACCAAAAAAGTTTGAGAACCCCTGTACTGCAGCATCAACAGTTGTGGTTGCTAGCTCTTTACTTGGGAGACATGTAGGTTTGAATCCCCTGCCAGCCATCCTCGAAATGGTTTTTTGTGGTTTCTCCATTTCAACTACAGACAAATGCTGGGATGGTACCTTGCTCAAGTCCACAGCTGTTTCCTTCCCATCCCTATCCTGTACAATTAAACCTAAACCCACAGATAACACCCTCACACAGCAGTGCACTTAGTTCATTCCCATGGGGTGTACCACAAAAAGCAGCTATAGAATTGGTAAGCCAAAAATATCCTCTGAACTTCCAGCACTAAAGCTACACACTAAAAAATAAACACACCCACACAGTCTTAAAAGCAATAGTGTGTCTCTTTTGGAAACTTTCCAGCCATCTGTTAAATGCTGTAAAATCATCTTTCTGTAATATTTCAGACTTTCTCTGCTTTCTGTTGAAACACAGGCCCAGAAATTACAAACTTCTTATATCTCATGCAAACAAACCACTCCTAAACAATTTTGTTTATATCTTCTCTAATTTGCTTTTCAATGAACTATGACTGCTTAACCACTCACATTTAACCTTTCTCTCACCTTTAAAATTCCAGAAACTTATGGCTTTCCAACTTTAAACTTTTCAACACTTTGTTTCTCTGATAACTTGTCTCACATCCATCATCAACCTGCATTTTAGCATTCAGGACTAACACATTTATTGCCTTTGAAGACATATTTGTGATCCAGATTAAGGCATTTATTCTACTGTATGACCATAGAAACACAATGCACTGACTATGCTCAAGGAATGTCCTTACCAGAGATGACATCAACGCTGTATTTACCTACCCTGAAATCTTTGTGTACATGACACTCACCTCACGAAGTATAAATGTCTTGCTTTTCCCAACAGTGCTTACTACTGTAAGACCATTGTTCAATAACTTCTTTCCAGGTTCCAAACTTGGGATTATAATCTGACAATAGGACAACCCTCTCTTCACTTCCTTCTACAACTTTTGACTGCAAACAATCTATTATTTACTTGTCAGTAAGTCTAGAAATTGTAGACCACCACAAACACAACCATGGACCATGCACTTGTAATTCAAATAAGCATAACAGTTAGTATGTGAATGTGATCCATTATTGCCACTTTGTATAACAAGTTAAGTCTAATAACAGCTGTAAAATAAAAAAGTAACTGATATCTGAGAGCTTAGAGTCCAACAGACTCATGTCAGGTGTTAAAGTTATGAAGTTTCCTTTTGACAAATAAACTAAGAACTATTGTTATCAAATCCACAAGCAAACATTACTGACAATACATTTAAATTGTTGAATACGATGCTTAATAAGGAAATATTTTTTTGCTCAGTCATCATCAACATCATTTTCATTTCCCCTTGTCCAGCTCCTGCCAGGTTGGGATGTTGATGGCACTTCTCCTCCACTGCCTTTTCTTCCACCATTCCTCTTCTGTAATAGTATTTCAATTCAGTCTTCTATTTCTTATACTGTTCTTGACAGAGTCCATCCATCTTGCTCTGGGCCTCCCTCTTGCCCTCTTTCCTTCTATCTTAGCCTCCAACACTTGTTTTGGTATCCTTCCCTCCTCCAACCTCATAACATGTCCAAATCACCACAATTTAACCTTCTCCATCCTATCACTCAGTTTTACTACCCTTCAGACCTCAACATTTCTTACTTTGTCTCCCCTTGTCTTCCCTACCATACTCCTCAGGAATCTCACCTCACTGGCCTGAATTTTACTCTCATTTCTTGCAGTCGAAGTCCTAGTCTCTGATGCAACGTTAATATAGTGGTATAGTACATCTTGTACAGTATCTCTTTACATTTCATAGGACCTTCTCTGTTCCACACCAGGTTCCTTACATCCTGGAAGAAAATATTTTCCGCTTGTACCCTTAGCCAACCTTGCATCCTGCATTATTTCACTTCCCAAATATTTGAAGTATTCAACAACCTCAAGGTTCCACATCCTTCTGTTGCAACTTATGGAACACACTATTTGGAGGTCTCACACCACGCGTTGCCTCCGGCCGAGGATAGTACACAACATTCCTTTTCCTTCTCTTTCTCCTCTTGTCACCACCACTGTTTTGCTCTTCTCCACACTGAATTTTCATAACGGTACCATATTTCTCTAGTTGAATTTGCACTTCTGTATTGTAATCCCCAGATCATTATGTCATCTTCAAACAACAATGTTTTCATATCCCCTCCACATCTTGCCTTTGTTTCCTTTAGAATTTCATTCATAACCATTATAAACTTAAGTCTTAGGGCCTGTACTACAACTGTCACATAAAAAGCTAGATACGTAGGCTGCAGCTTTGCAAACTATAAGTTAAATATATTCCTGCGTACTACCAACGGATTTTAACTACGGTACTGTTATGCGGAAGTTGTAATAACATTTTTATTGAGTTGGCAATAAGGTTACTGAAAATGTAGTGAAATTTAGCGTGGTGGTATACCTGTTCCCTGGCACTTTCGTTTGTTTAGCACTATTGCTTTTGAAACTGTATTACTATAGTCCAATTAGACTCTTATTAGGCTATAATGTTGAAGTTCAGGTCAAAAAAGGAATTAGGACTACATATACGAAGAAATATTGAAATTAAATATGTAACGAAACTCGGAAATTGTTGTAGAAAATAAAAAGATGAAAATGTTACCTGGATGCAACAGTAAGCTTCAGGTTATGTATCTTATCAAATAATTCCTACCACACGATATAATTTTGTTCTTTGAGTTATACAAATTACAAGGAATCTCATTACAGCGAAAGTAAAGTTTATATTCGTAATCAATACCACCGTATGGTGCGGAGCATCATTAATTGCATTATTAATTATTGAATTACTGCTGTTAATTTAATAGGTGGGTAGTTTATTTTTCCAAGACAATGTAATGTATCCACAAAGACGCACACGAAATGCTGTCAGTTGGTAGTTATTTATTCACATCTATTTGCAAATTAAACACACACATAACCTTAATCACTGCTGTCACTAGCAAAATACACACATCAAGAAAGCCACCATTTTAGCAACTGCCTATCACTTCAACATAGAGACTGCAACCACTGCATGTCACAAGTATACTCCGGCTACACCATAACTCTACTGAACAATAACTCGTCTCTGCCATCAAGATCGCCTCCTTATATATGTGCCTGGCGAGGCTTCTAGAAAGATACGTTACAAAAAACGTACCTTCTCGGAAATTCTAGAGTGCTTAATACATAGATTTAGTGTACAGAATATTCTCCATCGTTCTCGTCAACCCAGTACCATTCTGGAAGTTACAGTGTGTTTCACAATTTTGTAGTGGATTACAAATTACATATACAGGTAAGAATAAATTATATACAGTTCTTACATTACTTGAATTGATATAAATGTCTATATACAGTGCATGTTTCATGACATAACCTCACAAACAACGTGATCATATCGTATGTACACATGAAGTAGTAGTAGTAATAATAATAATAATAATAATAATAATAATAATAATAATAATAATAATAATAATACTAAATGGATGTAAACACTTCACAGCTATACATTACAAGTAATAATAATAACCATAATCGTAAAATAATAATAATAATAATAATAATTATTATTATTATTATTATTATTATTATTATTATTATTATTATTATTAGAGCTCGATACTTGCATTATTTACCCATGGGCGAGAGAATATTGTTTTCAAGTTATATCAGTTTATCGCACGTACGTCAAATGTTAAAATAGTAACTGACAAACATTTATCTCACTTTAGTGTAAATACTTGGTAGTAAGTTGTTAAGAAGTCAAAGGAAGATCACCTCCTTAATGTCCTCATTTGACGGACGAATCACTATGAACAACTTCATATACCCTTACACCATATGAGTGGCGCGGAGAGATTTGGAATAACCAAGCTTTTGGCACGCCTCTAGTTATTAGGAAATGTGTACTAGCACATCTAGTACCCTGCCGACTAACATTTAGAAAGTAAAACAAATTTGGACTGTTGGGACTCAAACCAATAAATAACAGCATGACCACATCAAGCGGTGACGCCGTAACGACCATGACTACCTAGAAAGCTTATCGATGTGTTCGCGTGCAAATCATACTGTCAGTGGCAACAACTTGCTAGTTTGGGAAGTCGTTAAACATTCTGTGATAACTGGACATGAAGCATGATATATTTTGTAAATATATACATAGATTACATTATAACAACTTATTTTTTGTATAGCACCATACAGATATAGATTCATCACAATGTGCAGCCATCTTGATTCTTATCTTACAGCAGTATCCCTGATAGGAGCAAAGTCCCAGATAAGAGCATTAACTGCCTCTCCAACTTCAGCATAGCCAAACTATAGAATATTGTCCCAGACTGCACAAACGAAAGTCGCAGTACGCGTTTTAAACAGAACTTCCAGATAAATGTGCGAACTGCTGCATAAATGTAAACCGCACTTTTATCTGCCTGCCGTAGCACATGCCCTTAGTCCTGTCTACCCTGTCTTAGTCCAATATGGTTCCTATACCAATCTGTTCTAGCCACTGGGGTCTGGACACATCTGGAACAATTTTTATACATTGCTTTATGTAGTTCTCATGAATACCTTGCACATCCTTTTCTTTCCAGGGTTTCCCCATGCCTCTTCTCTGTTAACGCTATTGTATGCCTTCTCTAGATCAAGGAATACCATTACGAGATCTTTTTCATACTCCCACTGTTTTTCCATCAGTAATCTCAAGGTAAATATAGGGTCTATCGACCTGCCCTGTCGAAATCCATACTGCTCTTCTAAATTTCTTTCCATTCTTCCTCCCATCCTCCTTTCTCCAATATTTTAGCTACTTGTGATAACAGTGTAATTTTGCTCATTACAATTCACGCAACAGAATCTTATGAAGTCCATTCAAGCCCCCAAAACACATGGCTACTACACAGGTTTTCAGCAAAGATAAACCACCATGATTTTTTTCAGATAATATGCTCCAGCAAAGATAAACCCGCATGATTCTCCAGATATGTTCTTTCAGACAGACACTCTTCTTTGAACTCTTCCATAATGTAGAACACTATATTTGGTTTCATTGTAAAGATCACTAGCTGCAAGAATTTATACAGCCAAAAGAAATTCAGTATGAGGCAAACTGCTTTAATAACTTCAATACTTTTCCTTATTCATTGGCGTGATGACTTAATACTCAACATTCACAGTCTTACCACATTTGAAGATGTTTCTCAATACTGTTGAATATTTCACAATTAATTTGTGATTACAACAAGTTTCTTTTAATGGCACACACGTCCTTCGCTGTCCCAGCACACAGATAAATTCTCCTTTTCAATGAATAAATGGCATTTGAATTTCATCTCTTTCTTCTCTCTTCTATAAAAATACGATGTCAAAACATTTGGTCAGGGAATGTTGCACAATCATCCAGACTTAATCTTTTTCTTTTTGAACTATCCAGAGAATGTAAAATTGTTCAAAGTAAGAATCTTTCACTTGCACCAAAAATTTCACTTTGAATTTCATATGGATTGTGCAGTAATGGTTGTGGCAACACCATAAATACATTATCATATAACAATTAACCCGGATCAAGGGAGATGGGGTCACATAATACAACCATTAACTCGGCTCAAGGGGGATAGGGTCACCTCTCTATTCTTCACTTGAATAATTCTTGTATGGCGCATCCATGTTACGGGGGTGGGTATCCTCCACATCAGTAGGCCGGTGTGAAGGAGAGCTAAGTTCAGGCAGGGACCCAGTCTCATGGAGTATAACATGGAACCCATGCCCAGGGTTACGGGTGAAGACCTTAACAGCATCTCAGGAAGAGAAGGAGACCTTAAGAATGGCGAAGATGGTGGATGAGGCAACCCATCCTCTCTGGGGAAAATTAGAAGAGGAAATCACTGCCTTGTAGAGAAGAGGGATCTTCAAAGGCTAAGGGAGTAAACCCCGAAAGAAAATCCCCACATGCGTTAGGCTTAGCAGGTCAGCAGATGAGTAAAGTTGTACTTGCTTTCAACTATAATACAAGCCTCGGATGGAAGTTTAAAAATGGAAATGGAACTGACAAATCTCTGGCTACAGTTGCACAGTATGATGGTAATGCCGATGTTCATGCAATTGTTAGATCAGAGAACGAAACCAGATTTGAAACAATAAATATTTTAACAATGAATGGAAAGGAAAATGAATTGACTGATCTAATGGAGAGATGAAAACTCGATATCCTGGGATTAAGTGAAGTAAAATGGAAAGGGGAAGGAATGAAGAAACTAAGAAAGGGGTACATCTTGTACTGGATGGGTAACTGTAAAAAGGAAAGAAATGGAGTGAGATTTATAGTGAATCAGAATGTTGAACCAACAGCTGAAGTTGAGTATCTAAATGAAAGAATTATAATAATGCACATACATGTAAACAAGCAACTACTGAAGATAGTACAGATGTATGTTCCTCAGGCAGGATGTAGCGTGGAAGCAAAATTAGATTTCCTCAATGAACTGGAAACACATATTGATGGAGATGGGATCATGATAATGGGAGATCTTAATGCTCATGTGGGAACTGACAGAATAGGATATGAGAATGTTTTGGGCCCACATAGGTATGGCGATAGAAATGAAGATGAAGAGAAACAGTTGGATTTTTGTAACAGAAATAACCTGATAATAAAGAACACATGGTTTATGAAGAGGAATAGCCATAAGATCAGCCGATATAGTTGTGATAACAGACCGAGAATGGGAAAGATATGTCATGAATACAAAGATAATCCCCAGTGGAAGTATGGAAGGTGATTGTAGATTACTGTGGAATTAAAACAAGTAAAAATCCCTAAAATTGTACTGAAGAAGAAACCAAAGATCAGGATTTGGGAATTGGAGGACGAGGATAACACGGAAATACGAAGTGGAGAAGAAAAGTGGGACAATTTAAGAAAGACATTTGTGGAAGCAGCGGGGAAAACAAAAGCAAAGTTTAAGGGAAAGGAGACATGGTAGTGGACAGACAAAATAAAAAAGAAATAAAAGAAAGGAACAAGGTGAAGAAAGAAATGGATCAGGAAAAGCAAAAAACATATCATAGGGATGAGAGTAAGATAGAAAGGTTACATGTGGAATACAAAAAGATTGAAACTACAAGTAAAGAGGAGTATCAAGGAAGAAAAAGAGAAATGTTAGGGGAGAGTTTACCAAAAAAAATTGAGCAAGATAGTCAACGAAATCAGAAACTATTTTACACAGTAATAAAATCAAAAAGAATAAATCAAGAAAAAATCAAGGCATTAGAGAGAGAGAAGATGGATCCACAGTACATGACAAAAAGGGTCTTCAGAAGGTGATGGCAAACTATTTTGAAAAACTTTATAATGAGGATGGCTGCTCGGAGGAAGGAGATAAGAAAATGGAAATAATAAATGGAGAAAAAGAAGAGAACCCAATAACATGGTTGGAATTTGAAAGGGCAGTGAAAGCAATGACCAAAGGTAAAGCAAGTGGAAAAGACTAATTCAATGCAGATATGATTAAGGCAGCAGGAAGCTACTTTGTTTTTGCTTTACGTCGCACCGACACAGATAGGTCTTATGTCGAAGATGGGATAGGAAAGGCCTAGGAAGTGGAAGGAAGCGGCCGTGGCCGTAATTAAGATACAGCCCCGGCATTTGCCTGGTGTGAAAATGGGAAACCACGGAAAACTATTTTCAGGGCTGCCGACAGTGGGGCTCGAACCCACTATCTCCCGATTACTGGATACTGGCCGCACTTAAGCAACTGCAGCTTTTGAGCTCGGTACCAGCAGGAAGCACTGGACTACAGTGGCTATACTGAGCCCTCAATGCCATATGGATGAAAGGATACCTGAAGATTGGCAACATGCAAGCATTGTACCATTGTTCAAAGAAAGGAATAGGAAGAAATGTGAAAATTATAGAGGTATAACCCTATTGCCGGCCCCATGGTGAAGGGGTAGCATGCCTGCCTCTTACCTGGAGGCCCCGGGTTCAATTCCCGGGCAGGTCAGGGACTTTTACCTGGACCTGAGGGCTGGTTCGAGGTCCACTCAGCCCACGTGATTAGAACTGAGCAGCTACCTGACGGTGAGATAGCGGCCCCGGTCTCGAAAGCCAAGAATAACGGCCGAGAGGATTCATCGTGCTGACCACACAACACCTCGTAATCTGCAGGCCTTTGGGCTGAGCAGCGGTTGCTTGGTAGGCCAAGGCCCTTCAAGGGCTGTAGTGCCATTGGGTTAGGTTTGGTATAACCCTATTATCACATAGATTAAAAATAATGGAGAAAGTCATAGACAAAAGACTGAAGGATATAATGTAACAGAAACACAGAGGAAGAACAATATGGCTTTAGACCAAATAGATCAACAAGACTTGATATTTAGTGTGAACAATAATGGAAAAACATCTACAAAAGAACAAGGAAATCATCTTCGTATTTTTGGATGAGAGTAAATGCAGTGTACAACTGGGGAGTGCTGGCTCTGAAACATTTTATACAAAAAAAAGGTCTCAAGCAAGGAAGTGCACGGTCGCCATTATTGTTTATTATATTGATGGATGAAATCATATAACATGTAAAACAGAGTATCAGTAGTGATGTAGGGAATGCTTTGATATTTGCAGATGATATGGTGATTTGAGGAAGGGGAGAAAAGGAAGTACAAAGGAGACTGGACATTTGGAATGAAAATCTGAAGAAGTTTGGAATGGTAATTAGTAAAAAGAAAACTGTAGACATGCACTGTGGAAAAGAGAAAAAGAGAAGCCAAGTGAACATAGATAGAGAACAGTTAGAGAAAGTAGAACAGTTTACACATCTGGGTAGCATTATTAATGGAAGTAATGAAATCAACCCTGAAATTAATAACAAACTAAGTAAAGGTACAACATTTTATCATGAAGTCAGAGAGCTTTTATGGGATGACAAAGTAACCAAGAGAATGAAATTAACATTATATAAACAGTATTTTGTACCAATTGTAGCATACCGACTAGAAATGCTGGTATCTAATAAGAGACAAGATAGTAAGATCCAAGCAGGAGAGATTACATTTTTAAGAACATCGGTTAAAAAGACAAGAAGAGATAGAATTCAAAATATTAAAATCAGAGAAGAGCTAAATATAGAACCGTTAGGACAGAAGATACAGAAAGCAAGACTGAGATGTTTCGCATATGTAAAAAGAATGGGAAAAGAACGGGTAGCAAGAAGGGAATTGGAAAAAGAAGTTAAGGAAAAGAGACCAGTTAGAAGACTGAGTAGAAGGTGGATGGACCAGATTTGGAACAACATTAGAGAACTTCAAGTGTCCCTAAATTCATTCATTCATCCATTCATTCATTATCATTATAGACTGCTATGCCTTTAAGCGTTCAGTCTGCAAGCCTCTGTGAATTTACTAAACGTTGCCACAATCCTCGATTTGCGACTAGTGTTGTGGCCTTATTTAGTTCTATACCTCTTATCTTTAAATCGTTAGAAACCGAGTCTACCCATCATTGTCTTGGTCTACCTCTACTTCTCTTACCCTCCATAGCAGAGTCCATTATTCTCCTAGGTAACCGATCCTCCATTCGCCTTACATGACCCCACCACCGAAGTCGGTTTATACGCACAGCTTCATCCATCGAGTTCATTCCTAAATTAGCCTTTATCTCCTCATTCTGAGTACCCTCCTGCCATTGTTCCCACCTGTTTGTACAAGCAATCATTCTTGCTACTTTCATGTCTGTTACTTCTAATTTATGAATAAGATATCCTGAGTCCACCCAGCTTTTGCTCCCGTAAAGCAAAGTTGGTCTGAAAACAGACCGATGTAAAGATAGTTTCGTCCTGGAGCTGGCTTCCTTCTTACAGAATACTGTTGACCGCAACTGCGAGCTCACTGCGTTAGCTTTACGACACCTTGATTCAATCTCACTATATTACCAACCTGGGAGAACACACAACCTAAATACTTGAAATTATCGACCTGTTCTAGCTTTGTATCACCAATCTGACATTCAATTCTGTTGAATTTCTTACCTACCGACATCAATTTAGTCTTTGAGAGGCTAATTTTCATACCATATTCATTGCACCTATTTTCAAGTTCCAAGATATTACACTGCAGGTTTTCGGCACAATGTGCCATTAAGACCAAGTCGTCAGCATAGGCCAGACTGCTTACTACATTTCCATCGAACTGAATCCCTCCCTGCCATTTTATACCTTTCAGCAGATGATCCATGTAAACTACGAACAGCAAAGGTGAAAGATTACAGCCGTGTCTAACCCCTGTAAGTACCCTGAACCAAGAACTCATTCTACCATTGATTCTCACTGAAGCCAATTGTCAACATAAATGCCTTTGATTGATTTTAATAATCTACCTTTAATTCCATAGTCCTACAGTATGGCGAACATCTTTTCCCTCGGTACCCTGTCACATGCTTTCTCTAGATCTACGAAACATAAACACAACTGCCTATTCCTCTCGTAGCATTTTTCAATTACCTGGCGCATACTGAAAATATGATCCTGACAGCCTCTCTGTGGTCTGAAACCTCACTGATTTTCATCCAACTTCCTCTCAACGACTGATCGTACCCTCCCTTCCAAGATGCCAGTGAATACTCTGCCTGGTATACTAATCAATGAGATACCTCGATAGTTGTTGCAATCCTTCCTGTTTCCTTGCTTATAGATAGGTGCAATTACTGCTTTTGTCCAATCTGAAGGTACCTTACCAACACTCCATGCTAATTTTACTACTCTATGAAGCCATTTCATCCCTGCCTTCCCACTATACTTCACCATTTCAGGTCTAATTTCATCTATTCCTGCTGCCTTATGACAATGCAGTTTATTTACCATCCTTTCCACTTCCTCGAGCATAATTTCACCAACATCATTTTCCTCCTCCCTATGAGCTTGGTTGTTCGCAACACCACCGGGATGATTTCCTTTTACATTACATTGAGAAGATGTTCAAAATATTCCCTCGACCTCTCCAGTGATTCTCTGGGATCTATGAGTTCACCTGAATTACTCAAAAAACTGTTCATTTACTTTTTCCCTACCCTTCCTAAGATTCTTTATTACTGTCCAGAAAGGTTTCCCTGCTGCTCGACCTAGCCTTTCCAGGTTGTTACCAAAATCTTCCCATGACTTCTTTTTGGATTCAACAACTATTTGTTTCACTCTGATTCTTTCAAATCCCTGTTTGGAGCCATTTCTGGTAAGCCTTCTTTTTACGTTTACAAGCTGCTCTCACTTCATTATTCCATTATGATGTTCGCCTTTTTCCATCTTTACACACAGATGTTCCTAGGCATTCCCTTGCTGTTTCTACTACAGCATCCCTGTATGCCACCCATTCACTTTCTATTATCCTGAACCTGCTTACTGTCTACTGTTTGAAACTTCTCACTAATCATATCCATGTACTTCTGTCTAATTTCCTCGTCCTGGAGATTTTCTACCCCTATTCGCTTGCAGACAGATTTCACTTTCTGTACCCTAGGCCTAGAGATACTTAGTTCACTACAGATCAGATAGTGGTCTGTATCATCGAAAAATCCGTGAAAAACTCGTACATTCCTAACAGACTTCGTGAATTCGAAGTTGGTTAAGACATATTCTATTATGGATCTGGTACCCCTAGCCTCCCATGTGTAGCGGTGAATAGCATTATCCTTGAAGAATGTATTCGTAACAACTAAACCCATACTAGCACAGAAGTCCAGCAAACACTTCCCATTCCCATTAGCTTCCATATCTTCCCCAAATTTACCAATCACCCTTTCGTATCCTTCAGTTCTATTCCCAACTCTCGCATTGAAATTGCCCATTAGCACTATTCTATCCTTGCTGTTGACCCTGACCACGATGTCACTCAATGCTACATGAAACTTGTCAACTTCATTCTCATCTGCTCCCTCACATGGTGAATACACGGACACAATTCTTGTCCTAATTCCTCCCACTGACAAATCTACCCACATCATTCGCTCATTTACATGCCTAACAGAAACTATGTTGCGTGCAATGGTATTCCTGATAAAGAGCCCTACCCCAGACTCTGCCCTTCCCTTTCTAACACCCGTTAAGTACACTTTATAATCTCCTATCTCTTCCTCGTTATCTCCCCTTACCCGAATATCATTTACTCCTAGCACATCCAGATGCATCCTCTTTGCTGACTCAGCCAGTTCTACCTTCTTTCTTCCATAAGCCCCATTAATATTTATAGCTCCCCATTTCGTTCGCTAAGTTGTTTCCAAGGAGTCCCTCGCCTGTCAAATGGGAGTGGGACTCCGTTACTCCCATAGGCCCGAGGCTTGCTTAAAATGTTCTGAGCTTGGTAAATTCATGAAGCAGCATGCTACCCTACTTCCACATAGTCCAAGTGAGGATCTCTCCTCTAACGGGTTATGGACCACCGGTGAATTGTATAGTCCTAGCCGCCTGAGCACAAGGAGGGTCATGACTCAGAATATGTCCGAGATGCCCACTCCCATTCCATAGCAACTGGTATCCCAACTCTCAGGGCCACTTACTAGGCCACTTGCCGTTGCCCATGGTTCACGAACTAGGACGTGACTAAAGTAACCCACAGGCTATGAAATTACTAAGCATTCTCTGTCACTTCACAGATATTTTTGACCCCATTGCTCTTCGTCACTTGTTCCTGACGATCATTCAACCTCTCTTAAACTACTGCTCTCCTATTTGGACAACAGCCTCCCCATCCAATACTAAGCAGTTAGACAGAGCAGTGTCGTTCTTTGCTGGAATTGTAAGGAACTGAAACCCCAAGCTCAGAACTAAGAAATCTGTCTACGCAGCAGGTATTAATGGCAATTAATATGTCACCACTGCACATCAGGCGACAGGTGGCTGACCTGAGTTTCCTCCACGGGATCTTAAATGGGCATTACCGCTCGGAACATCTTGTCTCACTCTTCTCTCTTCGTGTTCCTTCCCGCTCCACCAGAACCAAAGACCTTCTCCACATTCCCCACACTCAGCACTCAATACTTCCAACGATCTTTCATAATCCGTCTCCCAACACTCTTTAACAATATTAATAGGAGACAAGAGCTTGATATAGCACCAAATAAAACCATATTCGAGAGGGGTGTAAATAGTCTCTTAAAGATAAGTTGATGTGAAGGGATTATACAGTCGTCTTAACCCACGATGACTTGGCTATGAACATGGACATTCTCATGGTTTTCAATTTGAACAGTTGTTATTAGTAGGCTGTGTACCTGACCTTGTTATATTTTGTTATGTTTGTTATATTTTATTAGGAAAGTTTATATTTGTTAAATAGTCTGTTGACAGTGCAAGTGAAATTTGCTCAGTGTAGCTGTATCTTGTACTAACTGACTGACTGACTAAATCTAGAGGAGGCATATGACAGAGTACTAAGGGAAAATATGTTCACCATACTGGGGGATTATGGGATTATGGGATTAAGGGCAGATTATTAAAAGGGGTTAGACAAGGCTGTTACTTTGCACATTTGTTGTTTACATGGATCATCTACTGAAGGGATTCAGTTAGGTAGAAATGTAGTAAACAGTTCGGCCTATGCCGACGACTTGGTCATAACGGCAGACTATGCTGAAAGCCAGCAGTCTAATATCTTGGATCTTGAAAACAGGTGCAACAAGTATATGACAAGACAATTAACCTTCCAAGATTAAAGTGACGACAGTATTTAAGAAATCTCAGGGAAATGAACGTCAGGTTGGGAATACAACACTGGAACAGGTAGACAATTTCAAGTATTCAGGATGTGAATTCTCCCAAAATTGTAGTATGCTAAGCGAGATTGAATCAAGGTGCAGCAAAGGTAAAGCAGTGAGTTCGCAGTTGCCATCAACAGTATTCTGTAAGAAGGAAGTCTGCTCCTGTTTGAAACTATCTGTTTGCAGACCAACTTTGCTATATGGGAGAGAGAGCTGCGTGGTCTCAGGATATCCTATTCTTAAGTTAGAAGTAACAGACATGAAAGTACAGTGGAACCTTGGGATCTAAATTTTATTTTGAGTTATCGAAACTTTGAGATATAGAGAATATCGTTTTTGAGCATGTATAGCACATAATTGTATCATATGTATCTACGGGATTATACTGAATACATTATTTTTAACAGTATTTAAGAATATACAAACTCTATTTTACGGCATCCCTTTAATTATAACACTGATTATAGTAACCTTTTAGAAGACAGGATACAGTACATTCAGTAGTGAAACAAGAAAAATTCCTGTGTTAACACCTTTGGAAAAAAAATCTGTTAGTCTCTTCTGTAGTTACAGTTAACCTTTCCTCCCTTCATGTTGAAACTTCTCGTCAATACCATGCAGCAGAGATTCGTAAATGGAGCTTGTCACCCGCGACTTCGGGGGTTGCTTTTGTATGTGATCAGTAATTATTTCACATCCGAGAAACAGCGAGGCTTCGCCAATTTTCCGATCATTAGAAGTTCTAGTTTTTCGGTTCCCGTCATATTAGTACCCACCATCACTGTAACCATATCTTTACTTGTTAACTGTTCCTTACCAACCACAAATGCCATATTGCACAGTTAATGTTGCACAAAATATGAGTTACAGAGTATTTTTTGCTTCAAGGGAGGAAATGTTTGCTTCGAGAAATCGAGAAATTTGTGTAACCGAATTTTGAGTAATAGAGAAATAAATACACGTGAATAGGCCAAATGGCCGGGAAATTTAAGTTACTTCGAGATACTGAAAATATGAGTAATGGAGATTCGAGTTATCGAGGTTCGACTGTAGCAAGAATTATCTCTGATAAAAACTGGTGTAACAATGGCAGGAGGGAACTTGGAATGAGGATATGAAGTCCAAGTTGGGAATGAATTCGATTGATGAAACTGTACGCATAAACTGCCTCTGGTGGTGGGGTCATGTAAGGTGAATGGAGGAGGATAGGGTACCTAAGAGAATAATGGACTTTGTTATGGAGGTTAATAGAAGTAGCGGGAGAACAAGATGACTATGGTTAGACTGAGTCTCTAATGATTTAAAGATATGAGGTACAGAACTAAATGAGGCCACAGAACTAGTACAAACGGAGGATTATGACGGCATTTAGTAATTTCACACAGGCTTGTAGAATGAACGCTGAAAGGCGTAACAGTCTATAATGAATATGTACGTGTATAATACGCCTAAGTAGTATTGTAGTTATTTTATTATTTAGTATATTATTTTATTTTATTGTCATGCGATTCTTGTGTAATTTCCTAGAAAATATTCCTAGCATGCTCGGGCAAAAGCGGGCAAGTCAAAAATTACCAAGATGAGGTAAGTCCGTATTCTGTGAGGTAATCACACAGCTATGGTAAACATTTTGAAATACTTACATGCTTTGTAGTAGATATAATACTTGGATAAAGAAAAAAATGGTTCAACTGAAAAGTTGAAATTTTTTGCCCGAGCCCGCTAGATTTATTTCCTTTGAATTTTCTCTTTTATTCACACAATACGTTTTATTTTTTGTTGATTTTTCATTTTTCCCTTCACAAGAATACAGAATGACTAAGGAATGCTGGTGTAGGGACTGTGGGTATGTGTGGGCATTAACCTGGATCCGACCAAGATTTTACTTTTTGAAAATCAACTTGCAACTTTTAGCATTGGATAATGTGCATATAAAGATCCCGGAAAAGCATTAATTTTATTTATCTGACATGTAACTTCTGAGGAAAGGCCCATGCCACATACAGCACGCTGGGCGTCAGTGCTGTCTTTTTCTGACATGCATATTCTGCATTTGGCTTACTGATATGCTTTCGTCCAATACTTCCTTTTGTAAATTATCAGTATCAAAGTTTTATTCAATATTTGCATATACTGTATTATAAAAATAATGTTGTTCCAGAACTATTAAAAATACCCAGAAGTTTGATATTTGGTGCTAGGGATGATTTTATAGGG
The DNA here is from genome assembly GCF_040414725.1 of Anabrus simplex. Lineage (NCBI taxonomy): Eukaryota > Metazoa > Arthropoda > Insecta > Orthoptera > Tettigoniidae > Anabrus > Anabrus simplex. The sequence goes on along the minus strand of NC_090266.1, from coordinate 324,707,897 downwards.
GTTGTAAATGACCTGAGTTGTTAATTGTATGAAGAAATGAATTTATATTTTTAAATAATAATGCTAAAATAACAAGCTACCCAAATCACTTATTACATCGTGAGGCAATCAGACAGTCTGTATGAGGAATTATAGCAGCGGTATGTACAAAGGTAAGTCACCTGTACATATGAGTACTGCACTAACGGTGATGTTCTGAAAGGCAAGTACACATTATTTATTACCTTTGCGCATATGATAATCAGTAAAACATTCTACACATAAACCTACACTGCACTTAGTACTGGGCCAATGACCTCGATGTTAGGCCCCTTTAAACAACAACAACAACAACAACAACAACAACAACAACAAAAACGCACTTAGTACACTGGGTTCTAGGCCTAGCAAGGCAATTTTCTGATGCGCATCTTCTTCTCATTGCTCCTGGAATTGTAGGCCAGTGATGCATACCATCGTACCGAAGTTCCTGCTCTGCACTATGTCCAAAACCGTGAGATCTGCTGAACAAAGAAGCAGCTTTTTAGTGTGTAAGATAAGTCTGGACAATTGCTCGTTGAAAATCAAGGTGAGAAATGCCTTCTCCAGACATGTGTTTCAGATGCCATGCATTGTGCATGCCTACATCGATGAGTCAGGCAAATATTGCCCACCACCGCTTTTCCTCGTATTCCGACTCGCACATCTGTCAAGTTACAACCCATAGGATCAGTACCTCCCATACCCACACTGTACTTAGAAATCACGTATGGCTGAGACATTCGGACTTTTTCCACCTCTAGCCTGTCCTTTCTCTTTCACATAAGGAGATACCTGTTTTTCAGGGTGCACTCCATAACATATAGAGGCTAGGGTTACTACCGAATTATCCACCCAATGGCAAACCTGAACACCTTCCTCCAAGCTCTTTAGGTAATCATTTGCACCCCATTTTTCTTTCTTCATGGTAGCAGAAGATTTCAGATTACAATCCTTAGGAATGCGATTTTCTTGAAGTGTGCCTGTAGCACCCTATCCCCGTGCACCAAGATGTGTTAGCAATCCCATTCCAGTCAAGAGATTGTCTAGATATATGTAATTTGAAGGGCAAATTTTTCAGATCCAGTCGAAGATTATCCAGCATTGTACTCGCGTTCGGATTTTTTCTTTGGTATACTTCAAAATATAAAAGATATCCATGACAAGTGTTAGGCACCATACCTTGTAATCAAAACGAATAGGTTTTCCTCTTACATATTGTTTGCAGGAATGCCTCCCAAAATATTTGGCACCATACACTCATCATATGACAAGTGTTCTTCTGCTCGAAATTTTTCCATGAAATGAGCACGTAGAAGGTAAATCAGTGGTTTCTACTTCCACATTTTGTTGTTGAAATTTGGGTTCATGTTATCAGCACAGTGAATGAAACGGCAAATTCCAAGAAACCTATTTTGCCGCAGAGCACTTGCCACCACAGAATGGTGCACATCACGCGAATCCTCCCGATACGATCTCTTCAAAGGAATGGCATTGTATCAGATAAAATCAAAATTGCAATGAAAACTTTCATTTCTTGCCGAGTAATATTCGGGGAAGAACAGTTCAAAAAGCTGCCATATTAGTTAAAATCAGAAACTAAAATGATAAAAAATGTAATGTGTAAAAATTGACTCAAAGAGGTCAATGCACGATTTTTCTCGAAATTCGGTGAAGTCACTGTTGGGAAATATTCCTGAATGCGTGCTAAGGATTTGCTTTTCCCATCTTGCAGGAATTCAAGGTACCTTTCTGGGTCTTACATGTATCAATTCAGCTTGATCCACTTCAACAGGCAAATCTTCGAAGTCTTGATAGTCAGTTGGAGTTTCACGGGTTTCTAATTCTGCGTTCGCTCGAAGCTGGCTACCAGGTAAATTATCGGCAAAGCCACCTCCATCTTCATCCCCGCTGTCTTCGTCCAACAAAACTGCAGCGTCTGGAGGCTCAATGAATACCTTTTCTACGTCGAAAAATTCATTTTCCAACAAGTCGAGTACTTCTTGTATTGAAATTCTCCTAGCAAAATGTATTAACCCATAAATGTGAAGCACGTGAAGACAGGATGAATAACTACATAAAAGATATATTTCAACAAGAAAACTGCAATGCAGTGTCAATTTTATGTGAAAAATTGATTCTCTATGATTAAACACGGTTAAATTAAAACGTATAAATTATAGCCTACACTATTATGCGTTGCTAGGTTGATAATGAAGAATAAAATGAACAGGAAAGAGCATCAGAACAATAACAATTATAGGCTGAGTTGTGCCGGGCATAAAGACAGCACTTCCACCCAGCGTGCCACATAAGTACCACCGAAACATTTACTTCAAATGAAAGGACGCCAATCATCACAAAGACATATCTTAGCTAATCCCTATACGTATAAGCGCCTTAGAGAAAAATAGAGCACAACAGGGTCTGTATAAATGCATATCTATAGAAGTAAAACAGGAATTACTTACTTCAAACGTGCAGCCATTATTGGCACTAGTGAAAACAAAACTTATTTTTATGTAGCTATACCGTACCAATAAGCAGGATATACTAAAACAAACCCTGTTAAGATGTTAGGCAGGACTTCTCTGAACACGGCAATACCATAGCAAACAATACAGTGCACACGGTTTCAATAATAAGAGTCCAAGAAGACTGTGTAGTTTGCCATGCCATATATGGCACGCTGGGCAGATCCAGGTTAAGGAGTATGAGCGAGGAGTTTGAGAGTTTGAGGGAGATAATTACAAATTCTCAGAGGACAGGAAGGATTGTAAGTCTCCCTCAAACAATTAAAAGGATATGGGCACTATTAGTAATAGGCAGAATTCAGGGCAGGTATCAGTGAGCAATCGATATGAGTCACTGCAGGTAGAACAGCAGAGGAAAGAGAACAGGGAACTGTTGCAGAAGAGGTGAGAAGGAGTAGGCCTAAATGAAAAGATAGGAAAAGGAAAGGTGGAGTATATAGGATAGGGAAAGTGAGTTGAATCATGGTCATGGGAGGAAGAAAAGGGAGGAGGAAGAAGGTTCTGCAGCCATCAGGAAAAATAGGGGAGAGCAGGAGAGGAGGGGATCAAATGAGGTGGGAGAGCTTGAGACTTTAGCCACGAGACACTCCATTGTTAGGCATGTGGGCAGTGTGTGTATTATGCACAAATTATGTTATGGCAGATGTTGAGGAAAGTAGAAGAGAAGATGGTAGCTTTTCATGCTGATACAAACAATGCAAGGCAAGCAGGTATAAGTGTCAAGGTAGTTGGGGATATGTGGGATTTGGTCAATGCAGCACGGAGACTTTTAACACACTGGAGATGCCGCCTGTAGAAACTGCGGCCATGTTATTTCATTGCTGCTAATGGAGCTTGGAGAATCTATGAGTGCAGGCTTTCATTGTAGCTAAAAAATAGTAGCGGACATTTCAGCATGCTGAGACTTCATCAGAATACTGTTGGATACTTCTACAAGCATAAAATGTACTAGTTATAAGCATTAGTATGAGGGAGTCACTCTCAGCTGTGAAATGAGCAGAAAAGTACATGCATGTAGACAGGAAGATAGTGTAGTTGAGAGGCAGACTTTTCTGTGCCATTCTTGTGAATATTTAGCATATCAAACTCAAGTGTACGAAATTTAAACGAAAAATTCATGCTGGATATTCTTACGGAAGACTCGGGTTCTGAAACTGAAGACAAGGCTAATTACACAAATTACACACCAAGTGAACGTGACAATTCCGATGCTTCAGCCAAGTTAACTTAGATAATGAACATCCATTCCTGATCCGGTCGAATGACTGGAAACAGGCTGCAGATTTTCATTTCATTTTTCATTTTCAAACTGACGTGAAGTAAGTTCTGAGCTATATACCGCTCTCTAAAAATAAGGGTTGTTTTCTGTGTACAGACTACAACCCGCAGAAACACTACGCGCGCCTGTTGTCAAGCGACAAACGGTGGGAAAGCAAATTACTGATTGTACACAAGGATACCCATGCCAATTGATCAAACAGGTTAGAATCTGTATTAGTGTATTTTAGTAGACGTGTCCTCAATATTTGTCAAATTCCAAAATATTAACCTAACTGGCATCCACAGCTGCTTCAAAACATTCTTTTCTTTTTAGAACTTATCTTCAAAAATGTATATTTAAAAATTGCTGCACTATTATGATAATTAAACATCAATTGTGTGTAGAGGAAAGTGTGATCTTTCTAAATATTCCAAAAGTTATTACAATTGTTGCTTTCCCTAGTACTGAAAAATTTCAAAAACCGTTAAAAATCCAGCAATTTCTGCAGGGTAGCACATTCTTACGGAAGACTCGGGTTCTGAAAATGAATTAATATTTAGAAATGTCATGATCCGTATTGAAGTGGGATTACAATATTTAAAAATTAAGAGGGTTCCTCCTATTCAATACAAAGATATTTATTAATGTGAAAGAATCACATATCGTTCAAATGAGGTACTAGTTTCGGCACCAGATATGTGCTGGGATATCTGTGTTTTAAATGGGTGGTTTTTTTTTTTTGCTAGTTGCTAGGTCTTATGGCGATGATGGGACAGGGAAGGACTGGGAGTGGGAAGGAAGCGGCCGTGGCCTTAATTAAGGTACAGCCCCAGCATTTGCCTTGTGTGAAAATGGGAAACCACGGAAAATCATCTTCAGGGCTGCCGACAGTGGGGTTCGAACCTACTATCTCCCGAATACTGGATACTGGCCGCACTTAAGCGACTGCAGCTATCGAGCTCGGTTTAAATGGGTGTTAAAACCTATTGCTGATAGTATGTAGAGTTCATCTTCACATTAATAGTGACACAGCAAATGGTTAACTTGCCATTGTAGCAGTATCCAGCGATGATAATGAAACCCCTTGGAAAATTTTCCTAGCATTTGTAATACAATGTTTGATTTTTTTTTTATTTTTTTTTTTTTTTTTTTTTTTGTCTCTAGGGCAGTAGTAAATCGAGCGAGGGTTTGTCACAATCACTGGAATGTTAGACTGCTTCATCTAATGTCACAACATTTTTCCATCTGTCCCCAGCCAGGTAGCACTCATACAGATTTCTTGCATTAGTGCGATGTTCCAAAATATAACGAGACAACAGCTTGTGAACTCTGACTTATGACGTTTTTCTAATTACAGGTCTTTGTTGATTATGGTGCTAACTGTTGAAAAGGATATCCCCGACTTACGTGCGATAGTCCTTTGAGGGCAGGGTTACCACCTGAGACAAGGGCCTTCACTTTCCTCAACACTTCTGGTGTACGGCTGGTGGCTGGTCGTGGATTTGCCTGTTTTTTCCCCTCTGGAATTAAGCCCAGTCGGGCCTTTGCCTCTTTTATTCAATGCAGTACTGATCCTGTTCTTTGATATCAAGAAATCTCACCTCCTGCACATTCTTTGGATTGCGTAACGGCTATATTAAGCATCGGAAAAGGCCGTTATGTAGCCCTCCCACTAAAGGTCACTCCGCTTCGTTGCAGCTTATGTCACGAAACTCCACACACACATTCTCAGTACTGACATGAATCATCACTCCCCGTTCTGACATGCTCAAGTTGATAACAGCACCGCCAGCGGTCTTCAAACTGGTCACCAGAGATCCCAAACGACTTTCTGTACTTTTCAACATCCAATGTGAAGGGTTTTAATGCAACGAGCAAGAAAGGAGTTATGTACTTTACCAGGAATGCCTATGGCCTGGAACATAGTTTTTAATTAAAAGAATATTTGCAACAGGACGGCACAAATACACGAGTAGAATGCACGAGGTAATGGGATGGCACGGAAAGAAGCGAGGTAGATACGTCACCGGCTGCAAGCATGCGGATGCCGCAATCATCACGTGAACTTCACCTGATCATCTAGAAAGTACCAGAAAGTTTTCAATGTATCTTCCAAACCCTTTGAGGTATTGAGAAATGAAGTACATCATCGTGTAGCTCATTATTTAAATGTCAACGCTCTAAGATTTAATGTAAATTGGTATATAGCTTTTCAAGATATGCGGCTACAAAAAATGGCATTTTTTCCATGAGGATAAGCAGCTGACCTCGACATTCTGTATAAAAGGACAGGGTCTGGCAAGGTATAAGCAGTTACGAATCGCAACTCACAGATGACAGATAGTCATGCTGGTCTCTGCGTATGCGTCTCGAACCTAGTAACTTTGACGCGTTATTTTTGACATAATCGCCATCGTTCTTGGGAATGTGATACAGTATTGTGGAACTTTGAATACTTCCCGTACTTCAAGACGAACTTAAACATTTCACAGTGCTAGCTCAGGACTTGTAATATTTTGAAATTCACGAACTTAGTATTTTCCGTGCCACAAAGTGAAAAACTTTACTTAGCTTATTCTTGTACTGAAACTCAAACTTGACTTATTTTCAATGGTGATAATGAATAACCGAGTGAATATTAAGGTTATTTTATGACAATTTAATGGAATACAAACTATATTTAACCCTTTGCAGTCCAATTTTCTGTCACATGTTCCAACAGTCTGGTCCAAATTAATTTTGCACATTTTTACCTAGTCAGATTAAACTCACAGTTTTTATTAGTAACTATAATTATATTATTATGATTGTTATATTCTATAAACATGTGTCTAGTGAGTTATTTACAGCTTTACACAAAAGTCTAATGTGTCTAGCAAGTCATTTGCAGAGGCGGAGGCTCCCCATTTGACCTGGATATCACTACCCCGTGTTGGCAACCTGTCTCTTAGTACTGTACAGGTAATTGATCCGATGTAGGGACTAATGCCCACCAAAGCCCTGAGGATATGCCACTGTCATTTATAGTTTGTAGTCTTTGAGGGTATGGTATCTCTTGAAGCATTGGCCAACATGCAGACCCGTTTCCTTTCGCATGTCTCACAGATGAAGGTAGTTTCTCTTCTTCCACTAGGAACATTTCGCTTTGAGCACACCATGCAGTCTTCTGTGTTTTCCTTCAGGATGTTAAATTATTATGTGGAGTTTGCCATTCAGTCATTCTTTGTCAGCTGTTGAAGGTCGCCCACTGGAATTTCTGTTACCTTCGCGATAGTCACCAACCATTTCCATTACGAGCTGTCGTCGAAACTTGTGTGATTCATGGGCTTGATGTTTCTCGTCTTGGAACATTCCACATACAGTATGTAGTGATAATGCAGATTTCCACACCCCAGAAAAGCAACTTTCTCCACCATTTCAGTGTCTTGCGGAGAAAACAGTAGGTGGACGCTAAATGGTCAACAGTGTCGACACCACCCATGTGTTTTGTATAGCTGACTATAACACTGGGATTTTCCACAACTTCTTCCTTTTTATTTTCCTCCTGATGGTCTCTGATGATGATGGGCTCCATGCGCTGAGCATAGTCACTACACGTTTGTCATGCCAGGCCAAAATTAACACGTTCTCATTATTACGGTACGCCACCTTCTCACCTCTCTTCAACTTTGGCTTCTTCATGTGTGAAGGAACATCTTTTCTGTTAGGCATCAGTGTTCCAGTGAGGTGACAGTTTACACTAAGAAGTTCAGTGGCTAGTGTCGGCCTAGTGTAAATGTGGTAACCAGTTAAATCAGGCCACGCTTCTCTCAGGTTCTTGTAGAGATGAAGCACAATTCTAGAGGTAAATGGAAGGTCAGGTTTTATAAGTCATTCGGTCATCAAGTTTCCGTGGTAAGGCACAAAGGATACAATGTATCCACAAAGAGAGTCTGCCAGTACATACACACGGAGCCCCACTTAGTTGGTTTATTGGGGTTGTAGGTTATAAAGGATATTCTTCCCTTGAAACCAACAACAGATTCGTCAACTGACAAGTTTGGCCCAGGTATGAAATATTCCCTATATTTACTGTCAACATATTTTAGAAAATTACTAACTTTCTGAGTTCTGGTTCTAAGGCTGGTACCCTGATTTTCAGTGTTTTCTAAATTGAGCATCCAAAATATTCGTAAAAAACGTTTCCTAGTGAAAATTTCACTGAAGAAAGGCACACGACAAACAAATTCTTTAGACCAGTTATCTTTCATATCTGGCAAATGAACAATTCCCATATCGATAATTAGGCCTAAGAATGCCCACATTTCTTGTTCAAATACACCCACCCAGTCATGCCAAATAGAATATTTAGACAAGTTTTTCTTACTAATTTCCCCTCTTGCATAGGAATTAGTTTTGATAATAAATTTCGTCATCAGTGCAGGAGAGAAAAATAACATAAAAAAACTGAAGTGGAGTGATGCAGTTAGAAGGAACCTGCGGTCCTCTAGTTTTCTGACCTGATGAATAACTCAGTCTAGGAGGCTCAGTATCATGAAATGTTACATTCCGGTAAACACTATTGCCATTTGAATTCCCATTTGTATGTTCAGAAGTATTTTAAGCATCACTGTTACTCAAATTATCATCACTGACCTGAGAAGCGTCCCCATTGCCGTGTGCCGTATCCCCTCCTCTATTCCGGCCCATTATCTTCGCGCGTCTTCTTGCCTTTTTAGCAGTCACTGGAAATTCCCCTACTGAATCTTCAGAAACAGCATATGATGGTCCGGGATCATTCCGTGCTTTTTTTACGCACAGGTCCAGTAGCTGAATTTTCACTTGCAATGTCACTACATCTTCATCTTCACTTGACAGTTCTCCAAACTCTTCATCTAATTCAAATAAATAATCGTCACTGCTGTCTAAATAAACGTGCATACGTATTTCTTCTTCATTCATATTTGCCGCTCGTATATGACAAATTTAACTGAGATAATTCACATTCCTGCGAACCATGTGACCTTGCCGCGGTGGGGAGGCTTGCGTGTCCCAATGATGCAGATAGCCGAGCCGCAGGTGCAACCATATCGGATGGGTATCTGTTGAGAGACCAGACTAACGAATGGTTCATCGAAAGGGGGGTAGCAGCCTTTCGGTAGATGCAAGGGCGGCAGTCTAGATGATTGACTGATACAGCCTTGTAATAATACTCAACATGGCTTAGCTGTGTTGATACTGCTACACGGCTGAAAGCAACGGGAAACTACAGCCGTAACTACCTCCCGAGGACATGCAGCTCTCTCTGTATGAATGATGTACTGATGATGGCTTCCTCCCGGGTAAAATATTCCGGAGGTAAACTAGTCCCCCATTCGGATCTCCGGGTGGGGACTACACGAGAGGGGGCGATCATCAGGAAGAAGGATACTGACATTCTGCGAGTCGGAGCGTGGAATGTTAGAAGTTTGAATCGTTGTGGTAGGTTAGAGAATCTGAAAAGGGAGATGGATAGGCTAAAGTTAGATGTAGTTGGTATAAGTGAAATACGTTGGCAGGAAGAACAGGATTTTTGGTCAGGCGACTACCGAATTATCAACACGAAATCAAACAGGGGAAATGCAGGAGTTGGTTTAATAATGAATAAGAAAATAGGGCAGCGGATAAGCTACTACGACCAGCATAGTGAAAGAATTATTGTTGTCAAGATAGACACCAAACCAATGCCCACCACAATCGTGCAGGTCTATATGCCTACTAGTTCAGCGGATGATGAAGAAATCAAAAGAATATATGAGGAGATAGAAGATTTAATTCAATATGTAAAAGGTGACGAGAATCTAATTGTGATGGGAGACTGGAATGCAGTGGTAGGCCAAGGAAGAGAAGGTAGTACAGTAGGAGAATTCGGATTGGGACAAAGGAACGAAAGAGGAAGTCGGCTGGTTGAATTCTGCACTGATCATAATTTAGTCCTTGCCAATACTTGGTTCAAATACCACAAACGACGGCTGTATACGTGGACGAGACCTGGAGACACTGGAAGGTATCAAATAGACTTCATTATGATTAAGCAGAGATTCAGAAACCAGGTGTTGGATTGCAAAACTTTCCCAGGAGCAGATGTGGACTCTGACCGCAACTTGTTGGTCATGAAATGCCATCTGAAGTTGAAGAAATTGAAGAAAGGAAAGAATGCAAAAAGATGGGATCTAGACAAGTTGAAAGAAAAGTGTGTGAGAGATTGTTTCAAGGAACATGTTGCAAAAGGACTAAATGAAAAGGCTGAAGGAAACACAATAGAGTCATGAAAAATGAAGTCAGTAGGGCGGCTGAAGAAATGTTAGGAAGGAAGAAAAGATCAACTAAGAATCAGTGGATAACTCAGGAGATACTAGACCTGATTGATGAACGACGAAAATACAAGAATGCTAGAAATGAAGAGGGCAGAAAAGAATACAGGCGATTAAAGAATCAAGCGGATAGAAAGTGCAAGGTAGCTAAGGAAGAATGGCTGAAGAAGTGCAAGGATGTCGAAGACTATATGGTTTTGGGAAAGGTAGATGCTGCATACAGGAAAATCAAGGAAACCTTTGGAGAAAGAAAATCTAGGTGCATGAATATTAAGAGCTCAGACGGAAAGCCACTTCTAGGGAAAGAAGACAAAGCAGAAAGATGGCAAGAGCATATCCAACACTTGTATCAAGGTAACGATGTAGATAATTTGGTTCTGGAACATGAAGAGGCTGTTGATGCTGATGAAATGGGAGACCCAATTTTGAGGTCAGAGTTTGACAGAGCTGTGAGTGACCTAAATAGACACAAGGCACCTGGAATTGATGATATTCCCTCTGAACTACTGACTGCCTTAGCAGAAACCAGCATGGTAAGGTTATTTCATTTAGTGTGCAGGATGTATGGTACAGAAGTCCCATCCGATTCTCGACAGAATGTTGTTATACCTATTCCCAAGAAAGCCGGTGCTGACAGGTGGAAAACTACCGCACCATTAGTTTAGTATCTCATGCCTGCAAAATTTTAACACGTATTATTTACAGAAGAATGGAAAAACAAGTTGAAGCTGAGTTGGGAGAAGATCAATTTGGCTTCAGGAGATATGTAGGAACACGTGAAGCAATCCTGACTTTACGTCTGATCTTAGAGGATCGAATCAAGAAGGACAAGCCCACGTACATGGCATTCGTAGATCTAGAAAAGGCATTTGATAATGTTGATTGGAACAAGCTATTTATGATTTTGAGGATGATAGGGATCAGATACCGAGAACGAAGAATTATCTACAACCTGTATAAAAATCAGTCTGCAGTGATAAGAATCGAGGGCTTTGAAAAAGCAGCAGCAATCCAGAAAGGAGTGAGGCAAGGCTGCAGTTTGTCCCCTCTCCTTTTCAATGTTTACATAGAACAGGCAGTAAAGGAAATCAAAGAGAAATTTGGAAAGGGAATCACAGTCCAAGGAGAGGAAATCAAAACCTTGAGATTTGCCGATGATATTGTTATTTTATCTGAGACTGCAGAAGATCTTGAAGTTGCTGAATGGTATGGATGAAGTCTTGGGTAAGGAGTACAAGATGAAAATAAATAAGTCCAAAACAAAAGTAATGGAGTGCAGTCGAACGAAGGCAGGTGATGTAGGAAATATTAGATTAGGAAACGAAGTCTTAAAGGAAGTAGATGAATATTGTTACTTGGGTAGTAAAGTAACTAACGATGGCAGAAGTAAGGACATAAAATGCAGACTAGCACAAGCAAGGAAGAGCTTTCTTAAGAAAATAAATTTGCTCACTTCAAACACTGATATCGGAATCAGAAAGATGTTTTTGAAGACTTTCGTGTGGAGCGTGGCATTGTATGGAAGTGAAACATGGACGATAACTAGATCAGAAAGAAAGAGAATAGAAGCTTTTGAAATGTGGTGTTACAGAAGAATGCTAGGACACATCTTAAGACACCCAGGACTTGTTCAGTTGGTTTTTGAAGGAAGTGTAGGTGGTAAGAACAAGGTATGAATATGACAAACAGATTAGAGCAGACGTAGGATGCAATAGTTACGTAGAAATGAAAAGGTTAGCACAGGATAGGGTGGCATGGAGGGCTGCATCAAACTAGTCTATGGACTGATGACTCAAACACACACAATTCACATTCACAGATAAACACTCCTAGTAAAAAACGTGTGCAGCACTACTCAATGTAAACACAGCTGATAGGCCGCGGGTAACCATGACAATACACGGCTACATATATCTCGTATTATTACCATGGAGATAACAAAACGACTTTCTTTGTACACAAAAAATTGCTCTAGAAACTCCAGGGATATCGATCGACCGCAATCAGATCAAAGAATTTCAATAAATAACTTCTCAAGTAGAACGAAACATTATATCAAGGCGACCTCGACGTTGGACCAGGTACAATAAACCATGATGTCAAGGTCACCTCGACGATGGACCGGAAAAGGTTAAAGGAAATAATCCATATTATCTCCTTAATTCATGTGCAACGAATACTGTAGTGTAGGGACGTTTAAACTACATCATACTTGTGTTGCGAGTGAGCTAAAATTTACACTTGGTAACACGATAATTATCTGAACCATCTGAACTCGTACTTTATTAGAAACCAAACGTTCACTTTAAAGACAGTGATGTGAATTACATGTGTAAACAGTATGAACTGTGTCTGATAAACTATGCCTTGAACTGTGCTTCTAATTAACCAAGCTATAATTATTTTGAACTGTGTTTCTAATTAATCAAGCTATAATATTTTTGAACTGTGATTCCAATATTGAAACTGTGCACAATAAACTATGGTTTGAACTGTGCTTCTAATTATTTTCTACTAGTGATTTAACATTTTTCACTTAGTCAAATCGTATTACTCTGACACTCGCAACTTATACAGTCAGTTGAACTTTCTCGTGTTCGCGAAACTCATTAGTGACACCAGAAACCGTGACAGAGTGTCTACTTCACCACATCAACCTGATGTTCGAGACGACGTGGGAATTAACGTGGTACAGCACGGGATTTAACGTGATACAGCATGGGAGATGGTCGTGGTACTATGGTGGACATCACCATATCAGTTGCAGAGCAATTCCAAACGCTGTTCACTGAACCGCATTTTCCAGTTCCAGTTTCAAGACTATTCAGGTGATATAAGTGCATTTACCAACAAACATTTTTTCTGAAAGATTGAACTTTAAAGACAGTGATTTACTTCATTACCAATTAGAAGTCATATAATTCACGTAATTTTCAAAGTGTTAAACAGTACTCGTAAATTATAGAGTAATACAAAACTTTGCGAGAAGAATATTTTTCTTCATTCTCAAGTGTCAACTTTAGAAAGACTATAGAAATTTCAAGTGATAACACACTAGAAAGACTATAGGAATCTCAAGTGATAACATTCTAGAAAGACTTTAAGAATTCTAGAAAGAATTTAGGGGAATTACTTTTCCAAGTGAAGTGATATTTATTTTGCAAACTCTATGAACTTAATGAAAAGAATGATTAGTTTTCGAATTTCATTTGTTACAAACACTCATTAAAATTCATAATATTGCTGGAATCGGGCAACATTCAGGGCCAGTTGTACGAACAAGGAATAAAGCTGGGATAACTCTTATTCCAGCGTTAGCCCCAGAAACCAGTTGTACGACGACTGGATAAGTTGTATTCCGAGTATAACCTTGGAAAACCTTATACGGACGAGACAGAGGGATAGTGCGTTATTCCGAGAATAAACATGGCGGATATGGTAAGAGTGTCTGATAGTGATGTTGAAATCCTTCGTAATTTCTTTTTAAGAACACGGAAGAAGCAGAATGTGAGACCTCGTCCAGATTTAATAAATTTGATAATGAGTTCATCAGATTTCGCTTGACGAAAGAGACTGGTTTGCGTCTTCTGGATATGATCAACGATCACTTGGAACATATGACTGACAGGTAGGTTAGCCTAATATTATTTTTAATTGATTTGAATGAATCTGCTGCGTGTAAATTGTAGTGTAGCAACGCTTAATCATCAAATATAGAACTAGGTTTGTTACTCTTGTTGGAAGTAGGACTATTTAAGTTTAGTAAGTTACTTTGTGGAATTGGAAGTAGGACTATTTAAGTTTAGTAAGTTACTTTGTGGAATTGTATATCACTAGGAATTTGTTAGACATGTGCTCATATAGAAAACTAGTAGTGCTTCGCTACAGTAGTTCCACAGGATTTCTTGATTTGTGAGCCTGTAATTGTTCTATAGTTTTTAATGTTGTATGGAACAGGAAAACATTTGTGAGGATTTAAGAGGTTTTCGTAATGTTTAGTAAACTGTTAGAATTTGCACCATGTATTTGTGTGTTCTTCTGCTATGTTTGAGTTTACTTATAGTTTTCCTATATTTTTATTACCGGTACCGCATTTTGGAATGTACGGTAATGCCTTAAATTCTACAGAAGTTTAAAAAAAGTGAGGTTAAAATAGAATGCGGTTAGGCCAGTTCTACAAAAATTTATGAACAATTACAGAGTATAAAAAGATGTTCCTAATTAATGTTCCATAGTAGGCCTATCACATTAGCATCTCTTGAAGAAAAACAAAATAACTGTAGCCTATATGAAATTGCTGGCATTTGAAAAATCAATTCTTAATATCACAGTACAAACAATGTAGTACCGTACAATAACCGGTATATTGTTTAAAAAGGAATTTGCTTCCACATGATTACTTCATTTGAAAAATATAGTTGTTAATCACTATAGGCCTATATGAAAGAAAGAACACAGCAGATAGAAGGCATCAGGCTATAGTTCTATTTCATTATTCTAGTCTTGAAAATATTTCGAAAAAATATCATGTCTATGCTATATTAGTACCTACTGTACATAATGGAACATCTAAATAATACTCTTCGTAACTCAGCTTAGAAAAGTGTTCATTATGCTGGCGTGACCTAATGTTTAGTGTGAAGTATATCTGTGGGTATAGGCTGGATCAAATTTCTTACTATTATTGGCCTCTGTCATCCTTAGATTTGACCATATTAAAGTGGCTGAGGTATGAGTGATGCTAGTAATGCCATAACTTGTGCAGCCAGCCCGTTATGAATGGTGGGAAAATGTCTCTCATAGGGTTGGTTGGTGCATGCATTTCAGTGGGCTTGGTTAACTGATATGTAATATCAACTTCTGGCTCAGTTAAGTTAGAACAACAGTTGAATAGCTACACGAGAATGGACAAAGTGTCATAGTTTTAAAAGTAAAATAAAGGAATAATAATAGCTTCTCCTTTTCAGGAATTATTCCATCTCCCCAATGAACCAGCTGCTGCTAACACTTAAGATATTCTGCTTGCGGAGATTTTGTTATATGTACAGCAGACTTCTGCAGCAGTGACAAAGGAACTGCAAGCAGAATCATCCACAAAGTTGCAGAGTCAATTGCTCGTCTAGCTCCAAGATTCATAAAATTTCCAGACACACGGATAGCAATTGCTTGCCTACAACAAGACATTTCCTCGAGTGACAGGAGCAATAGATTGCACACAAATAACAATCAGATCTCCACGAGGATAAAATGCAGAGGAATATAGGGGAAGGAAGGGTTTCCTTTCCTATAATGTGCAACTGTGAGCAGTGCAGACTTAAAAATGACTGACATGGTTGTAAGGTGGCCAGGTGCTGTACATGATCAAACAATTAATAATTCTGCACTCAGAGCTCGATTTGAACGTGGTCTAATGGGGAATCGTGTCCTAGGTGATTCAGGGTATGCTGCAACACCCTACCTTTTAACTCCCATTACACATCCAAAGACACCTGCAGAAAATCTGTACAATGAGTCACAGATAAGAACAAGGAATGTAGTTGAGAGGACATGTGGGGTGTGGAAGAGGCGTTTTCCAGTACTGGTAAATGGAATTAGATTGAAGACTGAAAGGGTGGAAGCAGTAATTGTGGCAAGTGCTGTGCTTCACAATTTAGCAGTCGAAATGAACGAGGACTTACCTGAAATAGACCCCCAGCTTCAGGAAGCTATCAGTGCTGCAAATGAAGATGGGAGAGGAGCAGTGGCAAATGAGGATGTGGAATATGGTGCTGTTATGGATAACTTTGTGGATTACTTTGGATCTAGGCTTTAGGTTTTCAATCAGAACTGTATGAAACAACTTTTCTTCATATTTAAATCTTTTATTTTTTCAGATTTTTAAGGGTCTCCTCAATTTTTATATCCAGTTCTAAGCTCCTTTTCTTTATAAGAAAGAGAGCTTCTTCTCTTTTCTCCACTTCTCGCAATTGTTTCTCCAACAGCCTCTTCTGCAGCTGAGCTACTTCAGTCTTCGCTATGACCCATGGTTCAATTTTCTTCCCCATTGCAGACAGTGGTAAGTTGTTCTTTCTAAATATTGGCTTATGCCGACTAAGCAGAGGACGTTCTACCTCCGCCTCTCTTGCGTTGGTACCCGAAGTACCTGCAACTATAAAAGCAATCTTATATTTTCATACTAATTGTTAGTATGGAAAAGGATTTTTTTTTTTTGTCATAATAGGTACATACCATCATGATTTCCCATCTGCAACGGTAGAGTAGGACTACTTGATTGGTCTGATGAATAAGAGAAATGAAGCCTATTATAATATTGTATCACTTATTATTTTCACTTACATGGCAGCAGAATGTAATTGCAGTGGGACACAAATTGCCAAGATTATCTACAGTTAGTGATTTAATTTAATTAATGTTAGTAGCTGGGCTGTTTGCATAATCTATCACTAAAAAGGTTTTTCTTTTGTAAGGTGTATAGTTTGTGTAGTGTGAGACAGTTCACTGAATGCACACTCGCTCAAAACATGAACAAGTGCACGGTATTCCAAAAGTTCATTGCATGTAAACTTGTCTGAGAAACAACTGAAACTATACTGAAGATATGTTTGTTGTGGGTACTCACAAAGTTTGTATTTAAAGGGGAGAGAAATTAAATTTTGATCATAATCACATTAAGAGTCCGCCTCCGTTGTGTAGTGGTTAGTGTGATTAGCTGCCATCTCCGGAAGCCCGGGTTCGATTCCCGGCTTTGCCATTATATTTGAAAACTGGTACGAGGATTCAGCCTCGGGAAGTCAACTAAGTAGAAGGGTTTTCGATTTCCTCCTCAGTCATCATCGAAGTGGTCTTCCGTGGTCTCCCCACTTCTCTTTCAGGCAAATGCCGGGATGGTACCTAACTTACGGCCGCTTCCTTTCCTCTTCCTTCCTTGTCTACAGCTTCCAATCTTTCCATTCCCCCACAAGGCCCCTGTTCAGCATCACGGGTTAGGTACAGGACCTCATCCATAGCTGTAACCTCAACCCAAAATCTCACGCTCCAGGACAGTGTCCCAGAGACGACAGAGGTGGCATCCCTCTCACTGAGAGTCCGGGGGGAGGGGGACCAACCCTGGAAGTTAAACGGATAATGATGAAATAATTAAATTAAAGCCAGTTTCATGAACAGTTGCTAAAAGAAGGCTAACTACCATGAGTTGTTTAACACAGTGTTAAGATTCTTGCATTTTCTCAATCTTTCCCTGGAAAATGTCAGCTAGCACGATGTTAACTTTCACGAGAGTGACAAACAATGCAAATCTTTAATACAGCTGTAGAACATGGCGCATGAAGTCAACACAGAGACGGTGACCAACATTTGATTCACAGTCCCAAGCTAAGAACAAGAAATTGCCTTTTCCAGACCTTTATAATCCTCTCCACAGAGTTCTCTCTGTGTGTGTGTGTGTGTGTGTGTTATTTATAACAGTTTTGAGGTCTCATTTTAGAATGCAAGTAGCACAGAGTTAAACCCTTTTTCTTAAAGGGCATCCATGATCTCGTAACAAGACCACTTCATTAATTGTCCCCACTTCAAACCGTGCTCTGACATGGGAGTTAAATTTTGTACGATCATGTTCAGAATCTGGCCATCTAGCAATTACATCCCTGATTTGAAGGTTAGGATCACTAATCACTTGAACATTTATTCAAAAAAAAAAGTATCCCTTCTGAATGCAGTATATTGCAGCTGTATTGTCTCCAAATGATTGGATTCTTATGTTTGTATGGTCTATTTTTAGTATGTCACAGTTTGTCTGTTGGTAGAATTTTCTGATTAATAGTTAAATGCCTGTATTGTTGGTAGTCAGAGAGAGAGAGAGAGAGTGTGTGTGTGTGTGTGTGTGTGTGTGGGGGGGTGCGTGTTAGTCATGATTCTCACCTTTGAGAACATCAGGGATTTGTACCGAGTCGATCGAGTAGCTGCCAGAATTTAAAGCAGGATGCTTTGTAGTCCTCAGCATTCCTGGTGAACATTTGTTCCAAGTGATTTCTAAAAATTAAAAAACGTGTAAAAATTTGTAAGTCACTATAATAATAATTATATACAATGTGATAATACATATATTGAAAACCCTGCATTACATTTATTATTATTATTAGATTTATTCAAAAAATAAATTATTCACATATGAAAGTTTATAAGCTGGAAGGTCTCCATATCAGATGTTTGTTAATATTGTATAGTCTAGAGTACTTAACCCTAGAATCATAAACTTTCGCCTCCCAGACTACGCACCTCTGTAGTTTCCGCCGGAATTTCCAGACGATAATGAACTGTGCCTTCCCCCTCCATCTATTCTTCCCCAGCTATCAACAATCAGTGCTGACGTTGGTTTCAAGCATGAAGGTCCAGTTGTTTGTTCGCTGCGATATGACCGTCGTCTGAGAGACGAAAGTTTATGATTTGTGAAAGTGTTCGTGATTTGTACATAGCTGTAAATAGTATGAATATTTGGTTTAATACAGTAATGTTTTTTGTTGGTAATAAGTAAGCTTAATAGGATACTGAAATAGAAAATCTAGCGCACGATGATGAATTGATAGCAGCAGTTCTTTCTGAATTAGACAGAGAACCACTCTATTCAGGAGACATTAGTGGTAATGAAAGTGATGTAAGTGAAGTTGAAGATGATGTAGAAGAATAATTGCATTTGTCAGACAGTGATGCCGACTCTACCTCATTGCTCAACAGTTCAGAAGATGAAAGCGACCAATCGGCAAGTGAAGAACTTCAAACTTCATCTCAGGGTGCACATCAGGCAAATAATAGTAATCAACATTCGGAATCTGACAGTGATAACGATAATGGTAGAAACAACAGTAGCCACCCAAATATAATTTTTCCAAGGAAAATGATTCTCAGAGGACGAGACGGTCATAAGTGGTCCACTAAAAAGCCACAAAGGGCTGGAAACCGAACACCAGCTCGAAATATTATTTATACGAGACAAAGACCAGTAAATGATGGAGCAAAAGTGGAAAGTCCAATAGATGCTTTCACTTTATTTTTTTCTGATGATATGCTAAACCAAAATAGTTACTCACACCAATACTGAAATCACTGATAAAAATAAAAAATACCGAAATATAACCTTAACCAATTGCACAACTAATTTAGTAGAAATTAAATCTCTCATGGGTCTGTTAGTACTGTCAGCTGTTCAGAAAAGTAAGCATGTGAACTCTAAAGAATTATTTGACTCTAGTTTCAGTGGATCACACTATGCATCTTGCATGTCAAAAGACCGTTTTGACTTTCTTATAAACAGTCTTAGATTTGACAAGACAACCAAACCTTTGCGTCGTGAAAATGATAAGTTTGCACCTATACGTGAGCTTTGGGATCGGTTGTTTCAGCCTGCACTCGTAACTATATTCCAGGAGGTTTCTTGACAGTCGAACAGCTGATCGCATTTCGAGGCCGCTGTCCATTTCGCATGTATATGCCCAAAAATCCCAACAAATATGGGATAAAAATCATTTTGTTATGTGATGTTAAAACGAAGTACATGCTCAATGCGATCCCATATCTTGGTAAAGGTACTAATCCAACAAACCTCCCTTTGGCCATGTATTTCGTGAATGAAATTACCCGGCCAATACATGGATCAAACAGAAATATTACGACCGACAATTGGTTCACCTCAGTTCGTCTGGCTGATTCTCTGCATTGCGACCATAACCTGACAATCATTGGAACAATGAGAAAAGACAAGCCACAGATACCGCCAGAGATGAAAACAGTCAAAGGAAGAAAGCTTGGGTCCTCCATGTTTTGTTATGATGGTATAAAAACAATGGTATCCTATAAAGGAAAACCAAACAAGAATGTAATCCTCCTTTCTACATGCCATGAAGTAGGAACAATAGCAGCCAGTGGGAAACCAGATATGGCGGAAGACTACAATGGGACTAAAGGTGCCGTGGACACTTTAGATGAAATGTCAACATTGATGTCCTCTTCAAGAAAAACGAGAATATGGCCAATGTGTATCTTTTATAGTATGATTAATATATCACTTGTCAATGGATACATTATATATGTGCATAAGATGGTTCAAAAAGGCCAAAAGCCACTTTCAAGGCGAGAGTTTGCAAAGGATATATCCGAAATGCTAATGGCTCCAAAGCTGCAAGAGAGACTTCAGACACCAACTCTGAGGCGCAGCCTGAAGAGGATCATCGCTGAAATTCTTGGAAAAGATGGCATTCCTGAAGAGCCTCAATCAGATACTGCTGAAGGAAGAAAAATTTGTGCGTTTTGTCCATCAAAGAAAAGAAGAATGACCCGATTCTTTTGTAAGACATGCCGGAGGCACATTTGTCTTGATCATCAGGCAAAACAGTGTATTGAATGTGCCTATTGAGGAAAAACTGACCAAAGTGTATTGTCATCACTAAGTGTGGTAGTTTTAAGTATAATATTCTGTATTTTGTGTAAAATGTTAGGTTTTTAATTTTATTAAAGTGCTTTTCTTTTTGGTAGTCTGACAGACGAAAGTTTATGATTCATGTTACATTGGATGGACTTTATGATTCTAGGGTTAAGAAAATTAGAGCTTGAAGGCAGAAAATCATGTGAAATTTGGTCGATACAATTGTAAGGTATCGATTCTTAAGATGACTCATTTGTAAGTGGAGGAGATCTGCCTCTCCAGACTGACAACACTCCCTCATACTATGTACTGTATGTCATGACAATTTGGAAACAAAAGGTAGATGCCCGTATAGGGGTGTGTTATACATAGTCTTTTCAATGTACAGCTTCATTTCTGAGACAATATGTGTTACACATAGAAGTTTTTACAGCATTCTTACATGGGTAGACAATGCGTTGCCTATGGACGGCATGTACTACTTTTTCAATGGAATGTGTGTTTGAAAATCTAGGGCCTACTGTATTTCTCAAGTACTTCTATTACAGATCCAGTTTTTGTTGTACTGTATATGTATATGGAAAATCCAGTCTTTTGTCAGTATCATTTGTTGTGTGTGTCAATGAAATGCTCCTCCTCAGATTATGTATATGTCAGAATATATAAAATTTATTTTAAATTAACATGGAGAAGTTATTGCACAACCTAGATGCAGTTCCCACCCGTTTACTTATTTTCAGAGGGTTAGGTAAGGCCTATAACAGATGTACCAGTACATAGAAGAAATTTACCATGCTCTATCTAAATTCGAGGTATCCATTTTGGTGTACTCTAGCACCCACATTACAGACATTACAAATTACCTAGCATTCTTTCTAAACAAATTTAATTCGTTGTTAAATTCATATCTATGAGACTCCCTGCATCTTCTGCAAAGAGTGCATAATGCATACCAGAACTACTACTTGGGAGGTCATCAAACGGCAGGGAGACACTACCATCTTCCTCAATTTGAATGTCTGTATCCTAAACACAAAAGAAAATGCTCATAATATTATGTATGGAAACCGCAAAAGCCATTAAAAATAAAGGGTTAACCATAACAAACAGAAGAGAAAGTGTGATTACTTAGCTCGGTATGCTTGTATTAACCCTCAAACACATGCGTATGGGGTGGAATCCACCCCAGGTCATTTTATTTCCTAGTGAAATAAACAACTTTTCTGTGCTCTCTCTGCTCTTGTACTTTTCTCGCTGGATCCCTGCAGAAAGAGTCACTCTTACATAATCTAAAAATCTCCAAATAATACAGTAATTCATATTTTACAATACAATGATATGTGGGGTGGAAAGCACCCCTATGCCTGTGTCTACGTCCTAAGATCTGGCGCGTGTGCTTGAGGGTTAACAGTACAGTAATGATCGCTTCTCACTTCACTTTTATCTATGTTTGTTTATGATTCAACAAGTAATGCAATATTATGTTTTTCCACTGCAATGGTGTTTATTAGGGCAGTTCTCTGATAAATATTAATGTCCTTGGCAAGATATGTTGTCTAATTAAATGATTACCTAGAACAGATCATAAAATAAAAGTTCAACCTTCAAGTCAGGTGATGACACTTTCTTTCTCTTTGGTATGGTTCAACTGGAAACTGTATTGGCAAGAGTAACATAAATGGGTTAACACTTGATGTAATACGTAACCTAAACCTAGCATTTTCTACAGTGGGATGTCTGGACCATTTCATGAGACCCATGTTAGGAATTACATTCATTTTTAAATCTTGAACTGTGTAACTTTATAAAAAATTAAAGCCATAATTATCACAGTGATGATGGCTTGATACAATTGACTAAATTACAATACAGCGTGTCAACCCACGTAAAAATCATTAAATTCAGAACTGGCTTTCAGAAACTACGTTGAATCTTCAGTAGTTTCTGAAAGTCAGTTCCGGAGTAAATGATTTTTACAAAGTGAACTGATACAGACTGCATTTTAATTCAATAAATTGTGAAACTTAATTCACTTAAAATGCGGAACCAATGTACTGGCACAGCATATAATTTCAATGTACCATCGTGCAGGGAAAAAATAGAGAATAAAATGCCTTTGCTCAGAAGGAACCTGAGAATGTTCATCTGCCTCACGCTTAGATCTTTACTGGGTGTGAGGATCCATAATACCAGTTGAGGTTAAAAGTCAGGATGCGACTTTCACAAATAAGAAAAGTCCTCACAGTTTTAATTACCGCGTTGATGGGGTGAAAGTTCCTTATGGGAATCATTGTATGTAAAAGGAAAGATCTTCATTGGGGTAATCACATAAATGCGATTGTAAATAAAGGGTACAGATTTCTGAACATGGTTACGAGGGTATTTTGGGGTTGTTGTAAGGATGTAAAGGAGAGGGCATGTGTCTTTGGTAAGACCCCAAGTAGAGTATGGTTTCTACGCATAGGACCCTCACCAGGATTACTTGATTCGAAAAATGGAAAAATCCGAAGAAAATCAGCTTGATTTGTTCTGGGTGATTTCCAACAAAAGAATAACGTTACAAAAATTTTGCAAAGCTTGGGCTGGGAAGACTTGGGAGAAAGGAGACGAGGTGCTCGACTAAGTGGTATGTAATACCAATATAAGTGGTCCGTTATTGGACATTACAAATTTTTCAGCTAACTCATTCCTGGTTGCCAGCGTTGAGCCCCTGTGTGCTAAGTTGGGCTCATTAGTTGGTACTTAGCACACCCACCAAGACACGTAGTCTCTCATACTGCATTAGCACTGCCAGTAGCTCCAAGTAGCCTATGCAGTGGCCTCCACGATATGCACTAGCCATGCGTCTTGGAGAGTGTGCTAAGTACCAACTGATGAGCCCAACTTAGTACACAGGGGGCGAAATGCTGGCAACCAGGAATGAGTTAGCTGGAAAATGTATAATGTCCAATAACGGACCATTTATATTGGTATTATAAATTTACTCATTCGGGACAAATATTTCAGGTTCACTATGGGAATCAACATCTATATCATAAGCAGTATGTACCGAGCTGTTAGTGGAGAGATTAGTAGATGAATAAGTGTGAGTGGTGTCTTTAAAAGTAGGAAAGATCACAATATGAAGATAAACTTGGAATTCAAGAGGACAAATTGGGGCAAATATTTGTTTATAGGAAGGAGATTAAGGGATTGGAATAACTTACCAAGGGAGATGTTCAATAAATTTCCAATTTCTTCAAAATCACTTAAGAAAAGGCTAGGAAAACAACAGATGGGTATCTGCCACCTGGGCGACTGCCCTAAATGCAGATCAGTAGTGACTGATTAGCACTGAGATAATTTCAGCTTGACAACACCTGCATGTAATCCTCAAAGAATAAACCTTTTCACCCCAGAAATACCATATCCTGACTGTAAAGGAACACTTCAACATACCAGCAAATCATTATTGTGTATCACTTACTCTGTGTAAAAAACAAAAATACAAACTGCTGATGGTTAATGGTTCTATATAGGACACATGACATAATAGACATAACTATTTAAAATTCAGTAAAATCTGCTCTCTTTGTTTTTGCGGACTGATTCCCAGGAGAAGTTGTCATGAATTTAGGAACCAAGGATTAAACACTAACAAAATAGTATTTAAAATCACCTTTGAACACATGTTCCATTGTCATCCCAGGTATAGCAGCACAGGAACTAAATTTATCTACTCAAATTTATACTGTTCACAAGATAGAATCAATGCAGGCCCTGCACTGTATTTTTTCAACACTTCCAATTTCCATGCCCCTATCTCACTTTGCAAGGAATTATCCTTCTGATATTTAGGTACAGCTATTATCCAATCTACACCCCTCCCTTCCTTTCTTGTTTAAATTCATGCTGATTACATATTTAATTATACTGCAACCCCTTTTCCTAGGTTAGATTAGGTTACAAGTGGGAGGTTACTGCATAATCTTGCACTGAGACCAATTATAGCTACTGTGCTCCCCCCGCCGCCGCCCATACGGAGAATGTAAAACCCAGTGTTGGCACATAGCTTATCCCTGTTGAATAGCATTAAGGGTCCTGCTCAAAGCGCAACGTCTGATGGACGAACCATTACCAACAGCATCACATGCCCCTATTCTATACAAGGACTGAAGAGAGGTTTGCTACTGAAACTGAGCTTCTGGCATGACCAGCATTCAGATGGTGAAATTTTTCCACCAACTGAACTCGAACAGACTAACCGCAGCACGAGACCATAAAGACTTGACAAGTTAACGATCATGGTCACCATGCAGGCTAGTTTCCAAAGTAAATCCTTATCGTAAAAGTAGGAGATGTGTTGTTTTTTTAGGCAGAAGATACTGAATTAATATTACTGTATCAACTTGCATATAGGTAGCAAGAAGGCAGTTGTCACCAAACCATCAGAGTTTCTGTGTGAACCCACATGCATGGGTTAACAAATATACAATATTTATAAAACTGAGTAGGCTACATATATTAACTGCTACCCACGCACTTAAACATAGCATGTTATCCACGGTAAGTTACCTCCATAAAAATCTTGCTTGTTAAAGACTTACCTTCTCTAATTCAACATTTGGCAACTGCAACAAATCACCACTGGCAGATTCTATTGGCACTGAAAATACAGAATTGTAGACCAACTTACATTACTCTGAAAATTCATATTTATGTTATTTTTCATAATACGAATACCATTTTTGATCAATTACATAATGAAAACCAACCTTCACAAAGAAATGTTGCATCAGAATCGAAGACACTTTGATTACCCTCTGCAGATAGTTTTATGAATCCCTGAACTCTTTCATACAAAGGGTTGGCCTTAATTTCTGTGTGTGGCCCACCACCAGTTTGCAGTCTCTGCTGCCTCAGCTTTGAACACTACTTTCTTGTTTCCTTTTTAAGGGAGTCAAATTTTTGGCGTAGCTGCTCACCCGTTCTTCCTGTTGTGGTGTGGGCATTGAAACTTGCAGCAATTTTCTCCCAAGCCTTTGTCTATAAAAATGAGAACAATTAACTTAAGATCCAGATGTATACCTATATTTACTTTACTGCATTTGATAATATAGGCTCTTACTACAGGGCAAAGAATAACTTATTGGGAGACTAGAACCAACGCTACAATGAACAAATCTGAATTAAATTGTTAATGGTCAGCAGTCTGTCGTAATACTAAAGTAGATTACAATTTGACTGCACAATGAAATAATACTAAACGAACACTAACCTTTTCGTTAGACGTCACTGTATCCGTTCTCTTTTTCCACAACGTCCTTATAGCACTCTACAGTGCGTATTAGCTGTAAAGCTTCTTCATAAGTGTAATTTTGAGCCCTTTTCTTCTGCTGCTGCGACATGATGTTCGATAACTACTTCAAACACAAGCTAAAAGTGAATCAGATATCCATAATGCACACGTGGTGGTGATGTCGAAAAGTGACAGCAGAAGATCGCAGTGCGGGTCAATTTTATAATGCAAGCATTGCCAACCTTTTTCGTCACTGGCGTTATACCCGGTATAGCTAACCACGGAATAATGTGGAATGGTACAACAGACTCTCGAGGATATACCAGGAATTGGCTATACCGGCAATAGCTATACGGAGATTTATTCCTTGTTTGTACAACTGGCCCTAAATCCAACAGAAGTTTAAATTTCATTTCTATTTAAATGCGAAATAATGAAAGAGTTATTTATGCCATATACAAGTTGAATAAACTTAACATTTTAAACACAACATCTATTATTTTGCACTGCAAGTACCTTTCTCTGTACCGGCTCCTAAGAATTGAACACTCCCTTAGATAAGTCTCATGCCCCTTTTTCCTGTGACTTTTCCTGGTACAATACCCAAACTTGAAATATGCTATGAGACCAGAGGTCCATGATGCTGGTATTCCTATACTTATAAACCACCTACAGACAGTAGTGAAATTGATACAGATACAGCCAGTAACAGTGGATCATCAGCACATGGGTCCGACAACTAGCTTGTTCCTGAAACATCGAATGTGCCACAAGTATTAATACAAGGCAAGCTAAATAATCTAGTAAGGGATTTAAATCTTCCCAAAAATGCAGATGAGCTGTTGGATTCAAGACTAGAGAGAAACAACTTACTTGCTGTTGATACGTCAGCAACTTTCTACAGGAACAGTGATAAAGATCACTTGCAGTACTTCAGTGAAGAAGAAAATCTGATTTACTGGAATAACATTCCAGATTTAATTAAAAAACTGGGTGCTGTTAAATAAAATAACTGGAATTTATTTATTCATTCCAGTAAAAGAAGTCTGAAGTGTGTGCTGCTACATAATGGCACTGCTCTGTGTTTAGGTCCAGTACCACACTCAATGCAACTGACGGAGAACTATGAAAATCTGAAGCATGTTTTGGAGACAAATATGGTGATCATCAATGTTGGTGTATGGAGTTTTGAAAGTGATCTGTATGAAATTAGGCCAGCAACAGTAATTTACAAAATATCCATGTTATTTGTGTGAGCGGGATAGAAGGGCAAGAGACAAACAATGGCCCAAAAGAAAATAACACCAGGTAGTAAGAACATAATACAGGGTAGCCTACAGGAGCCTAAGAAAGTTCTTTTTCCACCTCTTCACATAAAACTTGGTGTAATGAAAATTTGTAATACCACTTAAAGGTGGAGACTTTTAAATAACTCAACAACAAATTTCCTAACCTTTCAGATACAAAAATAAAAGAAGGAATTTTTGTAGGTCTGCATATCAGAGCTCTAGTTAAAGACAGGCAATTTGAAAATGAAATGACTCTCATAGAAAAAAGGATACTTGGAATGCATTTAAGGACGTTATTGCAAATTTTCTAGGAAACAAACATCCTGATTATGTTAAGATTGTGCACAACATGCTACAGGCATTCAGAACTTTAGGATGCAACATACATCTCAAATTACACACTCTCTTTTCACATTTGAACGTAATTCCCAACAACCTGGGGACAGTCAGTGAGGAAGAGAGGTTCCACCAGGATATTCGAGGAAATGGAATGGAGACACCAAGGGCAATGGAATACAATGATTGCGAATTACTGCTGGATTCTGTGTAGAGATTCTACAGAAACACACAAGAGGCAATTAAAGAGACAAATATTCCTGACCAAACGAACAAGTGCTGTATATGAAGTGAACTTCAGTCGATTGGAGCCCCACAAGTGAAGCAGACGTGTGTGCAGGAGTGATGAGTGCTTGTTGAGTAAACAAAATGTTGATAGGAATAGAACTCTACCAAGCAGTCGTAGGCCGATGGAATAACCACATAATGTACCAGGTATGTGGACTAAAATGGAATGTAAATTACTTTGAAATGGTGTTGGCAGCGATAGTGATCGTGGTGCTATCAGTAATTGGAGGAGTGGAAAGCAATCTTGGGCTATCAAGTTGGGAGGATATTGAAAACATTAAAGAGATGGTAAAAGAGGTCAGCCAAGGAGACACGAAGAGAGAGTTGATCATGGAACAGAATAAGGACATTCAGGACTTGAAAAATAGCCTGTGAGGTGACATGGCAGGTATAACAGAATGCCTAGATAAATATCAGGAGGAAGTGGAAATTGCACAGGATCATCGCTTGGTGTTGAAGCAGTGCACATGGGAGCTGGAGATGCATGTCCAAAGATCAACACTTGCTCAATGTAGCAAATGCCTGATCATATATGGGATGAAAGAGAATAGGGGCGAGGATAAATTGGCATTTTTATCTTCTGTGTTAGAAGTGCTTACCGCAGGAGTGAAAGTAAAATGCATGGAATCTGATGTGGATGACGTGCAGAGAATAGGAAGGACCCAAGGAAATAGGCTGATTGAGGTTCAATTGGTATCTGGGATGAAAGACTATCGAATTCTCCGGAATGCCAAGAATTTAAAAGAGACGGAAGTCTGGATCCAGAGACACCTGGGAGTTGAACAAAAGAAAGGAGGTGAGGGTTCTTTGGTTCCACCTGGGGAAAGCAAGAAAAGAGGATCTTACAGCGTTCATCAGGGGCAAAAGACTTTTCATCACAGGCGATGGTTGGAGAAAGAATTAATCATCTCAGCTGGAAGCCTTGGCACGAGAACACAGTGCAGTGCCAGCACCACAACACAGAAGAAGGAATGACTCGCAAGAAACAAGGGTGGAGCACATGCCAACAGGTTTGCTGAGAGCTACAGAGAATGAAGACATTGTCACCAGTGGCGAGCGGCGGCCTGTGAGTAAATGCTTAACACCTGATGTTGAATCGGGGGCTAGCACCTGTAGTACACCGGTAGCTGTAAAAAGCAGTAGCAAAATACAAGATCATAAGAAAATGAAACAATAACAGAACTTGAAAGACATTTGGGCTGATGAGGAGGATCCCATAGAGGGAAAGGGAAATAAGCAGGAAGGAAAGATTTTAGGGGGAATTTATAGCTCTCCTCATGGAAGTATAGACCAAATTGATAAACAATAAACACAAGAAGTAAAACAGGAAGTGTGACATAACACAAAAGCGAAATAACTAGAATGAAGCGTTGGCTTTGTTAATATAGAAGGCTTATTAAATAAACTGGGGAATGATAGAACGTGTGAGCTTGTGAAAATTTTTGAGATATTTGCCTTTTTTAAAACATGCATGCCCGAAGGGAGGATCTTATCATGGAGGGCTATGTTTCGAGAAGTGTAATGAAAAGAAAGAGAGGGGAACAAGGGAGAACCCTTGGAGGAATATCACTTCTATTAAAGGAGGAAATTAGTAATCAGATATAAGGATTACCTAATGATATGATTTAGTTTAGATAAAGGTCAAACTGGAAGGTAGTAGACAGAGAGATATATGTATACGCTTCTTATATAATCATCCACTAGCGTCACCCTGTACAAACATGAATTTTGTTGAGGATTTAGTAGAGGAGATTAACTTAATGAGAGGTAACTTTGAAAAAGCAGGAATTATGTTGGGAGATTGGAATGCACAAATTGGGGAGTCAATTCCAGCATATAGAAAAGACGGACTGGAGCCAATGAGAGGTAGCAGAAGCAGTCAGGATAAAGAATGGAATGTATATGGGGATAAACTCTTAGAACTATGTGCTGCAGAAAATCTATATATCTGAATGGATGGTGGCAGGGAGATGAAGTGGGAAAGCTGACATCCATCAATGCACAGAGGTAGTGCAATTGATTTGGTTGTGTGTACAGGAGATATTTTAGAGATGGTAAATAAAATAGAGATAAAAGAATGGGCCAAATCACATCATTCCCCAGTATCTGTTACATTATGGGAGTATGGGAAGGAGCAGGAGGAGGGTAATACTGTAAGAAAAAATGAGGATAATGGAATAATGAACAAACATAAGTGGAGCAGGAATACCTAAAAAAAAAGAATAGGGACATATTTAAGAGGAGAAGAACTTCAAATGATTAAGTGTGGAATAGAGGTAGTGTTATCGAGTAATAATGTGGTCCTAGCACTAGAACTAGTAGAGAAACCCTGTATGACCACAGATCATGTAAAAAGAAATCAGAATAATAATAAAGACAAGGATAAAGGATGGTATAGTGAAATGTGTAAAACTAAGAAATTAGAAGTGATTAGAGTCCTAAAGGCATACAGAAAAGGTATCCTGAGGTATGTGAACAGTATTGTAAACTAAGAAAGTATACAAAGTGTTGTTAGTAGAACAAAAGAGGTTATGGCAACAGGAGCAGCCAAAATTAATACAGACTGAAAAGTAAGAAATCGTAGATTGACTGGAAGCTAGAAACCGATTTTTAATATACTGTAATTGAATGTCAACTTACCCTTTAAAGTAGTTTTTTCTACATCACACAGTCCAATATATAGTATTTGAATATTTAAAGTTATATTTTAAATCATACACAAATACGGAGATCGAGTCGTAAGTCATGGCAAATTTTTTTTTTCTCGCAAAGAGGAGACAACACGGAAAATCTAAGATATACATTTGGAAACGTACGGTATGTACTTGCGTATGATGCCACAAGATGGTGGTTTGTTTTTTTTTGCTAGAGGTTTTACGTCGCACCGACACAGATAGGTCTTATGGCGACGATGGGATGGGAAAGGCCTAGGAGTTGGAAGGAAGCGGCCATGGCCTTAATTAAGGTACAGCCCCAGCATTTGCCTGGTGTGAAAATGGGAAACCACGGAAAACCATTTTCAGGGCTGCCGATAGTGGGATTCGAACCTACTATCTCCCAGATGCAAGCTCACAGCCGCGCGCCTCTACAAGATGGTGTATGTAAGCATGCCCCCAAGTTCAGAGTGTGAGTGAGAGCGTCACAAAATAGAAGTCAACAAGCAGAAGCAACGATCATATATTAAAATAGCTGTTCTCTGCAGCAGAAATGCATGCCAATGCCATGCAGAGCTGCGGAAAGCATCAGGTTTGCGACTATGATCTAATCCCCAAAGTCAAGAAGCCATTACGTGGACAACGGTTTGCTAACAAAGAGGACATCGTAACAGCATTTCGGAGAGAGGTGTCACACGTTAGCGATACACATGCAGTGAATGGTATTCAGCGCCTGCCCCACCACTGGCAACACACAGTGGAAACCTTGGGCGATTATTTCAAAGGCCTGTAACCAATAGATACCTGTCCTTTGTACGTAGTCTTGTGTATATAGTTGTTTTCATTCCTGTGCGGTTATGGGAAATCAGCAACGTTGCATCAGACATTGAAGCCCGCAAACTCGGAAGCCATTTAACGCTGGTGATTTGTTGTAGTCTACTATGTGGCTTATGTTTGTGTTATAATTGAGAAAAACTCCCCATGGCACTACAGCCCTTGAAGGCCTTAGCCTACCAAGCGACCGCTGCTCAGCCCAAAGGCCTGCAGATTATGAGGTGTCGTGTGGTAAGCACGACGAATCCTCTCGGCCGTTATTCTTGGCTTTCGAGACCAGGGCCGCTATCTCACCGTCATATAGCTCCTCAATTCAAATCACGTAGGCTGAGTGGACCTCGAACCAGCCCTCAGGTCTAGATAAAAATCCCTGAACTGGCCGGGAATTGAACCCAGGGCCACCGGGTAAGAGGCAGGCACGCTACCCCTACACCACGGGGCTGGCTATAGTTGAGAAAATTGGAAAAATGAAACTAACAAAGCCACACAAATTGACTGATGTGAGTAAAAAACAGTGTACTCTTTCAGATTTCTTCGTAAATGTAACATGAATTGATATAGGAGTGAGTGAACGTGAGAAAACACTTGATGGAAATGCCGATTTAGTGTTCAGGACGACAATGACCAGTGTGAAATTTATGGTGCTCAAGACAACATCAAACATTAAAAATACGTCGAAATTTCAATAATCAGGCAAACTGAAATTTCAGCAATCGTAGCTTGAATTACTATCGTGGCTGTGCTATGAAGAAGGAATTGCAAAGTGTGAATTGTGTAGTATTGACAACCAAAATTCTAAAGTTGTATCCGGATTTTCAGGACCATTTGAACTGGAAACTTTTAAAAATCACAAAAAATCCTATCCTCACTCGAAGTGTCAGGAGGCTGAAAGTTTCAAGAAACTCCTGAATGTGCACATTTAACTAACTGCATAAAGAAAATGGATGCTAATATGTTACAGCATATGAATGCATTGTTCATGGCGTCTCATCACATTGCAAAAAATAACAGACCCTACACTGATTTTGAAGGTTTGGTCGATTCAGATCTTAGTGAAAATTTGATATGTGAAATTAAGGAAAGTTCTTACTCAATGGATCGACAGATAAATTTGATGATGAGGAGCTGATACCTTACATTCTTTTCTTTTTTATGGAAATTAAGGTGAAAGAGACATTTCTTTCTATTGTGTCATTGGAGCATGCAACAAGAGATGGTCGTATGGAAGCTCTAGAAACAGAATTACTTCAGTTAGGGCCTGGAGAATTCTTCATGGGTACAAAACTGATAGGAATAGGGACTGATGGAGCACCATGTATGATTGGTATTCGTAATGGTTTGGTAACAAAGATATCTGAAAAAATCGTGAACTTGGTAAACGTTCACTGTGTTGCACATCAACTGCAACTCATTGTTCTTCACTCACTGAAAAATGTGAAACTTAAAATCATTGATGACAGTGATTCTACACTCAGGAAACTATATAAGTTTTATGGACATGCACCAAAACGACTTTGTGAACTGAAAAAATTTCAGAGTTTCTGGAATGTGAAATATCTAAATTACAGTATTTACACCAAGATGCGTAGCAAGCAAATTAAATGCTCTGCATGCAGTTGTGAAAGACTTCGAATGCCTAGAGGTGCATTTAAAGAATATTTCTGAAAGGAAAAGTGAAGAAGTAATCATAGCTAAAGTGTCTTCTAAAGAACATCAAGGACTTCAAATGTCATCAAAATCTACTTCTTGTATGGCTATCTGAATATATTCAAAAGACTTCCACTTGTATTTCAGAGGCATGATCTGATTTTAAGTCAGGAGTTTTCAGTGGAATACAGTTATCAGGTATGTCAGGTAAGAATTTCACGAGCAACAAGGAACATATTTCAGCAAGTGGGATTAACTTTCTGAAAGACACATTTCTTCAAAATGAGGTTATTCAAAGTGCCACTGGTGTTTTTGTCACACATTCCTGGGCATCAGGAAAACAATTGGAAAATTATGGCATCAGTGAAAAACAGCTTCTTGCCACTCACCTTTCAAAACATCTTCAAATTGAAAAGAACAACGTAGAAGACACACAGACTGAGCGAATGGTACGAGTTCAGAGTAGTCGGGAAAGGTCTTCCACTACATGATCTACTTGAAAAATCATGGACTGTGAAAAGACAATTTCCGATTTTGGGAAAGCTCCTCAGTACAGCGGCAATAATTCCTGTATCAACATCACGTGAGCGAGGGTTCAGCACAATGAATATTAGTAAACACATACTGCAAAACCAAGCTTGCCGCGATGAACTTAAGTAATCTCATGATATCTTTAGATGGACCATCTATAAAGGACTCTGTCGCAACAGAATGTATTGATCATTGATATTTTGGTGGGAAATCAAACTGACAAATGTAGTGTAATTTCAAAAGATGCTGACCTTGAAGGAAAGGACTCTGTCGCAACAGAATGTATTGATCATTGATATTTTGGTGGGAAATCAAACTGACAAATGTAGTGTAATTTCAAAAGATGCTGACCTTGAAGGCGACTGGTCATTATATGAGTTAGTATCTCTTAAAATATAAGTTGTTTCTATTCCATTCCTATATGAATACTTACCGGTAAGGACACATTTCAAAAACAATGTGTAGCTTTATCCCAGTCTAACCAGTGCTTTTTTAATAATCTTTACTTGCAAAAAATGTGCTGGCTCCTGATAAAAAGGGGCTGGCTACTGAATTATTCTATTTTTTCTACCCCTACCTGCAGCCAACAGCAGCACAGGGAATGGTCATGCATCAGTCATAGTGTCTTATTTCATTTTTCTATTAAGAAATAATACTTCTAGGGGCAGGATGATGGGTCCATGGCAAGCAAAAAGAAAGGATATCTCCCCTCATATACTTTAGGTATCGTTTCATTTCATTTTTGCACGATTTTTTCCTTCCTAAAAATGCAAACTATTTAGGAAAATGTAACAATCTGAGACAGTAGCAAACTGCTCCAGCCAATAAGAACACAGAAAACAGTTGCAATTCCCAAATTGACATAGTCTTTGTTTTAATTTTTTAATATAAGTAAGAATACTTCTAGAGGTGAGTTGGTAACTCCAGCAAACATAGAGGAAGGATCTCTTCCCTCTGTTACTTCAGGTAACACTTCGTATCATTTACGCATGATTTTCTAACCACTAAACACGCACCTCTGCTACTACAGGGGCCTATTCCACAAAAGTATGGTCTTGTACATTACA
Source organism: Anabrus simplex (assembly GCF_040414725.1). Lineage (NCBI taxonomy): Eukaryota > Metazoa > Arthropoda > Insecta > Orthoptera > Tettigoniidae > Anabrus > Anabrus simplex. The sequence goes on along the minus strand of NC_090266.1, from coordinate 324,673,414 downwards.
AGTTACTAGTGTGGGTTCTTGTAATGTATGGAGTTGTACATTTCTGTTCCACAAAAGATTGATAGTCTCTTGTATTTTACCAGTGAATTGTTACAAGTTTTACAAGTGACGACATATCAATAAACATACTACGTCATAGCATGAATCAGCTGTTTATCTTCGTATTCCATTCGTTGAATTAGGTTATGCTTGCCTCATTTATCGTAATATCGTATTTTACTGTAACTTATGCAGCAAAGATTGAAAGAACTAATATTCCTGTGAATTTTTTAATGCTACGATGTTATTTTTCAGTTTATTTCTTTGATGATAGGAAATTACTCCGTTATCACCCATTCTGTTCTTCCGCGATCCTCGCGTATGTTCTACGAGAGTCTAACATACCTACCTTGGTCTGTCATTAGGAATCAGATGCCGCTAATACCGATATTCGGCCGCCAAACTTAATTGTTACGAAATTGCAAACTCTGCATGAATTGTTAAAATGATGTCAAGAGAAACAAAGTTATTCATTTTGAAGGAAATAGAAGGTAGGAAAGATATTTGTTTCGTTGGATTCAGCGAGAGTCTGAAAAAACAAGACGAAATAAATGGTTGGATGGAAATATTTGACTTGGGAAAAGCTCATGGAGCTTTTGAGGGGAAAAGTTGGACGTATGTAAGAGATATTCTGCTCATTAATGATTCCAGGAATGTCCTTCTTGGAATATGTTTTTTTCAGTATTTTCAGGCCAACAAACAATTTGAGGAAATTTTATATCATTTATTGCAGCTACCACGGACCGAATATTTTGCCATCCCAAGCCAATGTAATGTTGTTAGTAAATGTTGTTTAGCAGAGGGAGATTTATTTCTGTTCGTAGGATATTTTAACCTATAGCCAATATCTATCAAAAGTTCTTCCACTTGTACTGTGCTTAACCTAAAACGTTCATTTTATTCAAATACAGTGTTAAACTGGAAGTTTATTCTTTCCCTGTACAGACGATAGTTTTCATTTTCATCACCATCACTATCACTACTGCTAGACCACATATTTATCAAAATGTATCCAAAATAAGCGTATTTAAATAGCACTAGTACATTTATATATTATTGTCCTTTCACTGGTAGAGAATTCTTCTCAATTCGCTAGTAAGTTACAAGTACTAGTACTTTTGTGGAACACGCCTATAAAAATTCACTAGTAATTTGTAAGTATGGAGTAGTAAAGTACAACTGTAGAGAATTCTTTTGTGGAACAGAAACTCTGGTATTTGTACAAGTTACTAGAGAATTTACTTGTAATGTACAAGACCATACTTTTGTGGAACAGGCCCCAGTACTACTGTGTAAATTGAATTAAGATGAAGTTATGTATGTTAACCTATATCAATGAATAAATCTAAGAACATTTTAAAAGTACCTATAAGTAAACTGTGAACAAACAAGAGATACACTTTTCTAGCAGGAGTGGATTTTTAAGAATGAGGAAATCATGCAAAAATTATGTAAAAAGATACCTAAAGTAGACAAGAGGAGAGATCCTTCCTTTATGCTTCTCAGGGACCACCACCCTGCCCCCCAGAAGCATTATTATAAAAAAACTGACAATGTAAATATCAGAAATTTGACTATTTCCTGTGTTCCTATTGGCTGGAGGGCAGTTTCTATAATCTCCAAGAGAGCCTGCATCATGTGTGGCCACCTGCTGCCATATTGTGAAAATTATGAAACCACAGTTTGAAAGCGATGTGTGCCTCAAAGCGAAAGTGTGGGGCCAATGGTCTTATCAGTAGCCAATACCGTCACAGGGGATACTACAGGCCTGTTGGTTGCTTTGCAGCTCTAACCTGGGGGCTAACACTGCCAGATCTCCTTTACTTACACCCAGCCCAATGGTCTTGGCACCAGCCAGATCTAACCAAAACAGCCCAACTGTCCCGTCAATAGCCAGACCTAACCAATACAGTCGTGGTCTTGTCACTTGCTGGACTTAAGTTCAAAACTGAACAGCCTTGTGGCAGCATGCTGTGATATCATGCATGCCCCGCCATGTTTAAGGTCTAACTTCTCCTTTCCACCTCCGTTACTACAGTTTTACCCAAATAAGTCTCTTTCCTTGATACTGCACAGAATCTAGCATGAATTAATACAGTATATAAATTCACAAACATGCAGTTATCAACATGGTGTTGAAATTTTGAAATCAAATCATAATGCAAGTTCTACTAGGGCTGAAAATTTCCAAATGGGATCTGATGATGTTTGTTGTTTGAAGGGGCCTAACATCTAGATCATTGGCCCCTAATGGCACGAAATGAAAGGACAATTAAAAATCCATAATCCTCCACTGACCAGAATTCAAAACGTGAGGACGAAGAATGAATGGATGGATATGAAGATAAAACAATCAGTGGATCCGATCTGCAATGCACCACATTCCAGAAACTAGCGTTAAAAAATAGTATTACTGACCGAGGGACTGTTTCTAAAGCACAATACTGAATTGATGATGCTTGTAGTCTAAACGGGTCCAAAATCCAGGTCATCGGCCCCTCATAATGGTAATTATCGCTAGGAAAGTAGAGCCATGGTATTTGGCATGTTGCGGTACTAATCAAGAGTAGACTCACGGTATTCCACACGTGATGGTACTACTCACAGGTAATGTAATGCGCACATGTAACACAGACTTATGATGTTTCGCACATTGTGTCGCTATTTACAGGCAACGCAAACCTATACAAATGCGATCTAGCCTTTCAAAACCACCCCTTATCGTGCTACTAACAATAGGCCTACACTCGAACACTGTTAATAACCACATCGATAGAACAAGAGATACATGTATGAAACATTAAGTGCAATGCAACAAGGTGTATGAAGAGTGTACTAGCTTAATAGAGACTTCAAAGGATTTTCATCTATAATATATTCAAATATAAAGTGATAGACCTACTAACTGATTAATGTAAAATGAAACAAACCACACCACACATTGCAAAAGATATATATAATTTTATAACAGACATTTCCTTCAATTTCTCAAAGTCAAGGTCAGTGTGCAGTCAGCACTCCTACACAGGAAATAACCTTCCACAAGCATTTTAGTTTAATTATCAGGAATAAAAATAATTCTAACAGTTTCGGTGACTGAAAATGTATATGATTTCTATTCAAGACAAAGGATTCAGTACGAAGACTTCCCTAAAAATCGTAAAATCGAAATATACAAACGTGAGACACTAATCCAATTCCCATGGTAGTTCAAAAACACACATTTATTACACGTCCCGAACACAAATATAGAAGCCAATCAACTTACCACTTCCATTACAACTTATGAAATTGAGGGACAATTCAGACAGTACGTAACATCGTGTAACGATCCCGTGCAGAAAAAGTTAACGCCCTGTACGCTAACGGAACAAATGGGTAATTAAACAGCAATTATAGCGAAAACGAAAATAAACTTACCATAATTAAAATATCCAATGCTGAGCCCACTAACAATGAAAAATATATGCTGGAGAGTGCTCCCTTTTCCATATAATGTATATCTATGAACCAAAGCCAAAGGATAACCTAGAATGAAAATAAGATTAAGTGATAAGTTTTGATAATGACAATCAACATGAACATGAATGTGTACTTAAACACAAAATTACGAGCATAGTAAGGGCTAATAGAAAGGTTAGAATTCAGACAGAGTACGCTGACATCCAAGAATACAACAAAATGGACAATTCGTTTTAATAGATACTAATTACCGATTAAAATGGATAGCAACAGACGCAACGCTGGCTCTGTTGCACCAAGATAATTGGCTAGTTGTCCCAAATAAGAATCGTGAAACATAGTCTCAGCGGCCATATTGACATGTTCAAACAACCGCAGAATTACTTGAACAAGACCTACGGGAATGTGGCCTTTGAAATAATCCACAAGTCAAACCAACTTTCAGAATATGCCACTAGATATCACCTAAAGCGTTGAAATCAACAACGCCAAATACATTTTACATACAGGTTGAACAAAAAATGCCGCACGTGGAGGTCGGCATGCGGTTCTTCGTCAAAATTCACGACAAAATGTTATCTTGCAAAACCTAGTCCCACCAATAGGTATGATAGAAATACGAGTTAAGAAACGAAGCTCTAGCAACGCTGTGACGGCGTGCAGCGTGGAGGAGCACAGGTCGCATGAACTCGGCGCTCTGCCGGATCTGCCTTATTAGCTCAGTGAAACGAGGTAATGCCATAAACGCCGGTTGTGCGGACGCGCCGATGTTCGAGTCACGTTCGCGCCTATGATTTTTCGGTTAATGTATCAAATAGTATCTAATGTACACCTCCACTATGCAATACAGTGTTCTGTCTTACCGTTACAGTTACCTTTATTTAAACTTTCAGACATAATATGAACTTCTTACAGACGTAAACGACAACTTTCTTTCGTCCATGGCACAAAAAAGCCAATACGTAGAACATAATAATGGATACAGTGACATCGTCTCTATCACATGCGGTACAAGGAAACACAATGCAGTACAGTAGGTAGGTACACTAGATTGCCCATTATGCTACGCACAATAACTCCATAGTGTACGTGTGACGTCCAGTCTTATCTGCACAGAGCCGGTACGTACACTCACGAGCAACGTTCACTTCACAGCAGATGTTCAAAGCGACCACCTTGCTTTTGCAAACATTTTGTCACTCGCTGGAGCATACTTTGCTGGACCCTACGCAAAACAACTGCATCCATCATTGCCGATGCAACATGCACGCGAGCTATTAGGTCTTGTACATTCATGGGTGGAGTACTATTAACATGTTCCTTTAAGTGCCCCACAAATAAAAATCTAGCGGATTAAGGTCCGGGGAAAGTGGAAGCCAGAACATTGGACCTCCAAGACCAATCCATTTCCCTGGAAACGCTTCATTTAACAAGTTACGCAGAGTCATTCCAAAGGGTGGCATTGCACCATCATGCTGAAACCACAACTGTCGCCGAACACCTAGTGGAACGTTTTCTAAAGCGTCAGACGGAGTATTGCCCAGAAACGTACGATAACGGGGCGCATTCAACTTGTCCGGCAATAGGTAAGGGCCTAAAAGCACTCCTCCCACGATTCCAGCCAGCAGGTTAATGCCAAAGCGTGCCTGAAAGCCATGTTCACGGGTGACATGTGGGTTATGGTCAGACCAATAATGGCTTTTGTGATGGTTGAAAATACCTTCCCGGGTGAAGCTACATTCGTCACTCCATATCACATTCTTTGTAAAATGTTCGTTATCTTCAACTTCTTACAAAAGCCATTCACAGAAACGTACTCGTTGAATGCGGTCTTCTGGACGCTGGTGTTGACTTGACGTGTACTGATATGGATGCAGTTTTTCGTCGTGCAACACGTCAACAACCACTGTTTGAGATACCTGGAACGGCCTTGCAAAATCACGGGTAATTCGTGAATGGAGAATGGCTTCAAGAATATCGTCCTCTGTTTGCGGAGTACGTCTAGTCCTTGGACGACCTCTGTCCACTACTTGTGGACGAAGATTACCGGTTTCCCGCAGGCGTTGCTCAAGGCAATGAAAATCATTCTTATCGGGATGGCGCTTTTGAGGGTAACGTGCTGCATACTCAATAGCAGCAGTAGAAGCTTGGTTGTCAGATGCACCCAACACTCAAAGCATATCAACGTATTCGCCGTTTGTGTACTCCATCAGGAAGCCGCCCTACATGCACTTTACAGGACCAGTTATGGTTGTGCACTGCGAGGTTCGTCAACTCGTGCATTCAGCTGAATGGATCACAAAGTCATGTGTTCGACTATTGTCATGTGACAACAGGATGTCATGCTTACAAACGCAGTTACACTACGGGAACTACGGATCTCACGTCACACACACAAAAGATAAAACGAACAACCTGACGTAGATTCGAGCCGTAGCTCCATGGTGCATGTTGGTTTGATACCCCAGCCGCTTGCTCAGTGAGCTGCGACGACGGGTACGGTAACGCGGGATGATGAACGTTTCTCTATTACATTCCGATGAGCTGCAGGATATGACAGTGTTGCCAGTTTCTCGTTTTCGACTTGTTTTTCAACAGCACCAGATCCGATTTGGCTATAGACAATTTTGTCTTCCAATGGGATGAGGAATCGCATGCCGAACTACAAGTGCGGCATTTTTTTCACCCTCTATCTCGTAAAATCGAAATATACAAACGTAAGACGCGCATCCAATTCCCATGGTAATTCGAAACACACGCATTTAGTATTATACGTCTCAAACACAAATACAGAAGACAAACACTTCTTCTACAACTCATGAAACTGAGGAAAAATTCCGACAGCCCATTGTGTAATGATCCCGTGCAGTAAGAGTAGGTACTTGACAACGTTATCAAAAGAGATAAACACTAATCGATAGATATTCGTCTGATTAATGAATAAAAAAGCATAACAGAAAAGTAAATATACACGAAAATTAATCTGTTTCAAATAAACAATACTTATTATACACCTGTCAGTACAGTATATAATTGTGAACATCCAAATCCAACTATAGACGCTTGTATGTAGAGCATGGTCAACCAATAATATTAAGTAATTCGTAGAGATGTAATTTTCATTCGTAAAATTCTTTGCACGATTATCTCACGTAGGTTACAAAGGTTTCGACACCATAACATCAACATTTTGCTTGCTCGCAGGCTAGGCACATAAGGTAAATTCTTCAACTATTCACAACAATAAAAACGTGGCGTTGCCGAGGTCCCAGCCGTAAGTTACGATAAGGAATATTTACCCCATGTCAACTTAAAGTACTTAGTTATGAGTTTGAAAATGTTTCCGTGCGAGGGCAGTAGTCCTTGGCTACAATGGAACTTGCCTCATAACGCTCTGTACCATACTGTTTTCTTCAGCTTATCCTAGTTAATTTTGAGGTTGATGGAGCCACCCAGTGTTTAAGGGAGGGGAGCGGGTACATACAGTCGATTACCGTATACTAAAAAATATAATTTTAAAAATAAATCTCAGACGAAAGGTTGAGGCTTTCTAAACATAGATACGAAGTTTTATGTAAAAATTCCTCATAGTTTTAGAGATATTTGCATTTTAGTGACAGCTTGTGCATTGTGATGGGCGTGGCTATGTAGCAATGGATGCAAACGTACAGCGCAAGACGGTTGTGCGGTTACACTTTTCGTCAATTTTTTATAGAACTGGCTGCATGGGTAGTATACACGTAGGCTATGTCTGTATCCTTGGTTTAGTGAGATTTGAGAGTGGAAATCTTTGAACTTCTGTTTCCAAGGTCTCTGTTGTGTACTCCTTGGCGATAGTAGCATTTGTTTTGAAACTTTCCACGTGCTTTTATTACATTATGTTGTGAAGGGGAGATTTCCTGGAAATCGCTTTTCTAATGAAGAGAGAGGTGATAATGGCAATGCTATTATTGACGTAACCAGTAGGCCTAGTGCATCAACCAGGAAACATATTTTTGCTTGTTTCTTTATGTCGTACCGACACAGATAGATCTTACGGCGACGATGGGATAGGAAAGGCCTAGGAGTTGGAAGGAAACGGCCGTGGCCTTAATTAAGGTACAGCCCCAGCATTTGCCTGGTGTAAAAATGGGTAACCACGGATAAACTTCTTCAGGGCTGCCGACAGTGGGATTCGAACCCACTATCTCCCGGATGCAACCTCACAGACGCACGCCCTTAACCGCACGGCCAACTGGCCTGGTCCAGGAAACTTGAAACCTGTCAGTCAGTGTTCTCCCTAGGACTTTTCTAATGGGCGCACTGCCCAGCCATTTTCACTGACCGCCCGGCTAGCATAAGCTAGATATCCGCTAGTTACATAATATTTCAAGTTGCTTTACGTCGCACCGACACAGATAGGTCTTATGCCGACGAAAGGAAAGTGCTAGAAGTGGGAAGAAAGCGGCCGTGGACTTAATTAAGGTACCACGGAAACCATCTTCAGTGCTGCCGACAGTATGGTTCGAACCCACTATTTACCGAATGCAAGCTCACAGCTGCGCGCTCCTAACTCACTCGGTTTACGTGATATTAATACATATTTCAGTCATTGAAATCTTACAACTTGTTTTCCAGTCAGTGACCGAGTCAGGGATGGAATGAATGAAGTCCCATCTATAGGCGAGGATAGGAATTGTGCCGGCTGCCGAAGCCTGTCTCACTCCTCTGGGGCAATGATTAATGACTGACAAATGAAATGAAATGAAATGATAGTCGAGAGTTTGGCTGGAATGGAAGATGACAGGGAAAACTGGAGTACCCGGAGAAAAACCTACCCCGCCTCCGCATTGTCCAGCACAAATCTCACATGGAGTGACCAGGATTTGAACCACGGAACTCAACGGTGAGAGGCCGGTGCACTGCCACCTGAGCTACGGAGGCTGCACATATTTCAGTCATTGTATGTTCCAAATTAAAATATAAACACTGTAAAATGTTTATTTAAATGATAAATCTTCATTATTGTCAGCATAATTGAGCGATTCATATCGAAGATCAGCTTATCACTTAGTGACGTGCACGTGCGGTGTCTGGATTAGCGTGGAATTGCATGCGAGCACTCGATTCCGCGGGACGTAACAAACCCGTCTGGCTCTCCACAGCAACCGAGTGAATATGAACGAGCTGTAGAACACTAGAAGTACAAACTACTCTGTTACGTCTTTTTCGTGATAACACTAAAATAGTTCATTTTAGCAGTTAATATTTACCTGTCCAATATTATTGTTCATGGCCTTAGGGTAAGAAGTTGAAATTGTATCATAATTACTTTTGTACGTAGTATTCACCGCCCGGCTACTCATTCCTGCCACGCAGCTAACGAAAGTTTCTGGGGAGAACACTGTGTCAGTGATGCTAAGGATACTGACAGCGTGTCATTAGGATTATAGATTTTGTTCTTTAGTGAATATTGTAAACACGGTTATGTCTACTCCCGTGAAAGTAAGTGTAAAACTTGATTTTAAGTGCGGTAAATGACGTAAAACAGTTAAAAACTGCGTCCTGTGTAAATTGTGTGATGGTTGATGGCATTTTAAGTGCGGGAAGAGGCTGGGAGAGGAAAAAGTTAACGCAATTGAAGACCGGTTTTGTGATCAGTGCGTTGCGAATGTTGTTATCGGTGATGGCATCTCGAAATCTCAAGATAGAGAGTATGAAAATGCGTTGGAAATTATCAATATTTTGCGAAATGACATTGAGGATCTTAAAGCTGAAAATGACGCACTTAAGGATAAGATTAATGTGATGGAGTGTAAGTATATGAACTGTGGATTAGTGCTCGACTTGAATTCGAATTGTAAACCTGTGTGAACTGAAACAATCAAGCCTAAAAACTCTAGACGATGGGAGTCGGTGCCGGTAAAAGACCCGGGTTTCAGAAAGCGGATAAAGGACGATTGCTACTTTCCTGTTTTAAAGAATAGGTTTAAACCCCTTGGAAGTGGCACTCATGAATCTGTAGATAACACCTCTGAAGTAAATTTCTTGGATGTTCGACCTTAAAGTAACAAGAATCCAGTAAAACCAAGTTAAAAAACCTCGCGGAAATCTGTGAAGATAAGACTTTTTGCCGATAGTCAGGGGAGGAATATTGCTACGGAACTAATTAGAAACAGTAAGCATGATGTTTCTGCTGTGATTAAGCCTGGTGCAAATTTTAATGACATAACCTCTGAAAGTCAAAAATACTGTAAACATTTAGGAGCTACGGGGGTTGCTGCTTATCTAGCAGGGACTAACGACGTGGGGAGAAATAATGCAAGAGGAATGACCTCTTCCCTCAGATCAAGACTACAGGAGATGCATCACACCAATGTTGTGGTATTTTCGGTTCCTCATAGACACGATCTTCCGGCATGGTCTTGTGTTAAAAAGGAGGTAAACAAGGTTAATGAAGAACTTTTGAAAATATGCAGGAGTAGAGTAGAAAGAAGAATTCTGGACCAGCGCTGCGAGAGAAGAATTCTGGACCAGCGGCAGCCACTGCGCATGCCCGTGCGCTTCCTCTCCCCATGAAGGGGGCCTCTTACTTGCCAAGGCGTGTGTGGAATGTTAACTACACATCCTGCAAAGTCTTTATGTAAGAGGTAATTAATTCTTGAAAGGTGTGGGGCAAGGTGCTGTGACTGGATTTGCTGAACTAGCTTTCACTGGCTAAGGGGGTCAACCACATGTAGAATGAGGACAACACACTCAGAGGTCTTTATATAAGAGGTAATTAATTTTCTTGAAAGGTTACTCTTGTGGGCAAGGTACAGTAACTATGTGGCAACTGGATTTGCTTTAATAGGTCACTTGCTGGTGAAAGCTGAACAGGATGTTAGATTATGTAAAAAAAAAATGATCCCTCACTCCTCTCTTACTGTGGGTGAGGGGGAAACACTAAGGAGTGCTACAGTGCAGCTGTTACTAGGCAAGATCCGCTTTCTAACTTGTTGAAGGTTATCTCTGTCACGAACAGGATGTTTATTGTAGGTTGTAATTTTGAGTGAAGGTGAACTAGTGTCAAGTCCAGCCTACTGGTGAGGAGTGAAGGTGGTGGCAGGGAGTATTTAAGGAGCAGAGCAAACATGAAAACTATCATCTAGTTGGAAGAGTTCTCTACTACTACTACTACTACTACTACTACTTTTCTTTCCTCTTCAGTAAGTGTAAGTTTATTTAGTTTGTTAATTTTAAAAAGATATAGCAGCTTCAACAGAATGGATATGTTAATGAAATTAAACAAAATTGCAAAGGCACCACAATTTCATAATAGAAAGTTAAGTGAGTTGCAATTTAACCATCCATTTAAGGTTAAAGCGCTGAGAGCGGTAGAAACAAGATTTGGGAGGAAAATAATCGTTGATATAGAAGGGGAAGATGAGGAGACTGTGAGTGTTTTCCTGCCGGCGCAATTCTCAAAACTTACAGCAGAAGAAATAGAAGAAATAAATTCTTTAAAAAACAACTTGAAAATGATGTACAGAGGCATGGAGAGGGGCTACCATCAAGTGTGCTTCCTACAGTAGAATGTCAACAGTTACGACATCTATTTTAACTAAGTAAGTATGCACAGAGTATTTTCGTTCTTAATGTAACTTTTTTCCGCCGTATTTGGATAATTGTTTTGTTAATTGAAAATAGTATGTGGTGTTTCTTTCTAGGTTCGTGGTGGTAATATGATGAAGTGGAAGAAAGTTGAGATTAAACCAGGAACTGAACATCAAGCATATCCAAGCATACAGAGTCGTCGTCTGCAAGTACATCCTGAGGAGGATGTGGTCGCTACTTCGCAGCCTGTTGAAGATGAAGCGGGACAACTGAGCGCACAACAACAACAACAAGAAGTGAGTGCTAATTGTATTGAACTATGGAACAGAGGGGCTCCTCTTTTTAATTATACAGTATATGTGACGAACCTGAGTAAAGCTTACGAAAGCCAGCAGGAAGTGACAGCTGCTGTAGTGCGATTTCTTTTGAGTGAATTTTCAAGTAATGAACATTTTTTACTATTTCTTGGGTATAATACATTCGAAGAAATTTATAAAATTGAATTTTCCTTTTCTTCACAAGAATCGAATAAAATTTCCTATTACCGGAATACATTGTTAGGGAAGCTTCAGGACGAGTTTCCAAGCGAAGCTGTACACTGTTCACTTGATGTAGAAGGGAGTGACCTAGCTCGATGGTTATACTGTGTAATGACGGATTGTACATTCTTGATAAGTCGTTGCTACAGCAACTGCTGGACTTGCCTTGAGATCGCTGAAAAATTTAGCATTAAATCGTAATTTTTTTGTAGTCTTGGAGTATCCTTCGAGCAAACGTAGAAAACTAGACATTAATTTACAGACAGATGAAGATATGGGAAGAATGCAAGCTCATTTTGATAGAGCGTTTGATCGCATTCGCGAGTTTATGAGGGAGGTAAATGGATCAATAGTAATTTCATATCGGTTCGAACCTAGCGAGGAGCGAGAAGAAGCTCAGTTCAAGCTGATTGAAAATCTTAACGAGCTAGAGGAAATGCGTAATCAGATGTTAGAAATTTATTTTCACGCTCGCGCTGTTAATGGACTAACTTTTCAGATAGAAGATTTGTCTGCTTTCCAGTGTAAACAAATCGAGGAAGCTTTTCGGCGCAGAGTGTACACACTAGCGGTGGTAAATGTTAACAATGATTTCTTACTCCCCGAAGAGTTCCTAGATAAATCTTACGTGTGGTTTAATAAATACGTGAAGGAAGCACTCAAGACACAAGCATTAAAAGTAAATACCGTTCTCTGCACACAACATGTCCTTCACGATAAAATCGATAACAATTATTTTCATTCAAGGAACGCTGAAATTACTGAAGGTACTAATTTAAGAGAATGGTACAACGAACATGTAACGAAACCGATTCTGAAAAAATTATCAGAGTTCGAGGCTCGTGATTCGGGATGGTCTCTGCTACGAATTCGCGAATTGCGGATAAACATTAATAAAAATGTAGGTTTTCACGTGGGCAAGTCGCCAACTTGTCTAACGTTGCCTACATCAATTCGAAACAAGAAAGCAGTTATTAATCTGCAGAACACACGTGATGCTTGCTTTGCGTGGAGTGTAGTTGCTGGCTTAGTTCCAGCTAAACATCATGTAGATCGCATTTCTTCTTATCCACATTATAATGCAATTTTAAATTTAAAATACATACCAATCCCGATGGAAATGAGATACCTGAGAAAATTTGAAGATCAAAACGAAATCTCCGTGAATGTATTCGGAGCGCAGTATGACGAGAACAACTGGGTGTGCATAGGACGGAATGATGACAAAAAAGAGTTTACTCTTGTACCTTTGTACATTTCACATAAAACGTGTGAAAAGATCGTAGATCTTCTAATGCTTCAGATTGGCGACAGTGAGAAGTATCACTTTTGTTTGATTAAGAATCTTCCACGTCTTGTGCGCTCATCTCTTACGAAGAACCATAATAGAATTTATATTTGCAGATGGTGTTTGTCTTACTTTTCTAATTAGGAAAAATTAGCTTTGCATATCAATAACTGTATACAATTTCCGGTGGGCAAAAGTATAATGCCTTCGGATAGGGAACGGCTAGTGTACTTTACCGAGTATAAGGTTAAAGAGTCAGTGCCTTTTATTGTGTATGCTGACACAGAATGCATACTGAAACCTGTGTCTACTTGTTTTCCAAGCGATAACACCTCACATTCAACTCCAATTCACGAACATGTGCCATACAGCGTAGCATATTATTTACACTGTAGTTTTGACAGAGATTTGTGCTCTTTCAAACTCTATCGAGGTAGTGATTGTGTAAAATGGTTCGTAGATGAGATGTATAACTTGGTGGACACGCTTGTGCCCTATTATTTTGAAACGAAACCAATGTTACCATTAACTGTTGAGCAAGAAAATGAATTTCTTTCGTCTACATTATGTCACATATGTAAGAAGGAAATTGCAGATAATGAAATTAAAGTTCGCGATCATTGTCATTTAACGGGTGTTTACAGGGGATCAGCACATCAACTGTGTAACTTACAGTATCGTAAAATTTCTATCTTGCCGGTAGCATTCCATAATTTGACAGCCTATGATGGTCATTTCATAATTAGAGAACTGCATAGGAAGGGAGGGGATGTTGTGACAAATCTCAGAACGAACATTAAACTATCAGCAGTGAACATGGAACGGTACAAAGGATTTTCAAACTTTATACGTTATAACCAAAGACAGTGTGTTGAACTAAGATTTATAGACACTTACAACTTTATTCCTTTTTCGCTGGACAAAATGTTCCTATTACTTAGTGACGAGTCAAAGCTTGTAACGAGACGGTATTTCACCGATGATTTACAGTTTAAACTCGCTTCTCGGAAAGGGATATTTCCATACGAATATGTTACTAGTATGGAGGTGTTAGACGACACTAGTTTACCCTCAAGGAGTTCATTCTTTAGCTCTTTAAAGGGTGAAACTGTTTCGGAAGAAAACTACGCGTTTGCTCAGCTTATTTGGAATAAGTTTAACTGTAAATCGTTGGGTGAATATTCTGATCTTTACTTGAAAATCGATACTTTACTCTTGGCCGATGTATTTGAAAACTTTAGATTGAGTGGAAAAGAGACATATGGTATTGATGCCGCTCATTTCTACACGGTACCGTCTATGGCATGGAGTGCTATGAAGAAAATAACAGCTGTCCAGCTAGAATTACTTCAAGATATCGACATGCTGAAGTTTTTCGAACGCTCCATACGCGGTGGTAATGTGCAATGCGTGACGCGGCATGCAGTAGCAAATAACAAGTACATGTTAACATACGATGAGTCCAAACCGGAATCATACATAATGTACTTTGACGTGAACAATTTGTATGGATTCGCTATGCAACGGTTTCTTCCAAAGGGCGGCTTTCAATGGGTCGAAAACGTTGAGAATTTGGACATTATGAATGTAGGAGATGAAGCAGATGTTGGGTTTATGGTAGAAGTTGATTTAATCTACCCGCCAGAACTTCATGATAAACATGCCGATTATCCATTGTGTCCTGAAAAATCTACGAAACTAATGAGCACTCTTTACAACAAGGAACGGTATGTTCTTCATTATAGGCTATTAAAACAGTGTGTAGAATTAGGTATGAAAGTAGCTCACATTTACAGAGCGATTCAGTTTAATCAGAGCGCATGGTTAAAATGCTACATTGATTTGAACACAGAGAAACGAAAGTTAGCAAAAAATGAGTTCGAGAAAAGTTTCTATAAATTAATGAATAACGCAATTTTTGGTCGTTCATTAATGAACGTAAGGAAGCTGCGCGACGTCAGATGGGTCACACAGTGGGAGGGTCGTTCAGGTGCAGGTACGTTGATCTCAAGAGCAAACTTCAAACGTCGTATTGTAGTAGACGAACAGTGTATGGTTATCGAAATGAAGAAACTTCAAATTCTTCACAATCAACCGGTTTACCTCGGTGCTACAATTTTAGATTTGCCAAAAATGAAAATGAACGATTTTCACTACAACGTTATTTTGAGAAACATAGATTCAAACTCACAACTACTATACACTGACACCGACAGTTTGATATACAATTTTTCATTTGATATATATGAGCTTATGAAGGAAAATTCAGTTTTGTTTGATACAGGAAATTATGATGAAAATAATCCTTTCCAAATTGAAAGAAAAAATTCAGGTGAAATAGGTTTGATGAAGGATGAAAACGGTGGAAGTATTGTTGAAGAATTTGTAGGTTTGCGACCAAAGATGTATGCTATTAAGTTGTGTGAAAAAGAGAAACCTACATGTAAAGCTAAGGGTGTCAAAAAATGTTGTCGATCACCTAACAATTGATCAGTATAGACGATGTCTGTATGAAGGTGAACAAGTGACCAAACTACAAGTGTGCATTACTTCCAATTCTCATTCTGTGTTCACTGTTCGTCAATACAAACTAGCACTCACAGCTAATGATGACAAAAGGTACATCAGAGATAACAAAATTAATACATTACCATTTGGACATTACAGTCTTGCAGAGAAAAGAAGTATAACTAATGTATAGCTATCTTGGAATGTAGGTTTGCTTTTTTTGTGAGCACCTCCTCCACTTTGTCAACAGTTTACCCCTCTGTATGTAAAATAATGTAATTTCCTCTGAAGGTGAATATTAAGTAATAAGAGGAGAAGCTCCTGTGATTACTTTAGAAACTTTTGTTTCATTCTGTAATTAATTAAAAAAACGTAATCTTATAGAATTTCAAACTAGATAAACATTTCACTCGCTGTTTCTTTTATTCAATGTATTGTACTGTATTTATACTTTTAAAGTACATTGCATACTATTATATTTATTTAATTATGAAAAAAAATCTTATAGAATTTCACTCGCTGTTTAAGTACATTGTATACTATTGTACTAACTAGTATTGTACTGTAAGTTAACTTTCTATCATTTATATATTAAAGTGCATTGTACACCTTTACTTAATCTTTTTTCTTTTTCGAAAAAATAAAAACTCTACACTAGATGATCAAAAAGTTGTTTTTCTTTCAACTATCCTGCGCAGCCTCTCCTTTTATTCCTTGTACTCTAACTAAAGTAGGAGTAGGAGAATGAAAAAAAGAGAACATATTTCTTTTTTACAATCAAGTTTGTTGAATAGGAAAGTACAGAGGATTTTCAAAATATAAACTTTTGATTGAATTTGTAACTGCAACCACGAGGAGAGATCTGCAGAGACTGAATCTTCGACCGCCACCAGAGGAGGGTCCTGCAGAGGGGGAAAAAAGAAAGAAAAATTAGTTGATAGCAGCATAAAACAGAAAAAGCAAGCAAGAAAGAAAAGGAAACTAATTTTTTTCTTTACCTTAATAATTGATGAAATAGTAACTAATATCAAGCTCAGACGTTGTTGTTGTTGCCACTATGAGGAGAGATCTGCAGAGGAGAAAAAAATAGTTAGTCGCTGAATAAAACCGAAAAACCAGCAAGGAAAAAAGAATGGTATTATATCTATTTTTTTCACCTTAATAATTGATGTATTAGTAGCTGATATCAAGCTCGGACGATGTCGTTGTTGTTAGCTCCTGAATCCTGACAAGCCTGGTGTAAGTTCGCCTTCAGATGATCTGGTAGATACTGCCAGAGCGCACTTAACTGATGTTGTTCGTAAATAGATAATATGTTTTCAGTGAAGAAAGCCCACTCAAATTTATTGAATCTGCTCACACCTTCTTTCTTAAATTTGTTTATCACTGAACACACTATTCTCATCACACCATCTGACGATTTTAACCAACTATGAACTGCCTGAACGTTGAACATAGCACAGCTGCCTGAATATCTTGCAACATGTGGTAAATGGCGCGGACAGTCAACGGGGAAACACTCGTTACGCATTGTTCTTAAATCAGGAACACCTTCTATAGTGTTCAAGTCAATTATGCATGTACGAGGATACTCTCGCAGTGCTAATAGACGTAACTCATTAACACAGTTGCACACAACCAGATATTGATATTGTTGTTCACTGAGAAGATTGAAAAACGACGTAAGCGTGAAATCTAAATTAGGTACACTCATACCTAATAGAGCAGTAGATAACACATTTGTAGACGGATCTATATTACAACAGGCTATCTCGTAACCTCCAGTAGGTAACCTCTGAATGTCAACTATCACTCCTCTGAGTTTTGCACTCATGGTGTGCTTGATAACGAAGAACTGAAGCAGAGAATCTTCACTCTCTCGTTTATATACACTATTAGAAATAAGGAAGAAAAACTCGCGCAAGATTATTGGAAGAAAAATACTTCATTCGTTAGTGGTTTATAATTTATTATGCGATCATGAATAATAATGCAATGCAGAGTAGTGTTGGTTGGAATAGGTTCGTTTGTTTCAATTTCAACGCGAACATCTACAGAGGAAGATTTTATCGATTCAACCTGTTCCATGCAATTAATAACAACAATAGGACAATGCGAGTGAAATTCACTTCGTGATATGTTCGGTTCGGAACGATTATCATCAAGCTGATAGTACGCATTACGAAACTTGATGAACATATCATACAATTCACTGTAGTCGCCATTGTTAAAATTAGCTACAGCCTTTTCATAGGGATAAAAGTTTGAATTTAAGAATACGGCAACGGATCGAATATTACAGTGATCGAACAGAGAAGAAGAAGCATTAATTTTCTTACGATCGGTTTGGAAAGCAAGCATAAAAACTCTCGGTTTTTCTATTTGTGACGTAGTCATAACAGTCCAATTAATTTTCGTTGAATTTGGAATAGTAGGTAACTCGTGATAACTCCACGATCGAAATGCTACAGGAATAGAAGGATTTTTTGGATTAACTTTATGCGTTTAACTTCTTCCTCGTCGGACAGTATTAGAGTTGGTAGCTTTATATATATTTTTCGTACTTTGACCTTAGCTGTATCTTCCGCGTTGGCTGAAAACAGTGCACATTTATCATCTCTAGAACGAATAAAGGTAAATTCAAGTTTACAGTTTAAGAATGGTTTCCTGTAGTCTTCAAATAATCCGCAAAGAAGACTCAGTGGGATAATTGCATGGAACAGCTTTGTAGTTGCGTGGGCAATATTAGCTTCTTTTGGTGGTGTAGAAATTGATGGAAAATAGCCAGCATTTTGCAGCGCTAACATTTCATTTTTAGAATAAGAGGCGAAAGTTTTTATAGCACTAGTCGTGCCTACAAGTCGTGTTCTTTCAATCTCTTTCCCATTCAATTCAATACGAATTTCATCGAAGAGATTTGCTGCAAGTTTTGATCGGGAGCGGCTGTAGCTGAAGGTGTATTATCTGCGCTTGATCTATTTCACCTTCGATGTGAACATCAGCTTCAGAGAGTAAAAAGATATGTTCTTGGTTGTGTACAGGAAATCGAATTTCGTCGTTGTTTTCATATTTTGTGCCCGCATATGGATGATAACTCCTTACTTCCCGCCTGGCAACTCTGTTGTCAAATATAACTTTGTCCGTTACGTTGAACATATTTCTCCTTGATGTTAGCGTGATTGTACACAAAAAGGGACTAAAGTAGTTTTTGGTAGAGAATTAGAATTTATATGCTTTATCCTGTGGCAGTCGGTAGCATTGTAAAGTGATTTCACACGAAAAGAGAGTAAAGTAGTTTCCGTAGGAGAAATAGAACTTATAGTAGTCGGTAGCCTAGCGATTGTAAAAAGTCTTTATTGTTTGCGGATAATTTTTTCTTGTCGCGTACACGATGATATTGTTTTTTAGCTTTACTCTATATTTTACTACTCTAGCTGCTTCCTCTTTTAATCCTCGGTTTTTTGACTGGTTGTTGTAAATTACTACCATGATGTTGTTGTTCAACTGTTCCTTAGTCGAATGATAGTACATAAGTGTACGCTTTATGTTATATATGATTACTGTATTTTTACTGGACGAATAATTAACTCTACTGTTACATCCTCATTTTGTAAGTCGATGGGGTTTTCGAACTGATCTTCGAGTACGACGGATATATGTTGAATAACACTAGTGTTTAACGGTAAGAAGCTTATAGTTGACGGTTGAACTACGATAGGATAGCCTGCTGGAACAAGCGGTTTAAAATTGTATAACGAATGTGTTTGTTTATCGTTGAGGTAGGAACCGGAACCTAACACGAGATTACAACATACACGAATCGAGTTCACGTTATTAATTTTAATAATCTCCCCTGAAATATGTAATTTATTAGCATCATATTTTCGACGTGAAAATCCTAACAAATCAGCAATTGAATCGGAAACATCAAAGTCTACGTCTAAGTTGGAGGACATTTTAGAGCGAAGATAGGTCTTTTCGTAAGTAATAGTAATAAGTTTACTATCTCCATCTAGAGGGTCATTCTCCTCTTCGAGAATAGGAAAGTTGTTAATTATTGCTTCTTGAACTAGAGCTCCTATTTCCGAAAAAGTGTAACTACTTTCCGGTAATGTGAGTACAGTTGTTTTGTCTCCCTTCATTTTAATACCAATCTGGTTATTTGTGCTATTAACGATTACGTTACCTATTTCCTTCAGCTGTGATTCATGGTTAGCATATTTCTCACATACATTTAACAGATAACCTAAGCTAGTACCAACACTGTTCGGTACATTGAAATCATTGTCAAACGGAGAATGCATAGTAGGTTTGTTGTTAATAGTCGAGATAAAAAACTAAGTTTTGGAGTGTACTCCCGCAGAAATAGTTTCACATTTTTAATAGTTAGCAAACTTTCTATTTTTGCAACAAGATCTTCGAATTCATAAATGCCTTCTGCTACACTCAAAAGAATTTTTTTACCATTCAAATATATAGCAAACTTATTATTTTTATTAGTGGCATTTCGAATACTATTAGATGTAAATAGTGCGGCAAGACCTATTTCATAGAAAGAAGCTCTATTCAAATAAATCGGAGTTTCTAATACTACATCAATCTTCGAGCCTCTTTTTTGCTAGGGGCTTTACGTCGCACCGACACAGATAGGTCTTATGGCGACGATGGGATAGGAAGGGCCTAGGAGTTGGAAGGAAGCGGCCGTGGCCTTAATTAAGGTACAGCCCCAGCATTTGCCTGGTGTGAAAATGGGAAATCACGGAAAACCATCTTCAGGGCTGCCGATAGTGGGATTCGAACCTACTATCTCCCGGATGCAAGCTCCCAGCCGCGCGCCTCTACGCGCACGGCCAACTCGCCCGGTCTTCGAGCCTCTACCCTCGAGTGTAATGCGTCTTACATACGGCATCGTGCACACTGAACACAAATACTAAGGTCAAGCTTTATTTATACAGTATAAAAATAGTAAACACAGATGACCACAAATTGATGAATTAAAAGTTTGATATGAATGAAAATTATATCGAATGTAACAGTTTCTTAAATATTCTAATACCTCTTTAGGGGGACGTAAATTACCAAAACTATCGAAGTAGTAGACATACGCACCTCGTTTACAGAACGCAACCCAGTGCGAACCAGATTTACTTATCGGATCTAAATTCAAAATACAACTCTCATTTTTACGAGAAATTTTCGGTAACGTATCTCGCATAAACACACCTCTGAAGTATGGAATTTTTAAACGATATGCGTAACGATATAGATCTATGTTAGTTAATGCTCTATTCGGCAGACTTTCCATTATCTTTTGTATGCTGGAGGATTTAAGTAAAAGCCCTTTCCTTTGTTTCGAGTAGAAAGCTTCTAGCATTCGATTGTGGCACTTCATTTCTTTTAATTCTTCCTGTGCGGCTTTCGCCTTGTTTACAGCCGATGCTATGCCCGCAGCTCCACTTGCTAGACCGCCCAAGCCCGACAAGGCTGCAAATATCGGAAGGAGTGGAAGAAAACCACCTTTCTTTTTTTACAGCATGTTGTCTTTTTTCGGTTTTACTCGTTCTCTTCGATGTTTTGATTTTCTTCTTCGTCTTCCGCCACCTACTTTAGTTTTCGCTTTCATAATACCCGTAACTGCTAGTGCAGCTGCTCTTCCTCCCAATGATGCGTCCTGAGAGTTTACACGAGACCAAGCCTTAGAGGCTAAGATTTCATCTGCTTCTTTCCTTCTGTTCTGGTCTTTGTATGTAGCGTAAGCGATATCGTGTTCTTTACATGTCTTATCTAATAGATTTATTCCTTGATCACCACGCTTAGTGATTTTCTACCTTTGTCCCAGGTCTACAGAATTCATAACCTGGTATGTGCAATTCTACTGGTAAATTATCTATAGCTTTATTAAGAACTTTGCCTATTATTCCTCTTTCCCTACTCGTTTACATGGAGCTGCTACAACGTTGCGTCTTCGACGCAGCATACTCAAATAAGAGCTCCTGCTATCAAGTGTGTTATTATATACGAATTACATTTTTACACGATGTGCAACTGTTGAGTACTAAAAATGTATGTAAGTTTATTTTTATTCTTTCTTTGAAAGGTTGAAAGATATATATATATATATATATAAATAAGGGATATATTTTTCAGCTCTCCTCATTTTACAGCGACATGGCGTACATTCCTAGTCCGTTAAATTTAAAATCTGAGGTAGATCGGATAAGGACTTTCGCTAGATGACGTGTACCGTGGATAGACCCCGTAAGTTAGGCTAATGCTGGATTTTACTTCACGGGATACCTAGACGCAGTTAAATGTATTTTTTGCGGAATCGAATTATTTTCGTGGGATAAAGATGATGATCCGTTAACAGAACATAGAAAATGGTCACCTTCTTGTCGGTATATGAGGGGTTGTGAAGTTGGCAACATATTATTAGATCACTATAACAGGACAGCTCTTCCAGCACTTCTTAATACTACGTGTAGTGTGATGCACAAACCATTTGGGAACTAGATAAGTAAAACAGAAGGTAAAAAGTTCGTGTTTATTTAGTAATCAACAATAACTTTCAGAAAAAAGAAATCCACTGTGCACTCGATCGTTGAAAATTATTATCATCAAAAGAAAGTGATGATAAAGACAATAAAACAATCGATATCTTTACCTGTTGCAAATCTGAACGACACAAAACGTTCAGTAAGAAAGAAAAATAAACATAGTAAACTGTTGCCGGACACAATACGCGGTCACATATGCGGACCATCGAATGCAGGGAAGACTAATGTAATGATTAATTTGTTATTGCAACCGAACGGGTTACGTTTTGAGAATGTGTATGTTTCCTCAAAATCATTGTCGCAGAAGAAATATATTGAGCTAGAGAAGCTTTTAAAATCTATTAAAGAAATAAAATGTGAGTTTTACTCTGATCGTGAGCAAATAATACCGCCAGAAATAGCTCAAAGAAATTCCGTTTTTATTTTTGACGATGTAGCAAGCGACAAACAGCAGCACATGAAAGACTACTTTAGTAGAGGTCGACACCATATCGTGGATGTATTTTACTTATGTCAGAGCTATTCCTGCATTCCCAAACAACTTATTAGAGACAGCGCTAATTTCATTATTCTGTTTAAACAAGATGCAAGAAATCTTCGACATGTCTACGACGATCACGTGAACATCGATATGAGTTACAACCAGTTCACTGATTTATGTTATCGTTGTTGGTCGCAGTCGAAATTCAGCTTTCTCGTTATCGATAAGGATAGCGAAATAAGCAAAGGTGGATATCGAAATGGATTCGATATATTTTATGTGTATACATTAACGAACTCATTTTCGAATTGTTGAGTAGAGAAAGAACATCACGATGGCATCAAACAACAGAACCAGTAACGTGTATGTAACGCGACCATCATCACGACATGATATTGCTACTAAATCATATGTAGATGAAAAAATGATGGTTAATACAAATTAGGTAACATCAACATCTGACGGAAACTTAAGTATTCATGGTAAACATTTAAAGAACGTCGGCAATCCTATAAACATGGAGGATGCTTGTAATAAAAATTATGTGTTAAAAACCGTTAAGAACAGTATTAATAAAGAAGAAATACAACGTGATATTTTAGATCTTAAAAATGAAATACATGACATATGTGAACAAGAAGAGGATGTAGTTGATTTTAAGAACAAAAGGCTGAAAGGAATAGCTCCAGCGATGAATGGAAACGAAGCAGTTTCGCTTGACACAATGCGTACGCACACTAACCAAATGCAGAGAAATTTAGAGAAACGAGTTAACGACGTTTCTGCACGCATAGAATATGTTGATTCTCTTTTACGTGATATTGTGGATGATCACCGTCCTGTAACTGACAATAACCTCAACATGAACAACAAGAGGATATCGGGTGTGGCAGATCCTGAAGAGGAACAAGATGCAATTTCGCTTTTATTTTTAGAAAAGCATACAAAAGGTAGACTACTACAACTGAATGACGATGGATCGATAGATATGCAAAATAAACGAGTAACAAACTTCGGCAAACCTATACATTCGACGGATGCGATTAATAAAGCATACCTAGAAAAACATTCAGCAGCGCGTGAAGAACTCGAAAAACTGAAGAATGAAATAAGCAATCAACAGAAACTAAACGTTGATGTGGGTGGTACTTTGAGTATGGAAAATAAGCGAATTACTAACGTACATAATCCGTTAAATGAGAAAGATGTTGCAAATAAAATCTTTGTAGAACAGTATGCAGCTGCGCGGAGAGAAGTTGACGAGTTAAAACTTGTCATATCTAAACTTCAGAAAAATTCTCTACCAGTAGAATCTAACGGAGAATTAAATATGAAGAACAAACGAATTACAAATGTTGATTCACCTATCC
Organism: Anabrus simplex; assembly: GCF_040414725.1. NCBI lineage: Eukaryota > Metazoa > Arthropoda > Insecta > Orthoptera > Tettigoniidae > Anabrus > Anabrus simplex. The sequence continues at coordinate 324,649,595 of NC_090266.1, read as the reverse complement.
ACGAGCAAGATGTTGTTAACAAACTGTATTTAGAAACGTTTGCTACTGCAAAAGAAGAGTTTGAAGTGATGAAAAAGGAACTGCACAAAAAACCAAGAAAAGCTCTTTTTCAAATTAACAGTCTACCGTCAAATCAGTCACCAATATATATGCTACAAAACTGTCGACTTATGTATAAGCTTCCCTACACGGGTTAACAGTTTCACGTGGTTCTCTGGTATATGCGATGATTAATCACGTGAACAATCCAATCGAATTAGAAGTAGGTACACCAATTGCTGTAAAGGAAGGTGATGAAATTCAATTCCGCCTAAAAGATCCAGAACAATGGAATACTAACGATCTTCCGCTCCATATACTCTTTGAATATACTATATATGAGTAAAACAATAGACGTTACACTTCAGTTTAAAAAATGCAGCGAACATAGTGGAAAAAAGTCGTGTAAAGGATAAACTAGCAAAATTAAGAAAAGATGTAAAAAAAATATAACTCTCGTAAAGCAGATATGGCTTTAAACCAACTAAAGTTAGAAGAAACATTTAAACCAATAACTGCACCATTAAATAAACTACAGCAGCTTACAGTTAACTCGAATGGATTAAATGCAAAGAAAAATCGAAAATTAAATAGTTATATAAGTTATGAAGAAGAAGAAGAAGAAGAAGCTCTGGACAGAAAGGTTACAACTCTCCTGCAAAATTATCTTAACCCACAATTGAGACACAAAGTTGATAGAATATTCGTGGTTCGAGTAGTTCATGGAGAACACTATTTAGGGAGTAAAAAGTACTGTTTCGCGATAACAATCTTATAATTGACAATTTTAACTATCCTTTAACTGAAGGTCTCCTTGAATTAATATTTCAGAAAGATCCGGACGCACAGTTGTATGATGATAAGGATCTGTCAGCGTACAGTCATATATTAAATTACACTAACGTGCACAGGAAACAGTATGACGCAGGCAAGCCAATGAGAGGCACGAAATCGCTCAAATTTCAAAAAAATATCAACCCATTAGTAGAAGATGCAAAAGTGAAAAAGGAAGGAGCACACCAAAATTTGTAAGTGTACACAAATACAAACGTACAGGAAGAGGATCAAAAGTAGCCAAGTGGAAAAATGAACAAAGAAAGAAGATCGAATTAGTTCATTGGAATGATCCAAACAATCTAGTGGAGAGACTGAAAAAGTTAATAGCATCTAGAAGTGCTGGTCATTCGTCACACGAAAACGAAATCTTGTCAATCGAAGAAGAACTTCGAAAGTCGAGGTACATCGAATAAATGAACACTGCGCGGTGGGACGAACTTCCGTTCGCAAATATATTTAAAGCGGTTAGATTCTCAAAGGATATTTCAGTGTATGTATGTTAGGTATTCAGCCAGAAAGGCTGGTTGGATCCTCAACAGGTTCACCATTAGCTGTCATAGATGGCCTAGGTGTCACTGAAGAGGCGTACTAGGGAAATGAGGAGTGAGGTAGTTTCCCGTTGCTTTCCTCACTGAGCCAGAAGTTGCTTCTGCACATCAGTCTGCCAAGCCCACTGAGATGCATGCACCAACCGATCCTATGAGCAACATTTTCACACCCTTCATAGCAGGGACTGGCTGCATAAGGAATGGCATTACTAGTGTCACTCATACCTCAGCCACTTTCATATTGTCAAAGCCAAGTATAAGACTGAGACAGGTCAATGAAAGTAACAATTTTATTCTAGCCCATACCAGAAGACATAGTGCACTGTAAACACTACATCTTGCCAGAAAAGGCAAGATATTTCAGTAATCTATGAAATTGGATGTGAAGACAGAAGAAGCAACTGGCAACAACTGGCTATAGATCGACTGCGATTCAAGAAACGAATAGACGACACAGAACGAATTCTTTTACCTATACTTTATGAACAAAATCAGAGAAGAAATAGCGAAAGAACTCCACGCTCCAGTGCGAAAGAATTTTGAAAGACGGAGCGTTATTAGCCTCGGAAGAGATGATTTACATCAAGCGGATCTTGTTGATATGTCTCTGTTCTCGAACGTTAATAGTGGATATAAATACATGTTAACTGTTATTGATGTTTATTCAAAGTATGCCTGGGCAGTTCCACTTAAAACAAAAACAGGAAACGAAGTAGTGGAGAATATGGAACGCATCTATTCAAAATGTAAACGCTATCCAAAACGTCTGCAAACTGACAGGGGAAAAGAATTTTATAATAAGATTTTTCAACAGTGGATTACAATAAGAAAAATTAAACACTATTCGACAGGGAGTAGCTTGAAGGCAAGCGTAGTTGAACGCTTCAATCGAACACTGAAGCAGTGGATGTGGAGGAAATTCTCGGCGTGTGGATCATACCACTGGCTTCGCATGCTACCAAAACTATTAGATGAATATAATAATCGAAAACATCGTACGATTGGTATGAAACCTATAGACGTCACAAATAATCTACAACAACTTGCTACTGTGTACAAATTACGGGAAATGAAGAAAAAAAGTCACCTTATCCACCAAAATTTAAAGTAGGTGACACAATACGAATAAGTAAAATTAAGCGATATTTTACAAAGGGCTATACTCCTAATTGGAGTAATGCATTATTTACTGTAAGAAAAGTAAAAGGAACATCACCGAGAACTTACTTGCTTCACGACTATCAAAATAAACCAATATATGGTGCGTTCTATGAACAAGAACTGCAGAAGACAAAACATCCTAAAATATTCCTCATTGATAAAATTTTAAGAAGAAAGAACGACAAGGTTTTCGTATCGTGGCTAGGATTCGACGCCAGGCATAATTCATGGATTCCGAAGGAATATGTATTCTAAAAAAATCAATAGTAAGTACGCTAGTATAATATATTTTTAATTTTTTACTCTAATGTCTGATAGATTTACCATCTTATAGTGTCCTCTCTCTATTGTTGCAGACTTCCCTTGCTCAAGAAACTGTGCTGTTTGTTTTGTTGATGGCAACGTTGGACATTACCTCAAGCAAGAAGATATTTTCACCTCAACTCTGCATAATTAATTCGAAACATTTGTGTAAAATGTATCTTAATAAATTATATTAAACAAAATTTAACTAAAGATAACCTCTTATAATTTTTTAATAAAAAATTAAACTCCCTCCTTTTTCCTACTCCTTTACGTATCTGTGTTAGTGCGACGTAAAAAAATTCTCTTTAATTAGATTATCTGTCTAAGAGCAGAAAAGAAAGCAAGATAAATAAAATATATTTTTGCACTCACCTATAACGGTTCAAATAAATTAAATTCTCCACCTCCTCCAGGCTCACTTCTTGTTCTTCTACTATATGGAAAGAAAAAGTTAATGTAAAATTAAAATCTTTCGCAATCCTACAATAGACGAAGTCTTGAAATTTAAAGAAAGTTAAAACTCACCAAAAATATCACCATCACTTCCGTGATCGTCCATTAACTCTCTTAGCTCAGCTAACATAACGTTGCAGGAAAAAAGCTGAATTTGTGAATAAACAATTGATGAAAGTTCGGACTTTCGCGTCGTAAAAGAATACGAGTATGCACCCTAACGAGAAGCCGAAACTCTTCGTTAGTCAAATGATGTATTCTGTTTACAATCGCTCTTTCAAATGCGCCCTGTACTTCCACTATATTATTTATCTCACACATTTCTTGCAATCTAACTACTTCCCGCAACGCTAGAAGCTTTTCGTAGAGAGTTTCTTGGACAGATGGCATTTCGATAGCTGTTTGAAAGTGTAACGTACCTACAGCAAGCGATTCGCAGTATATATACCCGTTCTAACGGCGACATGTAATTTGAAAAAAAAAACTAGTTTCAAAAAAACCTGCTTAGATACAACATCTGCTAGTAAGCTGCGTGGCGACCCGGACTTCAGTTTACGCATCCTTTTTTGTAGCCTTGACGAAACCGTGGTCAAAGCACGGCCATGACCAGCAATGACCGCGAAAGAAGTAAGGCGTTAACCGGTTTATGCGAAAGCTGCTTGCAGGAAACATCCGGGATAGATATACACTACAAAGGAATGTTCTGCTTCAAACATATGTCTACAAAATAATAATTTTACACACAATAAAGTCGCGTCTGGTAATATAATGTGAGATTATCTTACACCTAACATTAAAATTTGTATATAAAGCAAGTGAATTCGCTCACATCTAGATGAGTACAAGTTCGATCCTCTTCGTTGGCAATCATAAAATGATTCTCCCTAGTTCGCTATTTTCACACTAGGCAACTGCTAAGGGAAGTATACCTTAAAGCTAACTGGACTATACGCCATGTCAGTGTGACGTAACGTAAACTGTTGCACACTATTTAAAAAAGAGTGTGAATAAATATTAAGGTATTGTCCTTGTTGGCAACAGTGTGTGCGTGTCATCAGTCATGGAGCGACAAGTAAAGAATAAGTTTGGTGAGAAGAGAAACCGTAACATCCACTGTAAATGTGAACTTTGTACACCAAATATTAAACCTGATCCTTTACGTACAATATATTTCTCACTAGTAAGTGAGGCTATTACATCATACTATACACATGGTAGTTTACTTCGAATGCCACAACATCTAATTCACTATTTACCATCTGGGTTTCTCTCAACATATGCTGCTAAAGATTTAGATGAAGCATGGGAGAAACTTCCCTTCTACACCAGATCGAAAATGGAAATAGCGATGTGCAGGCGATGTGTCAAGCACTATTGCTACAGAGCGCAAGATGAAGTTGATGATATTGACAGCCCTAATCCAATGATTAAGGACTGTGAGGGATGCAAGAAAGAATTTAATCATGTATTTTGAACTAACAGGTAAATAAAACAGTGCGATGTTCCACTTATTATTCGAGTTGCTTGAATAATTCATCCTAACCTATATATGCATACACATTTTTTCACCAACCAAATGCTATAACCTTGAATCCTTTACCAGATTTTATTTTTCTATCATCAAATCACCAACCTGTGTAGGTGTGACAAATTATAGCTCTCACTCACACACTGTCTCAATTCAGAGGTTGATTAAGAAATAATTCGTAGTATTTTATTTTAAAGGAAACCATGCTTTACAGTTTTTCAACCAATATTTCGGCTACGTGGCAGCACGTTCTTTTGTTTTGTTAAAACACTATCGTGTTTGATGTCTTTGTTCACTGTAGTTCTTTGCTGTTGTTTTATGACGTGCCCCTAACTGATTCATTAGACGATTTATTATTTCATCGTCCGTGCTAAACAGATATATATTCGATATAATTTTTGATGAGATAGCACATCATGTGTTAGCCTAACTAATTTATTAGTTCAGAGATCATAATGCATTTTTTTGTGTTAGCCATCTTGGACAAAGATAATAAGAAATCACAGACATGACACTCTCATGTATGGGCTGTTTGACCTCGATGAGAACAAACAGTTGCCGACGTATACAACAAAAATGGCGAGATGTTTTTGTTTTATTCCGTATGTAAAAATTTATACTATCGCGTTCGTAACGACGGAATTTCTTAATCAACCTCTGATTTCAGACTTTATCCGAGGTTTTTTTATTTGTTTTTACCTAGTACAGTGATATTTCATAGATGACATTTATTGATGTAAGGTTAGTAAACAATGCGTGTATCTATCGTCAAGAATTACAGCTAGATGTGCATCCTGTCGAAAAATAATTAAAGGTAAGTAGTCGAGAAAAATATTTTTATTAATTAATTAAACTAAGCACTTTTGTGTCGCCTTCACTCATCACCAGTTGGCTAGAGTCGTTAGTAGCTAACCTTCAACAGACAGGTAAGCAGGAGGAGAGGAGCGATTCTTTTTTACAAAAAAAATTCTCATATCCTGTTCACCTTTCGCCAGCAAGTAACCTTGCAAAGCAAATCCAGTTGCTGCAATTATTTCACATGTAGCTGTCTCACCTTGAGCAGTGAGAGGAACTCCAGCAAGTAACTTTTAGAAGCAAATCTACTCACAGAACCTTGCCCCAACACCTTTCAAGAAATATTTACCTTTTACATAAAGACCTCTGGGTAAGTGTAGTTAACATTTCCTACATGCACCCTAACAAGTAAAATAACTCTGCAAAAAAATATATATAAATTTAGTACCATATCTAACATGATGATTTATGTCTAAATGTCTTTCCTGTCACCAACATACACAATTCAAGAGGTAATCACATAGGCAAGTAGGGTAGAATATTTTTTTTGATAATTGAACTAAGCAGTTAATTACACTCAATAGAGGTTCTTTATAAATCTCTACTAGAAGAGTAAGGTTAATAGTGAACTTGTTTTGCTCTTACAATACCTTTCAGTAAAAAGATACTCATTTACGCACTATAACAAGTGATGTTACCTATCACGCCCACCCACCTAGGCATAGCAGTAGAAAGCTACCGCAAGGAGCGACATTCCACACTTGTGTGTAGCCTTGACAGCGAGAGACGCCCTCCGCACGTGCCTTGGCAAGTAAGGGGCCCCTTCAGGGGGAGAGGAAGCGCACGGGCATGCGCAGTGGCTGCCGCTGGTCCAGAATTCTTCTCTCGCAGCGCTGGTCCAGAATTCTTCTTTCTACTCTACTTGCAGGAACTTCAAAAATGTAAAATATGTAGATCTAAGTAATTTAGGAAGAAGATTTTTTACCTGGCATGGTCTGCACCTAAGTAGGTTGGGAAAAAGATGTGTTCGTTAATGCTAAGGAGTTTGCCAATGCAATTAAAGATGTAGAGTGTAAAACCTCTCCCATTCCTCTAAAAAACCAGAGAAAGTGACAGGTGCAGGCCGGTTTTCTGTGTTAGAATTAAGGAATGATATTAATGTTTATGGTAGTCTAGACAGGTTAGGTACTTTTAAAACTGTATTGGGGAATAGTATTAATGTGCAAGGTTGACAGAGTTCGTTAGGTTCTCATCAGCTCACCGAAATCAATGAACCTGTAGAAACAAAACTAGAAACAATCATGAACAACATAGTCAATTTTCATATTAACTTACAGTCAATTAGAAATAAACTGGATGAGTTAGATGAAATACTCAATAAAAGGCGTACTGATATTTTGTGTGTAAATGAGCACTGGCTGACTAGAGCTGAGACCAATCTATATATGCCTCACGATTTTGAATTAGGAAGTATTTTTACTAGAGACTTCCCACTAACTCATGGTGGAGCTGCAATACATGTTAAGAAATCACTTAAATTTGAAGTAATAGATATTTCTTCCTTTTGCATTAATAACCTACGTGAATCAGTAGCTATTAGATTGTGTGAATATGATTTTGTTGTAGTATCTGTGTATCGCGCCCCTAACACGAACGTAAAATTATTTATAACACAGTTAAGGAAGTTGATTTCTTATTTAACTTGTAAATATAATCAAAGGATTGCTGTAACTGGTGACTTCAATATAAATATCTTAGAGGTATCACAAAATACTCAAAACCTCGTTAATATGTTAAGACCGCATGACTAATATTGTACACATGGTGAACCCATAAGAAATAATGCATGCCTAGATAATGTTGTAAGCAATGTAGACAAATCCTTTTACAAATGTTCGTTCCTAGGTCAAGATGTATTATCAGACCATGGTGGTATTTGGGTTGAATTGAATGTTAACTGTAAGAGAAATTTTTTGAGTCAAAAAAATAATTAAAAACATCAGACGTGTCATATCAATTAAAAAGCTAATGAATTCCAAGACAAATTAATAAGAACAGACTGGACTAGCCCTTATGCCATGAGTGATGTCAACTTGGTATTTTCTTATTTCATTAATATGATAATTAAACATATTAATCAGCCTTCCCTAAAAAAGTTGTAACTATTAAGGCCAACAACCCTAAATCAAGAAATAGAGGTAAAAACTGGTTTACGCCTGATTTGGGTGAAGAGCGTGGCATTATGTAACCTTATTATAATAAGTATAAACTAAATAATAATTTCGAGGATAAATAAATATTAAAAACTACAGGAAATTATATATAAAACATATACGTGAGGCTAAACTTGCAGCAAAAGACAGGTATATCTAAAGTGTGAACAATAAATGCAAAGCTGCATGGTCTATCATAAAAAGAGCTAGTCACACTTCAAATAACAAAGATGTGATTCCCCTAGAAGCTGATCAGTGTGATAGTGCACATCAAAGCACATGTGATCAGGATAACAGTATTTTATCAGATGGGGATGCAAGTAAACATAATTTCTTAGACTGGTTGCATAACTTTGATCTTCCCTCAAATATATTGAATAATGATTTTAGGTGGGTGGAAGTAAATCTGCAAACAGTCAGAAGTATTTTTACAAATTTGAATTCATCTAGTACCCAAGACATTTATGGTCTCTCCGACAATACAATCAAAACAGATATTGACATGCTATTAATTCCATTGACATTTTAAATAAATTTAATGCTTAGACAAGGTGTTTCTTCTGAGTGTTTTAAGATGTCTAAAGTGATACCTATGTTTAAAAGGGGGATAGAATGTGCCCATCAAATTACCGCCCTATAATAATAGTACCCATTCTGAGCAAAATGATTGAATCCTGTATATTTATACAACTCGAAGAGTACTTTTTCAAAAATAATTTGCTTTACAACAAACAGTTTGGATTTAGAAAGGGTCATTCAACTATAAAAGCAGTTGAATGTGTCATCAAAGACATATTAAATAATTTTGAGAATAACGCAGGTGCTACATTAATTGACCTGACAAAAGCTATTGATTGTGTCTCGCATGAAATCTTAATTCATAGGCTCAGTTATTATGAAGTAAGGTGTCATGAACTGAAATTAACGGCATCCTATCTTCATCAAAGGAAACTGATGGTGGTAATAAGTGATAAAATATCTGATATGGAAACGGTTAAAGCAGGTGTCCCACAAGGGTCTGTTTTGGAACCTTTCCTGTTTTTGGTCTATATCAATGACCTAGCAGGTAATGTTCTCTGCACATCAGTTCTATATGCTGATGATACAACTTTCCTAAATAGTAATGTTGATATCACAACACTACAAAACCAAGTCAACACATCTGTTAAAATGGCTGAAAACTGGTTTCATCACAATAAATTAACTATTAATGTCACTAAAACAGAAAATATCCTATTTAACTTGGATCACACTGTAAATAATGGCTGCCGTAATTCTCTTAAATTATTAGGCCTACATGTAGATACAAGACTTACCTGGGAAATACAAACATCAGAACTCCGTAAGAGTTTAGCCAGGGTGTGGTATCTGTTGCGGAAACTGAAAACCTGGATCAGTCGGGATATGCTACTTGCATCCTATCATGCTTTCTTTCACCCTCATATATTGTATGGGATCAGTTTATGGGGCAATTGTCCTACATCAAATAATGTATTTATTTGGCAGAAAAAGGCAGCCGTCTAATTGCTGGATTAGAATTAAAGACTCCTGTAAAACTTCCTTTGTGAGCCTAAAAATTATGACAGTTCCCTGCTTATATATTCTTACAAATATTATGCATGGGAAAGAGAATCTTTCAGAATTTAAAGAAAGATGTACAGTTCACATGCACGACACAAGGTAAATAAATGATCTGGATACTCCTCACTCCAGGCTTAGTAAAAGCACAAACAGCCACTGTTACCAACAGCTTAAGATAGACAATAAGTTTCCACTACCTATTCGAACATTAGACAATAGTGCATTTGACAGGGTACTGTCACAATTTTTAAGGAAAAAGACATTTTATGGTGTAGCTAAAATAATTTTTCTAACGACTCATTTTATTAATACTAACAATACCTAGTGTACATTTTCTGTACTTTATGTTGGAAGCAACAAACTATCTGAACCTTTGTCTTGAAAATTGTGTCATAGAAATGTGAAATTAACTCAAAGTAATATATTTGGGTTGGCAAGCACATTTTGTTTATTGTGTGAGAATTGTGACTTCAAACATTATTTCGAGAACAGTCCATCAACTAATAAAAGAGTCACTGAAATAAACAGGAGAATAGTGCATGCTATGCGGATTTTAGGTCTTGGGGGCAGGAAAATTGTTGTAGTCTTATGGATCTCCCACCAGCTATAAAGCAACCTACTTATGCCCTCATCTGTAACAGAACTCTCTCTGCTACCACGGATGTTGCTGAAGAAAGCATGGATGTAGCAGCAAAACAGGAGGTTAGTCTCATAGAAAATCCAGAGGATTATGAGATTTCAGTTTCTGGGGATGGGACTTGGAAAACTTGTGGGCACGTACCTCGCCATGGCATTGTGTCTGTCATTGGGGTGGAAAGTTTAGTTTAGTTTAGTTTAGTTTAGTTTAGTTTAGTTTAGTTTAGTTTAGTTTAGTTTAGTTTAGTTTAGTTTAGTTTATTGCCTTTCTTATATGGCGGGGCTCAGGCTATGAAGCCTGCTATTATGCCAAACCATATTATACAACAGCTTTATAAATTTACAGAATAATGTACATAAAATCATTTTTACATACATTTCTAAAAATCACTAAAATTAATTTACTTAACCTCTATAATTTTGTATCCTTATTGATAATTAAGAGCTAATTATTAAATTTTTACCTTGGTGAAATCTCCTTTTTACATATTTGTGTATCACATTAAACATTTCCTTTTAAATAACTTCGGATTGCCTATGACTCTAATTTCAGCTGGGATTGAGTTCCAGGAACGTATGGTAGCAGGTTTGAATGAGTTGTTGTACGATGTTACTCTGGTGAATGGAAATGGACAAGAGGGAACGTGTGGATGACCTTGCTCGAGCTCTATCGGAAGGGGAGAGGTATTTAAAGTCTGTTCTAAGATAGTCTGGTTTGTTTGTTTGCAGAATACTACTGAGAAGGGAAACAGCGTGGTATTTACGTCGTTCAATCAATCTTAGCCACGACAGCTGAGAGAGGAAAGGGCTAATATGAGTTTGGATTGGGATATTTAGTACGAATCGAGCACACGCATTGTAGGCTCGCTGTAGTCGACATGAAAGTGTTTTGCTCATACTATTATAAACTACATCTCCGTAGTCAAATATTGGAAATATTAGACTCTGTACTAATAATTTTCTTGTGTTTCTTGGAAGGAAGTCCCTCATCCTTTCTGCAGAATGTAATGAGTAGAATACCCTTTGACAAATTTTTGTGACATGTTCCGACCAACTTAAATATTTATCGAATACTACTCCAAGGTTCTTTACATGATCGCTAAATGTTACTGGTATTCCACTGAGCATAACACTGGGTATAGACGTGTTTTGTATTTTAGCATGAGATTTATACGTGCCAATTATGATGGCCTGTGATTTTGATGGGTTCACTTTCAGGCCATGTCTGCTAGTCCAGTCATTAACATTTGCTAGGTCTTCGTTTAACTTAGTGATTGAATTGTTAAAGTCATTAGGCTTTGTGTGAATATATAACTGAACATCATCTGCATACAGGTGATATTTACAATTGGTCAGCTTCTCAGATAAGTCGTTCATGTACAATGAGAACAAAAGTGGTGACAATACTCCTCCCTGAGCCACGCCTATCTTAGTGGTTTGCCAGGAAGATGTATCGTTTCCCACTGATACGCGCTGCTGACGATCACTAAGATAGGAGTGTACCCAGGTTAAAGTGCTGTAAGAAAATTTCAGCGCCTTACGTTTAGCAAGTAATATGTCTCTATCTACACAATCGAAGGCTTTGCTTAAGTCCAAGAGAACAAGTATAGTCATTTGCCCTTTATCTATCGCTAGTTGCATGTCATTTGTCACTTTAACTACTGCAATGGCAGTACTGTGGTTTTGTGTGAATCCCGATTGATATTTGTCAAGTAAGTTGTACTGAATAAGATATTCAGTCATTTGTTTATGTACTATTTTCTCCAACAATTTTCCTAATATAGGAAGTATACTTACAGGACGATAATCTTCGGGATTGTTGGGGTTGTTGTCTTTAGGGAAAGGCCGGATGATTGCATGTTTCCAATTCGAAGGAAATACTCCAGTCATGAGTGAGGTATTAATGATATGCGTGACCGTTGGAAGTATGATGTCTATGATTCTTTTTAAAAGAGACAGGTTGATTCCATCATGGCCAGTGGACCCTGACTTTATTTCACTGAAGACTTCTCTAACGTCACTGGGGGTCACATGAGAAAAGTAGAACTGCTCGCCATTATGTCTTGTTTTTGAGGATATTCTGTTAATTACTGCTGCTTTGGTCTGATCGTCAATATGAGACTATCGTGAGCTAAAGTAATGTTTAGGTCAGCTAGTGGTACATTACAGTTGTCATTTGTCTTGTTTTTGCATAATCCCATTTCGCGAAGAGATTTCCAAATCTGACTAGAATTTTGAGTGTTCAAAATATCATAAGAGTGACGTATTTTAGCATTTCTAATTAACTGTGTTGTTCTGTTTCGGAGTTTTTTATACTTTCCGAAATTGTCAGATGTAGGATATTTCACGTAATAATTATAGGCTGCGTCCCTTATTTTAATCTGGTTGCTTATTTCTTGGGACAGCCATGGGTTTGAAGGTCCCTTTACCCTAACAGTGCGTAGTGGTGCATGTCTGTCATACAGAGTCAGAAGCAGTTCGTTAAAATGATTTACTTTTCCGTCAATGTCATTTATGAACTGAATATTGTGCCATGGTGTGTTAAGAGCATCTTCAAAAAATGCGTCTTCATTAAAGTGTTTAAAATCTCTATATGTAATTAATTTCGGCTTGAATTTTGGGCACTTCAAGGAATATGCAGCGTAAACCATGTCATGTCGGGAAAGACCGGGAACGGGCATTTGTCCATGAGTTAGGATTCGGTTGCTATTATTAGTAATTATTAGATCGAGGAGCGTACGTGAGTTGGCAACATGGTGTGTAGGGTTAAGAGGTAGTATTGTCAAATTAATGGATGAAAACATCTCAGTCAATCGTTTTGTTTCGGTAGATTTGTTTCTCAAGTCTGTATTATAGTCTCCCATTAAAATCAAATGCTCATACCTGGGTGTTAGATCATGTAGGGCTTCCTCTAGATTTGTGATGTTACCAGTCTACGGTGGACGATACACCACACCAAGCAAGCACTTCGTACCGCGAACTATGAGCTCAACAAACAAGATTTCGTGGCTATTGGAGAACTTACTGGGGGATTTTAATATCACCCTATATTTCACATCATCCCGGTATATACATACCGACTCCTCCACCGAGCTTACCGCTCCTGTCATTCCTAAATAATGAATAACCATTCATACTAACAAGAGATGAAGGGATAGACTGACGCAACCACGACTCGGAGAATAGTATGACATGTAGGTTGCAGGTTGAGAATATTTCAGAGAATTCCGGGAAATGTGGGAGAATTCTCTGAGTGTTTACATGAGCTATTTGTAAGGAGGTAAGGTAAGGCGAATGAATGTCTTGAAGGTGATTAGCGGTACTTACGGTGGGGGCTGGGAGATACAGGTAGTGACCTGCTTGGGACTACGGGTTGGAGAGGCTGAAACTAGAGGCATTTGTTTCCTGGTTGCTTGTTGCTGCATGGGTTGTTTTTGTAGATATTTCGCTTCAGGTTTCACTGAACACTTCACGAACACTCTGACGTGAATAACTGTACTAGTTAGAGTAATGTATCACACTTGCGACTGTCAAACTGCTAAAATTCACCTCCTAATGCCGCACAAACCACGAGCCTCGTATTTCGTGACTATACACTAGAAGTCAAGTGTTCTGTGTGTGATCAAAGAAAGGGACTTAAAAAGGAGCAGAATATAATACATGGATTGAAGAACACCTTCCTCACTGAACAGCAAATCTTAAAGGAAGTGCAGCTAGCATGGAGTGTAATAGTATGGTAGACATTTTCCGTGATTCTAAGCCATGTGGTCCAGAACTAGAAATAAGGAAAGTGGAATGTGCAGGTCATGTCCAGAAAGGGATGGGGACTAGACATTGAAATCTCAAGAACAGCCTGAGTGGAAGACAGTTTCCGGATATCAAGAGTGTAGGTGGCTCGGGTAGACTTACCGATACCAGAATAGACAAATTGCAAGTTTATTATGGCAATGCAATCAGGGCAAATAAAGACACTTTGAGTGACATGAGGGCTGCAGTGTGGGCAATTTGGTACCATGAGGGTTCAAATGATCTGAATCTCACTCATTACTTTTGTTCCAAGGGCTCAGAATCTTTGTATGGCTATCGACGAGCTGAATCAGTGGGGACAGTTAGTACTTACAAGCACCCACATCCAATTTCCAAACCTGTAATGGACACAATAAAGCCTGTTTTATAGATCTTAGCAAAGGAGAGTTACTGAGACATACTAAAAGGGAGAAACCAAAATGCAAATGTGTCATTCAACTGTAAATTTTGGCCCATTTGTCCCAAAATATCATGCAATTGTAATAAAATTGTTCAAGTAGCAACCTACAGTGCAGTGGCCAGTTTTAATGATGGAGCTAGCAGTAGTCTATAAGTACAGATGGCATTGGGAATCAAAGTTGGGAAGAATACTGTGGAAGCTTTGAGCAAGTTTGACCAGGTACGTCTAGATTCAACTGAAAAATGTAAAAAAATACCTCAACTTTGGAGGCTAGAAGGACTAAGCAAAGACTCGGACTGGAATAACAATCCAAGGACATCCACAAAGAGTGTATAACATATGCCAGTTGGTCCTTCTAAGGTGAACTGTGAGTAGAACTATGTGCGACAACTTCACATGGGATTTCCTGAAAACATTTTTTTTCAAACAAGAAACGTAATGTCACAAAAACCATTTGTCTGATCTAAATGAAACTTTGCACAGTTATTCAAATAGGAATTCTATAGAGGATGAACTAAAATAATGGAACTGAGACAAAACTTAGGCTTAATATAATGATATAAACATATCATAAAAATGCAAAAATTACGTGTATATTTTTTTAAATCTGACCAATTAATATGAATGCACTAAGAGATTTCATCTTAAACCATCCTCTATAATATTCTGTCGGTTTCAATTCAAAAGAAATAAAACGACCGTTAAGCTCATATTTAAAGAATTATCATGGTTTTGTCATATCATGTGGTTAATAATTTTATCAAAATTTATTAATTAATAATGTGGCTACTTTACATTAAATTTTGATTTGTACTATATAAACAATAGGATAGGAAGTTATATATAACTATATTCATTTTCAATGTCCTACTTCAAATAATGTAGGAAATAGTAATTTTTTGTCAAGTGGTAACTAAACATGGCATGACTAGTGTATGACCCCCCTTAAGTCCGGATTAGTTTCTTCACATCACGTGGTACTTGATATGAAAATCTCGACTCAGAACCAGTCGCGATTTGAATCTCAGCCATCCGAATGGAAACCCAGCAGATAAGCCACTGAATAAATTACACCCCATGCCTTATAACACTTGGTCACTGTAAATTTGATACGTCCATCGAAAGACTTGTGAGCCTAGGCATTGACGACTTTGGACATTTTGGAATTCTGACAATCCAACCTCCACTCTTGAATCAGTTTTCGATAAATTAGAAGGCATTTATTACCATATGCCACATTTTTCGAGATAATTTTTCACAATTCTTCGCAGCAATATTTTTTTAATTTTGACTATTTGATCATGTCACCGTGTGTTTTGAGCCTTCAGTCCGTAGGTTGGTTTGATGCAACTCTCCTTGCCATCTTACACTGGGTAATATTTTTATTTCTACGTAACTACTGTAACCTACATCTGTTCTGAACTGTTTGTCACATTCATATTTGGTCTACCCCTACTGTTCTTACCGCCTACAACTTCTCGATTCCCTCATAAACACACTGAACAAGTCCTGGGTGTCTTAAGATGTGTACTGTCGTTCTATCTCCTCTTCTCGCACAATTTAGCCAAAGCGATCTCATCTCACCAATTCTGTTAACTCTTCATTTGTGAACCAACCTATCCCTCTCGCCTTCAACGTTCTTCTGTAACACCATATTTCAAAAGGTGCTAATACCTTTCCTTTTATGTTTCAATTCCATACAGTGTCACGCTCTAGACGAAAGTATTCAAGAACATCATTCTAATTCCAATATCCAGTCTGGCTTGAGCAAGCGAGGAGCGAGGTATCGTTGTACAGTGCGTGACGGGAACATGGTTGGTATTGAGCAGTACCGTGCCGCGATTGGGAGATAGCAGCTGAAGCAGAGGAAGGAGGCCAAAAATGGACTGGCAATAAGAGAAGAGGAGGTGAAATGGGGAGAAGCGGTGCTGGTAGCAGCAGGGTTAGCAGTGCTTATGGTCATTGGGGGGGGGGGTTGAATTAAACCCAGGCGTCAATACCAGTGGCACTTTGAGCATGGCATATTTGGCAGCACTTAAGGTGGTAGTGAAGGAAATGATACAAGAACATTGTCACTGCAATAAGGTGCAAGAAATAAAGGACATGATGGAAGAGCAGAGAAAGGAGATAGGGTACATGAAGAAATGGTTAGAAACTAAGATTGAGGAATCGAACAATAAAGTGTACAACAATGAGAAATAAATAGTTATTAAGAGGGAAGGTGAAACATCAAGAAAAGGAGGTGTTCATGATGAAGAAGGAAGCAGAGGGGTACAGGAAGGAGAGAATGAAGAAAGCCATATTTATATAAGGTGTGGAAGAAGGTGAGAAAGAAGGATTGATTTAATCTATAAGATGCTAGAGGTCATACGGGATAGGATGAAGATAAATTCCAGTGAAGTGGACATTGACGATGTGGAGAGTGTGGGCAAAGCAAAAGGACGAAGACCAATTAGGGTGCAATTTTTCTCTACCCTAATGGCAGAAATTGTGCTAAGGAACGGCCGTAACTTGCAGGGTCAGAAAGTATCTGTGAGGAGGGACATCTGAAAAGAAAGTGTGGAAAACATGAAGATTCTGAATAGGCATCTTTGGAAAGGGAGGCAGCAAGGGCTAAAAGCCCGCATAAGAGGTCAGAGACTAGTGGTGACGAATGGGAGATGGGTTAGGGAGCACCCAGTGGCGAAGCTGAAAGAGATGGACGAACACGTCAGTTCTGAGAGGGGAGTGATGGCAGCGCAAGATGGAAGGCAGGAAGCAGAAACAACTAGGGGTGAAGTGGACAAAGGAGTGGAGATCAACACATGTGGAAGTGGACAATGAAATGCGAATACAGAAGAGCAGAGTAGTGAGGGGTCTAGTGAGGGTGAGCGCAAGAACCGGCGAGTGTAGGGTGTAGTGGTTTTGAGAGCAAGAAAGAACATGAGAAGAGAATTCAACAAAAAGGTAAAGAGGTTATGAACGGAGGAAGAAGTAGGAGCCTAAAAGACTTGTGGTGTAAAGTGTGCAAGGGTTTGGAGGATACGGAGGGCATGGAACGGCAAAGAATGTTAAGAAAAGGAGGTATCGAAACAGGGAATGAGGGGGTGAGAGCTACAAGGACTAAGAATAAGGGAGGCAATTTAGAAGGGAGGGAGGATAAGTTATAACTATATTGGAAAATAGGATGTGTGAATATAGATGGGATAAGAAACAAAATAGGAAATAGAAAGGTTGGGGGAGTAGTAGAAAATTTCGATGTTGTGGCACTCTTGGAGAAGTGGTTGGAAGAAGGGAAAG
Organism: Anabrus simplex; assembly: GCF_040414725.1. Lineage (NCBI taxonomy): Eukaryota > Metazoa > Arthropoda > Insecta > Orthoptera > Tettigoniidae > Anabrus > Anabrus simplex. The sequence continues at coordinate 324,632,012 of NC_090266.1, read as the reverse complement.
AGTTTTCTTGGAAGGGGTTTGTATTAAATATGAATATAGAGGGAAGGAGAGGAATAAGGGACGCGCCCTAAGAGGAATGGTAGTATTAATTAAAGAAGATATTAGTGAACTAGTAGAAGATATTGAGACAGATATGTAGGAAGGCTTAATATGGGATTGGTAGAGGGAAGGATGAAGAGAATAATCCTAGCGTTCGTATGTTGGCATCCTAGTAGTTCCGTATACACAAATAAGCATCTTTGTGAAGAATTATTGGTGGAGATTAGTATGATAAGGGAGAAGTTTGCAGAAGAAGAGGATATGCTACTATTTGAAGATTGGAAGGCGAGAAGAGGGGAGCAGAGCCCACTATATAGTAGAGAAGACGGGAGTTGTATGTTGAGAAGTAGAAGAAGTGAGGATAAAACTATTAACAGTTATGGGAAGAAGCTCTTAGAGTTATGCGCAGCGGGGGATTTATATATTCTGAATGGATGGAAGGAGGGAGACAGTACGGGGGAAGTGACCTATGTTTCAGAGCAGGGGGGTAGTGTGATAGGTATAGTTTTAAGCTCGGAGGGAGTGTTAGAAGATATTATAAGGATCGAAGTAGGAGACTGGATTGGATCACTCCATTTCCCAGTGTGGGTTCTGTTAAAAAGGGGAGAGGAGAAGAATATAAAAAAGAAGTGGAGATGAAGGACGAACTAGGGAGAGGGTATAATAAGTAAAAATGGACAGAGAAAGTGAAAAGTGATTGGGACAGGTTAGCAAAGGAAGAAGTACACCTACTGAAATATGGATGGGAAAGGGCGTTAGAGGAGAATAATATCGATAAAGCTTTTTAATTGCTGCTACATCCAATAAAGATGATAGCTCGGATATATAACGGTCTTCTTCTTCTTCTTTTCCTATCGCTATTCCCACACCTGTGGGGTTGCGGGTGCGATCTGTGTCGCACATGTGGATTTGGCCCTGTTTTACGGCCGGATGCCCTTCCTGACGCCAACCCTATATGGAGGGATGTAATCACTATTGCGTGTTTCTGTGGTGGTTGGTAGTGTAGTGTGTTGTGTTGTGTGAATATGAAGATGAGAGTGTTGCGACGGACACAAACACACAGTCCCCGAGCCAGAAGTATTAATCAGAAGCGATTAAAATCCCCGACGCGGCCGGGAATCGAACCCGGGACCCTCTGAACCGAAGGTCAGTACGCTGACCATTCAGCCAACGTGTCGGACAGCTCGGATATATAACGGTGGAAGAAGAAAAAAGAAAGAGGGAGAACAATGGTTCAATATAGTGTATGAGAGTACGCGAAAGAGGGTGCTGGGAGCGTTAGGGGAGTATATGGAAAAAGGCGAGAGCTTTGAAAGGGAGGTTTATGTAAATTAAGGAAAGATTACGGAAAGAAAATTTGTGAAGTAAAAAAGGAGTGGTTAGAGGAACAGACGGAAGCCATAAATAAATAATGTAAGTTGAACAACACTGAGATAGTTTGGAGAAGGGTAAATAGAATAATTAAGGGTGGAAGGGGCATTGAGAAATCGAGTATTGAGGATGTACAGTGGGTTAGCTACTTTGGGGACTTACTCGGGGGGAGGTATGGTGGAGTGAGACGAGGGACGAAGTAATTTCGAGGAATAGAAGAGTGGCTATTTACGAACTAGACAAGGAAATCACAAGAGAAAGAACTTTGGGAGTGATGAGAAGAATTAGGGACAGGGCGGCGGGGGGGGGGTTGTAATGGTATCAATAATAAGTTGAATATTAGCAAAAATGGGACAATGATAGATGGCATAGTTAAACTATTCAATAAGGTTTTTGATGGGGGAAGTACCATAGGGAGTGGAAAACAGGAATTGTATGTCCAATATACAAGGGAAATGGTAGCAAAGACGGTATGAATAGTTATAGGGGAATTTCTCTGTTAGAATCCTTAAGTAAAATGTATACAGGTGTATTAGCGAACAGGTTAAGTGAGTGGGCTGAAAGAAACGAAGTTTTGTCAGACTTCCAAGGGGGATTTAGAAAAAAGAAAAGAACAGTGGACTCTATAATGTGAAGACGGTTTTGGAGAAGTATATGAGCTCGTCCGACGGTAAGGTGCATGTAGCGGCAATCGACTTTGAAAAGGCGTTCGATAACGTCAATAGAGGGGCTCTATTATAGAAATTGGGTAGGTTAAGAGTGTCGGTAAAGATGCTAAGGGCAGTGGAGGCGATATATAAAGTGATTAGGTGTTGTGTAAAATTGGGTGATGATAGGTTGAGCAGACCACTAGAGTCCAGGGTGGGTTTAAAGCAAGGGTGTAAATTATCCCCAATATTGTTTATTTTATTTATTAACGATATCTTGGATGGACAAGGGGCGACAACAGGGCCTTACCGGTGATTAATGGAATGGAGATACCGGGTTTGATTTTTGCTGATGATGTGATATTTATGACTCTAACTTCAACAGGGATGCAGAGGAGCTTGAATACAGTGTCAGATATCGCAAAGAAACTGGCATTGAAAATTAACGGGAATAAATCGAAAGTGCTAGTGGTCCAGGTACACAAAGGAAGGAAGGAGGAAGGGAAATGGGTCGTGCAGGGAGAAAGGTTGGAACAAGTAAGTAAGAAGGAATATTTTGGAGTCATTATTAACAGAAAAGGGACTTGGGATGATCAGATAAGGCATGCGAGAAAAAAGGGATGGCCGCCCTTGCCTCAGTCAAAAACTTGCTGGCTAAATTTCCGGGTATCAGTTATAAAACTTTGAGGTTAGTCTTAAGATCGGTGGTTTTTGGTAGGGTAATGTATGGGGCTGAATTTGTGGGGTGGGTGAGAAAAGAGTAGAAATAAGACGAATTATTAGCAATTTCGGTAAGTCGGTGATGCGGCTCCCGCAGTGCACAGCTAATGCAGCCTTGGAATTACTGTGTGGGGAAGGCTTGGAGTCTGAGTGTGTGAAACGAATAGTGAAATATTGGATGATTTTGAAGAGAGAAGATGGCGGGAGTGTGCTACAAGCAGCGTACGAACAACAACTGAAGAGTATGTATAAGGGTTGCTGGCTAGTCAAATTTAAAAGACATTTGGAGATGATAGGATTAGGGCACATGTGGGGGGAGGGCTGGACGAATACAGAAGCCGGAGGGCTGGGGGTACTTTATAGGAGGATTAGAGTCATTCATAGGCAGAAATTTTGGGGGGAAAGTAGACTAAGAATTTCACTGAATGTTTTTATTAAAGTAGAGGAAGTATCGGGGATAAATATGAGATACGTTGACAGGTTAAATAGGGGTGGGTTTGTGTGGTGGCTGATGGGGAGCATAAGAACAAGGGTTGGTTAAAAGGGAGGGACAAGACGGTTTGTATACTATGTCGGGCAGTGAATGACGATTTTCACTTATTAGGTGACTGTGAAGAAAAAGTAAGGTAAGAAATAGATTATTCACTGCCGAACATCGGAAACTATTGGGAAAAGGGGATGAGACTATTTTAAGGTGGATTATCAAGCAGTGGGAAGACGGAGGCGAGTTGAATAGGTACCTATGTGCAGTAAAAAAGTCATATCAGAGCAAGATGGGAGAGGGAGGGTAATAGGGTGGATGCGGGGGTATGTGTCTGGAATAAAGGTGTGTAGTTATGGGAAGCTTGTTTAATAATTCAATGATGTGAACTGGATGGAGATTGTATGGTAGATTTGATGGTGAGAGGAGTACTGGTGTTGTGTACTTAATTGAGTTGGTGAGTTGGTGGAGTTGGGTAAATGATGTGTTATTTTGCAACGGTAGTGGACTTATTGTTTGTGATATGGCAGGATGGAATGTAATTGCTGACTATCGATGTTCTGGAATTGTACGAGAGCAGGTCAGGGAACAATGAATGTGACGCATTTTGCTGAGTACATAAGGACACGTGATGAGTGTGCTGAACTAGGAGTCTGTGACTCTTGCAGCAAAAATGATTTGTATCGGATATATCTGGTATGTTAGGGTAGGTAATGAGTATTTAGTCAGGTAGCCAAATAGTATATAGAGCTTCAGTTTAGTATTATTAGTAGATTATTATTATTGTTTTTGTTTTGCTTTTGCTTTTTTCTTATTATTGTACTTTCAGATTTGGACAGGTGCAGTTTTCTCACGATTTATATACAGTAAGAGACAGTAAGGAGTAGCTGGTAAGAGAGCGCAGGACATTTCCGGAAATGGAGGGGTAGGAAGGGCCTACCCCTTAGAAATAAACGTGGTATATATGCGGAACGAGGAGGAGAGAGGCGGGGTACAGTTGGAGAACGGTTACAGCCTCACAAGGTCGAGGGCTAATGGAATGGTGAGAAAGCTGCACTGTCATTTGGTAGGGACGGTTGGGGGCGTCTTATGGGCCCCACGGGTACGACCGATCCTGTCATCATTGGAGGGCGGTCGTTTTCTCACCAGGGATGATGACATGGCCGGACAGCAGTAGTTTATTTCTTTATCCAGCTGGGTAGGTGTACGTGGCACGTAGGGACTGAGGATGACTGGCGTGGTGATCCTCCCTAGGGAGTGTCACGTTTCCGGAGTATCTGGTGGACCACATGGCCTGCCCTAAGAGTCTCGTGTTGTTGTTTTTCTTTGTTCCTTTTTCCTGTTTTTATAATTTGTTTTATTGTGAACATGTATTTGGGGCTGAACGCCTGTTAAGTTCAAGAATAAATACAATACAATTCCAATATCAATTATCGAAGTTAGCAAATGACTTGTCTTAAGAAAGGCTTTCCTTACTTATGCTAATCTACTATTTATGTCCTCCTTACTTCTCCCATCGTTAGTTATTTACTACCCAAGTAACAATATTCATCTACTCCCTTTAATACTTCATTTCCTAATCTAATATTTCCTGCAGCTTTACCTGACTTCGTTTAACTGCATTCCATTTCTTTAGTTTACTTTTTTGGACTCATTATTTTCATCTTGTACTCCTCACCTATACACTGTGTATACATTTCAATAATTTCTCTAGATCTTCTGCAGTCTCAAATTAAAAACTACACCATCGGCAAATCTTAGGTTCTGCTTTTCTTCTTCATGGATTGCGATTAAATTTCCAAATTACTCTTTGATTTCCTTTACCGCCTAACCTATATAAACATTGAAAAGGAAGGGGTACCGTTGATTATGATCACTGCATAATTCTTTCCAGTATTTTGGAGAATACAGAGGGGAGGCAGGCCTATAGTTACCAGCATCTTCTTCACTACCATTTCTATGTATCGGTACAACTTTGGTTACCTTGAATTTGTCTGGAAATTACCAGTGGTTAGTGACAAATTTATCAAGTAACAGAGAGGCTTGATTATGTATTGGTAACAACATTTAATAAGATAGTCTGAATAACCATCTAAACCAGAAGACTTCTTTTTACCCATCTGTTTTATTATGTTATCTATCTCTTGCTCAGTCACAGGAGTAAGAAACGTGGATGATATATTCCTGTGAACTGTATTCAAGTTTGTTCTTGTCACTGATGATTGAAAATTTTCCGTTAACCTCAAAACTGCTTCCAGAAAATAGTTACTAAATATTTCTGCAACTTCTTCTTGATCACTGACTTCTTTCCCTGCATTTGTAAGAGTAATATTATTTTTAATGGAACTAGAGCACCTTTCTCCCTTTTTATAATGTTCCACATACATTTAGACCTGTTTTTAGAATTTTTTAGCTCATTCTCATTATGCAATCTTTTGGCAGCCTTCAAAACTTCTTGATATATGTTCTTATATTTCTTATAATAATCCTTCAATTCAGATGAAGTGTTACTCCCTTTCACACATTTGCTTAAAAACTTTAATCGTCTACTTGAATTTCTAATTCCTGTTGTAATCCACCCATTCCTATAATTCTTTACAATTACCCTTTGACTGGTATTGCCACTTGATAATAATAATCGAACAAACCCAATAACTCACTGAAGGCCTCATTAGTTGAGTTATTTCTATATACAATCTCCCAAGATTCCTTGGCCAATAACTGGTTAAAATATGAAATATTTTCCTTGTTGCACATTCTAGTTTCCCTGTAAATTACATTGTTGTTTTTTAAATTATGGTTTCCTATTACCCTAAAATTTAGATGCACAATTTGAGCAAAATGATCTGAAAAACCTGTATCATAAACTTCTATTTCATAGTTCCACATTTCCTCATTCAATACAACTTGATCTACTGCTGACTTTGTATCCCCAGATATTCTAGTTGGTTGATTTACAACTGCCTTTAGACAGTACAAGGAAAACAACATTTCTAGACTTTGCTTATCTCGCCCACCATTATTCCCTAAAAAATCTACATTGAAGTCACCCATGATTATTACATTTTAATTCTTATTCTGTAGGTCATCTAAAATAATTTCAATATTATTATAAAGAGTTTCAACATTACGAGAAGGACTTCTATAAATCTTATAAACTAATTATTTATTGTTATGGTTAATAATAGTTCACTGACTTGGCTTGGGTATAGCTGAATCCTACGACTCGATAAAAGTATGCCAGCTTTACTAAAGTTCATTTCGCTGCTTTCATTGGTTGCTGGAGTGCACAAAGTATATCTGGCAATTACTGACAGATTAGGTAGACTGATTTCATGTTCATCCAATCAGGAGGATTTGAAATCCCGGAAAGACATATTCAGGTCAGCCGACGTGTGGGGTGGCCTCTCACCGTCTCCCGAATACAGAGTTGTATAACCACGGTAGAGCCGTGGCCACCCTTCCTCTGCTCGGTTGCCCGGTCGGAGTGTAGAGCGGCCGGACCAAGAACCAGCCATGGCCACTTGCGGGCCGAGACCCACACTGCATCCCCCGAATCTTAACTCAAATATTCCATCAACGTTTTATCAAATCAATCAATCAATCAATCAATCAATCAATCAATCAATCAATCAATCAATCAATCAATCAATCAATCAATCAATCAATCAATCAATCAATCAATCAATCAATCAATCAATCAATCAATCAATCAATCAATCAATCAATCAATCAATCACTATGGATCTGCGTTAGGTTAGTCACCCAGGTGGCAGATTCCTTATCTGTTGTTTTCCTAGCCTTTTCTTAAATGATTGTAAAGAAATTGGAAATTTATTGATCATCTCCCTTGGTAATTATACCTTTGAATCCCTGCCTTTGCTCTTCGTAAACACGTGTTTTCTCATATCTGGAAGAACCATATTGATTGCGATGCCAGTAAAGTAAGCAAAGTCATTCTCCCTAGTCAACAAACTTCGATTCGAACGTGCCATATCGAACGAATTAGAGCTAACTCGGACATTTTAGCTTGCACGCTCCACTCATGAGTGACATTGCTGCATGGGCAGCAAGGCACATGTTGTTTCGTCTTGGTTACCCTTCTCAAGTTCGAATAATGCGCTCTACTATTGCAGACTGATATTTATAGAGATTGTAGATCAATTTTCGTCCACGGTATCTGATCCCGATCACCTTCTGAATCTCAATTAGCTTGGTCTGATCAACATTATCGAATGCCTTTTCTAGATCCACGAACGCCACGCACGTGGGTTTGTCCTTGTTAATTCCATCCTCAAGGATCAGACGTTAAGTCAGAATTGCTTCACGTGTTCCCACATTTCTTCTGGAGCCAAGTTAATTTAACCTTTATTTTATCCAGATCTTAGAGTTTTCCAACCTAATCGATCTCACCCGTGAAAATAGAAAAACAATCAAACAACCAAGCAAACCTAGGAAAAATTACAAGCAAAAAAACAAGCGAACCAAGACAACATATCAGACAGTACACTATGCAGATAGAATAATACCCAACGCTAGTGAACAAAACAAAACTGAAACGAAAACAAAAGAAAAAGGGATAAACAATGGCAACACGGAAAAACAAAACAAAACTGCGTACATACAAAATAATGGCAACACGGCAACACAAGGTTAACTACCTCCCGACTTCCTGGGTACGTGATAGCATGTGTAACTCAATCTCTCCTGACCTAGCATAATACCTGTATGCTGGGGTCCCCCCTCTGGTGACACATGCCATTACCTTCCCCCTTTCCCCACTGATAGCTAGTAGTGGGGAAGGCCACCATTCTCTTGCGCTGAGTCTAGTGAAATTTAACGCTCTGCCTGTGTCATGATAATTCATAGCCTGGTTCGTTCTCCTCTTGACACAACTGAGATTGAGCTTTTAAAGCGGCTGTACATCTGCTACTAATTCCGATCAAAAACCTACAAAAATTACCAGCACACTTCCACTCAGACACTAAGCACCTTAAAAGCTTATCTCCATTACACGGATGAGCAATCAAATTCAAAAGACCCGCCTCTCATCAATCGTTTCTTTATACAATGACAGTAAATGAAAGTCCTCTCCTTCTCATCGCCACATAGTACACACAACGTATTTCCTGTAACATCGTCCATCCTCTATGCATATAAATATCTAAAAGCCACCAAATTAAACTTCTTCTCACCGTGCTATTTACATTTACCACTATCTAATTCACCACCTGATTAAACCGCAAACATCCTTAGAGTAGCTCTCTTCCTAGATTCGGCTACCAGCTCTTGTTCAGCAATAGCTTTCGCCCTCATAATCACTAGTTTCCAATACGTACCCCCATCTCTTCCCACATTCGATATTATAAAACTCGCCTTACCCCAGTCTATCTAAGGCGTAAATCACCTTATCAGCCCAGTAATCCCCATAATTGCACTTCATTTGATACTGGTAAGCCGACTGCAGAATTAGGTCCCCGTCACATCCTCTCAATCTGGACCAGTAACCAAGCATTCATTTAAGAATGTCAATCTTTCTGAAGCCAAATCGATCGTATCACAACTATGTTTCAACGCGTCTTTCCATTCTGCCTTAAATAATGCGTGTTAAAATTTTGCAGCCTTGAGACAAAAAAATAATGGTGAGGTAGTTCTCAAACTCGTTAGCATCGGCTATCTTGGGAATATGTATAACAACATTCTCCCAAATATCGGATGGCACTTTTCCTGTATCATACAACTTTCACAGTAAGTGGCAAAACAAGGCCATCCTAGTTTTGTAATCAATTCCAAGTGCCTTGTTCCTATTTAGGTCCCTCAAAACTCTGTCGAATTCTGACCTCAAAATGGAGTCTCCGATTTCGTCAACATCAACAGCATGTTGTTGTTACAGAGCTTTACCATCTAAATCCTTGTACCTTGATACAAATGTAGGATATGTTCCTGCCGTCTTTCTGCCTTGTTCTCTTTCCCTAGAAGTGGATTTCCGTCTGAAGTCTTAATAATCATAACCCTAATTTTCGTATCTCCATACGTTTCCTTGATTTTCTTGTATTGCAGCAGCTAAATTTCTTAGGATCATGCAAAACCATCATACTTGCACTTCTCCTTCAGCCATTCTTCCTTATCGGTACTTTCTTTCTATTTAATACTTTAATCCCCTGTATTCATTTCGGCCCTCCTCACTTTTGCATTCTTTTATTTTCATCGTTCATCAGTCAGTTCCAGTAATTTCTGAGTTACCGTTGATCCTTAGTTGATCTTTCCTTTCTTCCTAACACTACTACAGCAGCCCTTCGGGGACCTTCTGCTCCTTGGGGCAGTACGGCCCTATTGTTGGGGGTCGTCATCCGACCAGACGAATCCCCCAAGCTAGGGCTGAGTCTCAATAGATCGCAGCGTGGAAACTGCTCTACCGAGTACAACATCCCGCCCGGTACCTAAGTCGTCTACAGACGATTTCGAGTTCCGACATCGAACAGAGGTATACCCATGATCGACCGCTAGGAGCAGGCGGACGGAAGGGATAAATCCCGACACGACCGCCAGATTTGCTCCATTCGACAAAGTCACAGGGCCTGTACGGCGCGCCCCACTGACGAGACGCGCCTAGTAAAGTCACATTGTTTGGAGCCTTTCGACTCACGGGACTCCCGAGAGATATCGTTGCCAACATTAGCTAGAAGGGATTCGGCCTTAGAGGCGTTCAGGCTTAATCCCACGGATGGTAGCTTCGCACCACCGGCCGCTCGACCGAGTGCGTGAACCAAATGTCCGAACCTGCGGTTCCTATCGTGCTGAGCAGGATTACTATCTCAACGACCATTCATCAGTACGGTAAAACTAACCTAACTCACGACGGTCTAAACCCAGCTCACGTTCCCTATTACTGGGTGAACAATCCAACGCTTGGCGAATTCTGCTTCTCAATGATAAGAAGAGCCGTCATCGAAGGATCAAAAAGCAACGTCGCTATGAACGCTTGGCAGCCACAAGCCAGTTATCCCTGTGGTAACTTTTCTGACACCTCTTTCTGGAAACTCTCCAAGCCAAAAGGATCGATAGGCCGTGATTTCGCAGTCCCTGTGCGTACTGAATATCGGGATCAAGCCAGCTTTTGCCCTTTTGCTCCATGCGAGGTTTCTGTCCTCGCTGCCTTGGCCTTAGGACACCTGCGTTATTCTTTGACAGATGTACCGCCCCAGTCAAACTCCCCGCCTGGCAGTGTCCTCGAATCGGATCACGCGAGGGAGCTTCTGTTTCGTTCCGACCAGGTTGTCCAGCTTAAAATAATGTCTATGTATTTATCTCTGCTGATCACACTAGCCATTGCCGATATGTAGACAGCAACTATAGTGCGGCTGTACCATACACCAGCCTAGATCTATGCGGTCGAAAACGATGTTTACGAATGCAAGGGATGCATTCGACCGGCAGCGCTGAGTAACATGCTGCGAGTGTGACTCTATTTCTTATCTCTTCATATTCTGACGTAACCTGCCCGCTCGCAGTAGTTCCCCTGTTAAAATCACTTATGCATGCGGGACATTTATAAGTAGAAAGTACGGCGTCCGTGAGCCACCTGGTATATCTCAAAATTGAAGACGTTACATTCGTGATACTTGTCATTTGGAAGCTCCTTTATAAATAAAGAAACACGTTCTTTAGGTTTTCGGAAAATTAACTTAAGGGGGAGGGTAAAAGGTAGTGAAATATTTAATTCTTTTTTAGGAGAAACTTACATGTCAGAAACTTTACGTTACACACGTGAACATTTGGATTTGGAATCACCTTAAAAAATAAAGAAGCACGCATTTTTGGAGGTGGGTGGGTGAATCAACTTAACGGGTTGGGGTGAAAAAGAGTTGAATTCTTTTATGAGGATACTTAAATCCAAAATCTGAACATGTTAGAGGCATGAACATTTGTATTTGGAATCTTATTTCAAAGTAAAGAAACACGCGCTCTTTTGTCTTCGGAAAATCCACTTAATTTGGGGTGAATGAATTGAAAAATTAGTTGAATTCTTTGTGTGAGGATACTTATATCTCAAAAAATAAAAATGTTAAAGACGTGAAAATTGGTATAATGAATCTCTTTTAAAAATGAAGAAATATCCACTTAACGGGTAGGAAGGAGAGGGCAAAAGGAGTTGAATTACTCTTATGAGTAAACTTATAGCTCAAAACCTGAAGATGTTACAGGCATGAAAGTTAGTATTTGGAATCTCCTTCAAAAATGCAGAAACTCGCATTTGTTTTTTTCTCGGAAAATGGACGTAAGGGGTGTGGGGTTGAAAATATCGAAATAAGGAGTTGAAATATGTTTATGAGGATACCTTATCTTAAAAACTGAAGCTCTTACAGACGTGAAAGTTGGTATTTTCAATTTCCTTTAAAAATAAAAAGACACGTATTTTTTGTTTTCGGAAAGTCGACTTAAGGCGGGAGAAGGGTGGAAAGAAGCGAAGAAGGAGAAGTTGAATTGTTCTTATGAGTATACATTTATCTAAAACGTGACGGTGTTGTAGACGTACAGACATGAAAACTGTTTTTTGGAATCTCCTTTAAAATTAATGAAACGTATTTCTTGTTTTCGGAAAATCCAGTTAAGGGACTGAAAAGAATTAAAAAAGCCGGTGAATTTTTAAAATGAATACCGGTATATCTACATTACATGTCAAAAACTTAACATGTTAGAGACAAGAAACTTGGTATTTGGAAAGTCCTTTAAAAATACAGGAACCTGTACGTTTTTGTTTTCGGAGAAAGCGCTTAACAGTGGGTGAAAAGAAGTGAAAAATAGTTGAATTATTTTTTATGAGGTTACTTATATCTTAAAAACTGAAGATGTCACAGACGTAAACATTGGTATTTGGTATCTCCTTTAAAAATAAATAAACATGTATTTATTTTTTCGACTTGAGAGAAGACTTTCTCACATGTACAGTTCTATGTCGCATGGTCGCCTTACCCCCAAAAGGTGATACCACAAACATGGTTAACAAATAATTTCTGGGGTAAATGAAACTCAATTTTGTGGTGAGATTTTATACTTTAGGGATTTTCAGATATTGTCTTTGTACAATGCCGAGGAACCATTACTTTAATCAAATTACGAAATCCAAGCGAGCGAAGCGGCGAGTAATTGCTAGTTATTCATATATGGGCATGTTCTATACTCCTTCCCTTGATTATCTAAGACATCGCTAATGAAAATTGTGCACAATATTGGTGATCATTTTTATCCCTGCTATAGTCCAGTATTTGAGTGTATCTCTCCTACTGCCAAGTCGTCCTTTATGTTAATCGTGCATATCACATCTGTGTATAATTTTTCTATGGCCGTGATCATTTTGTTTGACAACCCTATCCTAGCCTACTTCGCAACAACAGCCCGCTGCTCACTGAATCAAAACCTTTTTGCAGATCTATCGATGTAATATATAATCTCCTACCTTCTCTCTTTAAATCTTTTTTTTGCTTCAATTATAAATATATTATCTGTGGTTCTCCTTCTTTTCCTAAACCTGGTTGGTACACTGAGAGTATAGGGTAACCTTCTCCCCATTTTCTAATTATTTTTGCCAGAATCCCGATATAATTCTTACTAAGTGTTTCCAGCAAGGTAATACCCCTATAGTTGTTTGTATTAGATCTCTTCCCTTTCCGTTTGTATACCTGACATATAATTCCTTCTTTCTAAGAAATAGGAATTTTCCTATCAACAAATATGTTGTTCACTATTCTATTCTGCTTCCAGCACCTGGCTGTTTTTACCTTACTCGTTCCAAAATTCCACTGATAGCCCTTGCTTAACCCCGCTTACATTTTTTCAAAGTGTCTGCCATTTCAGCTGTTTTTATTGGGTCGTCTAATGCAGGCAGAGTGTACCCCACATGCCTAAACATACCAGTATGTGTTTCGTTCATTTTCCATGAATCTTTACCCAACAGCAAAACTTTGAAATATAATAACAACACTTCATTGCTTATGGCTGCTTCATTATTACTTTTATATTCTTTACAGATATTCCTTATATTGTTCCATATATTCTTTGTTTCATTTTCATTACAATATCTGTCTAATAATTCTACCTCTTTGTTCAGCCAGTTCTCTTTCTTTTCACTCAATAAATCTTTGTACTCTTCCCTCATTTTGCAAAAGGCTCCCCTTAAGTCCTTTGATCCCTCATTTCTGTATACTTTTAGTGCAGTTACCACATCGATTTTCTCTTTCTCACACTCATCATTGTACCATGAATCATGTTGGTTTTCCCTACGCTTCTTACAATAACTTTTCCCCGCTATTGTTATTGATCTTTCAGCCATTTGCATTGCTTCTTATACGTTATTTTTCTCTATCATGTTCTCAATACCCAAATTCAAAATTTCAAACGTTTCCCCCTGTAATAATTACTGAATTCTTCTCTCCGTTCCTCCATCCATCTATACGTAAACAGATGTATTTGTACATAGTTAACGTAGTGTAATTATTTTGGTTTACCATCATCTCTCATTAATCGGACAACAACCTGGAAATAATGGGATAATGTCCAAGTTCCGTACCCGAAAGTCTTTGATAAAAGTTAGCGCTTCCCGGGGTGCTAAAACTCGGTCTATCCCACTCCCTCCTGACTCAACAATATACGTTAAATTTCTTGTTGTAATCCCCGCCCATCCACCGTTCAGAATATATGATTCCTCCATTGCACATATTCCTAGTAATTTCTCGCCATTGTTGTTACATATTTTACCTTCGCTTCTTCTTGCTTCTATCACAATTTCATCAATTTCTCTATCGTACATTGGATTTTTTTCCCACCCTTGCATTGAGTTTTCCATTTATAATTAGTTCTGATGCTTTATTCTTTAATCATATTTTTCTTCTTCCTCTTAGCGTGACTGTCCGCCTCGGACGTTGGCGATCAACATGGCTATTCGGGCTTTATCCATTGAAATTCGGAACAGTTCTGCAGATGTTTTGTTGAAACAGGTTTTAAGCTTGTCGAACCAGGAAATTCTTCTTCGCCCAGGAGATCTTTTTCCTTCTATTTTCCCTTGCAGGATAAGTTGAAGCAGCTCATACCTTTTCTGATTCTTGATGATGTGTCCAAAATATTGTAGTTTACGACACTTGATGGTGTTGATCAGCACTGGTCTCTTGTTAGCTCGGCGTAGAACCACAACGTTTGCAATCTTCTGAGTCCATGATATTCTCAAAATTCTTCTGTATAGCCAGAGTTCAAATGCTTCCAGTCCAGCAGTGGCTTTTGTAAGCGTCCATGTTTCCACACTGTAAAAGAGAACTGAAAACACATAGCACCTAAGGAGCCGCATTTTGGTATCCATGGTAAGGTCGTGATCCTTGAAGGTTGAGCTCATTGAATTGAAAACACATCTGATCTCGTTTATTTCACTGACAAGATCATCTAAGAAGGATTTTTCTCAAAGGGGGACCCCAAGGGATGGTTGTAGCAAAAACCTATGAAAATTTATCTTTCCTACTGCTTACTTTTAGTTATTTTTTACCAAATCATTTCAGCGAATCCTGATTCCTTTATCTATACCTGGTTACATATTTTATCTTTTATGAATACATATATTTCTCCGGGATAGGCCCTTTTAGGCTCCTTCCTTGCTTCGTTTTACTCCAGCTGTTACAAACCGGTATTTGTAACATATCCATCCGCCATCCACGTTTCAACCATTGCCGGAATCTCATTTTCCCGCATTAAATCCCTGGCCTTATCATTTCCCAGTTTACTCAGTATACACTCTATACTTCTTAATTCCACACCCAGCCGAGTTATTTATTTGCGAGTATATCTGTAGAGTTCGCCGGCCCTTACTTTACCCAAATTTCCTTTAAGTTTAACGCTGGCTTACGTTTTCTTCCTGCTCTTCTTCCTGAGCTGGTATCTCTCCTTGGAACCACTCCTTTCTGTGCTGATTGTCTGGATTGGTGATGACTCACTTTCATAACTGGGTCGTAATGGCCTCCATTTCCGCTTTGATAAGCTACACCTGCTGAGGCTGCTGCTGCAGTTTTTTCCTCTGCTGCTACTGATTCAGCTGGGCCTTGCTCGTTGTCCGTATATCTGACCTTCCGCATAGCTGACACAACAGGCCGTTGCTCCATCTCACGTAGCTGGTTCACCAACCTCTGCCTATTCTACGTGTCACGCACAACCACGACTGTTCTTCCGCGGACATAGGATGTTTGTAGGTGGAAGGGAAGAGTTTTCATATTTATCATTTCCTCTTCTTCAAGTTCTTTCTTGATCCAGATTTTTTATACTTTCAGGTTCTTCGCATTCTCCAAAATTTTTGGAGCCTTCTAGCTCGATACATCCTTTTCGAATTTTTCCCTAATCTTAATACGTACCAATGTTACTGTCATAGCATTCAACTTCCAGTTTTCCCTGACTAAAGAAAGTACTCTATCCAGCAATTCATTTGAGTTCCCTTTATCTGTCTCTACCAACCCGTAGATTATTATATTTCTCCTCCTCTCTACCTTCTCTCGAATCAATTACATTACTTCCATCTTTCTTCTCCTTTCTTCTAATTCCAGTACCGTATTAATCATTTCAGCCATCTCAGTCTTATCCTGTAGCAGGCTCTCCTTTATCTCATTGAGTTTTGCTTCTAAGAAGGTCCTCAATTCCTTCGATTCTCTACTTCGTTCCACTATAAATTACTTGTCTTGTCCATTTTCAAGACCTCCTTAAGCTTCTCCATATCTTCTCAAGACATGCCGGGGCCTGGGTTTAGTTCAATACCACCGATCACCAATAGCACCAACACCACCACTGATGTTAACGCCATCTGAATGATGTTATGGTTATTGATTCCGGTCTGTATTGCTTTAATTTTCATTCTGCATTGCCACCTCCCTAAAGCTAGAGCCCTGCGCGGATATGCAAAATAACATCCGCATCCGCTCTGCATACGCACTTCCTTCATCGGCACCCGCATCTGCGAATGGTTATCCGCATCCGCGAATTGTTATCCGCATCCGCAAATGGTTATCCATGGGTATTACAAATATTTACCTACAGTATATTACACCTATGATATTGAAACAGATAGATCTGTTAACCATAATACCATATGCCTGATACCTGGCATCACAACCCCTTCAGTCACAGGTTTATGAGGGATTTTCTCTTGCGACAACTACTGACGTATTGACCTTTGCTCCTTTCTTCCACCAATTGCGAGCAGAAGGCAGTAATGCTAAGGTCATATTTACGGTTCAAAATCAAATCAAATCAAAATCTCTTTATTTGCAAATGAGGTGTCTACCTCGGTGGCAAATGGTACACTAAAATACATTATTGTCAAGCACTAAATATTAAATTAACAGGATAAGAAAATTTTCCTATAATACAATATTATATAATTTACGCTAACAATGTTTTCTATTAAACACACAGCTCATCCTTAATAAATTAACAATGTTTACAAAATTCTACTTATAATATCTCCTGTACTACTTGCAAATATAGTCAACTGATATACAGTATGTGGAATTACTTCAAATGATACTGTACAACTGGTATAAGATTAAAATTTACATTGCATTTATTTACTTTTTCTTTTCTTTACCCATTCTGGAACCTAAGTAGCATAACGACCTGCTGCATCTTCAGCAGAGCTCCATTTACCACCACTTTTCAGAGTTCCTGAAGGGCCTTCACTGCTACCGTAGCGGTCCCAGGGCCCTCGATGCCCCACTGAACTTCACCCCTACAGGCATCCCCTATGTGGGCTGTCCAAACTCATTAGACCAGGGGAAGGAATTAATTTATTCACCCACATTTGTTATTTACATTAACCTGCACTGGTCGAATGCACTCTATCATTTCTTTTATTTTCTCTGTTACTGTTTATTCTCTTTTTGAATATCTGTACAGATTTTGGAAAAGGATCAAACACTACCCCTGGTAAACTGTTCCACTCCTTCACACCCTTCCCAATGAATGAAAATTTACCCCAATCGCTTCTGCTAAAATTCCTTCTAATCTTATATTTATGGACAGTCCTGCCGATATAATGATTTTCCAACTGAAGCCTCTCACGGATATCTCCCCATGCTGCTTCTCCTGTATAGGCTCTATATAATCCTATAAGTCTAGTTTTCTCCCTTCTCTTACTTAAAGTTTCCCACCCAAGTTCCTTTAACATTTCTGATACACTACTCTTTCTCCTGAAATCCCCTGTTACAAATCTTGCTGCCTTCCTCTGAACACTATCTATTTCTTTTATTAGGTATTCTTGGTGAGGATCCCAAACACTGTTTGCATATTCCAATAATGGACGAACCATACTTAAGTAACTTTTCTCTTTTAATTCTTTGTTGCATCCTTTAATTAGCCTCATAATGACATGTAACGATCTGTATGCTTTCCCAACAATGTCATCCACATGACCCTTCCAGTGCAAATTACTTTCAAATCTTACACCTAAGTATTAGCACTTGCTATTTTTTGGGATAACTACCTCATCCAAAGTATATTCAAATTCAGTTTTAAAACTCCTGTTTGTAAATGTTGTAACAGTTGATTTGCCCCCATTAACCTTCATGTTATTCTCTTCAACCCATTGTTGGATACTCTCAAGGTCCCTTTGTAATTCTGAACAATCCTCAATGGTATTTATTCCCTATAAACAATTATGTCATCCGCATACAATCTTATTTCTGATGTTATATTATTCCCTAAATCATTTACGTATATTAAAAAAAGTAACGGACAGATTATACTACCCTGTGCAATTCCCTTCCAAACTTTCTCTTCCTGCGATACATTAATTCCTACTTTGACTTTCTGAGCCCTTCAATTTAGAAATGTTTTACCCAACGTGTAACCCTTACGTCCAATCCTATTCCCTCCAATTTCTTTAATAATATTCCATGTTCCACTCTATCAAAGGCTTTGGAAAGATCTATGGCTATGCAATCTAACTGGCCTCCTGAATCCAATTGATCTGATATGTCCTGCTGAAATCCCACCAGTTGTGCCACACAAGAATATTTCTTTCTAAATCTATACTGGCTCCTCATGAACCAATTTTTATCATCACATATCCCTCTGATGTACTTTGCTATTAAACCCTCCAGTATTTTACAAACTATACTGGCCAGGCTGATTGGTCTGTAGTTCTCTGGTTTCCTTTTATCACCCTTTCCTTTATAAATTGGTATTATTATAGATTCCTTCCTTTCCTTTGGTATTACACTATTATTTATGACATAGTCAAAGAGAAATTTTAAATAAGGCACTATGTACCACCCCATTGTCTTTAACACCTCCCCAGTAATTTGATCACTTCCTGCTGCTTTTCCTCGCTGAAGCAGTTGGATTTCTCTGAAAATACCTTCATTTGTGAATGAGAAGCTTCTTGTTTCCTTCTGTGTCTCTCCCTCTGTATCTTCTGTTTCGGTTTCCAACTCCTGACAATCATCTACTGAATCTCTGAATTCCCTACTAGAGAGGTTTGCTTTCTCAGTATCTGTTAAATAGTGTTCACCCCCTTCTCTCACCATTACAGGAATTTGGATTCTTTTATGTTATCAAGGCTCTATATATCACCGTTCTCTCATATCAATGTCAAGGGTCGCCTAACTACAAGCAAAAGTAAGAGTATACTTGAGTGAAAATCAATAAACTTCATTATTTAGAAATTATCAGCAAAATTATCCGCACTGGCATACAGTTTGTAACAGCCAAAACGCTAATTGATATATCCGCGGATATCCGCATCCGTGCAGGGCTCTACATATAGCACACCGATATTGCTCTATTGATACTCCCATGTTTCACTCGCCTTTGCACTTCCTACACGTGTCACTCGCTCAGCACTTTTGCGTCCTTTCACCTTGTGCCTGAATTGCAACAGACCTTTGTTAATATGTAAAAACAAGGTATTAAATCATTTTAACATACGATTTAAGAAAATTTGCGTTTCATCAACAACTGTTAACATTAACAAATGTTGAACTGCGTATTAAAGTTAACATCAGCCATTTGCAATGTTAAGTGGCTAACATTAGCATTTAGCAACATGTTCCAAAATGGCTGCTGTGAATCTCGCTTTCGATGCGGAATTGCTCTATTTAGATCTTTTATAAAACAATCCTGATCGAAGAAGAGTTCAGCGACGCAATGTCTTTTGAAAATTTGATGGATGCGGAATTTCTTCATAGATACAGATTATCGAAAATAGTCGTTGCTAAGGTTGTTGACGAAGTTCGAGTGAGGTTAGTATATCCTACGAAGAGAAAACCTCTTTCTCCAATGTTGCAGGTACTGATAATATTACGATTTTTTTGCTACTGGTTATTTTCACATAATGGTCGGAGACAATGCTGGAATTTCTAAAGCCACTGTTAGTAGAGTTGTTTGACGAGTGTCTGCAACAATAGCATCCATGAGGAGGAGGCATATAACATTACATTCCCTTCAGTAGAAGAGCGTCAGCAAATTATCCGCGACTTCTATGAAATAAGCCGTTTTCCTAGTGTTTGTTCTAAGTGCAATAGATTACACACATATAAGAATCCAATCACCTGGAGGGAATTGGGCCGAAATATATCGTAATCGGAAGGGATATTTCTCTGTTAATGTTCATGCGATTAATGAGCCTAACCTCCAAATCAGGGATATACTTGCTAGGTGGTCTGGTTCTGCACATGACAATACAATATTAAATTACTCCCATATCGGAGCACAGTTTGAAGTTGGACAATTAACGAAGTGATTTTGTTAGGTGACAGTGGATACCCGCTAAAAAAGTATCTGTTAACCCCATTGAAACCATCGCGGACTTTCTCCCACGCCTCGTCCTTTTGTTTTATCGTCAAGCCGTCCGTGCGCTTGCTCTCAATAACTTACATACATTTACTAACTAATTCAATTAACAACTCTTTTTCGAAGGAGGAAAGATTAGAACTACGATTCCGTTTCACTTCTCGCGCCATATTTTACAGCTGTACGCAAACAAAAGTGCATCGGAGCGCACTGTAAAACAGCATGTTCGTACCACTGCCTCCTTGAATCGCACCAGTTCGCAATGTTGGGAGAGTTAACAGCCGATTAGTTAACATTTCACAAGAAAACAATGAAACGCAAGAAACCTAGCAAGATGTTAAAATTTTACCTCCGTATTAACTAACTACTTGTTAGTATATATTTAACATGTGTTGATGAAACTGGGCCCTAGACATGGGTGTAACTTGGATCACAATATACAAATACCGGTATTGCATATATTGTTTCAACGATGTCCGTGAACTGCACAGATTTAATGCAACATGATTTATAAAATAAATTGATCGTGTTAATATTGACCCAGCATTTGCACACGTTATAATTTGTATGCCTGGACTCTACAAGTATAATGTCAACGTAAATGTAGTTTCATAAAACGAGTCAGTGAAAGCAGACTTATCATGTCACTCACAAGTTGGTCGTGTTGATGTTATTGTCCATGCGGGCCTGAAAAGGGGGTGGCAAAACTGTAAGCGAAAATAGATAAGCGAAGTGTGTTATGCAGTAAGTACGGACCCATTCGGCCCTTCACCTCCTCGCTCGTCCCGTGCCGCCTGAATAACCTTGATTGTTCGAACTAACTGCGCAATGTGCTAGAAGGTCGTTGAGAGTTGACTACTTGGATTGGTTTGAAGCGTCAGGAGGGGTGTGATGTTGTATTGCTTTATACTTATTGAAGAGATAGTGAACGCATTTTTTACTACAAGGCGCCAAAGTAATGAAATTAATGCGATAAAAAAATGTTCTTATGCACTCACCGTGTTTTGCTTCTGGATGCCGCATTTAGTCATTAATATACAGGGGAAAGGATGAACATGAATGTAATTATTTTTGCGGTCAATGTTATGATCTGGGGTGAAAATGGAGGTACAGCAACCGCTGAATATACTGAATAGAAATATTAAACAATGGGGATGGAGGATGAATGTTATGAATATAGGAAGTAATGAAGACAAAGAACTATCAAATTTGGAGACAATGAAGTGGGAACATTAGAACAATTCAAAAACTTGGGAACTGAACTAACAGAAAATGGAAAACTTGATATCGAAATTCGTAGAAGGATACAACAGGGGAGTACAATTTTCCACCAGCTACGCAGATTAATATGGAATAAAGATGTATCATTGAAGGCTAATGAAGTAATGTACACGGGATATTATTGACCGATATTGACATATCCAGCTGAAACCTTGACAATGACTCAGAAAGTGTACAGGGAGCTGAAATGAAATTCTTGAGGAGTATGGTACAGAAGACAAGTAGGGATGTAGTGAGAAATTAAATTAATAAATACGAATAAATACACACAATCTAAATGGCAAAGTGGAATAGAAAAGGAGAGATGGTTTGAAGATGCCTAGCGGATGACTGTGTCAATCATAATTAATGATGGAAAGTACTAATACACAAGGGAGTGCCACATCATATCATTAACCTCATACGGAACTTATACTCTGACCAAGAAGCTACGGTGAGAGCCTTATATGGAACAACTAAATGGGTCAAGATTCAGAAAGCAGAACGGCAAGGCTGTATATTGCCACCTTACTTTTTCAATCTGAATGCGGAACACATTATGAGGAATGTGAGGTTAGGTGAAGAAGAAAGAGGAAACGAAATAGCTGGGTTAAATATAAACATTCTCTGATATGCAGATGATACTACCCGTAACATAATGGCAGAAACTGGAGAAGACTTGGGAACCTTCTTAATTAAAGTGAAAGAAGAATGTTAAAAGGCTGGACTAATGTTGAATGTCAAGAAAACAAAAATTATGGCAACTACACCCGTCAATTCATGACATGTAGGAGGAGAAAAAATGGAGGTAGTCTCCGTTTTCGACTATCTTGGCTCAAAGATTTCTGCTGATGGTAACTGTAGCCATGAAATCAAAAGAGGATTGTTACTTGCTAGAAAGGCAATGACCAATCTTGACAATATCTTAAGGAGTAGATACATAACATTAACGACAAAGATCCATATAGTAAGGGCTATGCTTTTTCCAGTTGTGATGTAGGGATGTGAGACCTGAACCGTAAGAATGCTGGAGAAGATCGAAGGCACAAGAAAAAGAGGACGGCAAAGAATGAGATTGGTTGATGGCATCACAGAAATACTAAATTCCAGCTTGGAAAATCTTCGGGAGGCAGTGCAGGACAGAAGAAATTGACGTATTTTAGTTCATGGGGTCACGGTGAGTAGGAATAGACTAAACGAATAGAAAGAGAGAGACCGGATGAAAGCAAGAAGTCTGCCAGGGCAAGCACTGGAAAAGCAGATGACTGGGAAGAATGGACGAGAGGGACAAGGATTACGAAGGGTGGACTCTGTAAAGCATAGCACAGGGCTGCGTTCACAGAATACGGCGCCGAGTAGTTTTAGAGTATCGCGGAGTAACTAGTAAGGTTAAATCCGAGTAACGGTATTTCGTGAACTCCTTGAGTGATTAGAGAGTAACAAACATGCTAATCAATTAACGAAAGTTATTTGTTTTACCATAACCTATTTTGCGAGGAATTTAATGTCTAATTTTCAGGTGAGTTTCTTCATAGCAGCGTGCGCCATTTAGGACCACTAGCTATGTAGATTATGTTGTTAACAACTACGACGAAATTGAATTTAAACAACATTTCCGATTGCCGGGATCAGCATTCGAACATCTGCTCTAAACCCAAAATCGTAGAACGAGGAATACCATTGAAGGACCCACGAAAGCAACTTCTGGTTGTAATTTGGCTCTTAGCATCTGATTCATATAGATCCGTTTCGTGAGATTTATAATAGCACTGTGTGGTATTTCGGATAATATAATTAAATTGTCTCATTCAGAAGATCGCCTAAAATAAAAAAGTTACGTATTATACATTTACCAAGGACATCTTAGAATGTTGATGTTAATAAATCAGCTGAACATTCATAACATGTGTATTCTTATAAAAATTCAATCATCTTGTTTCCGCCGATTATTAACTATTTTTAATGTTTTGAACGAAAATATCTCCTTCTTCTTCTCCCCTTTCTTTTTCGACAACTAGAAAAAAATTGAATTCTTTGCCATGTTAATATATACTCGTATTTTAATCTTTTTTCACCGCCACCAATGAACGCATTACTACGCATGTCGAGTTAAATCGATCCACCTATTCACGCGGAGAAAAAAGGATATACTCAGAGTTAACCCGAATGCATTTTCTGAACACCTTGTAGAGTTAACTCTCTACTTTTGTGAACGGATAAAGTAAACTCTGAGTTTGCTCGGAGTTGTAGAGTAGTATTTTGTGAACCATAGTATCTACAGAGCAGCGAACCAAACAGGTAGTGTCGTGTGTGGGTAGTTTTGTCAGTGTGTGTATTGTGGCGACAGTCAGCGCGTCTAAACTATCTCATACTTTCCGCAGTGCGTAATACGAGGGATGGCGGCTTTCAGTGGAGGGGGTGTGCTGTTAGATAATATATAGTGGCCTGTAGGTAGAGAGGTCATAGTACACATGGAAGATGAGACTTTGGATAAACAGTCCACTCAGGAGCAAGCAACTGATAACCAAAATGTCGGATTTTTATGATAATGACGTTCCTGTAAAGTCAGTCACGCTCAAAGGGAGGATCCGCTTGCGGGTTGAATTCAACTATACCGTTCAGGCAAACGATTTTTTACGAATTAGCGTACTCGAAACCATTAAAGCAAAAGCTTACATACCAAGTTCCAATATATTCCGTGTTGGCATTATAAATGGAGTGAATAAGCATCTGAGAGATGACGTCATTCTCAAGCACCTTAAATCAACTGAAAATGTTAAATCTGTTCATAGGCTACACCGTAAGGCTGTCCCAAATGAAACCAATGTGTATATACCAACAGGATCTATTAAGGTGGTTTTTCGCTCTCAAAACCTACCAAGATAAGTATCACTCTATAGCGTTTATCAGGACGTCGAATCATTCATCTTTACTCCAATTCTTTGTAAGGAATGTCAGCGGTACGGACATACCGCACGACAGTGTGAAGCTCAAACCTACTGATGCGGCAAATGTTCAATGCAGTATGCTACGGACCAGTGCACGGAACAGATACGGAAATGTGCACATTGCAAAGGGGTACATTCAACAGGACACTTTACATGCCCGGAACATAAGCACCAGCAATTAGTAAACAAAATATGCGTACCGAACAAATTTCCTTTCCAGAAGCCAAATCAAAATCTCTACTCCGGTATATTTCCCCGAACAGCATCAACAGTACTTTCCTCCCCTTCTTCGGGAATCATATTCCCCTCCCATTGAAAATCCAAGAAAACGCAAGTTTACCCAAGTCTTTATGCAATCGCTTAGACCCACACCCCTCCTGGTTTCGATGGAGCTGGTTATATGTCCCTTATCAAGATAAACATATTCCGCACACTACGACTGTGCCTATAACTGTTCCCGCTCCACTTCCTCCAAAACCACACCCCTCGACATCCACTGCCGCTGGTACTAGCCCTATAGCTCCTATATTACACAACGAGCACCCAGTTCACTGTCAAAAGTTGCACCTTCAAAAACAAATACGCTACAAAATATACTCGTACTTTTACTCCAAGCATTAGGAGAGAATCCATCAATAGCTCACGTTGTACATCTATTACGAGACCGTCTATGTGACAATTTAAACTTTTATGATAAATATAGTTCAATGGAATGCCAGTAGCGAACTTAATAAAAAATACGAACTGAATTAATTATAAATGAAACCTTTGCACATATTCTTGCTTTGAAGGAAACGTAGTTCACGGCCTAACCCGAATTTTCTATACCAGGATATAAACATGAGCGTCACGACGGCCCAGGTTATGGTAGGTCTGCCCTTTTTATTCATCACTCCATATCTTACCAAACCTTACCCATTCCTTATTATAACCCAAATACCTTCATTGTCGGGATTTCCTATAATCATCTACACCTTCTTTATTTCCCCCACCCCTCCGATGTTTATATCGCGAACATGCAATGGTCTCATTTTTTCCATCAATTCGATCATTTATCGAACGTCACCTTCTTCGGTGATTTTAACCTTCACCATACCGCATGGGGAGGCAACAGCGACAATACTCAAGTTTCGCACCTTCTCTTATCTTCCCAGTAGCACGATTTAACCCTTCTCAATGATGGCTCACCTACGAGACTCTCCCTACCTGGATCCCCACCTAGTGCTGGGGATCTAACCTTTTGCCGTTCTACTCTGACTCCTATTATCACGTGGTCAACTTTTTCGGACACCTACACCAGTGACCATTATCCTATCTGGATAATATATGGCATCTGCAAGACCCTGCATTTTCCCCATACTCCCATGCCCACAAGTAATATTAGATCTCTAAGGCATTTTGATGAACAGACATATAACTCCTACCGCCAGCATCACCTTCGAAGATTATCGGGACCCACTTTCCGGCATAAGTCTCTTATAACACTTCTTAACCAATACCTTGATATTATCCACCCACGAAAACCCTTCGTTACTTTAGCCCCCGTCCTTTCCAACATATTCATTTGTGGGACAGTGAGTACCACCAACTTATATTGACACATACAATGTTATTCCGCACGTATCGTCAATCCTTAACCCGTACAAATTATTTACGGCTGAAACACCACATTGCCAGAACTAAAGAAAATTTCAGTCCGGAACGACGTGCGGCATGGAGATTGTTCGTATCCTCAATCAATTCTCATATCACCCAATACATTTATGTAAATCAATCATGATGTTGTCAGGTGCCTCCCAACACAAAGCACAACAGGTCATACCACACGATACCCTCACTTCCTTTTTTAATTCACTAACCCCGGATTATTTGTTGCTGATGTTTGATCTTCCCAACTACGCTCCGCACTCACAATATTCCACCCTTCGACAACCCATCCAATTATGTAAAGTACAATCTGCCCTCTATTCTACATCCAGATCATCCCACGGTCCGGATTATATCACATATCACATGCTCCGATTATTACCATTCGCGCACAATAAGGCGTCCTTCAACTCTACAAGAATATCCTAATTAATAACCATATACCTGTCCAATGGAACGACTTTGTCTTAATTTCTGTTCTCAAACCACAAAAACTCCCGACGGAACCTGAGAACTATCGTGGAATCTTTTTGGGATCATGTGTTCACAAAACTTTCTTTAAAATCCCCATGCAACGGCTGATGAGGACACTGGAGTACTACAATTTACTTCCAAAATACCAATACGCATTCCTAAAAGGACGAAGTACACACGACCCAATCAATATTTTGACAATAGATCCTCTCCTCGCCAAGCAACGTAAACATAGTACAATTGCAATATTTCTAATAAAAAGAGCCCTATGTGTCTGTCCCTTTACATCTCCTATGGAAAAAACATGGTTCGGAAGGCCCACCTCCTACATTGTTAGTCATTTTACAAAAATTATACACCCACCGTTCATTAACTAACAAATCTGCCTATTATCAACTTTCTAGCCGCTATTCATCAAGCGGTATGCCTCAGGGTGACATATTAATTTTATTTGCACTCTATATTATTGATTTAGAACACCTTATCACGCAATCTTCCAGGGTGCTTTCTTATACAAATGACATTGTTCTATATGCCTCGCATGATTGCATAGATGTAACACGAACACTCATGGCGGACGTAATGAGTAAAGCACAACAGTTTTTTCATGCACATGGCCTCCAGCTTTCTATCGCTAAATGTGCTGAATGATTTTTACTGATAAGCCCTCCCATGACCACTCCCCCATTACCTTCAACGACTACAGTGTACATTTTACTACTCATTATAAATATCTCGGGATAATTTATAATCACAAGCTCACTTGGCAACGTTATATTACGTCTCTATGTCAAAATGCTGACGGATTTCTTAAAATACTTAAAGCCGTCATAAGGCGCCAATGGGGTGCGGAACCCATAACAACACCATCACTATATAAAGCAACTATCCGCACCTATATGGATTATTGCTCTCATATAGTAGACACTGCATCGTTAACATATCTCAAGCTTCTTAATACATTACGATATCACCCATTACGTCTTTGCTTTGGAGCCCTTAGACCACTCCCACCAACACTTTATTGGTAGATGCGGGTGAATTCCCGCTTGTAATTAGAAGATATATGCTTGCTCAGAAACATATACTTAATCGTTTGCCTTTCCGAATTCACCATTATTACCGAAGCTCCAGCTATTACGCGAATATTATCAAGAACGCCCTCCTCTATCCGGACGAACCTCTGCAATATATCATGCATATATCACCTCAAACTATTTTCGAGCCTCGCTTTTCAAGGCCCCTACGCTACCTATGTATTCCTTTGCCTTTGCCAGTCTACATTATACACCTAATATTATAATTTCCTCCAAAGCCTCCTTATCCACGCCAAATTTTTGTTCAAGTTTTCCATTTTCCCCGCCGAAAAAACTGCGAATAACCCCTTCTGCCCGTGGTGTCAATATCTATACAGACGGCTCAAAAAATTCGAGGGAGTTAGTGCTGCTTTCTTTATTTCCCATTCCCGCACAATTGAACGCTATCATCTCCCGACTAATTTTTCAATCTTCTCTGAAAAATTGTTTGCCGTTCAACAAGTTTTAATTTATACTCAACAACATACTTTTACAAAAGTCACCATTTACACGGATGCTCAAAGCGTTTTACAATCTTTATCGTCATTTGCCCCATCCTCAAACTGGTACTTACATGACAAATCTCTACTTACCAACTCAACCAAGCTGGAGTATATTTAACGCTCGTATGGATTCCTATACATTCTAACATCGTCGGTAACTATCAAGCGATTGTTGCTGCCAAAGTGGCCAGCTATCTTCACACCCCACCCCATACAGTAGCCATACCGCTCCTTGATTTATATCCTTGTGTTAAAGAAACCGCCTATAGTACTTGGCATAAACAGTGGAGCCAATTTGCACGTTCTAAAGGCAATTACAATTATCAGCTTCAACCACACATCCCATCCAAACCATGGTTTTTGCAAGGTACATATTCACACCGCCACATCACACGATTAAGATTCAATCATGCTCTTACCCCTCAATATAAATACCGTTTTCGTTTAGCTAATCTGCCCTATTGTGTGTGCCGTGATTCAGACGGCGATCTTAATCATTACTTTTCCAATGTCCTGCATATTTCCTCCCACGCCGTAAATTATTCACAAGTCTCACGCGGATGAAAATACCTTTCCCTACTAGTATTTCCTTTTTGTTATCAGACCTCTCCCCTACGAAAATACATGTTATTAATCAATTCCTTGCTCAATTGAATTTTTAAACCTTCATGTTTCATTTGTCTACCATCAGACAGTGCGCTCCTGCTTCCATTCCAACCGTGATCTATGAAAATATTGGAAATACCGACATGTTACTACATGTCTATATATCCTTTTGCATATGAGTAAGAATTATTCTGTATGTGCGTTACGGATACATTTTTTCGAGTGATTACTTCTATCAACAAGTTTTGTGACTGGGTAACAGTTAAGTGAGCTCATAAGCACCAAGAAAGAAGAAGAAGAAATACTTTGGGAACGCAACCTAGAACAATGGAACCTGGACTATAGAACACACTGGTGGGTGAGGAATATTGGTGAGGCAGGACGCAGTAGAGAAGAACCATATTTTCTCTCACCCGTTGTCAGCTGGAAAACGGGAGTGGATGATGATGGTGATGTTTTGAAGTATGAGATGCATTGATAAAATTATGCTTTAACCCATTAGTGCTCCTAATAATGGTAAATAATTCTAAACATATTTTTCATCGTTTCTGGTTTATAATGAACCTAGTACGAAGTAAGAATTGAAATTTCAAAAAAATATATTCACCGGGTAGTCATATTTGACTCGTAACTTAAGTTGCCGGGGAGCACACACATAGTCATAATCAGAAGGAAAATATAACTTATTACACTCATATTTACAGTTCATATTTTATTCCAAATTTGTGCCGAAGAGCACATACAGAGTCAAAGCCACACGGAAACAATAACATTTTACAATCATTATCCACATCTTATTTCAACATAGTCAAAGCCAGAAGGAAACAATAACTTTTTACAATCGTAATCCACATCTTATATCCATTTTGTGGAAATGTCATTGTCAGTTCACTGCTTGTGGAATACTTTGAAGCATTCGTTTGGATGCAGAGGTGCATCACACTTTCTACACAAATACGTCGTGCGATTTCCGCACACTGTGCAACGCCTGTACTTGGATGTTCCCTTCTCAATAATATGATCCATCCGGTCTCACCTCACATCATCTAACACTGGTGAGAACTGTAATGTTTGTCGGATGCCTGAAGATTGCTATGGCGTCACGAAATACTTCAGAAGACATACAGCACATTGACGACGAAATTCCAACAATGCCATATTGTGCCCAAATCTGCGGAACAGCAGCCATGCTTGCACACAGGAAACGTCAACGGCCCAAGCGAAGAATGGCCACCACTATTTCTTTGTCCTAATATTGCAGCGGTATGTAGGTACGAACAAGTCATTGACATCTACACTACCCACGTGTTTATTATACTGGGCGATGAGACGTGGAATATCCACCAATATTCTTTTCTTCCTTGTACATGAATATCTGTAACACTTTTTCTTTGGTTCAATGCTGTCACAGTTGGTTAGTACTGTTAAAACATTGTTGTCATTCCACCTTACCACCAAAAGGTCCTTAATAGACGATACTGCCGTTGCAAATTGGGGATCTTTTTTTCCACGTTTTCTTGTCTGGCAAGTGCATGCTTGGAAGGCATCTGTTTCCTAGGAGAGTCCCAGTGCCTCCTAATCTCCTCCTTGTTAGCTCCTTCAGGAGAGGTATGGAGGTGAACAAGTTATCAAAGTACCCCTTAGTACCAGGTACAGGATCTACACAGTCCAACAAACATAGAACCACATCACCACCCTGGCCTAAGTTTGTGGTTGGAAGCTGAGTAAACGCACCATAGTAAGGCTCCAAAGAAGGATCGGCAGCCACCCACATCTTATCGGGTTGCCGCGAATACATTGCTTGCACCCATGCTTTCCATAGTATGGTATAATTGTTTCATCAATACTGATAGTACTGCCGGGGCTTCAATCTTGAATGGATTATTCAAGAAATTGAAAATTGGACGAACATTGAACATGCGATCTTCTCCTGTATTTTCATCATTGTCAGATGGAGGTGTCGTAAAATTTCCTCGAAGCGATTACTCGTATAGCTTCGGTAAGTAGAGGTATGTGCATGTCTGGTTAATTTCTCCAGTAAATTCTTTTTGATGGAAGTGTGTGATAACCTGTGAATAGCTTTACACTAACAAGGGTCAGTATTTCGTTTGTTGTATATCCTGAATCATGCATTAAATGCTGAGCAGCATACCTAGTATTCTCTTTTACTATATGATCGAAAAGGTCACTAGTGAGGTATAGCTGAAGTGCATCTAGAGGACGTGTAACTGTCTCTCGTAACATGTCCTCACAGGTAGGTTTATAGACAGGAGTTAGTTCAGGAATACTGAAAGAAGTAGACGTTTGGTGCAATTTCCATGACAACGATTGCGACTGTTGCCTGACTCTTTTACGAGGAACGCTGGCACGAGTTGATGATGTGCTTGGTTGTGGATCTTTCTCTTCTTCTAAGCAAGATCTACCATTGTCACTGTTGAAAGTTAGCAACATTTCGGACTGTAGAACACGCAATGGAAAATGATCAAAATCATCCGTCACCTCTTCATCAGACTTATCGGAGTCCTCGTCGTTGTCACCTGCTGGATTTTCCATGGGCGGGAAAACCGCAATAGTATTTAGAAATTTCCCCATCTTCCTTATTTCCTTTAGCAAGTTCCTCAAGAATTTGATCTAAATTTATGCCTAGCCCCCTTCTATCTTGATGACCCCGTAAAAGGCAAGGTTGATTGAAGGATTGTGTTTTCTAAACTTCTAAAATTGTTAGCATATCAAATTAAACATTTGGCGTTCCAAAAGTTTGTAATATTTTATGTCATTATTCACTATCTGTCCTGAGTACGTCTTGGCATGTTCTTCAAATGTACCCATCTTTAGAATTTTGCCTGTTGGATCGCCGCACACCCTCTCTCTCTCTCTCTCTCTTTTCCTGTTACCTCATGGTGGTATAGACACGAGTGAGAGCCTCTCCAGTATTTATCATTGCGAAGGTGTCATAAGACGGTGTTAAGTGTATTTCAAGTGTGCATTCAATGGTGTTTTAACCTGTGCATGTGCAGTGGTACTTTAATTGGAAGAAGGTATCGTGATTCGTAAGTAATTTGCAAAAGTTTATCGAATTACAATTGGTAACTCACGTAAAGACGTGAAGGCTAAAGCCCGCATCGCTCAGCCCGCGAGCAGGAGTGCCACCCCACTCTCTAACGGCAAGGAAAGAAACCGTGACAGCCCACGCTCTCATGTGGCTAGTACTGAAACTACGCGGGAACAAGTGAAGAACACCAACCCTTCTGTAAATTCACAGAACAGCGCTGCCAACTTCTTGGCCTGTGATGATCAGTGCACTCCATCGGAGATTTTGCGAACCAGTGTAAGCAAGGTGGTTATAGATACTACGGCGTCGCTAACGTTGGATAACCTCATTAAGAACAGTTCACTCCTCGACGAACTTGTAGACGGTGTAACCGATAAGGTCATACAGAAACTTAAGGGAAGTACTGATTTTAATACTGATGTAATAAGAGAATTAAAATGTAAACTCAGCAGACGAGACGAGACAATAACTGAACATCAAGGGCAGTTAGACGATAGGACAGATGAGTTGGAAAGTTATCAACGTCGGAACAGTTTACGTATATTTGGAGTACCTGAAACTGCAGGGGAAGACACGGACAAGTGCATTCAGGAGATTGCCACTCGGATCAATGTTCCACTTGATCCAGCAATGATCGACCGTTCACACAGAGTTGGTACCAGAAGTCACAACAAAACCAGGCACATCATTGTGAAATTTGTTTCATACGCCTACCGAAATGCAGTCTTCAGATCAAAAAGGCTGTTAAAGAACAGCGGTATAACTATACGATAGGACCTAACTAAGGCCCGTACTGATATTCGCAAACGTGCTGTGAGCCATTTCAGACTAAATTCAGTGTGGACTATGTATGGTGATATAATGGTGCCCGCTGGTGATGTGAAACATCGAGTGAAGACAGAACGTGACCTTGAGGAACTGAAGAAACGCCACCCAACTCCACTGAAATGATGCGGTGAGATAATTCGTATTCCTTTGTATCACTCTATTACTGGAAATACTTAGGACGAGAAGTAGAGATAATTCTGGCGAGGCTAACAATACAAAAGTCTCTCTTTCGCAACCATTCTATTTCGCAACTATTCTATATTAGTTATAATTTTTTTAATACTTAGAAATATCTGCTAACGCGATTCATTTTATACCAATTTTCTACTCATTTATTTTTCTCACTTCATCACATAATTTCAAAATCCTTAAATTATTTTATATTTGTATAGGCTACTAAAATCATCGTACATCTTTGAACGATGTACTATTGTTCTATTGAACCCTTTGTACCATATTGTACTCATGACAAGTAATGAGTGTGTTTTATCTGATTTACTATACGATGTTAGTGTGAGAAACACAAGAAATCTTAAGATCATTCATATCAATTCTCAGTCTCTTGTCGACTCCTCCCCTATATCTGAGTTCCGGCACTTTTTTGGCAAGAGTTCCTTTGATATTATCGCAGTCAGTGAAACATTTCTTAAATCTTCAGTACAAGATTCTGCCATCTGTCTCGAAGGGTATAATATTTTCCGTAACGACAGATTAAACAGAGCCGCTGGTGGTGATGCAGTTTTTTTGAAGAATAGCATAAAATGTATTGTACTTAGTAAATCTCCTGCAGAGTACAGTAAGAATCCTGCGTACATAATCCTTGATATAGCCCTTTCAGATACTAAAATTCTTTTCCCTTGTATATATCGTCCACCAAAAGTAGGGTTCATGGATACATTCATGAATGATATGTATTCTCATGTTATGAATTATAAATATATATTCGTTGTCGGCGATGTTAATGCTCGATTCGGAACTGGGACGTTTGAAAGCGAAAATATACGTGATGTGCTCAACGCTTGTAATCTCGACTGCCTTCCATTCAATCCAACCATTCATACTGCCACTTCCGATAGCACTCTCGACATAATCTCATCATGAGTTGGTAGTGGAATACGGACAGGAACCAGCTGCCGGTTTTTCTGGTCATGACTTGCTGTATGCTGTATTCACTTTATCCACGCCAAAACAAATTCCTAAAACTATTCTTGTTCGAGACTTCAGTAAATTTGACGTGAACAATTTTCGTGCTGACGATGAATTACTACCCTGGAATATGTTTTTTTCAGTCTAATGACGTAGATCAAAAGGTATCTCTTTTCAACAGCTTTGTACTTTCACTCTTGACAAGCATGCGCCCCAACAAAGAATTCTCGCAAAACACCGGTCATCACCATGGTTCAATAAGCGTATTAAGGAATTGATAAGTAAACGGGACAGAGCTAGGAAGAAATTTATTAAAACTAAACTTCCAGATGATTACGAGCAATTCAGGATCTTACGTAACGAGACCAAACAAGTAATTAGGAACACTAAAGTGAAGTATACGTACAACAACTTCCGTAATTGAAAGAGCACCTCAGCTTCTTGGCGTGCTGAAAAATCTCTTGGTATTGGAGTCAGTCACTCTCTAGATGCCCGTTACTCCATATGAATTAAGTGAATATTACATGACATCAGTCTCTAACTCTAACACTCCGAAAGTATCAGAGACTGCCAAACATTATAGACATCTCACTCCAAGTAACAGAGGTAAATTCTATTTCATGTACGTACACCCTTCACAGGTAGAAAAGCGGTCAGATCAATACAAACTAAAGCTAAAGGTCTAGATAATATTCCAATATCTATCATTTCTACCTGCATGGACATATTTCTTCCTGCCCTTGTGCACTTATTTAACTTCTGTCTACAGAATGGAGTTTATCCCTCAGAGTGGAAGCGTGCCAATGTACGTCCTGTGCCCAAAAAGAAAATACCAACAATCTGTAGTGATTTTAGGCCTATCAACATCCTCTGTGCACTTAGTAAGGGACTAGAAAAAATTGTTCATGAGCAGATATGTGAATATTTGTCTAAATACAACATTCTAAATCCCTACCAATCTGGCTTCAAGAAGGGCTGTAGTACTACTACTGCTCTTCTGAAGGTTACATATGATATACGTGCGGCCACTGATAAGAGGCAGCTTACCACCTTATGTCTCTTTGCTTTCTCTACGGCATTTAACTCTGTTAATCGCGAGTTGTTTCTTGCTAAGCTGAAGTCAATTGGCTTCTCCCAGATTGTTCTGTCGTGGTTTGAATCATATTTGTCAAATAGATCACAAAGAGTCACGTTCGTTGACGCTCGATTCTCTAGCTGGGAATCAGTAAACTGTGGCGTACCACAACGATCAGTCCTCGGTCCTTTATGTTTTTCTATTTATATTAATGACATATCTGAAGTCATTGAAAGCAGTACCTTTCACATGTATGCGGATGACTTACAAGCTTACTTCCACTTTTGTCCCACTAACGCATCTTCTTGTATAACGCATTTTAACCATGACATCTCTCGATTGATTGAATGGAGCTCAAATCATAACCTCCAATTAAATGTGGCTAAGACCCAGCTTATTTGCATAGGTTACAGAAAACTCCTGAAAACTGTTGACCTCAAATCCTCCCAGCAATAAAAATTCTAGAGGCAGATATTCATTATAGTGACACCGTTAACAATCTAGGTCTACATCAAAAAAGGCTTTCACGGCCGCAGATCTTATAATCACAGCAATAGAACCAGCTTTTGGGTGGTTAGGCCGTGTGCATAATGCAGAGTTTCGTCCAGACGTGCCATTTGGACTCATCAGCTGGAATGGCACGCCCCTCCAGGACTCTGCATAGCAGAGGCAGACCAAACTGTCTTGTCTTTAAATGCTTTCATTCCCCACCCTGAAGGGGTGGGGCGGGCCACCTAGAGGGTGTCGCCCTCTCTCTGGCCAGGAGAGATGACGGGGTTGAGAAGATGTGAGAAAAGAGGGAGGTGGGTACTTTGATGTATGGAATTAGGAGGTGTGTGCGGATAGTATTGAATGATCGGAGATGTGTGTAACGATTAAATATTTAGAGGAGAGTGCAAGGATTGACAAGTTTTACGTGAGAGGGCTAGGATGGAATTGAAGAGTTAGAAGGTGTAATGTTGCGGTTATATTGCATAAGGAGGTGGTGAGGAGTCTGAGGAGTTCAAGTTGCAGAGGAGGTTGATAGAAGAAGTTAGGTGGAGGTAGGGGTGGACGGACGGGTTGACAAGGTTGAAATGAAGGACTGGCTGGCCGGGGGCGACGAAAGGGAGTGTTGGAAGTGTGACGAAAAGGTTGGGGTGGGGAACGTGAGGGCTCCACTTTGAAGCGACGTTGAAAGATGTAGGCACCAGTGTTGATAAGTTGTTCCACATCATTGGCGGTGGGAAGGTGAATGCGGACCATAAAAGTAGGGCCGGAGGCGTTGTAAATCCTGAACGCACGACGAGCGGGGATGTCTGCTTCCTGGAGTTCTTGGAGAATTTCCCGTTCTGAGATGGTAGGTTCTACGCCGCGGATGACACAGCTTGACATAGTGTCCAGAGATGGTGGTTGCGACCGTTGCGACGATGTTGCGGCGGCTGTTGTGGTGTCGTCTGGTGGTGACACGGCAGGGGAGTCTAGGATGTTGTCGGGAATTTGCTGGGAACGAGGTTGTACAGAAGTCAGGGTAGAAGAGAGGGAGGATATCATTACAGGGGAAGGATGGCATGACGTAACGGTAGTAACAGGAATATGGTGGCGAGTAGTGGCTGACATCGTAGTGGTCGCGGTGGTAGTAGTAGGTGGTGTGTGATGAGGGGGAAAGGAGGGCGATGTTTGTTGTAGCAGAGGCTTGTGGTGAGGCGCGTTGACGACAGGCAATGTGGTGGGATCTGCTGTAAGCTGGGCTAATATAGGCTGGCTGGTAGGCTCCACTAGGTAGTATCGGTCGTGAATAGACACTCCCGTGTCAAGGAGGCGCTTCCAGTCGTCCAACGTAGGGATATAAAGAAGAACCTGCGATGATGGTGATGAAGTTGAGGCATCCAACATCCGGTGGGCATCGTGGACTGGGTAGCCAGCGGTGCGAAGGGCGTAGCAAATCTCTTCTTCGGATATGGCAGGATTAACATCGGGGATGACACAGGTGCGCATGGTGTGGGAACGGCCGACTTCCAACTCGGTGTCAGGCCTATATTCTTTAGAGTCCGGCGGGGAGCTGAGTTAAAGATGTAGAGCCACCCGGCCGGCAACAAAAAATAAGGAGAGTCTTCAGAGATTTTTGAAACCAGCGCTCCTCGAGAATGCAGCGGTAAGATCCCCGGGGGACCAAACTGTTGTTGTTGTTCAAATGCTTTCATTCCCCACCCTGAAGGGGTGGGGCGGGCCATCTAGAGGGTGTCGCCCTCTCTCTGGCCAGGAGAGATGACGGGGTTGAGAAGATGTGAGAAAAGAGGGAGGTGGGTAATTTGATGTATGGAATTAGGAGGTGTGTGCGGATAGTAGTTAATGATCGGAGATGTGTGCAAGGATTACATATTTAGAGGAGAGTGCAATGATTGACAAGTTTTAGATGGGAGGGCTAGGATGGAATTGAAGAGTTAGAAGGTGTAATGTTGCGGTTATATTGTATAATGAGGTGGTGAGGAGTCTGAGGAGTTCAAGTTGCAGAGGAGGTTGATAGAAGAAGTTAGGTGGAGGTATGGACCAAACTGCTGCTGCTGCTGCTGCAGAGCTTTCATTCCCCGCCCGAAGGACGGGGCGGGCCCCCTAGATCGTGTCGCGATCTCTCGGGCCGGGAGATGTGGAGAGAACAGTGGGATGTTTGAAATGAAGAAGAGGGAAAAACGGTGTGAAAATTTGGATGACTGGCTATACGGATTGAGATTTATACAGGAGTGTCGAGAAGGAAGTTTCGTGGAAGTGTAAGGTGGTAAAGTGTTGAAGCGATGTGATAGAGGACAGTTGTGAGGTGTCGGAGATGTTCAAGGGTCGGTGGTGGTGGGAGGGAGATATTAGCAGAAGAAGGAGTTGGACGGACATAGATAGAGCGTTGGAAGGGAGGATGATCAGGCCGGGTATGGCAATGAGAGTTGGAGTGGCGATATCTAGGGCGGGGAGGTGAACGAGAGGGTTCGACGGGATGACGACGGCCGTAGAGAAGTGCTCCGCTGGAGATCAGGTGGGCGACGGCTGCTGCACTGGAAAGCTGAAGTCTGATTAAATACGTCGGACCGGTGGAGTTGTAGATACGGAATGCCCTCTTGACGGGTATGGCTTGAAGGCGAAGTTGTTCTTGAATGTCGGTTGCCGGGATGAGTGGGCTTACGCCGCGGACGACGCAACTGAAGACTTCGTTTGTGGCTGATGTGTCTGACGGTGTTGGAGGTTGATGAGCGGCTGCTGCTGTTACGACGGACAATGGTGGTGGTGATGTCGTGGTCGGCAAGGCAGATGTAGACAGCGTAGAAGGGCGGGTGAAGTAGCGGGGAGGAATACGTAATAGTCGAGGTGGATCAACAGGAGGTAGCGCGGGGAGAGAGGTGGATAGAAGCGGCGATGAATGGGACGACGTAACAGTTGTGATGGAAAGCGAGGAAAAGGTGTGAGCAGCGGTCGCAAAGGTAGTGGTGATGGTCGTCATGGTGGTAGGGAGGCTGACATCCAACGAGGAGTCGGCCTATATGCTTTGTTGGCTCGGCGCGAGTGGAAAGTAAAGATGTGTAGCCACCCGGCCGATCAAAAATAACAGGAGTGTCTTCTGCGACGAGTTGTGGAGTTCACTTGAGGTTTACCCAGATTTGAGATCCTGGAGAGAAGATCGACCAAACTGCTGCTGCTGCTTGAGAGTTTTCATTCCCCGCCCGAAGGACGGGGCGGGCCCCCTAGATCGTGTCGCGATCTCTCGGGCCAAGGGGAGCGACAATAACTGTGAGGAGCAAGGAATGAGTGAGATGGGAGGAGCGATGTGACAAATTTAAGGAGGTGGGCTACGGATGTGCGAATTTTAGGGGATTTTCGCTAGGATTGAAATTTAGAGAAGATTGTGAGGATAGCATTGAAAGGTGAGGAGATGCAAGGACGTAGTGAGATTATGAAGGGAAGATATTAAGTACCGGATGAGATGGAATGGTGGAGGTGGGTAAGGAAAGAAGCTATATGGGTGAGGAGGTGGACTGACAGATTGACTAGGTGAGAAGTTGGCTGCCTGGGGGCGACGGGGAGAATTGTTGGTGGGTTGTCTGACAGGATTAGGGGGAGAGATGGACGGTTCTACTCGATGACGTTGGCCATATATGTAAGCTCCGTGGTCAATGAGGTGTTGAACATCTGTGGCGCTCGGGACATGGATGCGTACCATGAATGTTGGCCCTGTTGCATTCTTGATGCGGAAGACTCGGCGGACTGGGATGTCTTTAGCTTGTAGTTGCTGAAATATGGTCCGTTCGGAGAGAGCCGGGTCCACTCCACGGATGACACAGCTGGACATTCTGTGAGAAGTTGTTGGTGCCTGCGAGGGCGATGATGTTGCGGAGGCTGCTGTTCTGGGTGAAGCTGGCGAAGGCGGTGCGTCGACTGTGGTATTCGTTGTTCCAGGAAATACATAGGGATGTGAAGGGAAGGGCGAAGTGAGGAGTGAAGAGGTCATTAGTGAAGGTGGGTGGCATGGGACAACTGTTGTAACAGCGATCTGGGAAGTACGGAGGGTAGATGTTGGAGTGGTCGAGGTGACAGTGGTGGTCGTGGTGGTGTAGGTGGTGGTAATGGGAGTGATGTAGAAATTTGACGAAGTCTGTAGTTGTGGTGGTTTCTGTGATGGTGTAGTGGTAGGCTCGGCTGTAGTATAGGCAGTTGGCTGGGCGGACGTAGTTGTTGCCGGAATTTCTTCTACTCGATGGAGCTTGCCTTGAATATAAACGCCATTATCAACAGCATTCCAGAAGTCAGCTGCAGATGGAGTATAGAGTAGCACATCAGTTGATGGTCCTGGGCCAGCGGAAGATCGTATGGCATGGTGGATGCCAATCGCACGGAGTTCTGCTTCAATTTCTTCTTCGGGGATAGCTGGATTCACATTCCTGGCAAGACAGATATACAGAGTGGGGAGGCCGACTTCCATCTTGGTGTCAGCCTGATATGCTTTTTTGG
Source organism: Anabrus simplex (assembly GCF_040414725.1). NCBI lineage: Eukaryota > Metazoa > Arthropoda > Insecta > Orthoptera > Tettigoniidae > Anabrus > Anabrus simplex. The sequence continues at coordinate 324,592,353 of NC_090266.1, read as the reverse complement.
GTTCGGCGAGGCAGCAAAGTTAGAGTTGGTGAGCCACCAGGCCGAAGAAAAAGTAATTGGAGATGCGCAGGGAATAAGGCAGTCAAGTTTCGAGTTGCGCGAGAAGGATCATCGGACCAAACTGTGTGGCCCCGCCGAGTTAGCAAATCAAGTTTGCTAACCTGCTAAAGGAGAAAAGATTTCTCCGTTCAAAAAATGCTCCCCCATTGGAGATACAACATCAAAAAAGGCTTTCACGGCCGCAGATCTTATAATCACAGCAATAGAACCAGCTTTTGGGTGGTTAGGCCGTGTGCATAATGCAGAGTTTCGTCCAGACGTGCCATTTGGACTCATCAGCTGGAATGGCACGCCCCTCCAGGACTCTGCATAGCAGAGGCAGACCAAACTGTGTGGCCCCGCCGAGTTAGCAAATCAAGTTTGCTAACCTGCTAAAGGTCTAATTTTCGACAGGACCTTATCCTGGTCTGATCATACATCAAATGTATTCCAATAAGTTGTGTCATCCATGCATATTTTGAAACGTAACGTGTCATGTACACCACCTTTCATGCGAAAACTACTTGTTCAAAGTCTTATATTTTCAATAATTGACTATGGTTCAGTCGTATACAAACACTTATCTGAAACTTTGAACATAAAACTACAGAGGTACAAAACGCGTGTGTTCGTTACGTTACAAATGCCAGGCGTGATGAACACATAACACCCTATTACATACAGCTACAATGGTTGAAACGCCATGAAGGTCAGGAAATCTCAGTAGCTGTTGCTACGCAGAAAATTCTCAAACTGAAGACACCATCTTACCTTTATAATGCATTTAAACCTATGGAGTCGGTACATAACAGTGATAATAGGTTTACAAAAACCACCCTTCAAATTCCCTACATCGTACCACTAAATTTAACAAATCCTTTGTTTGCACTGCATCACGTATCCTTAACGCCTTTAATCTTCACCGTTTCGCAAATAACACTATCTGTACCCAACTAAAGCAATTCTTAACATCTATCTTTCTGGAGGAGTACGCAAGAGGCTGAGATCAGGCATTCTTGTGTAGAACAATCAGAAATATGTATATTGCGAAGAAAATTGTTTCTCTGCTTTAGCTTTATATTCTTTAAATCCATGTAGTCCAATATAACAGAAGGGCTTAATTATTTACTTTCTTACTTACCGGTATTATATAATGTATGTCTTAACCTTACTGGATTTGGTATCTGTATTTTCATTTTTTAAAATTTAATGTTAATTTAATACTTTAATATTATAAAAATGTAGTTACTGTGTTCATAAACCTGTATTGTATTATAAGAAGACGCTATATAAAGGAGATTTTCAGCCTCGGTGGCATGTAAATCACGATCAATAAATTCGATTCAATTTTCTCTCTCTCTCTCTCTCCCTCTCTCTCATATGAACGCACAGGAAGAGGACAGTACTGCAATACGATTCCTTTTTGATAGGCTTGCTTGTATATCACTAAGTGTGGCCCATTGGTATTCCAAGTGCTCCTCGGCAACTTTAGTTCCCACTAATATGAAACTGTATCTGTACATCAAAATATCCCTCATAAGTGCTTGATCATCAATTGTTTCACTTGTATATCCTTTCATCTAAGCAAGTAATAATTTTGAAATTTGTAAAATTATTGAGTATTGGCAAATGGCGCTACCAATTCGAAAATGGCGTCGGCAGTGCAAGCTTGTAATGAGTGTTCCCATATTTTGTTAGAACACGAAGTGAAATGTGCTGCAAGATGCACAGAAAATGTTACAGATGGTGAGAAGAGCAGTCAAGGACTTCTCAGTAGTGAAAGTAATCACTCCTTCTCTCCAGAAAAAAATACATTTTTACCGGTAATATCTACGAATGCGAGTGTGTGTGTAGGCCTAAAATAATGGCTTCATCTCCATGAAACTGTTGAATCACTACACAAAATAATAGAAGCGCTACATAAGGATTTGGTAGAAGCAAGCCTTGTAATTAAAAAATTACGGTCTAGAAAGAAAAATCTCATTGAAGAGGTCGAAAAACAATGCGACGGTGTTTGCGTTGGCGCGTCGTGGAGTGAGGTTACGTCGCGGCAAAAGGAAAGTGACGCTAATTAGGCCTAATTCATCTGGAAATCATCCTGCAGTAATGAACAGATTCAGCGTTTTACACGAAGTTGGGGAAGAGCAAGCAAGCTCTTCTTTCTCCCAAGATGCGAGTTCTCCGTGGAAAAACGCCGAATTCACGCCAATAACGTGATCAAGAAAGTAAGGAAGGAGAAGAAAGTTAATCTGTTTGGTGATAGTAACGGTCGAGGCCTTTCACCAAATATAGCAGCACTGCGAGCCGACAGTGAAGTGTCGGGTGTTATTCAACCAGGTGCCCCCTTTTCAGTGAAACCCTTGTTGAGAAATGCTGATGAACTCTCGTCAAACGACGTCATAGTTATTGTCGGTGGAACCAACGACGTGGTGAGAAATGAAGGCCATCAGGCTGCAAGTATTCTGAAAAGGATCTTAGGTAAGCTGACCCATACAAACGTGATAGTGACAAAGATACTCCATAGACATGATTTAACTGACTGATCAATTGTGAATAAAGCTGTCAAGGACACAAATGAGTAATTCAGGCAAATATGTAGTCTTTTCAAAAATGTTACACTGTTAGACATCAGTAAATTAAACCGAACTTCTCATACGAGGCATGGCATGCACTTGAATAGACATGGGAAGCAATATGTTAGCAAGTTAATGTTAATAAGTAACATCATTACAAGTAAAGATCAGGAAAAGTCTGTCCTAGAACTACCTATTCCTGGGAACGTATATTAGATTCTGGACCCAATAACATTTCAATCCAGAATGTGGGTCCAGAATTAAATACCGATAATGACTTGGAGGGTGGGAATAGGCAGTTCAAAATTTTAGCATTACAAGCAGTTTTCAATTCAATACAGGATGTTATGTTTATCTGTTTGGATGAACATTGGTGTAAAACTGATGAACATGAATTCATTAATATTGAAGGTTATTATCTGGCAATTACAGTCGGTTTAATAAAGAGCATGGGGGAGTTTGTATTTTTGCTAAGTCAGGAATTGAATGTAAAAAAGAAGGATATTGAAGTGCGTAATTCTGAATTAGAATTTGAGCTAACTTCAGTGGAATTTAAGCTTCCCTATGGTAAAAGGGTAATTGTGATAACCGTGCACCGTTCACGGGATGCTGATGTTGAAATTTTCTTAGGAAAATTAGATCAAGTCCTTCATAACATTTTCGGTAGGAATAGCAGCGCAGAATTGTGGTGATTTAACATAGATTTTGCTGAAGAAAACCTTCCGTCAACATCACAACTACTGCATGTTCTTCAAAGCTGTAATCTAAAACACTTAATTTTTACAACCACCTGGTAACTGCCACCTCAGCTACAACGATAGACAACATTTATATTAATTTCCATTGTTCTAAAATGCAAGCGTCCAATAAAAATTTTGGATTATCAGATCATCATGCTCAAATTTTATAACTAGAAAGTGAGAATGCTAAGAAGCATTCAACCATAATTAAGCGAGCACAATTAACTCGTTTTTTCTCTGCAGCTGCATGTGGCAGTTACATTGAAAGCCTTAAACTTCAGACCTGGGCTCCAAAAGCATTTGGTCATAGCATTGACCAAAAGTATAGAACCTTTTGTCCCCGTTTCTACCATCAAGGTAATTTGCCCCAGACTAGTCAGCCGATCCCAGGCCTTCTCATTAGAAATTATGATAAAAAATAATGCCCTACATATACATATACCCTGGATCATGATGGGAACATACAACTAAATACGCACACGGTGAGGTCAATTTAGAACTACAAATAAATTAAGGCGAAGCATGACGTCAGTTTTGGACGAAAATCTCTTTATTAAAAATAAAAGAGATGAATATTTAAAAAATGGCAAAGTATCAAATGATGCAGATATTACATGACTCAGATTGTTCTTTTCTTCCAGCTGGATAAAGGCCATCTTGAGAATTAGAAAATATCACAAATTTACAGTGCATGCCGACACACATATCTGCACACTTGACATTGCAGTGGGGTCACTAACCTTAAAAAAGACGTGTCTAATGCGCAAAAGGTGGGGGGACAACACTAACCTAACTGTACAATATATAACACGCTGAGTGATTAAACATCCTACGCACAAAATATACATCTCGAGTCATGAGCAATCTCATGAGCACAACAAACAATGTGGATCGGAACCATACAAAACAAACATGTAAATTGCAATATATACATTCAAAGAAATAAAAATATGATATCATATTTTCCAGGGCTCACCAAGAGAAGCGTGCGGCATTCACTCAACTCGCATTCACTCAAAGCCTCAACGAAAATAAAAGGAAACATAACTACACGTTAAGCAACACTTCCTATCCAACACAGGTTCCTGAAAAATAATTACATGACCCAAAATCAATTAAAAATGACAGAGTAGGTTTTACTTTTCAACACCTATTTCAACGTTGTAACCTGGAAGTGATGACATGACACAAATATTCCTCAGCGCGGTTATATCATAAAAGAAAATCCGAACAAACATCGCGATATAAAACTCTGGTCGACTGCCACAACCGTAGAGACATGGACAGAAACAAAACAATCACAAAGTATAGGCCGCTCAAATAAAACTCTCCTCGGTAGACAAACATATCACCCACCCCACCACACGGCAGAATGACTCAAAGTGGAGATCAACGTCTCCCAAAATAATGCAGCAAACATCAAAACCACAGGGTCCAACCCTTTACACACGCTGCTCAACAGTCTACCCGAGGCAAGCCACACAATCAAGAAAATGCAGGCCTGTCAGATGAGGAACGCATCCTCTTACTCAAAATTACACAAATAGTATCTCATGTCCTAAAGTTGCGTAAAACTGAAGAAATATAAAGGACGTCGTCTAACATTCGCTCGCATGAAAAGAAACAAGACCGAGCTGGTCACAAATCAAAGCACTCGCGCTCAAAGTAAACATGAATAATAAAGTGGTCAACTCTGTGATAAATATGGTAAACTGAAAGTAAGAAATTGCCACATTGACATTCGGTCATGTCTGAACATCGGAAAGTTACTTAAATATCTCAATCCTACATCGCGAGAAACTCGTAATAATAATAATAATAATAATAATAATAATAATAATAATAATAATAATAATAATAATAATAATAATAAATTTCACAGAAATTTTGTTCTAAGATTCGGAACTCGAAATACAAAACAGCGTTCGTGGAACTCGTGAACCTATTACTAATTTACCACCTAGATATACAAAATAGTCCTGAAGATGACGCTAACAACTTCGTGAACCCACACTCCACCGTCTTAAACACTCTCATTCACAAATCATGCAATAAATCCCGGAAAACTTGAAGACATGTTTCCGTACACTTTGAGCTCCCATTAATAATACATTCTAGTCCTTCCTGACTTTAATTTGAATCCTTATTTACAATTACAATTAAGCCCCGAGACGTACACTGCGTCTCAAACATCAAAGCAAACAAATCAAAATATAATATCAGGGTAAAATATGAAACTGACTCGTAAAGAAAAAGAAATGACGCTAACCACTCAACTAAATAAATCAGAATAAAATGTAAGAAAGCAAGCTGCGACCTCATGCAAACGGTCCACATTTAAGTTACAATTTAATGTAATTATGTGAGTATGAACGTGTTTAATGTTGCAAAAGGGGATAGATTAGTTTGATATTTAATTTCTGTAGATGTAGCTTTGTTTGGAAGGACTATGTCCCATTTAATGTAAATGATAGGAAGCTCGTTAATGTGAATATAAAACATATTTTGAATATTTGAATATTTTGAATATTGATAGGTAGCTTGTTAATGTAAATATAAAAAATATTTTGAATATTTACAATTTTTTAAATATTTACATTAACAAGCTTCCTATCATTTACTTTAAATGGGACGTAGTACTTCCAAACAAAGCTACATCCACAGAAATTAAATATCAAACTAACCTATCACCTTTTGCAACATTAAACACGTTCACACTCACACAATTACATTAAAGCTCAGTACGCATCTGCTTTGTTGACTTATGGCCGCTCGTCTTCAGGAGACAGCCGACCCCATCTAGTTTTTAGCCAGCGATATCGATGATCATGCCGCCTTCAGAAAAGTCTTGCATCAGTCCTTTTTTCTCCATCGAGGGGTAGAAAGGTGATGTCGTATTTTCCGTTGCGGCTTCTGCTTCTGGATGTCGTCTAAAACACCCCCTCGTTCACGATATACAAACTAGGTCAAGATCAACCGGCCGGTTACTAGAATACTACAGCCGGGGGGGGGGGTAAATTCTACTGACCGTGAAACAAGTTCCCAATCAGTAGCGGAACCGCTTCTCTTATCTACTCCCGTAACTAGGTCAAATGTTTTCCATTTTATAAACGGCTGGACTGGAAATTGTAAAGTTTATGCCCTCGGAAAGCTATTTACACAGGCAGGCTACTATGTATTTTGAAATGATTAAATGGGACAATCTTAGAGGCTGGTGCAATATGTCATCAGTTGAACTGTTCCGCTCTGCCACAAACAAGACGAAAATAGCCATCATGATCGCCAACATCCGAAACGGATAGGCACCGAAAGAAGAAGAAGAATTCTCTCCCTTTGGTAATTGTAAGTTAAATGCCATTCTCCCAGTATTAGAAAACTTGAGTATATCAAATACAGACTGAGCGTCTTCCAACAAAATCTTACGAGTCCCCACACGATCACTCGCGTAAATAAAAACTTCTTCTTACGATGTTACCTGCACAGAATCTCGCCGAATAATAGGGCAACTAACTGACGCGGTCATCGTTTTTATTAACTCGTCCTCCAAGACGCCGTCGTATCCTCGATTGGGGCCACCTCTTCCCTAGGCCAATGCCTCGCCATATCGACGGTGGCTCTATCGTTTCATTGGCTCAACACATCGTGTACCTGACGCTTACTTCAAACACCTCTTATAAGCGATCCTAGCCTCTCGCCCGAGCATCCGAAATGTTGTCCGTTGGAGTTATATTGCTCCCTTGTTCGGCTTTGTGTGCGTCATGTCGAAATTCCACCTTCCAAACTTAGCTTGTGAGCAAACAAACCAGAGTTCCACGCTTCCTGCAGAAATTGCGAGATGTGCTGTTGAATGTAGATGTTTCCTGCCAGCTACTAGTACTTAATAAAATGAAATATTCTCTGTACATTCGAATAAATAACTGATTAATTAAATGAGCACTTCAATAAGGGCTCACTTTTAAAGAATTTTTAACGCAATTTGAATTACATTTTTCCAAAAAATTTGCAGTAATTAATGAATCTTCAAAAAAGCCATGGATCACGGAGGGTATACATATTTCAAGTCAAAAATGTAAATTACTAATTAGATTAGCTCAGCAGAAATGTGACCAGGTTTTCTGTAAGTATGTTAAAAACTACAAATCAGTCTATCGAAGAGTTCTTAGGGCGGCTAAGATAATGCAAAATAACAAGGAAGTTAAAGAGTCGTGCAATAAATCAACAACCATATGGTATGTGATCAAGGGAGAAACCAACAGACACGCAGTTGGAAATAAAGTTGCTGCCATAAAAAAATTTAAGGGAGTAGAAATGAACGACCCTCATCATTTGGCTAATTATAAAAATGATTTCTTTCTATCCCTACCATACAAACTTGAAAATGCAAATAAATCAGATGTATTACCAAAACTCCCAACCTTTGTTCAAAACTCTATGCAGTTAACTCCAGTAGTGCCTAATAGAATTGGAAGTTCTTAAAGTCACACAGTCTTTGAAGAACAAAACCTCCACAGGTGTAGATGAAGTTCCCACAAAACTCATTACGAAATATGCTCCGTATCTGGTACAGCCTTTAACTTATCTCATCAATGAATCATTTTCTAGTGGTCAGTTTCCTAATTTCCTAAAAATAGCTAAAATTATCCCAGTCTTTAAAAATGGAAACTTACACGATTTACATGATTATCCCAGTCTTTAAAAATGGAAACTTACACGATTTACATGACTACAGACCAATATCAATACTTACTGTTACTTCAAAAATATTTGAATGTGCTATGAAAGATCGGCTTACTAAATTTTTAATCAAATATAACTTGTTAAATAATGCACAACACGGGTTCAGGGCTGGCAGAAGTACTTTGTCTGCTTTATCACATTTTATACAGTTGGTCGTAAATGCTCTTGATAATGATGAAACTGTGATAGGACTATTTCTTGACCTTCAAAGGGATTTGATACTCTTGATCATAAAATATTGTTGCACAAATTACATCAGACTGGAGTTGGAGGAATTGTTGACTGGTTTAGATCATACCTGGATAAACGATCCCAGTATATTGAAATTACACATTGTAAGAGTATGAGACATATCACTCTCAGGTAAAAGCATAGACTTAGGTATTCCGCACGGTAGTACTTTGGGGCCTGTTCTTTTCTTGATCTATGTGAATAATATTCCTCACTATAATCAAGTAGAAGCAGCAGTTCTGTATGCTGATGATACAAACATAATTATTAATAATCCTGACCCTATGTCTATAGAAACTGCAGCAAATACAGTCCTGTCTAGGTTAGAATCATGGTTCAGGAAAAACAAATTAAAATTGAATTTAAAAAAAGACCCGATACATGGAATTCAAGGCATCTAACTACCATGACAAAACTGCAAAAAACACAACCTTATATTAAATGCAAATGCAATTGAAAATACGTTGACCACAACATTTTGAGGTGTCCATTCAGATGAAAAATAAAATGGGATTGTCATATTAAAAAAATAGAGACGTCTCTGAGTTCTGTTTGTTTTGCCTTAAGGATTTTGTCTAATAGTTGTAGAGAGGAATATTTTAGAATAGCATATGGTATTTTGGATATTTCCATTCAGTCATCACTTATGCTATTGGTCTCTGGGGCTGCTACATTTCAAATCTTGATGTTATTTTTCGAATACAGAAACGAGCTATCAGAATTATATCGAGACGTAACTGGTTAGATCATTGCAGACCATTATTTAATAGACTAAGGATACTCCCAGAACCAAGCATATACATCATGCAATGTATTCTACACGTGAAAAAAATATTGATCACTTCAGAAAGAGTTTTCACAATCACAATTACCAGACGCGAACAAGAAATAATATTTTATTGAGCACAAGAGTAAAACCATTGCCTTGAGACATGTAGACTCTCTTGGAATCAGATTGTATAATACGCTTCCAAATAAGATTAAAGATATTAATCCCGTCAGTTCATTTACCACAGCTTTAAAAAAATCGCCTGCTGAGTAGCTGCTTCTACAGTACCTACAGAAGAATACATGATGAAGTGCTGGTAATGATGCTATTACTTATTAACTTCTAAACTTTCTTTATATCTAGTATATAGCCTTAAAATATGTTAATGTCACATTGATTATGTACGTATTATTAACACCACACCAATAGATTTTTATTTTGTCTTGTCAATATTGGTTATTATTATTATTATTTATTATTTAAAAAGTAAGATGTGCTCTCCTACCATTGAGGTATTTGGTGTTTCTGTTTTCTTCTTTTTCAAATTATTCATTATTGTGCATATGTCACTGCCGCATATGTTATTGTTAGTTTAGGAAATCACTTGAAAGCTCATATACTGTTGGCATATTTCAAAATATGTAATTGTACAGTATATGGAAGCTAAACAAGTGAATGAATGAATGAAAATTACTTATATATTTGAAGTTCTGTAACAACAAGCAAATGGAAGCTGTAGTTGAATAACTGTTCATTTAGGAAACAATCTGGTTTAGAACAAAAATGAAGCTCTCTGTTGAGTTTCTAGGAGTCTCCATTGTTACTGTTAGGTCAACTCCAGGGTTGTCAATTGTTTTCATTTATCACCAGAGCATGAAATACGGCATGGTAACTTAAGTTGCTGGGGTGCATTAACGGGGTAAGTTGAAATAAAATCTGTTCTTATGCTCCTTCCTATGTGCCTTGTTATCTTTCGAGCAATCTAGGCCAATTGGTGGACGTCTAGGCATGACCGTTGCCTACGAGATATATGTATACAGGGTGAAGCGTAATTCGCGCACTCGGGCGTCGCAGCGCGACTCCTCACATGCCAATAAAAAAATGTCTCTTACAAAATTTCGTCTTGCGAGTATATCCGGTAGAAAACGGACGTTGAAGAGTAGCAATCTGGCAACACTGTAACCATATGTAGGGTAACTACCGCTGTCAGCACGTTCTCGTTGTGCTGTACAGTTGGTGCAGCGGGTAGAGTTTTTGGTTGGCATGCAGGAGGTCGATGGTTCGATCCTGGGTTGAGGCGCATTTTTTATTTGCTAATTTCCATCTGACACCGTTTCTGAGGTGACATGTATCGTACATTTACAACATTTTGTAACGCTTAAATAACAAATACCTGGTTAGACTAATAAGAAATAGACAGCTGAAACAAACAGGTTTCACATCTAGTATATGAAGTGGTGCGAATAAATTCACCCTCACGACGTGGAAAGGGCGCCTTTCAAAGCTGTTCGTCCATTTCTAGGATCGTAGTATGTAAGTGCAAATGGTTTCTAGAGGACCCACTGCAATCGCTGTTGACGATTAAGATGCCAGATACCATACCACCTGTACTACATTTCATCATCATCATCATCTGTTTACCCTCCAGGTTCGGTTTTTTCCTCGGACTTAGCGAGGGATCCCACCTCTACCGCCTCAAGGGCAGTGTCCTGGAGCTTCAGACTCTTGGTCGGGGGATACAACTGGGGAGTATGATCAGTACCTCGCCCAGGCGGCCTCACCTGCTATGCTGAACAGGGGCCTTGTGGAGGGATGGGAAGATTGGAAGGGATAGGCAGGAAGAGGGAAGGAAACGGCCGTGGCCTTAAGTTAGGTACCATCCCGGCATTCGCCTGGAGGAGAAGTGGGAAACCACGGAAAACCACTTCGAGGATGGCTGAGGTGGGAATCTCTACTCATAGTTTGACAGTTGACCTCCCGAGGCTGAGTGGACCCCGTTCCAGCCCTCGTACCACTTTTCAAATTTCGTGGCAGAGCCGAGAATCGAACCCGGTCCTCCCGGGGTGGCAGCTAATCACGCTAACCACTACACCTGTACTACATTTACGAAAGAAAAAACATACGCCTGAACCCAGGATCGACCACTGCATGGTAACCCAAAACTCTATCCACTGCACCAACTGTACAGTCCGACAAACTCCTGTTGACAGAGGTACTTACCATACATGTGGTTACAGTGTTGCCAGATTGCTACTCTTTAACGTCGTTTTTCTGCCGGATATACTCGCAAGACGAAATTTTGTAAGAGACATTTTTTTATTGCTGGCATGTGAGGAGTCGCGCTGCGACGTCCGAGTGCGCGAATTACGCTTCATTCTGTATATCATGACCGACTTATCAGTAGTCCGAGTTCGGCTGTTGGTATCCCTTCCTTCATAGCCTCTTTGACCTGTGGCAGGGAGTGTGGGATTCTTTATCAAGAATTCTAAATCTCTGCTTTGTGTATTGATTGTACAGTGCACGTCTGTGGCGTAGTGTTTGTTTTGACATGTTATCATAATTGGTAAGAAGTTTCATGTGTGATCTGTCAATCAATGATGCCTTCCATTAGAAAGAAGGTTGCTGGTTTTATTAGGCAACTTTCTGTGAACAATCAAGCTGAAAATGTTGCCAGCGACCAGTGTGATTCTTCAGGGTCATCGTCTGGTTGTTTCATTCAGCGGTACTTAAGCGGGTATGTATATCACCGTGTCTTTGTTCTTGAGTGCTTGATTAATAATTAGTTATTTGCGTGTGAAATAACTTAAAAATATACCGTATGTAAGTTGTAGTAATGTTCGTAAACATGTAAACATTTTTCCTGCATTCCGTGTACAGTGTTCGTAGTGTAGAAATAAAAATACAAATGTTGTCATTGGTTATTTTATTTTAAAGTAGATTGGTTATACATCAGTGGAGTTCTCAGAATTAACCTTCCTAGGAATAAAGTGTTCCCGAATGTGCCTTAATGTGTCTTAATGTTATGTTATGTATCATACCGGACCCTTATTTATATTTCTGTAGCAGGCTATTACTTTTATTTTTGTCTCGTACTTGTGGTGTATTTAATTGCCATGACATATTGTTCCATTATGACGGCTGTCGTGTATGATATGGTGATGCGAGTGGTGGTCTGTTTTGCTTTGAGCACAGTGCAGTTTTGTGTGTGTGTGTGCTTAATGATTCTACCAATACACAGCCTTTTTTCCTTTCAAGTAACTAGGTCATACAATTTGGAGTTTGTCCATCCTGGTGTAGAATCTCCCTTTTTTTTTTTTTTTTTTTTTTTTTAAGTAGGGTATTGGAACATTTCTCAACTATAGTTTCTGTAGTTGCCCCAAAAGTCAATTGCCAGGCAATTACAAAATGCTCCCTACATTCATAAGAATATATTTACAATTCTGTAGTTCTGATTATCAGTGGAGGAATTTTAAAGATATGCCCCCAATTTTTTATGTAAGACAAAATTCAACTATTTGCTGCTCAACATTAGCAACAGCAGTCACAATTTGCAGCGCGGACATCCAGTATGACTGTCTTTTGTTTGTTTCTCTCAGAAGACTTAGCACTGCTCAAGGGTGCACAAACTCAAGGGGACTTAGCAACCATGGACAACACCATTGGTGTACATTGATAAATCTGGCTAGTCACAAAAATTTGTGCTTGGGGTAATCAAAGGGATCTGGGGTTGTAAGCCCTCAGGTTTGGTTTTGCCAGCATTCCCTAGGGTGACAGTAGCACATTCTATGTTCACTAGTGGCTAAAAGCTGAATTAATAAAGTATGCTGGATAGTGACAAAGCCATTGGTTTGGATTGTTTAGGTCTGGCTAGTGACAAAACAGTTGGGCTGGGGGCATATGCCCCCAAGTTAAGGCTGCTGCAAAATGGCCATTATGCCTTTAACATTTCCTAGAGAGACAGAGCAGCTCATTCTGTTTGGCAGTGGCAGAAAGTTGAATTAATGAAGTGTGCCAGATAGTGACAAAGCTGCATGGATTGATAACTGATGTTAATATATTTTGAAAAGCATCTCACTGCTTATAGTCTAAAACTCCTTTAAAAAGTCCACACTATATCACTGTTAGAGTGGAATTGTAAACCGAGCTCGATAGCTGCAGTCGCTTAAGTGCGGCCAGTATCTAGTATTCGGGAGATAGTAGGTTCGAACCCCACTGTCGGCAGCCCTGAAAATGTTTTTCCGTGGTTTCCCATTTTCACACCAGGCAAATGCTGGGGCTGTACCTTAATTAAGGCGGCTTCCTTCCCACTCCTAGCCCTTTCCTGTCCCATCGTCGCCATAAGATGTATCTGTGTCGGTGCGACGTAAAGCAAAAAAAAAAAGTGGAATTGTAACAGTTATGACAGGCATCTTATTGAGCTGTGCCAGCTAATCAGTCAATTCGCAGCAGATATAATCTATATTCAAGAAACTTATCTCAGGCAAGGTCATCATACGGTCTTGAGAAATTTTAGACTATACTCGACAGAATGGAATTATAGTAACCGGGCTTCCAGTGGCATTGGTACTTTTACTCATTCTGATACCTACACCGGAGGAACCTGCCTGGAGGCAATAGCGGTACGTGTTTTGTTGCCTGTCATAACTACAGTTTGTAATTTTTATTTCCCATCAGGCCAGCCTCTTAATATCAATGATATAATTGACCTTATAGATCAGCTCCAACCTCCTTTTCCATTATTGGGTGATTTTAATGCCCATCACCCATTATGGAGGTCTGAAATGCCTTGCCCCAGAGGAAGGAATTGAATCATTTAATAGGATAGTTGGATTTATGCATTTTGAATATAGGGGAACCAACGCATTTTAGCATAGTGTAATCTGTTCAGCCGTGTGCTCGTTCCTCTGCTTCGGTGGGATTTACACTATGACCTACCTCTGCGACAGTGATCAGTTCCCCATTATTCTTACTTTGTTGAACAGAAATCCATCCAGGCTCCTCCCCGATGGATTCTAAAGCATGCTGATTGGCCAAAGTTCACATCATTAGCTGTCTTTTAATGACGCATGATCCTGTAACTTATATCATAGAAGTTATTCTTGCAGCTGTTGATGAGTCCATTCCATTTTTTTGTGGAATTCCTCGGCGTAAACTCGTTCCATGGTGGAATGAAGAAATTGCAGCAGCTGTAAAAGAATGGCGCTGCGTTCATAAATGCTACCGTTGGCAGTTTACTATGGCCAACTTGGTAATATTTAAAAAACTAGATGCTAAGTGGCGAGTTCTTAATTTGACAGAGTAAGAAAGCTTCCTGGGGAAAGATGTCGTTCATGACATCACATACACTGTCATCTCAAGTGTGGACTAAACTTTGACACATTTTGGGAGTGGAAGGATCATCCTCAATACTGGGAATTTCAGTTGCAGGTAGTATCGTCACAGATCCACCCACAGTTGCTAATCATCTAGCAAGTTTTTTTGCAGTTGTGTCTGGTTGCAGGAATCACCATCCTGATTTCCTTGTTCTGAAGCGGGAGGCAGAATGCAATCACCTGAGTTTTGCCACTCGAACTTAGAGGATTGTAACATGCCCTTTATGGAGTGGGAATTCCGGAGTGCTTTGGTGCTTTGCAAGGACATGGTTCCCAGACCAGATAATGTTCATAACCAGATGTTGAAACACCTCAGCGATGATAGCCTGTTATATCTTCTTGGGGTATTCAACAGAATCTGGATAGAGGGTGAGTTTCTGTCACAGTGGCAAGAGGGAATAGTAATTCCCCTCCTCAAGCCTGACAAAGATCCTAAGTATGTAGGAAGTTACAGTCATATTTGCCTCACTAACTGTCGGTGTAAAATATTTGAGAGGATTTATTATTTAGCGTATGATGCTACAGTTGACAATCGATTATGTACAAGTTCTTAACAGGCACAAAAAAATTATTCTATATACATAATATATATACACAAACTCCACATCAAAAAGGTTAATGTGGGTGTTTTTCAGTCTCTCATAGACGAATGTCCAGCTTTTCCAGCCAAGAGAGTGGCTCAGGGGTCACACAATGAATGTCCTCGATGGAACCAGCAAAAGCTCGCAGATGGCAGTCCTTCAGAATGTGCAGGATGGTTTGTACTGCAGCACCACAGTCACAAGCTGGAGAGTCTTTCCTGCCCCACTGAAGCAGAGCAGAAGCACTTCTCCCAACTCCGCAGCATATCCTATTGAGTGTGGTCCAGGTGGAGCGAGGAAGGTTGAACCCAGGCAACTTTGTAGTTGGTTCCCTGATGTTGACAATGCCATGAGGGTGTGATTCAGACCATTCATGTTTCCATATTTCATCAGGCTTGAAATGTGAATTAACTAATTCCTTTGCCTGCCTTCCAGGCAGGTTTCCGTGATTTGAGTCTCATTATGGCATTTTCATCTGTATCCTGATGTATTGGGAGGTAACTGTTCTTCGCTATCCTGGTCTACAGTCTGACAAGGGCGCTTTGCCGTCTGATGTGAGGAGGCTGAATGTTGCTCAGTAATGGTAACCATTGAATAGGAGTAGAGCGCAATGTACCAGATATAATTCTCATTGTGTGGTGCAGTAGGACATCAACCAGACTAGTGTGGGAGCTATTGAGCCATACAGAGGAGCAATATTCAGCTGGTGAATATACTTTTTCTAGAGCAGTTGTTCGTAGTGAACATGCATCTGCGCCACATGAAGTACCAGCTAATCTACCCAGCAAGTTGTGTTATGGCTTTTAAGCTTAGCAGCCAGTTTCTCAAGATGACGTAGATAGGTTAAAGACCTGTCTAAAGTTACACCCAGATATTTTGGGTTGGTATTACACGGCAGTGTGTGGTTTCCAAACCTGATCGTAGGTTGATAGTTTGCCAGCCTGTTATTTAGGTGGAACGTAGCTATCTCTGTCTTTAGTGGACTAGGTTTCAGGCGCCATTTTTTGAAATAATCATCCATCTTCTCAAGATCTTGGGTTAGAATGTCTTCGGCCTCGTTGAAGTCTGTTCTTTGTATGGTGAGGTTGATATCATCTGCATAGATGTACTTGCGAGATACGATTTCTGGGAGAACAAATATTTATGCTACCACGGCTGCTTCCTGCCCATTCTTAGGCCTTTCCTGTCTCATCGTCCCCATCGTCGGTGCAACGTAAAGCAAATGGCAAAAAAAGCCATCTTTTCTATGTAGGTCTGATAATTGTTCTGTAGCATAAATATTAGTTTCCTGCACCTGATAATTGTTTTGTAGCATAAATATTTGTTTCCCGTGCAATGTGGGAAACGACGGGTCCATAAACTCCAAGAATACAGACAACTTTGATTCAGAATGACCTAAATATTTGTCTCTCAGTCTCCTGATACCCCTGGAGTGTCTGTAAAGTGATGAAGAATTGGTTGGTTATCATTATTACTAACCCACACCGTCACTATGTTTTGGTTTCACACACGGGGGTTTATGTATGATTTCACGGTCACTCATATGAGACGAACTTTCACTTAAATATCTTCTGCAATATTACCATAATCATCATCACTGTCCTCTGAAACTAAAACACTTTCGATTAACTCAGCAATAGCATTGGTGTAACTTGCCTGTACTATGCCCAGAACCATGGCTAGGAGATTGACTAACACCTTTGGAAATGTTCATGCTATCGGAGGCTACAATTAGGCAATAAATAACAGTGCAAGTTCTTAGGAGGAGAGCTGTAAACAAGCCACATTCCGGTTATATTCACGCTTTTCAGGGTTGATCAAAATATAAGCTAGTACATGAATTACATGTTACAAATTTCATATTTGGTCCATATTGAAATGTACATCAATTTAAGATATTACTAAAATTTATTAGGATCAACCTATTCAATACAATAGAATTTACAGAGTTAGGACTTACATCCTATTAAACTAAAATTTGAAGGGACATGTTTTGCCCTTTAAAAGGGCATCGTCAGCCTTTTTACACTCATACTCAAAGATAAAAATCAGGATGATACATGAATGTCACGTTAAATGAGTTGAGTGGGTTAGTAAACTCCCAGAGAGAAAGTGAAGCTCTAAATAGGCAACGCCAGTCTGGAACTCGAAGGAAGGCTGATATAAAAAACCCGTCAAAGGGAATAAGCACTAGTGGCTGAGAAAATCTGGAGATAAGTCTTGTAAACCTTATAAAACGAAGGACGTGCTTGTTACTTGTTTGAGTGTGGAAAGGAAAGTCATATAGCCAAGGATGTAGGTGACAGAATGCCATAGGCTATCCGCAAGGTGCAACGTATTCTGTGGACACGGTCAGATGTGTCAACTGTAAAGAGTTTGGCCATGAAGAATGAGAGTGTAAGCAAAAACAGAGGGACAGAGAGAAAAATGCGAAAAGGGACGTAAACATAGTCTGATCACAGCAAGAATGGAACTGAAATAAAAGTCTGAATAGTATTACGAGCTACAAGTACAATGGGGCTGGTCATAAGCAGACCGAATGCCAGAAAAGCGGTCGAAAAATACCACGTGATGTTACGAATGTAATCAGGTGGGCCATGAAAAGACTGAATGCCCACCTAGAAATGCATGGCTTATGCCCAAGCAATGTTACACCTGCGGTATACCAGGACACCTACAATGGCAATGTAAATTTGACATCAGCCATGAATTGAAAGCAAACCCTGGAAGTAAGACCAAGAACCTGGTAGTAAGTTTGTATCCCGACAGCCGGGCTGAGTGGCTCACACGGTTGAGGCGCTGGCCTTCTGAACCCAAATTGGTAGGCTCAGTCCGGTGGTATTTGAAGGTGCTCAAATAAGTCAGCCTCGTGTCGGTAGATTTACTGACACGTAAAAGAACTTCTGCAGGACAACATTCCGGCAACTTGGCATCTACGAAAACCATCAAAAAGTAGTTAGTGGGACGTAAAAACAATAACATAATTATTGTATCCCATAAGAAGGTGCAATGTGGCATCTGAAAACTGGTTGCCATGAGTAAGGATTGTTGGTTTAGCTTGCGAAATGCTATGTTACCAAACTAACAAGGGGCCACTGGAAACCCATAAGGACACTGTAAAGAGGCTAGTTGAAAAGCAGCAAATAAAATCTGGTGTTTATTTAGCAGCATGCCTAACAAGGAAATGTCCTGAAGTACAATAAATTTTCAGCTGTAGGACAGCATATGCATGACCATAATCACAAATTCACAGACATAAAAGCAAGATATGGAAATTCTCAAAATCGTCAACAAAGGACCCCTTCTTAACATTATAGAAAGCTGCTTCTTACATATAGATCAATGACACTTCAGAAAAGCCAAATATCCTGTTTGACCCTCCAATTCCCATTTTTAGGAACGTCAAACCAAGAAGTCATAATACAATTTTTCATACTATTCACAGCCCCTTTCCTCATTAATTAAATCCCCCTTTCCTTCTCTCCCCTTCCCTATCCCCGCCCTCTTCGTTTGATTCTCACAACCTTTAGTACGAGGCACATAACAGTAGGCTACGCACCACATGCCGTAACGAAAGGTAAGTCTCATATAGTTGCTAGTTGCTTTACGTTGCACCGACACAGATAGGTCTTATGGCGGCGATGGGACAGGAAAGGGCTAGGAGTGGGAAGGAAGCGGCAGTGGCCTTAATTAAGGTACAGCCCCAGCATTTGCCTAGTGTGAAAATGGGAAACCACGGAAAACCATTTTCAGGGCTGCCGACAGTGGGGTTCGAACCTACTATCTCCCGAATACTGGATACTGGCCGCACTTAAGCTACTGCAGCTATCGAGCTCGGTAAGTCTCATATAACCTGTGCCATTTGATTAGCACTCTCTCTCCTTCGGTTCATTACTTTGTCTATCATTTATTCAGGTTAACTTCATGGACACCGCATTGAATTGCGAATGTATACCAGCTGCAAATTAAGAACGTGCCAGTTATTTAACCATAGAGCCTGAGTTTAATTTCGTCATATTTTACATGTTGTGCACAGAGTTCATCCCAGATGTTTTTAACACTTTTTAATTTCATTTGTGTGTGTTTGTACATTTGTTTTAGTTATTGGATGTGTTTGTACAGTTTTGTGTTAAGGTTGATGATGGCCAGCCAAGGCTGAAACTAGTTCCTAGATTAGAAATGTAATGTAAACATTGCATAATTTAATATTGAAAAGGTGGACCATTACGGCATAAATTTAGTTATTATTATGCTTAACAAGGTCAAAAGATCATGTCACTTGTTAGCATGCTGAACACAACAGGTAAGGAGTGGAGATTGAGAAGCCCTGTTGTGGAAATGGTAGACTTGAGGGAAGTGACTGTATCAGTAGCTGTAGTATACAAGGTTGAGAGATCCCCCTTATCTAAAGAAAGTAACGGTGTTGGATAACATTCCGAATATAATAATTATTATTATTCCCACGTTGGTAAAACCATAGCTCAGAGAATACACGAATATTTGGGAATAGATCACTTAGCAGTAAGAGACTACAAAGAGAAACCGGGTGGTCAGCCAGTGACTTACGATCCAGTTTTATGCATCCCTTCATGTTTACTACAATTCTGAAAGACATCGGTCCTTCTCCCTAAACCAGGGTAATATAATGAGGTGTGTTTACGGGCTATAAGGCAGCTGGAATCGTGAGCATAGCTTCACAGACATCAATGACGATACTAAACATAAACTCTAAGGGCCCCCTGCTCAACATAACCGAAGACTTCTGTATTTCTTTGGACCAATATGCTAATCCTAATCATAACATTAATGATATTACAGAGAAAACCAGCATCATTTTTGATAAAGCCATTCCGGCATTAAAGAATGATTACCTCAAAATAGTAAACACACGGTCTAACAAACTAACGAATCACAAGCCTGACCCCGCCCCTACTTCCCCAATAGTCACTCCTTCTTCCCCTCCACCTACATCCCCCTCCACAGCTAACATGAGCCCCAGACGCACTCGTAGTAGAACACAGCAAGCCTTCAGACATATTGGTACAAGACCTCCACAACAACAATAGTAAGTACTCTCTCCATATACACACCAGGCATTCCTTCATACGTACATTATACTTAGGCCTATATTAGCTTATCTTTACAGACTACACCACAAACAAACATAGACGAGAGAGGTGTTGCCACCAACAGCTTCTATATTCAAACTCAAGACCTGCAGTTTATTATATTAAAATTTACTGGAGTACATCACAGTTGGATTATATAACACAAAATTTTTGCATGACGAAGGTTCATACCAACATGACATAGAAGCAAAGGAACCATACAGAAGATAGAAGAATGGAATCTAAGCAACATGAACTTTTAATAAGCATTTTAATGTGTTAAAACTTCTTAAGTGGTTTATATTGTGGCCCATATGTTTTAATGTGTTCTGTATACTCATGTTCTAACTTATTGTAACTTTTTACCTTTGACCACAGATATTTTAACTTCATGCTACTGTATACTGCATTTCAATCCCCCATTAGACATCCGGATGTCTAACACAATAACAACTTGTGTTTTTGTCTAATGGCTGGAAACCAATCATGTACTAGCTGATGATGGCCGCTAAGGGCCGAAACCGATACTAGTGTAATCTATTTACAATAAATTGTGTATTGATTGGGGGAAAAACACATTTCTTGTCTATACATTGAATCTATCAATACGGAAAAATGAAATTTATAAACAATAAAATGTTTACGTCTTATCGGTCTCCGCTAACCATAACCTATAATAATGTCAACCATCTGTCTGTGTGACAAAATTCTATTTCAACACACCACTAGGAGTGCTTTATGTAAAGAAACAAAAGACGCTCACTGCCAAACACGTTCAGAAATCTCACTGAAATGTGTTAATTTGTCTTTAACAATTGTTTCATATCAAATGTTGGAAATGTGTCCGTGAAACAGAGCACTTTTAAACAAAGTGTTAAATTAATAACAATTATTAGTTAACATTTGTTAAGTAAAATTTAACACACAGTTGAAGAAACCGGGCCTAAATGGCTGCGGTGCTGAGTGGTCAATGAAGACAGTTCTAACAAGCCTAGAGGGTATTAAATGCCTTTGTTACTTGGATGATATTGTGTTAACGAGTTGAAAATATCATAACCAGAAGCTTCGAGACATGTTTCAAAGACTAACAGAGTCCAATTTGAAATTAGGGCCAGATAAATGCAAATTTTTACAAATGGAAGTCGCCTTACTAGGACATGTAATTAGTAATTACAGAAGATTGGATCCAACCAGATGAAAGAAAAATCCAAGCAGTTAGGGACTTTCCTCAGCTGACCATTACAATGCAATTAAAGGGATTTTTAGGGTCATCAGGCTATTACTGTATATTCATGCTGTGTTCAGGGGATAGATGGTTTGAACCCCACTCTCAGCAGCCCTGAAGATGGTTTTCCGTGTTCTCCAATTTTCACACCAGGCAAATGCTGGAGCTGTACATTAATTGAGGACACGGCCATTTCCTTCCCACACCTAGGCCTTTCCTATCCCATCGTCACCATAAGACCTATCTATGTCAGTGTGCCATGAAGAAAATTGTAAAGGAATATCACCAGTTCCTGGTGCTTTTTTTCTGGTGAGATCTGTCGTTGCCTTGTCAGATTCTGATCTCAGAATTGGGTCTTCCCTCTCATCATTGTCCACCATCTCTTCTCATTCCAGCCTCTGTTCATGAAATTCCTGTCCCTTATAGAGGTGTTCTCTGTGCTCCTCCTCCTACCTTTTTTTGACTTTTCCTTCTTTTCTAAGAGTGGTTTTACGTCTCAGCTCTTGATGGTCATAATCATCATCATCATCATCATCGTTGATTTTCACTCAGGCAGTCTGGCTGTGAGAATGAGCAAGCCTCTTCTGGAGGCTTATTCTGTTATTTTTAAAGCAATACCACTGACTGCCAGTGAAAGGGCTTTTATTAGCAAAGTGAATAGTTGTTTGCATTTTTTAAATCGTTCAGTTTTCTGTATTTGTTAGACACAACAGAATCTTTAAATCTGTAGAATCATACTTATCTAGAAGTGAAGAGGGAATACCAAAATTTTCACAGTGAACTCAAATATCGACAGTAGATGCTGCACTGTTCAGTATTGTACTATTTTCCATATATTAAGAGTTGACAAAGTGGTGCCAAAAAGGAAGATGCCTTGCAGCTGCATTTTATTCATGATTTTGATCATCAACAAGGGAAATTTTTTTTAAAGCCAACAACACCATTATTTCACTCCATTGGATCTAAGGTAAGAGAAAAGTAAGCTTAAATAATCTAGGGGAGTTATTAAGGTGACCAAATCATTGATGGACAAAAGAGAGACAGGAATGGTAAAAATTAGGGACATTTAATCATTATGAGGGACAAAGTTATTAGTAAAACTGTTATGTCATTTTTCTGTTATAAAATCATACCTGTTTTCTGTTATAAAACCATACTTGTTGATTTTGCTGCTTATGATTCACAAACACAGCACTTTTAAAGATATTTGTACTTCTTGCTACTCCTGGCACATTCTAATGTCTTTATCTTTCAGCATTCTTTCAAAGATGTCCTTGCACCCTCAATTGAAGTTAATTTTGACTTGGAGTTCAGCGTTCAAGGTATCTACATGAAGCCTCTTTCTAACTTCAGACCACGAAATTCTGGCTTGACTGAAGGTTCTCTCCACAAATACATTTGATGGTGGGATTGACAACAAGAAATTAATGAATTTACAAAACCTGCCATGAGCTTTGTTTAATTAGTGTCAACCACTTTTTAAGGCAATCTTCACTGGTTTTGTTTACACTAATGTTTATAGATTCTTTAGGGACCAAAAGTTCTTCATACAGTTAATCAACATCTAGTATGTTCTCTAAATCCAAATCTTGAATTAATCGGAGCACATTTTCAAAGTCAATTTCTTTTTCCATAACCATAACACCGAACTGGAAGAAAACATTCTCTTGTTAAAAATCGAATGTGGATGTTAAATCAATCCAGTTTCATACCACTTGTTGAAACCATTCTGCATAGGAAGTTTTTCTTCTTTGAGTAACTTCTTTAAAAAGGTGATAGTTTTGAAATGAAAAAAAAAAAAAGTCTTCTATTCATTGTTTCAATTTTTACTTACATGTTTCCATTATTTTATAAACAACTACAGCAAGCAGGTCATTAATCCCTAGGGGTTTGACAGTCTTATGGAACAGCTTCAGAGTGTTGTATAAAAACTGCAAGTAACACTTTGTCCTAGAAACATCAGTTTCAGCATCTTGGAAGAATTTGTGTATCAATAATGCACAGTGTTCCAGTGAAATGATATAAGACTTCCGGCAGGCAAACTGTGTAAAATTCAATCAATAGCAGGGTAAATGCTAAGCCACCTTGTTGGCACATGCCGAAGAATTTCAGCATAGTCAATTACACAAAACTCAAAGAACACTCTTAATCTCTCCATTCTTTTTGAAGTTGAAAAAAAGTGATTATGGTATACACTCTGTTTACACAGGCCTCTAAATTAAAAGTTTGAAGTCTTTCAATTGCATATTTAGCAGTATTATGTACTTTATAGGCTGAACACGAGGAGTGTATTAATGTGTTTTTTCTTTTTTTAAGAGTGTGTACATTGAATGTTCATGTCCAGAATTAACATTTGCACTGTTGGCTGAATATGTTGAAATGTTCGTAAGGCTCAAATTATACCAGGAGCAATTTAATGATTATTATCGTAATAGTCCAAATGAAAACGTACAATACCACTGAAGGAATTGAAATAATAATTATTGGCAACATGTTAGTATATATGTAATTAATCTCATAATAGAACCATATTGAGAATAATATATTAAAATTATAAAATTATTTTATTAACAACCACCTACTCAATACAATACACTCATTGAATTATAAAATAATCATGAGGTGTCTTAAATAATGGAACATGTTTCGTTCGGCATAGCGAACATCATCAGCCATTAATGTATAAAGACTAGGTCAGGGCCCTGAGCTTAAGTGATCAAAATTGTTAAAAGAATAACAATGTCGTAATAAAAAGTAATATGATAACATTAGACTTAATTTGTAACAGTATGTACAGATCAACAGCGAGAATTTGTGGTGAAATACATTGAACGATGGCAGTCTGTGAAGGTAAAAACAATCGTGGGGTTGTTAAAGTAAAAAAATAGATATTGTGGACATTTAAAATATACGTCAGTGCATGAAGCGTGGATTAATAGGGAACATGCATGATCCGGGGTTTTAATTAAAAATATGCTAATCTGATACAAAATTGCATGCAGAATTCAAAAATGTGATCAGAATGTACAAATAATAACTCCAAACATGATAAAAATCTACGAAAATGTCACGTCACGCAAGTACGCGATCTCATTGGCCTGACGTCATCGTACAGGTTGACTGAATTAGCAGACGAAATAACACGCAGTGTGCTGTGAGAAGCAGGATACACTTCGCGTATTTCTACTTTACGTTGGTGTCTTAGTATGGTTAAATTCGAGGTCTATACATTGGATAATAATCTGAGTGGTATATTTTAGACTTAAAATGAATCCTGTGCAGACAGTGAGGCAGAAAACTTATAAATGGTGTAGAGTTCCGATGTGCAATAGCACATCGCATACCATCCCAAACAAATTGTTTATAAACGTTCCAAAGACGCTAAAACTAGGGAGAAATGGATTTTGGCGAGCTGCAGAAATGCTGGTGATATATCGGAAAAGTCTACAGTTTATTTTTTTGAAAATTTTAACGTAAGATGAATTTGTTTGAATTTTCAAATCACTTTTCCATGTCAGCTGTTCTAGTGGTAAAACTTTAAATTTTAATGTATGATGCTTTATTTAAATGCTTCAATTACATCTTGGAATATGAAAGTAATAAACGGTGCATTAAATAATGCTGATTATTAAAGTATTCTCCAAACCTAACCTATGTTTTGGGTGATCCATGTCAAGATAATAAATCAAAGGGGTTATGAACCATTTTGACAGCTCTAATTCTACCAATATATCTTGGCATGGGAGAGTTATGTATGTCTTTATTGAAGAGCTTAATTGGTAAAGAAATTCAGGCTATATCTAAATACCCTATAATGTAGCAAAGAATAGGCGTGTACATCATGAAAGGAAACGACGTGAATTTAACAAATGTATAACTCTACACAAAACCAATGCTTGTCTGTTGGAGTCTTATAAGTTAACAATGCTCAATTATAATAATTATCATAATATTAATGAAATAAATAACATAATTGCACACAGGTGAAAATAGTGATGTAGGTGTTTAAAATATAATCCAACTTAGCCTAAGTTTTAGGTTATACAAGCCAAGTCAATAAACCGAAGGGTAAAAATACCGCGCGAGTTGGCCGTGCGGTTAGGAGCGCGCAGCTGTGAGCTCGCATCCGGGAGATAGTGGGTTTTGAACCCCACTGCCGGCAGCCCTGAAGATGGTTTTCCGTGGTTTCCCATTTTCACACCAGGCAAATGTTGAGGCTGTACCTAAGGCCACGGCCGCTTTGTTCCCATTCCTAGGCCTTTCCTGTCCCATCGTCGCCATTATGTGACGGTGTGACGTAAAGCAAACAGAAAAAAAATTAAAGTCACAGCACCCAAAGACATTCCTGTATTGAACGACTAAAATGTCACCAGGACACTTTTCTTTCCTGATATGCTCAGCTTGTTAAAAGCCAAATGTAATTAATGTTATTGGCTTCACGCCCCGCTAGCTACCTCTACGATTTTCGGAGACGCCGATGTGCAGGAATTTAGTCCTGCAGGAGTTATTTTACGTGCCATTAAATCTACCGACACGAGGCTGACGTATTTGAGCACCTTCAACTACCACCGGACTGAACCAGGATCGAACCTGCCAAGTTGGGGTCAGAAGGCCAGCACCTCAACAGTCTGAACCACTCAGCCCGACTTGTGAAAACTAGATGAAGTCATATTTACCTTTATCATGTTTAACTTTTTCCCTCCACAAAGATATTTAATTCTATTTCATGGGCCCCGGAAGTGGGTAGGCCAGTTGTCCCAACCATAAATATATATTTTTTGGGGAATGATAGATTATAGCCCTATAGTACTATGATCTTTCTTTCTTTCCTTCTTTCTTTCTTTCTTAATCAGTTTATCCTTCAGGGTTGGTTTTCTCTCGGACTCAGCTAGGGATTTCACCTCTACCACTTCAAGGGCAGTGTCCTGGAACGTGAGACTTTGAGTATGGTGATGCAGCTGGTGAGGAGGGCCATTACCTCGCCCAGGAGGCCTCACCTGTTATGCTCAACAGGGGCCTTGTTGGAGGATGGGAGGATCGGAAGGGATAGACAAGGAAGAGGGAAGGAAACGGCTGTGGCCTTAGGTGCCTGGAGGAGAAGTAGGAAAATACGAAAAACCACTTCGAGGATGGCTGAGGTGGGATTCGAAACCCTTCTACTCAGTTGACCTCCCGAGGCTGAGTAGACCCCGTTCCAGCCCTCGTACTATTTGTTTTCAACTTTCATGGCAGAGCCGGGAATCGAAACCGGGCCTCCGGGAATGGCACACATTAACCACTACACCACAGAAGCGGACTAGTACTATAATGCTACCTATATGTTTATGTTAGTGCTGAAATCCGATTTCTTACTTTACTAATGCTGAAAGCCCGAAAATGTAATGTTATTCTTTAATAGGGGAATCAGTCTAGAAGGAAATGTTGAAAGTGATGTGATATCTATCCAGGTTCAGTTGTTATCCTAATACTATGGGTTACAGTACATTGCACGTATATAAAAGATGCCACTTACAAACTTGCTTTTTATCCGCGAAATTCTGCGGCCACAAAAGTCACTATTTTTCAAGAATGATGACATCTACACATGATAGATTGTCTGATTGTGCTGTTTTGAACCTTTCTTCTGTCATTCTGAAGTTATTCGCGATCATGAATAATAAACAATCGGCTTTAGCAACGGCTGATGCACAACGGCTGGTAGAGCTCCATGCGATACGGGATCGTGACGTCACAGCGCGCCGCTTACGTCAGAGGCCGTTTCACTCGCCTTGCGGAAAGGCACTATTAAATATTTTTTTAATGGTAGAAAACAAGGCAACATACCACAATGTAATACGTTTACGTACTATTTCATTGGTGTACTTTTCAAAAAAAATATTTTTGAAAATGATGCATGTTCCCAATTATTGACAATGGAGTTCTTTCAATTGTGCAAAAACTAAAGTTGAAATAGAGTTAATTGAATAGTACGAGTCAAATTCAACCAGTCAAAAGGCGCATGACGACGTAACTAAGGTTGATATGACATGATCTCCGATAGTTGCGAATTCTGTAGGAGAGACAATCATAATGCCAGAAGGAAATACAAGTTGAACTAGTCCACATTCACGCACTAGCAATAAAATTAAAATCGTATACAACGTAGAACATCAATGATGAACTCATTAAAGAGTAACTGCGATCTTGAATATAGGGAGAGTTCTGGCAATCCGTAGATGGATGAAGCAGATTATGGCACAATTGGAGTTTGAAATCTGGAATGAAAGAAAAGGGAGGAAAATGAAGTTATGTTATAATGGAAAATGAAGAAGGAGAAAAGAAAAAATTGAAAGAGGAGGCTTACCCTTGGGACATGTTAGTATGTCCACAATTAGATGAATTAATTTGTTCTGAATAAAATAAGCCTCCCTCCACAAGTTGTTTAATGTGATTTTGGGTGGATAAGGGCGCTAGTACATCTGTTACTATTGCTGTAGCTTTTGTCCTTCCCAAAGAAATATTACTGGCTATTTGTGAGTCTGGAAATAACACAGGCACTAATCTTGAACCACAATCCAAATATCAGTAAGGCATATTATAAACAGCATTATGATAAACTTTGATCACTTCAGAGATTTAAAAAATATTGGAAATGATACATTGCTGCCAATGTGCCAACCTTGACTGAGTAATTACTAGGGAGTGGATTTCTATGTAATTACTTTTTTTTTTTGTGTGCATGTTTTAACACAATTTACAATGTTCATTATTCCTGTTGTGTATCCCCAAGTGTTAAAACCCAATGTTATTTAACATAAAAACCCATATTTTCACAATTTAAAAAATCTAGATACATATTTTGAGAAAATCCATAATAAGCACATAAATTGGCAATATTTGTTAACTCATCAAAATTTAAAATGCTACTGTGTTATAAAATGGTGCTCATATTCTTACTTTACGATTACGGTCTACTTTTTTAACGGTGTACCTTACGTCATATTTCTTAATATTGTGGCTATTTATGGACCTCCCTCAGTAAGTTCGAAGACTTGCTGGTCACTGACTATATATACCTTAGGTAGCATTCTAACTCGCTCTTGTTAGTCAGTCAGCTCTGGTTTTGTTTATAGAATGTCAGTGAAAGGCAAACACAGAGAGATAAGGTGACGGGAAATACTGTAAATTAAACTGCTCACTGGGGACTGGGAAGATATTCTCAGTGGGATTGTCACTCCTAAGAGTAAGGTTAGTTGTTCAGGTCCATATATCATTCTCATGGTGGTGTGATTTTTTCTGAATTTCAAAGAGAGAAGAAATATTTCTTTCAGTGTCTGCTGCTATTCTTTTTTATTGACACAGTGATTCACCCTAAATGCGTGCGTAACCTGCAAAACAATGTCGAAAGTGAAGTCAAGTACAACTCGAGTCTTCAAGAGGTATTTTAAAAACATTTTCACTACCGATGGAAAAGTATTGTTTTGCCAGCCATGTGGTAAAACAGTAAGTGCCTATCAACGTTCTCACGTAACCCAGCATTTGTCTGGAGATAAGCACATTGCGGCTGCTTCGCATGTGCGTTGGCGACAATTACTAATAGATGAACCAGCTCCTTCAAATGCAGGCCCATCCAAATACTCCCAGTATTATTTAGATTTATGCAGAGCATTTGTGTGCGCCAACATTCCTCTTCGCAAAATAAATAATCCGGGGCTGAGAAATTTCCCAAAAAAACACATTAATTTTGAGCCTCCAGACGAATACACATTAAGGAAAAATATCTTCCAAGATGTTACGAAGAAACTTTACAAAGAATTCGGGCAGTTTGTGACAGCAAAAAACTGTTGGTGAGCATTGATGAAACCACTGATTCAAGTGGCAGAAAAGTAGGAAGCGTTGTAGTTGGTGTGTTGAAGAATGATTCAACTGCTTGCGAACATTCTTATTTGCTAGTGTGTAAGAAATGCCTGCTGCAAACCATGTCACTGTAGCTTGGTTGTTTATGAAGCCATGCACTTACTTTAGCCAAAAGGTGTAAAATACAACAATGTTTTGCTTTTACTTACTGATAGTGCAGCTCACATGAAAAAAGCAACCGAAGGCCTTCCTGTAAGCTTTCCGAAAATGATACACGTAACTTCCGTAGTTCATGCTCTACACAGGTTATGTGAAACTGTAAGGGCTCAGTAACCCAAAGTGGATAAATTAATGTCTAATGGCAAACAAGTCTTTGTAAAGGCACCCTCAAGAATCTATCTGTTTAAAGAGAAAAGTCCAGGTCCTGCACTTCCTCCTCTGCTTATTGTCACACAGCGGGGTACCTGGCTCAGTGCGTATACTCTCCAGACAATTTCAAAAGTTTTTCATCTGTTGTGAATACACTAGATAAAAATGACTCGTCTTCAATTGAAATTCTTCAAGAGTTACTGAAAGACAGCTCTCTGAAAAGTGATTTGGCATTTATATCTGCCAATCTAAGCTTCTTGTGTAAAACCCATGGACATACTTGATAAATTCACTAACCTGTTTCTCCACAACAATGAAGGAAGTACGTGCTGTTGAAAATAAGTTAGATTCACTCTCAGCTTCGCAGTACAGGGGTTGCAGCCCTGAAAATGGTCTTCCGTGGTTTCCCATTTCCACACCAGTCAAATGCTGGCTGGGGCTGTACCTTAATTAAGGCCACGGCCGCTTCCTTCCCACTCCTAGCCCTTTCCTGTCCCATCGTCGCCATAAGAACTATCTGTGTCGGTGCGACGTAAAGCAACTAGCAAAAAAAAGTGTGAAGTTGCTGATGGTGAAATTGAAGGTGTTAGTTGTGGTGACATTCCTCTCTTTAACTATAAACATCTGACGTCCTTTGATGTGGAGCTATCGTTTTTGCAGTATAAGGCATTCTTCAGATATAATCGCCATGCCCTTGTGATGGACAATTTGGAGATGACCTTTGTTGTTCACTGCAATTCTGAGACTACTTCTAGCAACTAATATTCCAGTGTGTGATTGGTGAGTACGAACTGGTACAATTTTTCAAAGATGATAGGTTGTTTTTGCTATAGTTAAAATATTACAGTTCTTGTAAATGCTGTAATATCTAGTCAGACACATCAGAAATTAATATACCGTACTTTACTTTTCCATATTCAGACATCCATTTGCCTTAAGGACACATTTGGTAGCACCATATTTTATTACAAAACTATATTTAATTACCTCTTGAAGCAGGTAAGGACCCCCTTTTGAGGCAGCCCTGCCCAGGGAGTGGCGCCCTTGCCTATGTGAGTCCCAGAGAACACTGACCCGGTGTGTATCGTCCTGGTAAGTGCCCCAGCTCAGGGTTCACTCATCGGCAGTGAAGGCTGAGATGATCATTGGTACGGTGGAACTGGCGGAAGAGGCATCCTTGCTTTTTTGGGATAGTAATAAAAAGCCTGTTTAAAATCCAGGTGCATCTGAGTGGTATCCACTGGCTTCCTGGTCTGCGTCTGACACCTTGTGGGTGCGGCGGTAACACCAAACTTCACGAACTAACAATCCCTGGTTCCAAGCACCTAGCACTGCTGGATCTTCTATTACAAGCCAAACATGATTCGTGAGTGTAGTAAGAACATTACCCCAGGTGGTACCCAATCCACCCATTGCATTGAGACGGCAACCAGGCTTTCGGATTCCGGGGAGCCCCCACATACATTGGTACATTCAATATCAACACTTTGATTCAACCAGGAAAATGACTACCGGTATATTTAGTCACAGAACTTGATCACCAAAAAATTCTTATCCTTACCCTGCAGGAAACCCAATTTACTGATGATGCCAGCTTGGATTATGGAAATTACCGTATATTCAAAAGTAAAACGGACCAAAAGATTCTAAATAGGGCCCTTTTATTTGGTGAGAGCTTCGTAGTACATAAAAGTATACTGAACTCGATCCAAGAAGTTAATTCCATCAACAATCGCGTAATGACCATGAGGATTCAGTGTGACAATAAAAAATATACATTAATAAATGCACACGCCCCAAAAATATAAACAAGAAGAACCCCCAAAACGTGGACAAATTTTGGAACAAACTTGAAAAGGTAATGTCAGAAATTCCAAAGGATGACGTCAAAATCCTCTTAGGCTATGTCAATGCACAAATTGGCCGAGAAAAGGAACACAAGAAAACCATCAGGCTCTATCCGGCGCACAAATTTACCAACAAAAACGGTTCAAGACTCATTGAACTGTGTCAACAGTGCAACCTTAAAATTATGTTCACATACCTCAGGAATCATCCCAAGAAACAAAAAACCTGGAGGTCCCCCATTGAATCCATTGGCGAATTTCAGATTGATCATGTAGCTATCCGATATCCACTACAGAAAGAGGTACACGATGTACAAGTGAGAAGAGGAGCAAACATCGACTCTGATCACTATCTGAAAAGAGTTGAAGTAAAACTTACTCCAAGAAAATACCACCCCAAGAAAATCCAAAATCAGAAATTTTACATAAAAAGGATTCCTGTTACGGATTTAAAAGAAGCATGAGAAAATCAACCAGTGAAAATATGGGAAGAATTCCACACCAAAATCATACAGAAGGCACGAGAAATTGTACCCTTAAAAAGGAATACAACCGGGCAAGTTGGCTGTGCGCGTAGAGGCGCGCGGCTGTGAGCTTGCATCCGGGAGATAGTAGGTTCGAATCCCACTATCGGCAGCCCTGAAAATGGTTTTCCGTGGTTTCCCATTTTCACACCAGGCAAATGCTGGGGCTGTACCTTGATTAAGGCCACGGCCGCTTCCTTCCAACTCCTAAGCCTTTCCTATCCCATCGTCGCCATAAGACCTATCTGTGTCGGTGCGACGTAAAGCGCCTAGCAAAAAAAAAAAAAAAAACCCTGGTGGAACTCGATATGCGACCAAGTCCTAGAGATAAGAAAATCTGCAGTTCAGAAATATAACAGTAGAAAATCCCCTGAAAACTCAACAAGAATTTGAGACCGGATAATAAGTATCCAAAACCTTCAGGCAAGGAAAAAGAAAGCACCTGAAAGAACAACTGGACTCAATTGAAGAAAACTAGAAACTACAACACAAGGAATTTCTACAGAACGTTCACAGAAAAAATCCGAGGATACATTCCACAGAACTTATGTTTCAGGAAACAAGACTAAAAATTGGCACTTACTAATAAAGAAAACTCCCAAGAACTTGCACAGTACTTCTCAGAACTTCTTAACTGCCCCGAACCCACTGAAAGATTTCTTGAAGATGCATCCAGTTTCATTCACCCAGAATCACCTCCACCAAAACAGGAAGAAATTCAGTCACATTAAATGACTAAAGAACAATAGAACCTCAGGAAGAGATGGGATTGTTGCAGAATTCCTTATGAAACATGGTCCAGATTCACTCAAAGAACTTACAGAAAATCTGGAAAAACGAAAAATTCCCCGAAGACTAGAAATGTGCCTTGATTCACCCACTTCACAAAAAGGAGACAAAACTGATGTCAACAACTATAGAGGAATCTCCATCCTTGAAGTCGGCTACAAAATTTTCTCTGCATGCCTGTTGAAAAGAATACAAGACCAACTCGAGCATAAGATTGGTGAATATCAAGCTGGGTTCCGCCCTCACAGATTGTGCACTGAACAGATCTTAAACTTCAAAACCGCTCATAATTCAGGTCCCTCAGAAACCTGCCTATCATCTGTACCTTCGTAGATTTCAAGAAGGCTTATGATTCAATTGATCATCAATCTCTGTTCTGCATCCTGAAAGAACAGGGACTAGACTCCAAAATGCTAAACTTGACTAAACAGACCCTCACTGACACGAAGTCAAGAGTGAAATTCATGGGAGAAATCTCAGACGAATTCCTGATAAAAAATGGTGTCCGGCAAGGAGATGGATTGTCACCTCTCCTATTTAACCTCATCCTAGATAAGGTGATCAGGTAATTGGGAAAAGAACTGAAAGCACAAAATAGCTGGAACCCATTAAACATTGGGACACAAAAAAACAAGCTTGAAATTCCATGCTTAGCCTTTGCGGATGACCTGGCCCTTTTGTCCAGCGATGAAGTCACAGCGATAAAGCAAGTTGAAATTGTCCATGAATGTGCCAGAAAGGTCGGACTTCATATCTCCTTCCAGAAAACTGAATTTTTCTGTTCAAGACTAGACATCCATAGTCTCCATGCAAAATACAGACAGTAGGTTCGAACCCCACTGTCGGCAGCCCTGAAGATGGTTTTCCGTGGTTTCCCATTTTCACACCAGGCAAATGCTGGGGCTATACCTTAATTAAGGCCACGGTCGCTTCCTTCCCACTCCCAGCCCTTCCCTGTCCCATCGTTGCCATAAGACCTATCTGTGTCGGTGCGACGTAAAGCAACTAGCTGAAAATACGGACAAATCAACAGAGTCCCTCACTTCAAATACCTGGGCAAAATCCTCGAACCAACCAGACAAGAAAAAAAGCCCAAAACAACCGTGTCCAAAAACTCAGAAAAGCATGTGGGAAAACATGAGAAATCTACAACAAAAAATGTATGTCTCTCCACGTTAAGATTAAACTTTAAAATACTGTAATCAAACCTGAGGCTTTATATGCAAGGGAAACTCTAACACTTCATAAAAAGGGCAAGCTGGAAAATATCCTAATAGAAGAGCGAAAAATCATGAGGAAAATCTTAGGGCCAAGACACACGGAAGAAGGGTACCGCCTCCAAACCCGGAAATCCACAGAAAAATTATCTAATATTGCGGCAGACCTCAGGAAAAGAAGGCTAAAATTTTATGGACATGTTAAGAGGCTTCCAGAAACCAGACTAACCTATCAAGTTCTTGAAAGACTTGATAAACTGAAGATTTACCCTTGGATAAAACAAACAAAGGCAGACATGAAGAACACACAAATTCAACCTGAAGAAATTTTGAATCGAAATATAGAAAGAAAAGTGACAAGTGGGAAGTTACTCCAGAGAATGAAGTACCAAAAAGAGCAGGTACCAAGTGGATGAAAGAAAGGAGGAGGATCTTTAGACGACAAATGAAAGCATCCTGGATCCTCCGCAAACGAAATCATAAATAAAGCTTTCCGAAAGGGACATTTCATGCATCATAATAATATTACCTGAACGGGAGTGGTTATGTGATATTTAAAGGAGAATATTTTAAAACTTTTGTCAAATATTTTTAGGATTCTTAGCACAAAAAATATTTTTAGCACAGAAAAATCCGCTCCGTAGTTATTACAACTTACAAACACACATAACGATTAACCAAATACGATGTAACCAACAGTGATTCATATAATAGATGCTTTAAGTAATAGCAGCACTAAAATCTGTTTCCAGAAGTAAAATTCCAGCAAAGCTTAAAAATAATGTCATGACAAATGTTCAGAGCAAAAGTGGGATGATTTTAAATGTACTGAATTGCAGGGCTGTTCCGTGTGGGACGTTTGGTCACTACTTAATTAACCAGTAAAATACAAGGGTTTTGTTGTAGTGCCCACTACTTCTCTTTAATAAATTATATGTGAGGAGTTAGCAAAAAGGGATGTCTTTTCAGAAATTTATGATTTTGAGTTATTCTTATTTACAAATTCAGCATTCAGTCCTGAACAATTTGGAACACAATTTAGATTTAGGTCGTAAACTTTAAGGGAGTTATTTCAATTTGAATATTTGTGACTGAAAAGGGGTATTTTGAGAAAAAAGCGTTTTGAAGCTTCACAATATTACCATTGGTTAATTTGACATATTTAAGAAGAAATTATACCTAAAGATTACCTTTCAAATGGTATAGTTTTTTTTAAGTTCGTATATTACATTAACTCCCAAGTTCGTTTAAATACACCATTTTTGCCTCTTCTTTGGTTCTGGAGGATCTGGTTAGTTAGGTTTTTCCCTACAATCCCCATTGGTACTGGTTTCAGTAACTGTTTTAGGTTCAACTTCAGGACACAGAATGCCAATCAATCTGTCACCCTTGATCTGCATTTAGTGCAGTCGTCCAGGTGGTAGATCCCTTATCTGTTGTTTACTTAAATAAATACAAAGAATTTGGAAATTTATTGAACATATCTCTTGGTAAATATTTCCAGTCCCTAACCCCTCTTCCTGTAAACAAATATTTTCCCCAATTTGTCCTCTTGAATTCCAATTTTATCTTCGTATTGTGATCTTTCCTACTGTTAAAAATACCACTCAAATTTATTTGTCTACAAACGTCATTACACGCCATCTCTCCACTGACAGTTCAGAACATGCCTCTTAGTTGAGCAGCTAGATTCTTTTCCCCCATGTCTTCCCTGCCCAAACTTTGCAATATTTTCGTAACACTATTATTTTATCGGAAAACACCCAGAACAAATCGAGCTGTCTTTGGATTTCTTCTAGTTCTCAAATCAAGTAATCCTGCTGAGGGAACCGTACTCTAGTTGGGATCTTACCAGTCTTCTATGCCCTTCCCTTTACATCCTTACTACAAACCCTAAATATTGTCATGTTCATAACCATGTGCAGAGATCTGTATCCTTTATTTACAATCCCATTTATGTGTTTACCCCAATGAAGATATTTCCTTATATTTACACTAAGTACTTAGTGATTTTGTGTGGTTTGCTGGCATGAATGACAAAACAGTTCTCTTGTTTTTGTTATTACAGATTCTCCCAGCAAGATACCCTAGTAATATATTGTTCTGTCCAATACAATTGTCAGCATAAATGAACATTGTCTTCTCCATGTCTGTAGTTTTCTAAAACATTTCAAATTGGCAGGTTTGATCCTGGCCCAGTGTATGTAGATGATGATGATAATAATAATAATAATAATAATAATAATAATAATAATAATAATAATAATAATAATAATCAGCACACTATGAACTAAATAATAATTTCTATGTTCAACTCTTGTGCCGTTTCCCTACGGGGTCAGATATGAAGTGATATGAATCTTCGTAGCAAGTTCTTATTACCAGATTACCTTCTTGACGTCAACCTCAGTGTTCTCTTTAGGACGTTTTTAATGGGCGCAACGCCCTGCCGTTTTTAGAGGCTGCCCAGCTAATATAACCTAGATAAGTGTTAGTTACATAATATTAATGCATATTTGAGTCATTGGGTGTTCCGAATTAAAACGTAAATACTGTAAAACAATTTATTTAAATGACACATTTTCATTATTGTCAGCATAATTGCGTTAATTAGATCGGAGTTCCTTTAGGTTGACTGTCACATAGTGTCGTGTGGGAGCGGTATCTGGAGTAGCGTGGTATCACATGCGAGCACTCGTTTCTGCATGACGTTTCAAACCCGTATCGCACTCCACAGCATCCGAGTGGTAAACCCCAGTTTTACATGAATATGAACGTGCTGTAGAAGAACACTAGAAGTTCAAAATACTCTGTTATGTCTTGTTCGTGATAATAACACTAAAATAGTTCCATTATACAGTTAATGTTTACTACCTGATATTATTGTTAATGGCCAGAGGGGGATAAATTGAAATTTTATTTTTTATGAAGTTTACCCCGCCCGGCTATGCATTCCTGCCACCCGGCTGACGAGAATTTCTGGGGAAAACACTGAACCTCATCAGAGGAGTTAATGAGATGAAATGAATGATCTAGTGTATGCCGTGCTGAGTGGCTCAGATGGTTGAGGCGCTGGCCTTCTGACCTCAGCAGGCAGATTTGATCCTGGCTCATACAGGTGGTATTTGAAGGGACTTGACCACAATAAGTCTTGTGTCGGTAGATTTACTGGCACATAAAAGAACTCCAAAAACCAAAAAAGTAGTTAGTGGAACGTAAAGCCAATAACATTATTATTATTATTATTATTATTATTATTATTATTATTATTATTATTATTATTGTTATTATTATTATTATTATTATTATTATTATTATTATTATATTAATAATTTTAATGTCATTTTCTTCTATTATTCTTCAGTATTCCTGCCCCCATCATCTTTGATTCATCTGATGACCTTGCTATCTATTTTGAAACACGCAGACTTATTGGACGTGTAGAATAGGAAAAAAATCTTACTTTGTGGTAAGATGGCATAGTCATTTTCATACTCGGAAGAAACAATGAGCCACTGTGAGTCATCAAGTGGCGAACGACAGTACCATGGTACTATATTTTCAGCTTCTAACTGTCATTGTTAGAGAAGTCTTCCTGGTGGACAGACATATTTTCTCTTCTGAAGACACCCAAAAGATAATCGTATCTATCAATACATCCCACTAAATACTTTAATGAAAGAAATACTGCATAACATCACTGAAAGAAAGGAGAGTCCAGTTTTTTGGATTTTTGGATTCTGACTCATTGGCTGAAAGGTCAGTGTTGAGGCCTTCTGTTCAGAGGGTCCCTGGTTCAATTCCCGGATTTTAATCGCGTGTGATTAATTCTTCTGGCTCTCGGTTTTGGTGTTTGTGCCAACACGCTCCTCTTCTTATTCAGACCACACACCAAACTCTCAATCACCTTAGCACTGCACAGTAGTGATTACATCCCGCCACATAGGAAGGGCTCACGGCCGTGAAACAGGACCCAATCCACTTGTGCTACACTGTTCACACCCGCGACCCAACAGGTATAGGAAACACGGTATAAGAAGGAGAACTGTAAAGTTGAAAATAGTTGGAAGATAGAATAATATTTGAGGACACTGGGATGGGACAAATATGTAAATACCATATAGATGTATTAGAAAAATTAAATATCCCTCACATAGGTAGCCTTCAACTGGTATTCAGAAGATTGTGGGCTCCAACCCCACTGTGGGCAGCTCTGAACATGGGTTTCCATGGTTTCCCATTTTCACACCAGTCAAATTCTGCACCTGTACCTTAATTAAAGCCATGGTAGCTTCCTTCCTGTTCCTAACCCTTCATCACCATAAGACGATTGGTGTTGGTGCGACATAAAGCTGATTAGATGATAATAGGTGGTGGTGTTACTACTTAAGCCTAAAGGGGCAGGAAGTTAAAGCAGAAAGTGGAAGTAAAGGAGAGATACGGTAGCACTTGTAGCAAATATCAGAAAACAGTTTATAGTTTGAAATAATGGGCAGCACTCCGTGGTACCTTTGAAAATATAACAACTATGCTTAGCACTATTCAAACATGACAGTAACCTTCAACAATATTCCGCAAATATCCCAAATAATGGTAGCTTGATGCCAAGAATTTACTCGAATGGTGATGTTACTTCTATGTAGGCAAGCAGACTGAGACGTCATGAAAATCAGTAGATTCACTGTAGGTCTGCAAGGGTTCCATAACTGGCTGTAGAGCATGAAACCCGTTGAAAATAGTATTTTTCTCTGTCATTTGGAGAGTAAGCAAAATTATGTACATTAAAAAAAAAAAATTTTAAACGAAGGCATGTTTCAAATATAGTGTGCAGATTTTACATATACTCAATAGTGTAAGAGGAAATAGAAAAAAAATCTCTTCTGGTCTTCTTATAAATTCCCATTTCTGTTCAGTGATTTTTAAATCAAATGCATATCCAAACCTGATCCTGGATGAGTAGACTCTAAATATGAAGTTTGGTTGTGATCTATTCATCTGTTTACCTGTGATGCTGGAACAAAAAAACAGACACAAAAAAATATAAAATCTATCAATACGATCTTGAGTTGACGTAGAACGAATAAATATATCAAAATGTGGCGAAATAATTAAATGACAAACAGCGGACCCCCTAAAACTTTACTTTTTAAATCCATACATACATCATTATAGACCGTTATTCTTTTCACTGTTCAGTCTGCAAGCCTCCGTGAATTTACTAAATGTCGCCACAATCCTCTATTTGCAACTAGTGCTGTGACCTCATTTAGTTCTATACCTCTTATCTTTAAATCGTTAGAAACTGAACCTAACCATCGTCGTCTTGGTCTTGGTCTCCCTCTACTTCTCTTACCCTCCATAACTGAGTCCATTATTCTCGTAGGTAACTTATCCTCCTCCATTCGCCTCACATGACCCCACC
The DNA here is from genome assembly GCF_040414725.1 of Anabrus simplex. NCBI lineage: Eukaryota > Metazoa > Arthropoda > Insecta > Orthoptera > Tettigoniidae > Anabrus > Anabrus simplex. The sequence goes on along the minus strand of NC_090266.1, from coordinate 324,552,974 downwards.
ACTGAAGCCGGTTTATGCGTACAGCTTCATCCATCAAGTTCATTCCTAACTTAGTCCTTATCTCCTCATTCCGAATACCCTCCTGCCATTGTTCCCACCTGTTTGTGCCAGCAATCATTCTCGCCACTTTCATGTCTGTACTTCTAACTTATGAATAAGATATCCTGAGTCCACACAGCTTTCGCTCCCGTAAAGCAAAGTTGGTCTGAAAACAGACCGACGTAAAGATAATTTGGTCTGGGATTCTCTCGGATTTCTTACCTACTGACATCAATTTAGTCTTCATAAGGCTAATTTTCATACCATACTCATTGCACCTACAGTATTTTCAAGTTGCAGTATATTATACTGTAGGTTTTCAGCAGATGATTCATGTAAACTACGAAAAACAAAGGTGAAAGATTATAGCCTTGTCTAACCCCTGCCAGTACCCTAAACGAAGAACTCATTCTACCATTAATTCTCACTGCAGCCCAATTGTCAACATAAATGCCTTTGATTGATTTTAATAATCTACCCTTAATCCCATAGTCCCTCAGTATGAACATTTTTTCCCTCGGTACCCTGCCATATGCTTTCTCTAGATCTACAAAACATTAACACAACTGTCTAATCCTCTCGTAGAATTTTTCAGTTACCTGGCGCATACTGAAAATCTGATCCTGACAGCCACTCTGTGGTCTGAAACCACACTGATTTTCATCCAACTTCCTCTCAAAGACTGATCGCACCCTCCCTTCCAAGATGCCAGTGAAAACTTTGCCTGGTACACTAATCAACGAGATACCTCAATAGTTGTTGCAATCCTTCCTGTTCCCTTGCTTATAGATAGGTGCAATTACTGCTTTTGTCCAATCTAAAGGTACCTTACCAATACTCCATGCTAATCTCATTATTCTATGAAGCCATTTCATCCCCGCCTTCCCACTATACTTTACCATTTCAGGTCTGATTTCTTTTATTCTTGCTGCTTACAGTGGAGTTTATTTACCATCCTTTCCACTTTCTCAAGCATAATTTCACCATCATTTTCCTCCTCACCATGAGCTCCGTTGTTCACAATACCACCATGAAGATTTCCTTTTACGTTGAGAAGATTTTCAAAATATTCCCTCCACCTGTCCAGTGATTCCCTGGGATCTATTATGAGTTCACCTGAATGACCCAAAACACTGTTCATTTCCTTTTTCCTTCCCTTCCTAAGATTCTTTATTACTGTCCAGAAAGGTTTCCCTGCTGCTTGACCTAGCCTTTCCAGGTTATTACCAAAATCTTCCCACGACTTCTTTTTGGATTCAGCAACTATTTTTTTCGCTCTGTTTCTTTCATCTGTGTACAATTCCCTGTCTGCATCAGCCCTTGTCTGGAGCCATTTCTGGTAAGCCTTCTTTTTACGTTTACAAGCTGCTCTCATTTCATCATTCCACCAAGATGTTCGCTTTTTCCCATCTTTACACACAGTTGTTCCTAGGCATTCCCTTGCTGTTGCTACTACTGCATCTCTGTATGCCACCCACGTACTTCTGCCCAGTTTCCTCGTCCTGGAGATTTTCTATGCTTATTCATTTACAGACACAAATTCAAATATTCCAATTCTGAATGGAACCAAGAAATAAATAGGCCCAAGCTGAAACAGGCTCATTGCTATGTGAATCTGCTGTGCCATGTCAAAGCTGTAGTGTACAAAAGTTTTATCACCATCTTTAAAATTTGCCTTAGTTTTATTGATAGTTCCCTTAGGAAATTCCCTTTCTTTTGCAACAAATTGTAGATGGATCTCATGTTTTCAGTAGTTTCCAATTTTTTTCCCCTCATGCATTAAAGGCATTGTAGTTACAGATGTGAAAAGCCTCTGGCAAAATGCACAAAGATATGATTTGGGTTTCATGACTAATATTTCTGAGCTGATTTACTTCCAGATGTTAGGAAACACCCTACTTGATACATGTTTTTGGAGCATTTGATTTGTAAAAAAAAAAAAAAAAAAAACCCTTAAATTTAAAAAAAATGGTGAAGGCAACAGTTTTACATTTGCACACAGTGCTATTTCTGCCTAGCAAGATTTTGTTATCTTCTGCATAATTGTGCAAAAATCATATAGCAAACTCGGTATCAAAAACTTAAGTCTCATTCTTAGGAAGTTTTCTTGCTCTGGCAGTCAGGAAGTTTTCTTGCTTTACAGTGTGCTTTAGCAGCCAAGCCCCAATCATATATTTTTGTTAAGTGCTTCAATCTTTCATTTTTAATATGATGGGCAGACATGTGAGTGTTTTTACAAAATAATGGGTTTGTTGTTGTTTCCTATCAGTGTGCACTTGATGATAATGAGCTGTCAGAGTATTATCTAAAGTTACTTGATCTAATGTGTTAACAGTTTTCATAAGGATCAATCTCAGCATATTCACGTTGGATTTGTACGTATTCACCAACAGAATAGGGTTGGGCACTATATTCCTGTTTTGGCACACTGTGCCGGTGCACAGTTATGTTCCGCTGTTCCGGAACACCGAGTGTCAATGGTTCCGAAACATTCTCAAGCGAGACGGAGACACTGACTCGCTGTCCCGTCAGAAACGCCACTATGCACTGCCCTGCTCCTACTAGCTGACTGTTGATACCAGCTGTGTGCCGCCCTGTGCTGCAGTGTAAACATTTTTTCATCCAGTTATATCTTTAATCCCAAAGCTATGACCTATATTTTTCATGGGCTTCAAAGTTTCCTGAAAGTCCAAATTAATTTTTAGCGTCAATTCCCGAGAAAGTGTTGAGGGAAATTTTCGAGATATTAAAGAAGGTAAATGGAAGCTGAGAGAAATGAACGGTGAAGTGCAGAGAGCGGAACACCACGAAAGTATAAAATTGTTTTCATCCAGTTATATTTTTAGTTCCAAAGCGATGGCCTATATTTTTCGTGGGCTTAAAAGTTTCTGTAGAGTCCAAATTAATTTTTAATATCAAACCCCGAGAAAGTGTTGAGGGAAATTTTCGAGATATTAAAGAAGGTAAATGGAAGTTGACAAGGAAGGAATTCGAAGTGCAAAGAGCATAACAGCACGAAAGTAATTAAACCATACGAAAGACGGTAAACGTTGCGTAATGTCGCATCGAAGTCCTGTTCAGGACTTTTTTACTAGAAGAAAACTGGACAGAGTGAAATGCAATTTATGTTCTTCTATTTTGTCTACAAAGGGAACTTCAACCGGCACAATGACAAGACATTTCAAACTTAAAACATCCTACAGTTTTTATTTTCGTGTTCTGCGTGTATATTGTGTTAAAGTTTTATTTTCATGTTCTGCTTGTATAGTATTATTTTTAATCTTTGTATATAGTGTTTAATTTTTATCTTCGTGTTTCGCTTGTATTTGGATTAATTATTATTTTCATGTTCCGCTTGTATATTGTGTACGTGAATAGGGTACTGACGAATGTTTCTTCAACTGTGCGAGTATACTTTTAATTGGTGAAAATAACATTGTGACATTTGTAAACACATGTACTGCCAGTGTAATTGTGACAGGTGTATTTCAGAATGAAAACACTCTTATTCTAAAAAGAAAATTTACACATGATCTTTTGGGTGCGTATTTCATTCCGAGTTCCAACTGCTTTCTCACGTTACAAGTAACTATTCTCATTTTGGTTCCGTATTGAAGTTGACGGATGTCTCAAATATGATTACAATATTTATAGGTCCATGCTTTCTCACGTGCCGTAAGGTTTTATCCTGGCCCTAATTACTCACAATACAGGCCGATACATTCAACTGGTGAAAATATTCTTGAGTTAGTTACTTTTAAACACCTGTTGTGCCATTGTAACCGTGTTATGTGTATTTCATATTGACCAGAAAAATCTTAACCTAAAAGCAGCCTTTAAACATGATTATTGGGTGCGAATTTCAGTGTTCTGACTGTTCATTCATGTTCCATGCAGCTTTATGCTGGACATGGCCATAGCTACACACACCACACAGCACGGTCGGTACAGGCGCATTCCCGCTGGCGCGGAGCATGTAATGTTGCCTCTTGAAGTTCTCTCTACTACGCAGTTACAGTCCCATGTCCGCTCTGCCGGCACTCAGTACCGAAACACTCCGCCTCAAGCTCCTAATGTTGCGGAACAACTGAATGTTCCGGTCTGCCCAACCCTACAACAGAAAAGTTATAACATTCTTCCTTACATCCTCAGTCTGTTTCTGAAAACTTTGAAACCAAATAATGGTCTTGTTCAGTATCAAAAGTGTCAACTAAATCTATGCAACCATCAGTTTATGATGCCATCATTGTCACTATTACCACTTTCTTCTATTTCAACAATAGCATTATCAATATCAATAATATTCTCGTTGTTACCTACGGCATGATCAAACTTCCGAAAGTCTCATAATAAAGAAATATTGGGAGGTTTTATTGACTCTTCATGAGGTTCCAGTTCATCACTTATATTGTCATTAGGTCTGCTTTGTGTTCCTTCTGTGAAATAATATTGAAACACTTGATGGTCTTCATCACAGATATAACTTAGTAGTTTCACAACTTTATCTTCACTCATTTAAAACTTTATAATGTGCAACAAGTAAACATGTTCATGTTGTTGTTGTTTGACATTGAACAATGGTAACGTCAGCTATCTTCCGTTGTTTTAGGGCTTCATGCAGACCGTCGTGGTGACTGAATTCAGAAGTACTTAAAATAATTTATTATACGGCATTTGTGCTACCGATTCTATACTGTGCCTCTTCTTTCTGAAACACACTTAGAAAGAAATGGGCCCGGAATAAATTATTGCAAATTCAAAGAGGCTTTGTGCTCCGGATCTCCCGAGCTTACCGGACAACTTCTACCGATGCAGCACTTATTATTACGGGAACTGAGCCACTCTTTTTGACTGCAATTGGACTAGCCAAACTGACATTACTTAAGAAAAATAGGCCATTACCTCAGCCTATCATCAATACCCTTATAGAACAACAATGCCACTTTTTAGTCTGGTCATCCAAGATTGTTCAAGAAGATTCTTCGCAACAAATGCATAGATACTCATGACTGCATCATTTATACTGATGGCTCTCGTACGTCAAGCAACGACAGTAAGGACCTTGTTGGGTGTGCTTTTATAGTATATGAAAATGAAAGTGTTTTTATGGCGCAGTATAAACTATCCTCCTTCTGTTCGGTCTTTCAGGTAGAACTACTAGCCATTAAATGTGCAATACAGTGGTGTCATGACAACATCAAAAGGGTCCAAATACTCAGTGACTTGCAAGCTGCGTTCAAGTCTATAGATAACAAATATAATATGAACCCGTTAGCAGTTGCTATAAGAACTACAACTCACCAAAACTGTCATCTGCATTTCCTGATCAACTAGCAAAAGCTGCTGCTCAATCAAATCGGGAAGTCCTGTATGACAGTTCTCCCTTATGCTATTCAAGAAGACAAATCAAAGAACATATCTTGAATCAGTGGATCATCCTTTGGACCTCTGCTTCAAATGGATCCGTTACTAGAAGAATATATTTTCCCACAGTTTACAACCGACTTCAGTGCAAACTTTTGGTGCCAAAGTTTGAGTTCCACAATTTAAGTGAGGCCATGATAATTTCAAATCATATTTCGAACATTTTAAAATTATTTTGACAGGTGACTATTCTTGGTTTTGTGGGTCTACTCAAACAGTTGATCATTTAATATTTTAATTGTCCTTTGTTTACAAGAGCAAGATTTGATTTGGATTCTCATTTGAAGTGCTGTAATATTCAGCTTTCACAACCACTAAACCATATTTTCATACAGAAATGCTGTTACAAACATTTCCTAATTTTCATTCATCGCGTCTTTCGTAAACTGGTCCTGTAAATCACCATCATTATGTTTAATTTATAATTGTATGTTTCAACTATAACCCTAAAATACGTATAAAATAGGGTTCATTTGTATTGGATATTAATAATAATAATAATAATAATAATAATAATAATAATAATAATAATAATAGGGCTGCCAATCAATACATTATACGTAACATGCTAAAAGCAAACTTTTCTATCATTCTTCATGATGCAAAATAATATTATTGTAATTTAATTATTAAATTTAAAGGCAAATACTCCCAGCGAGAAAGAGAATTGCAAATTGGCCTTTTGTGACAGCAGGCATTATTTTAATCAGAAAGCATTCTCCTTTTATACAAAGCTATTCAGAGTTTCGTAAAATGCCGCTGGAATTCACGAGAGGCTATTTCGTGAAGCAACGCATACTGAGTAGCGAGTTGTCGGGCCAAAGTTATTTCCCCATAAAAACAAGAGGTCCCTTTACAGAAGACTGACATAGACTACTTTAAATAAATTTGAGTTCTTTTCAGTTCAAACCACTTGAAAATCAGGATGATCTTGGTGGGGATAAGGTAAATTATTTTGATCCATAAAAACAGAATTATCAGTATTTTCAACTCTAACCAACCAAACATTTTGCTTGTTCTGAAAATTCTACGTCTCCATAAATACGTTTTTAACTTGTCAGTTCTACTAATACATGTTTGTGTATGATATAATGTTAATCCACGTATAAAATATTGTATATTTAAAGATAAAGATTTCACCATTTCCATCTAAACTGTTCTAAGGAATTTAGCTGTCGTGCTATGGGAATGAAGCGGAATATTCTAATACCCAAACTGGATCAAAATAAACAGATCAGTATTGTCACACATTCGGGTCAGTCCAGTGTTATTATGGCTGTCCTTATTGATGCCGACTGTATGAGGTTTCCTATTTTTTTTTTTATTACTTTTTTTTAACATCACACTATTCTGTGGTTTCCCATTTTCACACCAGGCAAATCAATCACTACTGATCTGCATGTAGGGCAGTCGCCCAGGTGGCAGATACCATTTCTGTTGTTTTCCTGGCGTTTTCCTAAATGATTGCAAAGAAATTTGGAAATTTGTTGAACATCTCCTTTGGTAAGTTATTCCAATCCCTAAAACACTTCCTGTAAACAAATATTTGCCCCATTTTGTCCTTGAATTCCAGCTTTATCTTCATATTATGATCTTTCCTACTTTTAAAGACCACCACTCAAACTTATTTGCCTACTTATGTCATTCCACGCCAGCTCGGAACATACCACTTAGTCGAGCAGCTTGTCTCCTTTCTCCCAAGTCTTCCCAGCCCAAACTTTGCAACATTTTTGTAACTCTACTCTTTTGTCGGAAATCACCCAGAAGAAATCGAGCTGCTTTTCTTTGGATTTTTTCCAGTTCTTTAATCAAGTAATCCTGGTGAGGGTCCCATACAAAAAGGAACCAAACTCTAGTTGGGGTCATACCAGAGACATAAATGCCCTCTCCTCTACATACTTACTACAACCCCTAAATACCCTCATAACCATATGTGCAGAGATCTGTACCCTTTATTTAGTAATATTTATGTGATCACCCCAATGAAGATCTTTCCTTATATTAACACCTACGTACTTACAATGATCCCTAAAAGGAACTTTCATGCCATCAATGCAGTTATGAAAACTGTGAGGACTTTTCCTATGTGTGAAATTTGCAACCTAACTTTTAACCCCGTTTTTCATCATACCATTGCCTTCTGTCCAGCTCACAACATTATCAAGGTTATTTTGCAATTGCTCACAATCTTGTAACTTATTTATTACTCTGTACAGAATAACGTCATCTGAAAAAAGCCTTATCTCTGATTCCACTTCTTAACTCATATCATTGATATAAGAAAATGTAAAGGTCCAATAATACTGCCTTCAGGAATTCCCCTCTTAATTATTACAGGGTCAGAAAAAGTTCTACTCTAATTCTCTGAGTTCTATTTTCTAGAAATATAGCCACCCATTCAGTCACTCTTTTGTCTAATCCAGTGGCAGAATTGATTATTTTTACCATGTTGGTCCGTATTGACTTACATTCAAATTTCTGTAAAAATATTTTCACCGCCTTGTCAATACTTTATACATTTTATTTTATTTAATTACCGTACATGTTTCGAGAGCCACTGCTCTCTTCTTCAGCGGTGCCAAACATTTATTGATCCTTGGACTATGGTAAAATGGTATAATATAACAAGTATATATGAATTTTGAAAATTGTTACAACAATTTCTCTTAGTTTCACCTTTCCTATTTACTATGTCATTTGTTGCAGATTTTACTGGAATTTTCCTAAATAATGAAATCTATTAAATTAATCTCTATATGTTAATTTATGTCCTTATTTACATCTGAAAGAATAAATATTTCTTCTTGTCTAAATTTAACATTTTTGGATAAGGACTCTTTTATAGATGTTATCTATTATTTTACAAATTGATTTATTTAAGGATTTCCACTAAATGACAAGTAAATGTTAAATTTAGACAAGAAGAAATATTTATTCTTTCAGATGTAAATAAGGACATAAATTGACATATAGAGATTAATTTAATAGATTTCATTATTTAGGAAAATTCCAGTAAAATCTGCAACAAATGACGTAAATAGAAAAGGTGAAACTAAGAGAAATTGTTGTAACAATTTTCAAAATTCATATATACTTGTTATATTATAACATTGTACCATAGTCCAAGGATCAGTTAATGTTTGGCACCGCTGAAGAAGAGAGCGGTGGCTCTCGAAACATGTACATGTACGGTAATTAAATAAAATAAAATGTATAAAGTATTGACAAGGCAGTGAAAACATTTTTACAGAAATTTAATCCAGTGGCACTCATTTTTGCCTGTAGTCTCCCATCATCTACCCTATCAAATGCCTTACATTGGTCAATTGCGATACAGTCAATTTGACCTCCTGAATCCAGGATGTCTGCTTTATCTTGCTGGAATCCTTCAAGTTGAGCTAAACCCGAAATGCGTTCTATCGAACCAATTATTAATTTTGCAAACATGTCTAATATAATCAGAAAGAATGCTTTCCCAAAGCTTACATGCTATGCATTTCCAACTGACTGGCCTGTAATTTTCAGCTTTATGTCTATCACCCTTTCCTTTACACACAGGGGCTACTATAGCAACTCTCCATTCATTTGGTATAGCTCCTTCAACCAAACAATAATGAAACATGTACTTCAGATATACTGTATCCCTACCCATTGTCTTTAGTATACACCCCGAAACCTTATCAATTCCAGCTGCTATTCTAGTTTTCAACTTTTGTATCTTACTGTAAATATCATTGTTATCAAAGGTAAATTTTAATACTTCTTTAGTATTAGTCACCTCCTCTATTTGGACATTATCCTTGTAACCAACAATCTTTACATATTGCCGACTGAATACTTCTGCCTTTTTTCGATATCGCATACACACTCCCCTTGTTCATTAATGATACCTGGAATGTCCTTCTTGGAACCTGTTTCTGCCTGAAAGTACCTATACTTATTCTTCCATTTTCCACTAAAATTTGTTTGACTGCCAATTATGCTTGCAGTCATGTTATCCCTAGCTGACTTCTTTGCGAGATTCATTTTCCTAGTAGGTTCCTTCACTTTCTCCTTACTTCCACAGCCATTTCTAGGTCTATTTCTTTCCAACCTGCACCTCCTCCTTAGACTCATTAGCTTTCTGTTATGATATAGTGGACCTTAACCATTTCTTACCACTTTTAAAGGTACAAACCTCTATTCACATTCCTCAGCAATTGCTTTAAACTCATCGCAGAGTCTGTTTACATTTTTATTTACCATTTTCCACCGATTATAGTTAATTATTAAAAACTGCCTCATGCCTGTTTTATCAGCTATATGGTACTGCCTAATAGTCGTAATTGTAATAACTTCCTTTCTATCACATTTATTTTTAACTACAACAAAAACAGCTTCGTGATCACTAATACCACTAATTACTTCAGTTTCTCTATACAGGTAGAACTCATCTGGTTTTACTGGCACCACATCCAGAATATTCTTCCCTCTAGTTGGTTCCATCACGTTCTGAATCAGCTGCCCTTCCCATATTGTTTGCCATTTGTTGGACATGCTTCCTGTCGTTCGCCATTACCTTCCCAAGTGACATTTGGTGAATTGAAATCACCCACTACAATCACGTTCCTTTCCATATAGTTTCCCAAATAGCTGATTATCTCATCAAATAATTCTGTATCAGTGTCAAAGCTACCCTTTCCCGGTCTCTGCACACCAAAGACATCAAGTTGCCTATTATCTTTAGAGATGAGCCTTACACCTAGAATTTCATGTTTGTCATCTTTAACTTTTCTTAGCTTACAAGTTCTTCTTTCACCAGAATGAATACTCCTCCTCCTACCATTCCTATCCTATCTCTAGGATACACATTCCAGTTCCGTGAGAATAATTCTGCATCCATAATGTCATTTTTCAGCCATGATTAAACTCCTTTTATAATATTTTGTATGTATATATATATCTATTAAATTACTTAATTCTATTCCTTTCTTTACAATACTTCTACAGTTCAGCACTAACATTTTAATGTCATCCCTACTGGACTTCCAGATCGCTGTACCCTTATCACTGCTCCCTAGACCACCCTGTTTCCCTGAATGTACCTCCGTATAACGCTTCTAAACAAATTTCCTAACCTATATTTACCACTGCGGTTTAAGTGAAGGCCATCTGAGTGCAGATCCCTTTCTCCTAGAAATCTCACTCCCAGTTTCCCACATACCCACTCCATAGTCTCATTTAAATCCCCAATCACCCTTCAGTAAGTATCCCTCCTACACAGTACTCCACTGATAAAAATCTCCGCTTCCTTAAACTTCACCCGTGCTGCATTTACCAGATCCCACACATCCCCAAGCATGTTGGTACTTATACCTGCTTGGCTTACTTGTTGATACCAACGTGAAACACAACCACCTCCTCCTTCTCTTCTACCTTCCTCAGCATCTGCCTTAACCTAATTCCTGGATAGCACTCTACCCTGGTTCCCTTTCCTCATACTTTCCCTACACGTGTAACTATGGAAACCCCGTGACAAGAGCCTCAACCCTACCCACTTCATTTGATATCCTTCCCTCCTGGTCAGCCCTATCTTTCCTCACTGCTGCAGAAACTACTTCCTCCTCCCTTTTCTCCCTCTCATGACCGTGCCCCCCCTGTCTTTTCCTATCCTCTGTTCTAGATTTCCCTCTCCTACCTTTACCTTTCCTCCTTCTTCCACACCTCTCAGCAACAGTTCTCTGTTCCACCTGCAGTGACTTGTACCGATTTCTCACAGACACGTGTCCTGAATTCTGATCCTGAATAGAGTCCTTAGCCTGCAGTCGGAACATCATTCTCTTGAAGAGCATTGGGATGACTTTTCAGTGGTCATTTTTCAGTCTTACGGCGACACTCTGGAGATAAAAAGATATTTTCACCTAATGCATGGATTTTCACGAAACTTTGTGGGAATATCACATACATGAAAGTAGAGATATCACAAACATTTCTTTCATATACAATTAATCGTTTTCCAAAATAAATTTTTGTTTTTGAAATTTTTAATTCTATTTATTTCATGGTATTTAATTAACATGTTAATGTAAATTCGTAATTAGGTAGATAATACATCTTTTAAAAGCATTACGTATCGATTTTTCTGTACATAATTTATATAAGAGATATATCGTACTAAAGTTTGTGTAATTTTTATGTTCTAAAATTTTGTTACATTTGGTAGAATATTATGGGAGAAAAATGGAATTTAAATGTAAAATTACAATTGGCAAACAAAGCATTATGTCAGTGATAAATTGTTTGAATTCACAGAATAACTTCGTGAGAAGAAAAAAGAAACTCAATAATTTCAATTTCAGTCATAAAAAATTTTCATCAAAATGACCAAAATATTGATTTTTATCTCCGGAGTGTTGCCTTAAGCTTTGTACCTGCTTTTCAACTGAACAATCCTAGATTCCACAGATCTGTTGCAAGCATTGACGGTATGTGCGTTGTTTCACTGTAGTCACAGATATTAAACCAACTTCATGGGTGGTCTTAATATAGGCTCAAATTACTGTTGTGGGTTAGTACTACATTTAATATTGGATAGAAAATTTGATGATTAAACGTGTGAGGTTAGGTTAGAGATTGAGATTTTACAGATATGTTCTGATACCTGTTATACATAGGCTCACTTCCATTATACACCTGTATGCTTTTCATCATCTGTCTGGAGATCCTTGTGAAGAAACCAAATGCCTTCATGAGTCTGCATTTGCAGTTAGAACTGCCGTCTCTTTTTTTGCATGACAAAAATGACTTATTTGATCAAATCATTTGTACTATGAGAAAAGGAGGAGTCTCTGATTTGCTGTCTAGTTGATGCTTATGCAAGTTGCACTTCTTATTTTCCTTTCCTAATCCTCCTATCATCACTATAAATTAAAATCATATTAATATCATAGTTTTTGCTACTAATTTTTAATATGGTACAGACCCCTACAAACAACAATCATCATCATCATCATCATCAACAGATCCCTAAACTGCAGAGTGTTGAAATGTAGGTTTGTTGCACGTTTTGTATTCATTTGTTTTTTCCTTTTTTTTAGGCATGATGTTCGGCAGAATGAGCCTGTAATTTTGCACGGTCGCAATCCACATGAATTGCCCAAAAGATGTCTTGGGACATTCTCTCTTGGTACGCAGTCTGTGTTTGCTGCATTAACAGGACCTGATGGAGGCTTGACAACAGTCAATCGTCGTCAGAGGCACCTGTCTACAAGTGATCCTGATGTGGATTACATTGATATCTTAGAGCAGCAAGCTGAACGTGAAAGCAATGCTGGTAGTTACCAACATTTTAATTATTCATTTCTTGCATGACTCTAGACTTGGCCATCTTTTTAATGTGTTTGGTGAAAGTTCCTTTTGTAGAATTTGTTGCATTGAAAACGGTTGTCATAAACATTTTATTGTATATTTAAGAAACTGCTGTCTTCTGCACATTGTTTATGCATGGTATGAATTGAACTGCTGTAGCAAGAATTTCTTATTCCTCATTCAATTAAAAGTTTTGTTTCATTTGATATGTTTCCTGGCTGTGCTTTTCTTTTTCTTTTTGTAGGACATACTTGAAAATTTATTTGCTAGAATATATGTGGTATCTTTTGCTCCTGCTTTCCGAGACAAATAATGCTGTATTTTTGCCAATGAAAATTTGGTTCAGTTGGTCATGTACTACTTGAGATTTTGTTCAAAAGGCTGAATTCAATTACATCCTCTCTGTGCTGCATGTGGATTGAGTACATTTCACTTGGCTAAAAGTAATGAGACAAATACGCTTTTATAAGCAGAGGCTATGTGGAAGTGGCATCGCTTGTTTGTTCATAGGACATCATTCGGTATTAGTTAAATGGAAGTGGAGTTGAACAGAGTAGAAATGTGTTGAGTTATTGCAACCTGCGAGTGTGAGGATTGGTAAAATAGCTGCTTATACTTGGGGTAAGCGAGATCAATAACAAATAACTAGCCATTTGCCTTGAATTTCTGTAAGCTGTTCAGTATCCTTCAGCAGGTGTTAGTTTGCAAGTGTATCAGGTGGGATGTCTGAAGTTTATAAGCAGCGTATCAACATTGACTTCTACTTCAAACTTGGGAATACCCCGTGCAGGTGGGGGACCCACATGTAAAATACACCCGAGGTATCCCCTGCCTGTCGTAAGAGGCGACTAAAAGGGTCATGTGGCCAGGGTCCCCTCCTTATTTTTTATTGTTTTGTGAGGGTTAGTTGTAGACCGATTCAAAATTCTCATGTGCGTGCTGCTTGGGGATGGGCCTGCTACATGTGCGATTCACTTGAAAGCCCGTGCAGTGACCCCCTAGGGATCAGCGGGTGGGAGTATCATGTACCCTTGCAGTAGTATCCGCCTGACAACACAGGTACCCGCACAGCCGAATGCCAGAAGGACATTTTATTATTTTTTTTTTTTTAATTCTCTATATTTAGTGCTCTGTACATGCTATGGGGTACATGCTATCGCGGGTGATTTGAGGAAGGGAGTCCTAGTGCTCATTGCCTCAGTCATCCCGTATTAGGCATCATCCAACAACTGACCCTGGGCAATACCGGTTACGATCAGGTGGGTATTCTCTTGGCTGCTTAGTTCGGCTACAGAGACCCCTGATCAGAGTAGGTGGCATTCGGGGAAGATGATTTCGGGCATGGCGTCAAAACCACTTCCGCCTGCCTCCTCGGGTAGCTTGCTACCCAACCATTTGATTCCCTAAGGAGGGCAACCCCTTGGGAACAAGTGCAGCGTATTATTCTGGGTTCCAGCTTCCCTAGGTTCCTGGTTGCTACCAGAACTGATGGGTAAGATTTCAAGCTGGTCATATTGATTCTTTTCATTCGACATATCGAAGGTGTATACGGTGAACTTGAGCATCTTAAGAAAATGTGCAATGGTGGTTTGCTTCTGAAGACGAGCGCTGCGCTCCAAGCAGATCAGTTGCTTAATTGCGACCACTTTGGCAAAATCCCGGTAAAAGTGGAAGAGCACGAAACCTTGAATCTGGTTTTTGGAGTTATTTTCCACCGTCATCTTGTTGTGAACACTGACGATGAATTGATGGAAGACATGAAGCACCATTGCGTGATGCATGTCTAGCCCATCACGTGTAAAGTCATTGGTGAAGAAGTTGCCACGGGTGCGTTCATAGTCTCCTTCAGATTGTCAGTGTTGCTAGAGAAAGTCAAGGTAACAGCCTATTGTTGTGATGTGAGGCAGTACATCCGGCCTCCTATGTGATGCTATCAATGCCAGAGATTCGAGCACACGGTATCTCGTTGTTCAAATCCATCTGTGTGTGGTACGTGTGGAAGAAAAGCTCACTGCGTGGAAGAGTGCACAACTCCACATAGGTGCGCTAACTGCCCTGGTCTTCATTCTCCTCGAGATCGGAACTGTCCGGTATACCTGAGAGAGAAGATCCAGGAGATTAAGATGGTCTTTCCTACCAGGATGCGTGCTGTAAGTTTAATTCTCTGAATGCACCGGCCAAGCCACTAGACTTCAGCATGATAGCACAGTCTCTCTGAGGTTCGTCATATACAACTGGAACACCTTCCCAGAAGATCGCTGCACCCAAGGCGCCAGTTGCTCCTGTGAGCACCGCCGCATAGAGAAAGAGCTCGAAGGCGGGGTCATCCCTGCCTTCGACCACCAACAAGCCTGTGCCAGCTAAGAAACCTACGCCAGCACAGCAGGGGAAGAAGACAACGTCTCCTTCCCTCACGAGGTCGGCGAAAGCCACGCCTAAGACGGCGGAGGTGTTATCGTCGACCAGGACTGGGAAATCAATTCCCAGCCTGTCTAAATAAGAATCGACGGCGGTAAGAAGAGTGTCCTTACAGGGCGTTCTTCCACCTTTCCTACGAATGGGGTCTCACGCCCTCCACCTGGAGGGTCTGAGTCTGCGCCAGCGGGTTTTCCTCCTGGAAAACCTGCACGCTCTCCTCGTAAGAAGAAACCCCACCCCCGGACTGCATCGAAGAAATTTAAGGCATGCATCACATAGTCTGGTGACGAGGTGATGCACATGGAGCATTTGTCTCCATCTTTGGATGGGGATGTGAGTGTAGGTTAGGTAGCATTTTGCTGCTTCTAACCTAAACCTCAGAAGTCCACACCAGGGCCGATGACCTTCGATGTTAGGCCCCTTAGAACAACAAGCAACAAGCAGAAGTCCACACCCACACAATGGCACTGTTACAATGGAATTGAACGGTTATGATAGGCATCTTGCTGAGCTGCAGCAGCTCATTAGTGAGTATTCGGCGAGTATAGTCTGTATTCAGGAAACAAATTTCAGGCCTGGTCATCATATGGTCCTGAGAAATTTTTGACTATACTCGACAGAACAACATTATGCTGACCGGGCTTCTGGTGGCTTTGGCATTTTTGCCCGATCTGATACCTACAGCGAAGAGATTCCACTAAGAACCCCACTGGAGGCTGTATCAGTTCGCGTTCCGCTGCCTGTCATAGCAACAGTGTGTAATGTTTATTTTCCACCAGGCCAGCCTCTTAACATAAATTATGTCGCTGATCTTATAGATCAGCTTCCACCTCCCTCACTCTTATAGGGTGATCTGACGCCCATCATCCCATATGGGGCTCTGAAGCGCCTTGCCCCAGTGGATGGGAGTTGGAAATATTAGTAACAGAGCTGGACTTACGTATTTTGAACACAGGTGAACCCACTCATTTCAGTGTATATTACGGAACATACTCTCGCATAGACTAAAGTCTAAGTTCACATCCCTAGCTGTCTTTGACGAGACCAGGCGGACCATAGACGGTAAAATGACTTACATAACACATGTTACCCTTGCTGTTGGTGAGGAGTCTATTCCCTCCTCAGGGACTCCTCGCCGAAAAATCGTTCCTTGGTGGAACGAAGAAATTTCAGTAGTTATCCAAGAACGCCGTTGCGCTCATAAACGTTATCGTAGGCAGCCTACTGTGGCCAACTTGGTAACAGTTAAAAAACTCCGCGGTAAGGCACGAGTTCTTATTCGCCAAACTAAGAAAGCTTCATGGGAGAGATACGTGTTGTCTGTGACTTCAGATACTCCATCATCTCAAGTGTGGACTAAACTTCGACTTATTTAGGGTAAATGATTAATCTCATGTTTTAATCCGTATTGAAATCTGTTATTTACAATAACAAAGTTTTATTATATTCCAAACTGTTCAATATATTATAATGTTGTCACATTTAAAATATCTTCTTTAATTAAAAAGTTATTTGTGGGACATGTTTCGCTCCCTTATAGAGCATCATCAGCCAAATCTGAATCTCGAAGAATGGTTATGTTCGTAAATAATGACTTAAGAACTATTAAACCATTTTGTCACAAACTTACTCTACTAGAATATCAACTCTACTAGAATATCATAAAATAGATAATCTTTGGTGACATGCCTTAATAACTTGGGTTTAGTAGGAGAGATACATTAAAATTGTGGTAGAATGAGTTGTTTTACAATACTTAAAACAAGTAGCATGTCTAACATCTTTGAAGGAGCCGAAATTCAATATTAAGATCTAAATTTGAAAATTTATTTGCAATGAGAACTGGTAAAAAAGTTTTATATCCATTAAGGATAAGAGTCTATAAAGTTTCAAGAATCTAATCGATTTGATAATTGAACTTGTCACGGGATAATATTGGTCTTCATGAAATTTAAATGCTTGTTGTCATTTGACCTCGGCGAGTACTGTTGAATAAATATGCTCTTGTTGATGTCAGTGACGATACGTTGAAATAATAGATTTAATAAGGTATGATTGAAACAGATGTAGAGCGACGATCATGTTTAAAAGTTGTTAAGTAGTTTATCTTGTTGTATGTCTGTAACAAGAAACTGACAAACTAACTGACAAACGACGGTTGGAGGGGTAAGTCAAATTCGAGAAGCATGCAATTAACTAGGAAAACAACTTACGATTACTTACAAGATTCCTTTTCTTTGACAGGTGAGGGTCTCTTTGGAAACAACTTGGCGAACGAAATGGAATTCGATGGGGAGCTATCAATATTAATGGGGCTTATGGAAGAAAGAAGGTAGAACTGGCTGAGTCAGCAAAGAGGATGCATCTGGATGTGCTAGGAGTAAGTGATATTCGGGTAAGGGGAGATTATAAAGTGTACTTGATGGGTGTTAGAAAGGGAAGGGCAGAGTCTGAGGTAGGGCTCTTTAACAGGAATACCATTGCACGCAACATAGTTTCTGTTAGGCACGTACATGAGTGAATGATGTGGGTAGATTTGTCAGTTGGAGGAATTGGGACAAGAATTGTGTCCGTGTATTCACCTTGTGAGGATGCAGATGAGGATGAAGTTGGCAAGTTTTATGAAGCCTTGAGTGACTTCGTGGTCAGGGTCAACAGCAAGGATAGAATAGTGCTAATGTGCAATTTCAATGCGAGAGTTGGGAATAGAACTGAAGGATACGAAAGGGTGATTGGTAAATTTGGGGAAGATATGGAAGCTAATGGGAATGGGAAGCGTTTGCTGGACTTCTGTGCTAGTATGGGTTTACCAGTTACAAATACATTCTTCAAGCATAAGGCTATTCAACGCTACACATGGGAGGCTAGGGGTACCAGATCCATAATAGACTATATCTTAACAGACTTTGAATTCAGGAAATCTGTTAGGAATGTACGAGTTTTTCGCGGGATTTTTCGATGATACAGACCCCTATCTGATCTGTAGTGAACTAGGCATCTCTCGGCCTAGGGTAGAGAAAGTGAAATCTGTCTGCAAACAAATAAGGGTAGAAAA
The DNA here is from genome assembly GCF_040414725.1 of Anabrus simplex. NCBI lineage: Eukaryota > Metazoa > Arthropoda > Insecta > Orthoptera > Tettigoniidae > Anabrus > Anabrus simplex. Next base: position 324,534,691 of record NC_090266.1, on the reverse strand, counting down.
TCTCCAGGACGAGGATATTAGACAGAAGTACATGGATATGATTAGTGAGAAGTTTCGAACAGTAGACAATAAGCAGGTTCAGGATATAGAAAGTGAATGAGTGGCATACAGGGATGCTGTAGTAGAAACAGCAAGGGAATGCCTTAGAACAACTGTGTGTTAAGATGGGAAAAGGTGAACATCTTGGTGGAATGATAAAGTGAGAGCAGCCTGTAAACGTAAAAAGAAGGCATATCAGAAATGGCTCCAAACAAGGGCCGAGGCAGACAAGGATTTGTACGTACATGAAAGAAACCGAGCGAAACAAATAGTTTTGAATCCAAAAAGAAGTCATGGGAAGATTTTGGTAATAACCTGGAAAGGCTAGGTCAAGCAGTAATAAAGAATCTTAGGAAGGGAGGGAAAAAGGAAATGAACAGTGTTTTGAGTAATTCAGGTGAACTCATAATAGATCCCATGGAATCACTGGAGAGGTGGAGGGAATATTTTGAACATCTTTTCAATGTAAAAGGAAATCATCCTGGTGGTGTTGCAAACAGCCAAGCTCATGGGGAGGAGGAAAATGGTGTTGGTGATATTATGCTTGAGGAAGTGGAAAGGATGGTAAATAAACTCCATTGTCATAAGGCAGCAGGAATAGATGAAATTAGACCTGAAATGGTGAAGTATAGTGGGAAGGCAGGGATGAAATGGCTTCATAGAGTAGTAAAATTAGCGGGAGTGTTGGTAAGGTACCTTCAGATTGGACAAAAGCAGTAATTGCACCTATCTATAAGCAAGGGAACAGGAAGGATTGCAACAACTATCGAGGTATCTCATTGATTAGTATACCAGGCAAAGTATTCATTGGCATCTTGGAAGGGAGGGTGCGATCAGTCGTTGAGAGGAAGTTGGATGAAAAACCAGTGTGGTTTCAGACCACAGAAAGGCTGTCAGGATAATATTTTCAGTATGCGCCAGGTAATTGAAAAATGCTACGAGAGGAATAGGCAGTTGTGTTTGTTTCGTAGATCTAGAGAAAGCATATGACAGGGTACGAGGGAAAAGATGTTCACTATACTGGGGGACTGTGGAATTAAATGTAGATTATTAAAATCAATCAAAGGCATTTATGTTGACAATTGGGCTTCAGTGAGAATTGATGGTAGAATGAGTTCTTGGTTCAGGGTACTTACACGGGTTAGACAAGGCTGTAATCTTTCACCTTTGCTGTTCGTAGTTTACATGGATCATCTGCTGAAAGGTATAAAATGGCAGGGAGGGATTCAGTTCGATGGAAATGTAGTAAGCAGTCTGGCCTATGCTGACGACTTGGTCTTAATGGCACATTGTGCCGAAAACCTGCAGTGTAATATCTTGGAACTTGAAAATAGGTGCAATGAATATGGTATGAAAATTAGCCTCTCAAAGACTAAATTGATGTCGGTAGGTAAGAAATTCAACAGAATTGAATGTCAGATTGGTGATACAAAGCTAGAACAGGTCGATAATTTCAAGTATTTAGGTTGTGTGTTCTCCCAGGATGGTAATATAGTGAGATTGAATCAAGGTGTCGTAAAGCTAATGCAGTGAGCTCGCAGTTGTGATCAGCAGTATTTTGTAAGAAGGAACTTAGCTCCCAGATGTAACTATCTTTACATCGGTCTGTTTTCAGACCAACTTTGCTTTACGGGAGCGAAATTTGGGTTTACTCAGGATATCTTATTCATAAGTTAGAAGTAACAGACATGAAAGTAGCAAGAATGATTGCTGGTACAAACAGTAGGGAACAATGGCAGGAGGGTACTCGGAATGAGGAGATAAAGGCTAATGTAGGAATGAACTCGATGGATGAAGCTGTACGCATAAACCGGCTTCGGTGGTGGGGTCATGTGAGGGGAATGGAGGAGGATAGGTTACCTAGGAGAATAATGGACTCTGCTATGGAGGGTAAGAGAAGTAGAGGGAGACCAAGACGACTGGTTAGACTCGGTTTCTAACGATTTAAAGATAAGAGGTATAGAACTAAATGAGGCCACAACACTAGTTGTAAATCGAGGATTGTGGCGAAGTTTAGTAAATTCTCAGAGGCTTGCAGACTGAACGCTGAAAGGCATAACAGTCTATAATGATAATGTACGTATGAATTTTAAATGTGACAACATTATAATGTATTGAACAGGTGGATTATAATAAGACTTTGTTATTGTACGAAGCGTGTTTTTTAAGTAAGGTCTGTTTTGTTGTAGACACTAGTAGTTCGCGCGCATATTGCAACGAGCGTGTGCGTCGTGTACCGGCATGCCTCGCAAACAACTGTGCTCAGTTTCAGCTCTGTAGCTAACCTGTACGGTTATGTTCTGTGCTTTCAAAACATTTAAGACTATCAACTCGTCTGCCGCATGTGAGGTTCGATCAGTGATATGGTTTTTGTCAGCAAGGAACCTGTTTGCTGCAGAAATTCGACAGATTTGCGAAGTGTACGGAGATACTGTTATGAGTGAAAGCAAAGTGCGTAAGTGGGTACGGCAATTCAAGGATGGCCGTGACAACGTCCATGATGAGGACCGCTCCGGTCGCCCTTCTTTGATTACGGACGTTTTTTTGGCTTCAATTGAAGCAAAGGTTCGTGAGAACAGGTGCTTCACAATAACAGGTATCTCAAACGAATTTCCTGACATGTCTAGTTCAGGGCTTTGCAACATTGTTTCTGAACACCTAAGGTTTAAGTTCCCGAAACTCCTAACAGAGGAGTGTGCGATGAAGTTCTTGACTCATTATGACGAAGAAGGCGACGGCTTCTTGAGTCAGATCGTAACTGGAGACTAAACATGGGTTTCGCACATCACGTTCAAATCGAAGCAACAGGGCATGGAATGGAGAGAGACACACTTGCCTCTAAAAGTGAAGGTCAAACAGATTCTGTCCCAGCGCAAAATCATGGCGTCTGTGTGTTGTTGGTCGACTTCATGCAACGAGGAACCACTATCAATGCAGAAGCATACTGCCAAACCCTGAGAAAGCTACGCGGAGTGATTCAAAACAAAAGACGCGGCATGCTGACAGAGAGAATGCCCTTCTCCATGACAATGCAAGACCTCGCACTGCAGGTCAGACCCGCGATTTATTGGACAGTTTTGGCTGGGAAGTTTTAGACCACCCACACTACAGTCTTGATCGTGCGCCGAGCGATTACCATCTGTTCCTCCACCTCAAACATCACAGCCATTACAATGATGACGACGATGTGAAAACGGCAGTGAACTCTTGGTTATCGGAGCAGGCGGTAAGTTTCTATGAAGAGGGTTTTTTAAAATTGGTTACGAAGTATGATAAGTGTTTGAACAAACTTTGCAACTATGTTGAAAAATAGAGTGAAGTATGTACTTTCTGAAGATAAATTTACTTTTTTGAAATAACCTTTCATTGTGTACTTATTTTCAAACGGACCTTACTTAAAAAACACGCATCGTATTTAGGGTATCCAACGATCATCTTCTGTACCGGGAATTTCCATTGCAGGCAGTATCGACACTGAAGCACTCTCGGTTGCTAACCGTCTTGCAAGTCATTTTACGGATATTACTGGCTCTGGGAATTACCATTGTGATTTCCTTGCTCTGAAGCGTGAGGCAGAACGTCATCACCTTAGTTTTGCCACTCAAGCTTCAGAGGACTATAACGTGCCCTTTACAGAGTGGGAACTCTGCAGCGCATTGGTGTTTTGCAAGAACACGTCTCCTGGGCAGACAATGTCCATAACCAAATGTTGAAACACCTTAGTGAGGATAGTCTATTATATCTCCTTCGAGTGTTCAGCTGAATCTGGATAGAGGTTGAGTTTCCGTCTCAGTGGCTAGAGGGCACAGTCATTCCTGTCTTCAAGCCTGACAGAAATCCTAAGTATGCAGGAAGCTATAGACCTATTTGTCTCACTAACTGCTTGTGTAAGCTATTTGAGAGGATGGTAAATCGCAGACTGTGTGGTGTCTTGAGAAGCAAGAACTTTTGTCCGAGTACTAATGTTACCGGGCGAGTTGGCCGTGCGCGTAGAGGCGCGCGGCTGTGAGTTTGCATCCGGGAGATAGTAGGTTCGAATCCCACTATCGGCAGCCCTGAAGATGGTTTTCCGTGGTTTCCCATTTTCACACCAGGCAAATGCTGGGGCTGTACCTTAATTAAGGCCACGGCCGCTTCCTTCCAACTCCTAGGCCATTCCTATCTCATCGTCGCCATAAGACCTATCTGTGTCGGTGCGACGTAAAACCCCTAGCAAAAAAAAAAAAAGTACTAATGTGGTTTTCGAGCCGCACGTTCGACCACTGACCACCTGGTACACCTGGAGAGTTCTATCCAGGTGCATTTCTCCGCAAACAGCATTTGATGGCTGTTTTCTTCGACCCTATGACACCGCATGGCGATATGGTATCCTTTCAGTCCTGCATCAATGGAGATTCCGAGGTAACTTGCCGCTATTTATTGCGAATTTTTTGTCTTTCTGTCTATTCCCTGTCCGAGTTGGGAGGGCATATTCGCAATACCGTGTTCAAGAAAACCGAGTCCCACAGGGATCGGTTCTTAGTGTCACTCTGTTTGCGATTGCCTTAAATCCTATTGTCACTGCTGCTGGATCAGCAGTAATACTGTCGCTATATGTTGACGATTTTGCTCTGTATTATAGCTTGCATAACATGGCAGTCGCAGAGCAACAATTACAGCAAGCTATTAAGAGAGAGGAATGGTGGACTTTAGAACAAGGCTTTCGGTTTTCAACTGCAAAGACCTCTTTTGTCCACTCTTGCCGGCATCCTGAGCTTTATTTAGGAAATGTTGCTCTTCCCGTAGCTGACGCTTACCGATTTCTTGGGCTCCTGTTCGATAGCGAATTATTGTGTGAGCCGCATGTGCGGCAGTTGAAAGTGCAATGCACCAAGCAGTTAAATATCTTGAAGTTGGGGGGCTGACCACACGGTGCTCCTACGATTTTATAGGGCACATATATTATCCAGGTTAGACTATGGCAATGCAGCATATGGATCAGCATGACAAAGTGTCCTTGCAAAACTGAACAGCATCCACCACAGCGGGGTTAGGTTGGCTACGGGAGCTTTTTGTACAAGCCCCGTTGCTAGCCTGCTCGCTGAACCTGGTGTGCCGCCTTTACGCCTGAGGCGCCAGCAAATGCTTCTGTCGTATACTGCAAATTTGCAACAGATGCCACTTCACCCAAGGTATCCTTGTGTATTTCAGAATGGAAACCGTCCGCTGTACGATGCTCATCCTTGAGCAACGCTGCCGGTTGGAATACGCTTGGATAGCAGTCACAGATTGTTTGATGTACCTTCGGTTCCCTGCGTTGTCAGGCAGCCAAGTGCTGTACCTCCGTGGATAATACGATGACCTGAGATAATCCTGGATCTGCACACTGGCCCGAAGGAAAACATGGACCTTTTCGCTCTTTCTGTCCGTTGTTAGCTCGTATCCAGGTTCAGTCATTGTTTACATGGCTGGTTCGAGGACAGAAACGAAGGTGGGCTGTGCGTTCGTTGTCAACAATGATAGGTTTTATTTTTGCTCTCCTGAAAAATTGTAGTCTGTACACAGCAGAGCTCTATGCTATCTGTGAAGCTGTGGGGTTCGCACTGTCTGATGAGCGCTGACACTTTCTTCTGTGTACTGACTCCATGAGCTCGCTACAGTCTATTGATACCTGTTTCCCTTGGCACCCACTGGTGCAGCGGATCCAGGACCTGCTGGCTGGGTGTTTCAGATGCTGGTACTAGAATCGTACTGGTACTAGAATCGTGTTTATGTGGCTCCCAAGCCACATGGGTGTAGAGGGAAACTAGTTAGCAGATACGGCTGCCATGGAGGCTGTTACATTGCTCCCGTTGCCTTACAAGGTTTCAGCAAGTGATATTCGCTCTCAGCTGAGACATTTGGTTAGGTCCCATTGGGAGATGGAGTGGCAGGCCATTCCACTTCCAAATAAGCTGAGAGTGATAAAAGGAACAACGAACGTATGGAGGACTTCCCTTCGGGCTTCTCGGAGGGAAGCAGTGGTATTGTCGTCTTCAGATCAGCCAAATTATACTAATGCACTCCTTCTTACTGAAAAGAGAACCCCCTCCGGTGTGTACTTGGTGCGATCATCTTACCGTGGTACCCCTGGTCAATCTGCACCGTAGGCTAACACTCCCGAGTACAATCTCCCTCATCTTGCGAGATGACGAGCAGTCAGCAGACCTCGTCATCCGTTTTATCAGGGATAGTGGTCTATTTTATCCCGTGTAATTATGTCCTTAGTCCTTGTGTATTTGTGTTAACTGTGCTTTTATCCCATAGACTCTATTTTAGTTGGTGTTTGCGTATTTTAATATGTTATTTTAACTTCTAACTTGAATTATATATATATCTGTACTTCCAGGCAATGCTGTATTCCATTGCCACCTGCATTTTCTATAATTTTATTTGAAAATAAGGCATTACAAATTAGATCCATTGATTGTTTTAATCTCATTATCATTTTTCATCACCATTTATTTTAATCCAGTCAGTGGATACATTTTGAAATTTTAATCTTTATATCATATCATGTCGTCCATCTTGTACCATTAGGGCAGAATATCTTAGATGTTAGGCCCCTTCAGACAACAAGCATTATCATCATCATCAAACTTGGGGAAATATGGAGATGTTCCAAATGGTGAAGACAAAAATGCAAAACTGCTCTCAAAAGATGGGGTTATACCCAGAATGCTGATTGCAGCTGTGGTACATTTTAAGACCTTGAGCATCTATTTCACTGTCCAAACTGCCCTGTGGAAACTTAGCTTGAACACTTCATTACAGTCAGTGATAAAGCTGTTGTGGTTGCTTCATAGAGATGTGCTCAAAAGGGAGGTTAAGAATCCAACATTGCACGGCACACACGTCGTCCCAGCGTGCTACACAAGGCTGCCAACATTGGAACTGTTGTCAGGCTAGTGACAAGATCATTGGCTAATGACAAGAACATAACAGAATACAAGATATATCTGGCTAGTGAGAGGACCATTCGTCTGTATTGGTTAGGTCCAGCTAGTGACAAGACCGTTGAGCTGGGGGCAAGCAGAGGGGGTTTGGGGGCATTAGCCTGCAGGTCAGAACTGCAAAGCAGCTCGCAGGCCCCTAGTATCCCTTGTGACAGTATTGGCTAATGGCAAGACAGTTGGTTAATGACATGATCATTCTATAGTTAGGTTGCGGATACTGTGACTAAAATAAAATTGATATTCAAAAAGAATATATCTTTTGTGCCCTAGTTAGGGTCATTTTCAGCCGATGAAGAGAAATTAGAAGACATCCAATGTTCAGAGACATGTTAAAATTGACCATAAGAAGTATAAATCAATCTATACTGATCTGCATTTAGGGCAGTCGCCCAGGTGGCAGATTCCCTATCTGTTGTATCCTAGCCTTTTCTTATATGATTTCAAAGAAATCGGAAATTTATTGAACATCTCCCTTGGTAAGTTATTCCAGTCCCTAACTTCCCTTCCTATAAACTAACATTTGTCCCAATTTGTCGTCTTGAATTCCAACTTTATCTTCATATTGTGATCTTTTCTAATTTTAAAGGCACCACTCAAACTTATTCGTCTACTAATGTCATGGTAAAATGTCAGTGGAGCACTGTCTATGGCCATTCTAAAATCATTTGGACCGAAACAAAAACTTCTTTTTATAGGAATTTTAGAATGACCATAGACAGTGCCTCATTGACATTTTACCATGATTTTATCAACTGTTTTCCATTTTCACATTATTTGTACCAATATTTTAAGTAATAAGTTTACAAGGCTAATTTTCTAGCTTCTTCTTTAATATTATGTGTAATATATTTAAGATTGTATCACGGCTGAAGATGCCCTAAAAAGGGCGAAACATGTCCCAAAAGTGTGAAGTGTTAGTATGTATTTGTAACCACATATAAGTGAACAAACTGTATTGTGTAAGTGGATTAATAAATACCTTCATTGGTTTTTAAGTCACATATCACTTCGTCGAGCAGCTAGTTTTCTGTCTCCCTAGTCTTCCCAGCCCAAACTTTGCAACATTTTTGTAACGCTACTCTTTTGTCGGAAATCGCCCAGAAGAAGTCGAGCTGCTTTTCTTTGGATTTTTTCCAGTTCATGAATCAAGTAATCCTGGTGAGGGTCCCATGCGGTCAAACCATACTCTAGTTGGGGTCTTACCAGAGACTTATATGCCCTCTCCTTTACATCTTTACTGCAACTTCTAAACACCCTCATAACCATGTGCAGAGATCAAAATATGTTGAATGGGAAGGAATAGAAAAAGACAAATGAGAGAGTCACTCACTCCCCTGGTGTGTGTGTTTTTTTTATATGCTCTAAGGAGAAAGGAGGAGGATGTAATGGGCAGGGCTGAGTTATGGGAAGAGGAAGACTGTTGGGTTCATTGCGTTCTTGTTGTTTCGCTAGATAAAAGGATAAATTTAATTAAATCTTTGAAAAGGACATGTATTTATCTCACTGAATTTAGGATTTTAGATTTCTCAAGGTTGTCTATATAAATTTCTGCCAATCCTTAACATCAAAGGTATCATGTTATCAGTCAGATATGTAGACTATATTTGTACTATATTTGAGCAATGAATTACGAGGAGTTGTGGAGGTTTAGATCAAATCAACATCCTAGACCGCTGTTTTAAGTTCACTCTGGAAAATGAGACTGTAACAACTCACTCAATTTTCTGGATATCACAATGATAACAAACAATCATATTTTCTCCTTCAAAATTTTCAGAAAATCCACTCAAACCATTAATACAATTAAACAAGGATTCTCTTCATCTTGGAGCTCATAAGAGAGTATCTTTTTTTCAGTGTGGTCTCCAGAGCTTACTGTATTCCCCTGTCACATGAAGACTTCAAAAAGGAAATTAAAACCATCCATAAAATTGCATTTGGTAATGGATTTCGTAAATAAAATCAACAAAGTAAACATACATTAAGGATACAAAGAAAAACGAACACTCTGCTACATTTACTTAAACCAGCAACAACATTTTACAAATTACTAATCTTATCAAGAAACAGAACTTTAATATATCTTTCAAAACTAGTAGCACTAATGGTAAATTGTTCTGTAATCATCAGTAATGTTGTTGTTGTTGTTGTTTGAGTCATTAGTCTTTAGACTGGTTTGATGCAGCTCTCCATGCCACCCTATCCTGTGCTAAACTTTTTATTTCTACGTAATTACTACATCCTACATCTCTTCTAATCTGCCTGTCATATTCATACCTTGGTCTACCTCTACCGTTCTTACCGCCTACACTTCCCTCAAAAGCCAACTACACAAGTCATGGGTGTCTTAAGGTGTGTCCTATCGTTCTATCTTGTCTTCTGTTCAAATTTAGTCAAATTGATCTCCTCCCCCCCAATTCGATTCAGTATCTCCTCATTCGTGATTCGATCTATCCATTTCGCCGTCAGGATTCTTCTTTAACACCATATTTCAAAAGCTTTTATCCTCTTTCTGAGCTAGTTATTATCCATGTTTCACTTCCATACAATGCCACACTCCAGTCGAAAGTCTTCAAAAACATCTTTCTAATTCCTATATCAATGTTCGAAGTGAGCAAATTTCTTCGCCAAAAGAAGGCTTTCCTTGCTTGTGCTAGTCTGCATTTTATGTCCTCCTTACTTCTGCCATCACTACTTATTTTACTATGCAAGTAACAATTCTCATCTACTTCCTTTAAGACTTTTATTTCCTAGTCTAATGTTTCCTGCATCACCTGATTTAATAATTTACCAAGGGAGATGTTTGATAAATTTCCAACTCCTTTGAAATAATTTAAGATTAGGTGAACAATTGATAGGGAATATGCCTCCAGGACAACGTCCCTAAATGGACATCAGTGGTGATTGATTGATTGATTGATTGATTGATTGATTGATTGATTGATTGATTCACAGTCTTGTAACTGAACTTTCTCTTACTGTCAGTGACCACTTTTCTAACACTTGTAATGTGTGTTTCCACCCACAGCAACGATGTCAGTCTCCATGCGTTGGGGCATGCTACCGACAAGGTCCTGGACGCTTTCCTGGGGGATTCACATTTACTATTTCAATAGTGCATGTCTCATTTTAAATAGGGTGTCAAAATTTCAATGTCGGACATTTTACCAAAGCATATCCCGTAGGGGCTGAAGGGGACCGACTTGTGGGCTACGTGCTGGCCAGTTCAGGGTTTGTATCTTGAAGTTGTGAAGGCATTCCATCACGAGTGACATAGGGGTGGGTGTTATCAAGCGTCGGTCTGAAGTTTTCTCCAGTGAAAGGACCCTGTTCTGGTAACATCTCAATGTGTTGGTGTGAATTCGAAGCACCTCCTTCAATGATGAGCAGCTCTGTTCATGCCTCAAGGCTGATACTACCCCAAACTATGATAGAGCAACCTCCAAACAGCATCCTCTCAGAGATATTGCAGGGGGAATATCGCTCGCCAGTCCTTCTCCATACTCCACCATTAGGGGACCGGAGACAAAATTGTGACATCTGTGAAGAGCACCAGTGACTACTGGCCCACAGTCCTGTTCCGGTACTGACATGTAAATTCTAATATAATAGGATTTGAGGGATGTTCCACCATTCAACACAACGTAAAATATTTGAAATTTATCAAGCGAAGACCGGTTTCGACTCCCTTGGAGTCATCATCAATTCATGCAGAATAATTAAATCAAAGGGAATCTGATAACAACCAACATGAGAATTGCCTAAATACATATCAATAGGTTGACATAATGACAAAATTATATACACAATGACATGAAACGCTTGGCACTTTAAGAAAGTTCTTGGATCTGGGTTTAAAATACTGCCGTGTGTTTGTAGAACATGGAATAGACTTGTCGGTCTTGTTTAAATCAACTTGAAAACATATTAACTAGTTGAAATAAAACACATTTGACAATGAAACATATGACAAATATGGAATTTGCTTTGCTCTAGGTCACATAATCTTGCAGTGCTTTTGTACATTATGGATCAAACTTGTTGGTCTTGTGGAGAGCTGATGTTGAGAATAATTGGCAGTTAAAATTAGCTGAGGGGTTGGGGGAACATCCTTAGTTATGGAACATCTGCTTTTGAAGTTGAAACTGTCGTCTACTATTGTTGTTGATTTAAGAATTGATGATGGTATGGCCTTGGTTTATGCTACCGTATTGTTGAAGGTGGATGCCTGAGGAAAAATAAAAAGAATGAGAAACTAATGTGTGTGTTCGGGTTTAATTATAAAGGGATTTGAATGTACTTACTCCCTTGTTCCCGCTTGTGTTGACCTACCGTTACAAGCGTAGGATGTGTTCTGCTCGAATGTGTTTGTGTGTGTGGTGCTTATTGTGGGTTATGAGAGGAGGGGTGGGGGTGGGGGGGAAAGGGCGATGGCTTGCTTTGGGTTGGCTGAGGTGTGGAGGGGGTGTGAGAGGGGGGTGGGGTGATTCGTTGTCGCGCTGGTAGAAAGTTAACTAGGTGCGTTTCAAACTCGGTCAAGTAAGATAATTTAGGTGGTCGGTAAACCACTCCACTAAATATTTTCTGTCCACTAGCAGCTACTTCAACGAGCATAAACTCCATCCTCGGCAATTCACCGGTCGATGAGGTACAAATGACACAGCTCTTCAGGTCATCTCTACAGTAGAGAACAATACCTCCTCTCCTCTTATTTGTACGATCATGGCATTAGAGGTTATAGCCATCAAGGTGAACCATGTTGTTTGGAATTGACGGCGATAACCAGCTTTCACTAATACCTATCAAATGGACACTATTTTTGTTAAATATGCCTGAAGTTCGTCAAAGTGTGTGTTCAAACTTAGGATGTTCAAGTGACAACACTGGAGAGTATGAGTATATAGTGAAAGTTCTCGTTTCAAAACGTTGCCGGCATCTATGTTCTGGGAAGGTGTGAAGGGTGTGCGATTCTTAAAGAGGTTATTGTCATGGAAAAATACTGTAGCTACCTAACAAGCATAATTTAACTGACAAAAAAAAAAAAAAAAAAAAAAAAAAAAAAACCATCTTACCTGGATTTCCTGAAGAAATGGACTGCTGACTAAGGCACCACACACACACACACACACACACACACACACGCGCG